>NC_053040.3:433346834-433971641 GCF_002575655.3 Aegilops tauschii subsp. strangulata | reverse complement strand
TAACACCTGCCGGGTTATCATATGACTTACCTCCTGCGAGGTTATCATCTGTCGGCTTACCGTCAGTCTTAGCCATCTGTCTTAACTGTCTGTCTTAACTGTCAGTCGGGTTATAACTCCAGCCGGGTCATACCGCGGGGTATATCCCCGACAATATGAATTCAAAATTTGAAATCCTAAATTTCTGCATGTGCCTTACCTTCTCTCTTGTATGAAAACTAATTTCAGATGAATCTCCTTGCTCAAAGGATAATAGGATCTCACAACAATACTGGGCTCTGCATTGCTCTTGTCAGTACCTCTTGCCCTTTGTCAGCATACTTACACTCATTGCTGTTTGATTATGTAGCATCACTGTAAATGTTCGCTTCTTTATCCTCCCTTTTGGTTGAAATTATAAGATCTATATTTACTCTTAGATAAATGTAGAATTAACACAATGGTTATGAAGTTTTGGATTGCTCATGTAAGTACATGTTGTCATGTACTCCCTCTGTATCGAATTAATTGTTGATCAATTGAATGTATTTAGAACTTAATAGTGCTAGATACATCCATTTGAGCGACAAGTAATAATGGACGGTGGTGGTATTACTGTACTTGCATCGCGAGATAGTTAATTGTCTAGCATTACTCTGCATCTTATCTGCCCTGCCCTCCACTTTCTCCAAATTATCATATCTACATTTACTCTTACCAAAATGTTGAATAAAGCTAATGCCACTGCACACGTTGATGTCTGCATTCCTCTTGTCAATGCCTTTTGCCTTGTAACGATGTACTTAATTAATTGCTATTTGATTATGCATCATCGGTCCGCACCTGAGCTTCATTATCCTCTGTTTCTTCCAATATTATTTGATCTATATTTACTCTTTGCAAAATGTAGAATAATGGCAACACTTATAAAGAAGTTTCTTTGGGGAATTTATTGAATTATTCTTCCATCAACATGGAGAAGGGCTTTGTCCAGCCCGTGTTAACATGTAATGTAAGTTCATCCTTCTCAAGCCTTCAAACTTTGTTCTAGTATAGATTTGGATAGGCATCATTTCCTCCACTGCTGTTTACATCTGATTGGATGTTTGCAACAACTACCAGTTTTAAATTGTAGTTGTAAAAACATGTTCCTTATGCAGAACAGATCCATTTATTTGCTTATGTAATTGTGAAACCTGTTACTTTCTCCTTGTTTCTCTTTCAGAGTCGTATCTCTTATGCCAGGCAGAACTTTAGTGAAGATAGTGAGCCAAACCATCTTGATGAGAGCAAGATGACCCCAAGGTCCTGTCTTGATGAAGACAATGAGTTGAAGCTACTCACTAGCAGCTGTGAGACAACCTTTGTGCAGTCGCTGCCTCAATCAGTTCGACTTCTTCAGTCTCAACTTAAAGCGAAAAGGCTTGCTTTAGCTCATCTCTGACTTGAAGTCAAAGATGCAATGAAGATGTCAGAGGAGTGGCTAGCGCACTATGGTGCTATACAGCTAGGGATGGAGCATATATCGTTGACACAACTGAGGTCTCATCGACTTGTTCGGCTGCTTGCGGGGCTCGTCCTGGCCAGGCCTAGTGCCTTCTGAAGTGCTCTCAGTTTTGTATATTCTTTTGTCGGCGCGTTTATATGCACTGGTGGCGACCCTTGATGCCCAGTGTATGTAATCTACGGTCACGTTGCGCTTTATTATCACCGGTAGCAAACTTTGATTCCCAGTGGATGTAATATGCCGTAATTTCTTCATTGTATAGTCTAGGTTTATTCTTTGGTCGGTATGATGTAATTTAGGCCAGAAGGTGTAGTGGATCTCAGTGATGTCGGTCTTCAGGCCGGCCCGTTACTAATATGGGCCAAAACGTAGGCGTATAATCATTTTGGGCCATTAGCAGGTCAAAACCTATAGTAGTTTCCTGCCTTTAACAGGCCGAGTAAAGTTCTGGCCAGCTGGGCTAGAAAATACCATGGGCTTTTAATAGGCTAAAACCTAGATTGGGCTAGCGTTGAGCCAAAAAATTCACGGGCCAATACAGGCTGAAACTGCCTAACGCTCATGTTTGGCCCAAATAGGACGAGCAGTTAACAGGCCAAAATATATCTCGGGCCTGTTTGGCCCAATAAAATTATGGGCTTTAAGCAGGCCCGTATCCACGCGGGCCTTAGGCCCAAAATTGTCACGGGCCATTATCAGATGGGCTGTAAGCATCTGGATCCAACGCGGGCTGTAATTAGGCCAAACTTTTACGTGGGCCATTAACAGGCCGATAGGCCAGATGGGCTGAAATTTATCCACGAAGACTACGGGCCGTTAAGAGGCCTAAAGTTACTTCAGACAAGAAATAGCCCAGTTTCTGCATGGGCTGTTAAATGGCCTAAAGTTAAACCGGGCCGACAACGTCCCAGATGCACCACGGGCGGCTAACAGGCTGAAACTATTATTGGGTCGAACTGGTAAACGGGCATTCAACAGGCTAAAATACAAACCTGTCTTAGAATGGGCCCAAAAGAACAGTGGCCTGTTAACGGGCCTGATCCGATATGGGCCGTAATTTGGCCCAAAACACGGCAAGCTGTGAACGGGCCTGATCTAGTATGGGCTTCAATTTGACCCAAAACATGGCAGGCTGTTAACGGGCCAGCCCACGAGTGTCTAAAAAAACATGGTGGGCCTTTAGCTGGGCCGGCCTTTTTACCTAAAATGGGCCACTATTGGGCCATGCCACGTGTCGACGTATCATAGGCGCCTCCTATCCAATGAATGGATGACATCTGTCCCAACGGTGAGCCAACACATTTTTCCTCCGGCCAATGAGAATTTTACACGTGGAAAATGCGCATTGGTCTGAGCTGTTAATGGGTTATCGGATCCAAAACTGGACCTGATAGCTTAACGGTGACCCGTTACGGTGGATGCCACGTGTTGGTCACCCTTGACGAAAGCACTTCCATGGCGCGCGATTTATCGTCATGGAAGTGGACACTTCCGTGATGATAATTTTGGTAATGTGATGGAACACTTCTACAACAGCACAGGTATGACTATCTTCATTCTGTCATAAAATCGTCATGGATGTACATGCATGACAGAAAACGTGACCTACTGTGACAAACACGTATCATCACGGAAGTGTATTATTTTTGTAGTGTTGTGTTGTACAGGGCTGTAGTTCTGATGAGAAATCTGAAAAAGGTTTCTTGTCATCTCGCAATATTAAGTGTCATGTGCTTCGGATCACAGCGAGGGTTAAACAGCGACAACTGAGTTCCTCCAAGGCGATGGTCATTGGGGGTGAGGGAGTCCTGGATTAAGGGGTCCTCAGGCGTCCGGCCTATTGGACATGGGCCGGACTGATGGGTTGTGAAGATACAAGACCGAAGACTATCACCCGTGTCCGGATGGGACTCTCCTTGGCGTGGAAGACAAGCTTGGTGTCTGGATATGAAGATTCCTTTCTCTGTAACCGACTTTGTACAACCCTAGTCCCCTCCAGTGTCTATATAAACCGGAGAGCTTAGTCCATAGAGGCGATCATATCATAGTTATACAGGCAAGACTTTTAGGGTTTTAGCCATTACGATCTCGAGGTAGATCAACTCTTGTAATACTCATATTCATCAAGATCAATCAAGCAGGAAGTAGGGTATTACCTCCATAGAGAGGGCCCGAACCTGGGTAAACATCGTGTCCCCTGTCTCCTGTTACCATCAACCTTAGACGCATAGTTCGGGACCCCCTACCCGAGATCCGCTGGTTTTGACACCGACATTGGTGCTTTCATTGAGAGCTCCGCTGTGACGTCGAAGACAGGATTGATGGCTCGCCTAGTTGTCAAGGATAGTATCACCTCCGGAGGAGCCCTGGCCCCAGGTCAAACCCTCCGACTGGGCGGCTTTACCATGACCGCCCGTTCGGCCGTTAAGCCGACGATGACTTATGGGGTCATCGAAAATCGCCTCAGTGTTGATTCCGAACACTCTAAACAGATGGACCCGGCGGAGTTGTCATCCTTAAATGAACTCCTTGATCGCATTGCCGCCCTAAGGGTCACTACAGACTATGATCGGATTGGGCTTAAACTTGTCGGGGTTTTGGTGCGACATATGCCAACGGGTGGCTTATCATGGAGGGGGCTAATAAGACGTCGCCGGTGCCAGGAAACGGGATGAGGCGAAGACATGCACGCTGGCGAATCTTACCCGGGTTCGAGGCTCTCCTAGGACATAACACCCCTAGTCCTACTTTGCGGGGTCTCCGCATGCTCACTATATCAGCAGGTGAGTACAGGCTGCTCCTTGAGCTGTTTGCCAGAGGAGGAAGAAGGGCAAGGCTAGCTCTCTCCTCTCTCTATATGTGTAGTGTGTAGTCTAAAGATCTCCACCCTTTGCATGGGTGCCCTGGGGGGTTTATATAGGCCTACGCCCCAGGGGTACAATAGTAAACTGGCCAGCTGTAGGCCCAGGCTGTCAGTGTCTCTGGCTGCCGGCTTCTCCGCTGGCTGCTGGGGCCCGCCGACTGGTGGGACCAGCCGGCTGTCTTGTACTTGGCCGACAGGCCGTGCCCGCCGCTGGCAGGTCTTGCCGGCTGCACATTATTGTAGCCGTGCCTCTAATGACGCTTCCTTTGTCAGGGAAGGCGTGGCTACAGTCCGCCGTCTGGCAGGCGTTCACTGTAGCCATCCCCCGTCCCTTCTGGTTAATGGCGCACAGACTCTTAGGAGGGGGGTGGGCCGCCTGCCCGGTGCCGACCTCCCTCTCCAGCCAACTGGCCAGACTTGCCGCCTTCCGGCCTCTGACTGGCTGGTAGGGCCCGCCGCCTGCGGGTCGTACCGACAGCCCGTCGTGGGTGCATGGTCCTTCTGACTTGGATGAGGTCATGGGCGGAGGGGCTACAGTGTCGCGCCGTGCAGGAGATCTCCGACCTGTACGGCGTACTGTAACCACGACTCGCCCTGGATTTGGGGGTGACAGGCTTTACTGTAGGCACGCCCCGTCTTGTCGTCTTAATGGGGGTGCAGACTTTGAGGGCGCTTAGGGCCGCCTACTAGGAGCCGGCCTCACTGGAGGCCGCCTGCTAGAAGGCGTCCCGCTTCATGGCCGGTTCCTGGGGTCCTCCGCCTTCTGCCAGCCGGTCGATCGGGCCAGCCGGCCACGAGAAGGCA
This sequence comes from Aegilops tauschii subsp. strangulata, assembly GCF_002575655.3. Classification (NCBI taxonomy): domain Eukaryota; kingdom Viridiplantae; phylum Streptophyta; class Magnoliopsida; order Poales; family Poaceae; genus Aegilops; species Aegilops tauschii. Next base: position 433,966,488 of record NC_053040.3, on the reverse strand, counting down.
GCAACCAAGCTTTGAGGCTTGAGGGGCGCAGTCGGCCCCGATGTCTTGAAATTCCATGGGGGCAGATGAGGCTACCCATGGCCAATAACTCCGATAGTAGTCCCCGAAGCTGGTGGGTCGCAGAGGTCGACAAGGCGGGGTGCCCCAGCAGCTTCCCACTCTGAGTAATCTTGTTTGTGCGTCTCCTCCGTCTTCTGGTATGCCGATTTCCAGGAGTCGGACGAGGTGGGCGGCCGCCTGGTGGATTTTGAACCGTCGAGGCGGGAACCAGGTGGCGCTCTAGCTAGGCCCCTAAGCCTGCCGCCCGACGCTCGCTCGCCACGCGGCGCCAGCCAGCCAGGCCGGCCTGCCAGCCCACGAGCATGACGGGACGTGCCACAGGCGGGTCCCGCCACTACCAAGCCTTGGCATGCGCGCAGATCCGCTGCGGACGAAGCGGGGCGGTTGGGATCCCACGCGCCACCATTACGCGCATTTACCGCGCGGTAAGTGCGGGGCCGTGGGACATGGGCGCAGTTAATCCCACGCCCCGCCCCCTCGCCTTCGCAGCCAGGGACTATAAATGGGGGAAGGAGGGGAGCGGCCGAGGCACGCGTGCTCTCCCCTCCCTCGCCCCTCCTGCTCCTTCTTCTTCCTCGCCGCTGCTTCGCTCCAGCTTCGATGAAGTGCTGCCGCGGTTTTGCCATCGCTCTCGAGCCTCTCTCATCTGCTCTATCGCGGGCTCACGCGCCCGCCGCGACTTCTCGCTTCTTCCTCGCGCCCGAGCCTCCATGGAGCGCGCCGGCGACTGGGACGGCTCCGTCATCCACGAAGATCATCTCACCTTCCTCCGCGACACGCGGCAGCTACCCGGCGCGGGTTATGTCAAGACGCGTGTCCCGCCCGCCGGCGCCGGAGCAAGGCGAGCATGTTATCTTCCGCTCTCACTTCCTTCGGGGCTTCGGCCTGCCGGCGAGCGGCTTCCTCCGCTCGTTCTTGGCCTTCTACCGTCTTCAGTCGCACCACCTCACACCGAACACGGTGGTGCTGCTATCGGCCTTCGTCACCCTCTGCGAGGGGTACCTCGGCATCCTCCCCACCCTCGAGCTCTGGGGAGCTTTCTTCTACACCAAGCTCGGCACCTCCGCGAGGGAGCCGGCCCAGTGCGGGGCCTTCATCGTCGTGCGTCACCCGGGAGCCGGCAACGCCTTCCCAGCCATCAAGCTGATCCAGTCAGGGAAGCTGTGGCAGAAGTCATACTTCTATGCGAAGAACGTCAACCCAGAAATTGACTTCATTAACCTGCCGGAGTACGTAGCCGGGCCGCCTGCCGAGCCCCGCACCAACTGGGGCTTCAAGCCGAAGCCGCTGTCGCCCGACGCCTCTGCCACCATTGCCCGCCTCAAGGTGATGAAGGAGTCGGAGGGCCTCAAGGCGGCCGACTTGCTGCTCGCCTTTGTGGTGCGCCGAGTCCTCCCGCTCCAAGGCCGGCCTCACATCATCAGCCAGATGAGTGGGCATCACGACTGCTGAGGTGGCCTATTTGGTGAACGAGATCGCCAACCTCAAGCTCAAGCCGGAGGGGTGGCAGTTCGGCAAGCGGCAGTACTCCCGCGCAGATCCGCCGCCTATGGTAAGCTCTTGGCTCCTTTCTTTTCTTATTGCCGAGTTCTATCCTGCCGGCTTCTCTCTTGTCGGCTTCTCTCTTGCCGGCTGACCAGCTCGACCATGATGCAGGTCGTCTCCCTCCAGCTAGAGGAAAACACCGACTTCATGCCGGACCGGGACGCGAGCGACGTGGCGGACCCCGACTTGGGGGCGGCCGCCCTGGAAGAGGACGCCACAGGCGGTGGTGGTGGAGCGGGCGGCTCCGGAGGAGGAGGCGTGGCAGACTAGTCGGATGACAACGAGGAGGAGGAAGAGGAGGAGGAGGAGCCGCGCCGCCCGCCGCCTGCCGACAGGGTAGGCACAAGCTCCTCGGCCGCGCCCACCGCACCAGTCGGTGGGCCGAAACGCCGAGGCGTGCTGCTTTTCGGCAGCCATCCTAAGAAGCCGAAGCACTCGGCCGCCGTAGCCAAGAGCACGGCCGCTGCGACCAAGCGAAGCGAGGCCGCCGCGAAGGCGGCCAAGTTTCAGAAGGCTCCCAAGCAGCCTCCGATGGTGTCGGCGTAAGTCCTTAGCCTTTCTTGTGTCTTCTTTTTAATCTTTAACTTGTCGACTCCTTCTGAATTTCCTTCTTGCTCTTCTCTTCAGTAGGGCCACGCTCTCTCTTGAGTGATCTACCTCAGCCTCCGTTGTCAGGACGGCGGAGGGCTCCACCAATAACCGTCGTATAGACCCGGCCACCGATCTCCGGGAGGCGCAGGAGAGGAACGCACGGGAGGTGCAGGAGGAGAAAGACACCACCGCCAAGAAGGCGGAGGCCGACAAGGTGGCCGCAGCCAAGGCGGCGCAAGCAGACGCGGACGCTGCGGCCAAGGCCCAAGCCGACGCCACGGCGAAGAAACGGGCCGAGGATGCAGCGCATCATGGAACCATGCTGCTCGTCACTCCCCTGCGCTCTGCGCCACCAGCGCCAGAGTTCTTGGCGCCGGCTGGGGGAGCCGGCGATGAGCAGCCGGTAATGGAGAGGCGAGGCGGCGACGTCGTCTTGCCGAAGATGGAGGTGCGTCTGCAACCGGCGACCGTAGACACGCAGGGCAGCCAGCATGCCACCCCATCTGTGACGCTAGTCGGAGGCAAGCTGGTGATGGGCTCGGGTCTCGCGAGCCGCACTCCAGCTCGCCGCCACGTCGGCGTCGGCGCCGAGGCCGATGGAGGTTAGGAGCGCCGGCTCGTCGGCTCCAGAAGCCGAAGCCACCAGCGCTGCACCGACGGAGTGGGTGCACAGAGGCGGGACGAGCGCCTTCATCAAGGCGGCACAAGATGTCCAGGCTGACTTCAAGGCCGAAACCGCCGCCCTCTCGCATTGCATAAAGGCATTTGTGAAGACGCGGGCCACCGTTCGGGTACGCGACTTGCTTCTTGCTTTTGACTCTTGTGATCTTTGGTGGGGGCACGTCAGCGCACCCACTGGGTGTAGTCCCTGAGTTCCGGGCCGGCTGCTGAGCGGGTGGCCTGGAACTTCATATTGGGCTCTAAGATTCTGATTTTCTTCCCTTTCTACTGCTTTGTTGTAGGATTACCACAACATCCACGTGGCTTCCTTCAACGCCAACGTCCGGGAGCTGGACCGATGGACTGCTGACTTGACGGAAAGCCGGAGCAAGCACTCCATCTTCTCTTCTCCGCGGAGGCGCGCCAGCACACCCGCGGGCTGTAGTCCCCGAGATGCAAGCCGTCTGCTGAGCAGTCGGGCCGGATCTTCCGGTAATCACTTTTCTTCTTTCTTGGTTGTTGATATCTTTTCTGTCTTGTCTCTGCAGAGGCCAACGCCGCCTTGCAGCAGCAGCTGGGCGAAGCCAACACCGCACTGCGTGCCAAGGAGATTGAGTGCGAGAAGGCGGTCCAGGAGTGCGACCGCCTAAAAAAGGAGCTGAACGACCAGGCGGAGCTTCACAAGGCGGCCCTGAAGCAGGCGGAGGATAACGAGGCCAAGCTCCTGGCCGAGTTCGAGACCGAGCCCGCGGGTTGGGCCGAGACGGAGGCGGCACTGACTGCCGGCTATGGCAAGATTGAAGACATAGTCGATGGTGAGTCTTCCTCTCTTTTTCCCAGCTGCCGACTGTTAAGTGAGCCGGCCTCTGGCTTCTGGTTCCTGACTTGACTGATTTGCCTGTGCAGACTTCTTCCCTGGCAACTCTGTCGTCGCCAACCAGGCCATTGAGGCTCGCTGTGAGGAACGAAGGGCGGGAGGGGCACAGATTGCCGCCGATGCCCCTCGTACCCTTGGTGAGCAGCTCCTTAACATTCAGGCTCGTCTCCAGCCGGCCCACCGGATGCTCCGCCGGCTGCCGCACGCTAGGGCTCAGGCGATATCCGCCCTCTGGCCAGACAGGCAAGCCCCACGCACCCCCTGTCGGACTGCCAACTGACTGGAAGTAGCTGTCAGCCGCCTTGAGGCGTGGAAGGACTCCACGGCACGAGCGGGAGCAAAGCGGGCCTTGGAGTTTGCCAAGGCGTGGTATCCTGGGCTGGATCTAGCCCAGTTGACCACGTTTCGGCAAGAAGCCAGTGCTGAGTTGGTGGCGGTGGGGCGTGACCTCCAAATCAGCGCGTCGCCGATCGCCGAGTACACCAACACCGGTATCTTCGTCCCTGAGCTGAATGAAAACGGCGTCGAGGCGCCGCCTCAATGGTTCGGTCTGAATCCGGACGACAGCGAAGCTCGGCCGAGGACATCGCTTCCAGCGACGAAGGGGAAGACGAGGAAGGCGAGGATGATGAAGATGGCACGCCGGAGGTCAGAGCGGACGGCCAGCCTCAACTCGATCGTGCCTCCAGCACCAAGCCGCGTGCAAGCGCTTCGACTGCTACCGAGGGCGACCAAGTCGAGACTCACCAGCCGGCCACTCCACCAGCCGGCGCCCCCGACTAAACCAACCTGACGGCCTCACCTGCTGCCCCTTTGGTCTAGGCCGCCAATTTATCATAGCTTTTTCCTGCTTAGTAGTCGTCTCAACAAACTTTTGTTAAATTTGCACAATTCCACCCGCGGGGTGTATTCAAACTATGTTGAATGTTGGCCGAGGGCCCTTGCTATGTAAATTATTTTCTGCTCAAGCAGTGCTTTTGCCGAGTTCCAACTTTTCTTGCTTTTTGTTCCTTCGCTTTTATCCTTTGCCGCCCTCCCTTGGTTGACTTCTTGCCAGTTGAACAGCCGCTCTGTGGACTACCGCCTGGTCAAGTGTTTCACCATTTTTGGAGAGCAAGTACTTTGGCCAATTGGTACGTTGCAAGCTAAGTGGGAAGCCGGTCGGCCGGCTGCTCGGCAGCCGGTTGGTGAGGCGAGAGGCCGACTTGTTCTATGTCAGCGTTTTTGGTCCTTAGCCATTTTTCATGTGAGCACCGTTTCTTGCTCTTACTCTTGCCAAGCGAAAAGCCGCTCTGTGAGCTGCAGCTTGTGGCAAGAGAAGGCTTTGGTGTTGCACATTACTTGTCTGACTGCAGGAAATACCGACATAGTACAAGGCGGCAAGCCCCCGGGCCGACTGGTCGAACCCGGTTTTAGGCGGAAGAAAAGAATAACACATTTCATAGGCATAATACTTATCATATAGATAAACTGGGTAGTCCCCGAGTGCTCCTCGGAGGACCCGAAGTCTTCGTACTTAATACAAAAGGTAGCATGGTACATACTGCATCAACTGTAAAATCTTCGAAGGAGATTTGCATTCCACGGGCGCTCTGTTTCCTTGCCGGAGTCGTCCCTCTTGCGCGCCCTAGGCTTCTGGGTATCGATTAGGTAGTAGGAATTGTTGCCCAAGGCTTTGCTGATGACGAAAGGGCCTTCCCAAGGGGCCGAGAGCTTGTGCTGGCCAGCTGTTCGCTGGATCAGCCGGAGCACAAGGTCTCCCTCTTGGAAGGATCTTGGCTTGATCTTCCGACTATGGTAGCGGCGTAGGCTCTGCTGGTAGATGGCGGACCGACTGAGTGCCAACAACCGGTCCTCTTCCAGCAGATCGATGATGTCTTCTCGTGCTTCCTTTGCTTTCGCCTCCGTGTACATGGTGACGCGAGGTGAGTCGAACTCGATGTCAGTTGGGATGACAGCCTCGGCACCGTATACAAGGAATAAAGGTGTGAAGCTAGTTGACTTGTTTGGAGTGGTGCGCAGACTCCAGAGGACGTCCGGCAGCTCGTCGAGCCAGCAGCCGGCCGAACGTTCAAGAGGCTCGACCAGTCGGGGCTTGATTCCAAACAAAATGAGGCCGTTTGCTTGCTCAACCTGGCCGTTTGACTATGGGTGGGCAACGGACGCTAAGTCCAGTCGAATGCCCTGCGTCGCACAGAAATGGGCCAAGGCGACTTTGGCAAATTTTGTGCCATTGTCGGTGATGATGTTGTGGGGTACTCCGTACCGAGTGGTGATATCTGCGATGAAAGTCACAGCAGTCGGACCGTTTAACTTCTTGATTGGCTTTGCTTCTATCCACTTGGTGAATTTGTCCACGACGACGAGCAGGTGAGTCATGCCGCCGCGTGCTGTCTTGAATGGTCCCACCATGTCCAGTCCCTAGATGGCAAAAGGCCAGGCAAGGGGAGTGGTCTTGAGTGCAGAAGCCGGCAGATGCTGCTTGGAACTAAACTTCTGGCATCCTTTGCATTTCTTGACCAGGTCTTTGGCATCTTCCAGAGCGGTCGGCCAGAAAAAACCATGGCGGAAAGCTCTGGACACAAGTGATCTTGTGGCTGCGTGGTGACCACACTCGCCCTGATGGATATCTTTGAGGATTGCTTGGCCTTTCTCCGGCTCCACGCGGCGCTGGTATACACCAGTGACACTGCGCCTCACGAGCTCTCTGTTGACGATGGTGTATGCTGCTGCCCGACGTTGCACCTGTCGGGCCAAGATCTCATCGGCTGGCAGCTCTTTGTTCACTAGAAAGTTGAGGATGGGCTGAGCCCGTCATGGCGCTGTGATTTCTTCCACTGTTAGCACTGCTACTTGTATTGGGGTGGCTGGGTTGGGAGGTGGCGGGTTGGAGTCGGCCACCGCCTGTTGTGCTGTTTAAGTCCCCTAGCCGCTTGCCGAAGTCCCCGGGCCGACTATTGAAGTCCCCGGGCCGGGTTCTGAAGTCCCCGGGGCGGGTTCCACTGCTGCAGTCCCCGAGCCGCTTGCCGAAGTCCCCGGGCCGACTGCTGCGGCCTTCAAGTCGGATCCGACTATTTCAGGAGCAGCCGGCACGAAGATGGAGTCTGATTCTGGCGAAGGCTTGATGGACGGCTTGAGGAGGCGCTGGAGGGACACGCCGGCTGGTATGGCTTGCCGGGTGGAGCCGATTCGTGCTAAGGCATTTGCTTGCTCATTGTCATTTCTTGGTACATGGAGGAACTCGCACCCTTCAAAGTAGCCAATGTTCTGCTGAATGAGGAAGCGGTAGCTTGCCATGTTTGCATCCTTGGCATCCCAATCACCAGACGACTGTTGGACCACCAAGTCAGAGTCACCGTAGCATAGGATCCGGGGAATGCCGAGCTCTTTGGCAAGCCGGAGTCCATGTACAAGTGCCTCGTACTCGGCCACATTGTTGGAGGCGGCAAAATGGATTTGCATCGTGTATCTAAGCTTGTCGCCTTTGGGAGAGGTGAGGAGGATGCCGGCTCCCAAACCGGTGCGCATCTTTGAACCATCAAAGTGCATCCGCCAATGGGTGGAATCCGGCGCTGGCGGCAGGTTGTAACACCCCGGATGTAACTTCCCATATTTGTAACTCCAACTCTTGCCATTTTCGGCTATGTGTTATGATATTCCCTCCATGGTTGGGTTTTGTCTTTTGTTTTGCATTTTGTTCATGTCATGCATCTCATATCATGTCATCATGTGCATTGCATTTGCATACGTGGTCGTCTCATGCGTCCGAGCATTTTCCCCGTTGTCCGTTCTGCAATCCGACACTCCCACATGCACCGGCACCCCCCTCTTGTTTCTTTTCATGAGCGGGTGTTAAACGTTCTCGGAATGGACCGAGGTTTGTCAAGTGGCCTTGGTACACCACCGGTAGACCACCTGTCAAGTTTCGTTCCATTTGGAGGTCGTTTGATGCTCCAACGGTTAACCAGGTAACCGCTAAGTCCTTTTGTGTGTTGCAGCAACCCCCCCCCCAAACAGCCCAATAACCCATCTAAGTCACCTCCATGCTCTCGGTCGTTCAATCACGATCGTGTGGGCGAAAACCGCACCCCATTTGGAGTCTCCTAGCTCCCTCGGCCTATATAAACACCTCCCCCTCCGAAATTTCGGATCAAACCCTAGATCAATTCCCCTCCACGCCGCCGGACGTTTCTTCCTCAGCCGGCCGGAAATGTCCGCCGCCCTCACCACGCCACGTGGCGGCTCCTGATTCACCGAGCCGCCGCGCCCACTTCGCCTGCGCGCCCGCGCGTCGGCCCGTGTGGGGCCCTCCCGACCCGCGTCGCCGCCGCCCAGCTCCCTCCGCGCCCGTCCTCCTCCGGCGACCCCGCGCCTCGCCGCCCGCCGCCCTCCTTCGCTCCAGCCGGCGCCGCGACGGCAGCGCCACCCGCGCCCGAGCGCGCCTCGGCTCCTGTCGCCGGCCCCGCCGCCCGGCCGCCCGCGCCATCCCGGATCCGGAGCCCCTCCGAGCTCCTCCGCCTCCCCCGAGCTCTACTCCGGCGCCCTCCTCCTTCGCCATCTCCGGCGAGCCCCGGCCGTCCTCGTTCCACGTGCCAGATCTGGGATTAGGTTGACTTTCTTCCCCCTCGAAATTCTCCAAGTCCTGAAATATTGCATTCTGGTGCATACTTTGACCTACCATAACTCCGTGCATACCGCTCCGTTTCGTGCGTGTAATATATCAAAATGTTCATTACGAGATGCTCTTCATTTCGTTCCATTATGCCATGCTCATTTGAGTTCATCTTGATGCCCAAATCTCTGGTGCAAGAATGCTATATGATGTTTACTGCTGTTACTTATCAGAACTTGGTGATTTGTTATTTTTGTTGCAATTGATGTGTGCATCTTATGGGCATGAGCTCTACAGGTGTTCTGATCTATGCCATGCCATCTTTACATAGGTGTATGCCATGTATTTTTGTGGTCTGTGTGGTGACTAGCACAAGCATCAAACTAGGCTTCGTGATGTTTCTGTTTTCAGGGACTTAGGATTTTGCTAAGTCTGTTACTGCTGTTATTTTGTTGCCATGTATCCATGTGTCCACAGAGAGATCCATGCGTCTTTTCGGCATGTTCATTAAGGATGTTTTGTAGATATAGTTGTGCCCTATCCATCCATGCCCCTGTTTGCAATTATGGAGTGCCCTAGCATGTCTTAATCTTGCTATAATTTTGCTATAAATATTCCTGGCAGATTGTTAACATGATATTCAACTTTGCCAAGGTTGTTGTAGTTGTTTCATACATGCTATGTACTTTCTCTTGCCATGGGTAGCTTCATGAACATGCTATCTTGCTGTAGGTATGCTTGTTTTGTCATGAATTGCCTTGTGATGAGTGAATCAAGCTCACCAAGATGCCTTCATAATTCTGTTTACTGCCATGCTCTGTTTCCTGCTAAGTCTGAAATCTGTTAACGAAACTTGCTATGTTTACATGAGTGCCATCATATCTTCTGATCCTTTTTGGCACATAGTCAGTAAGGGACTTTTGTTCCATGCTATTAGTACATCCATGCCATGCCTTTTTTTGCTATGTTAGGTTCCTGTAGCATGTGGTTTTCTTGCTCTGAACATTGCTACCTGATGCTGTTTCTGCCATGTCTAGTAATTTCAGAGTCTGTGAAGCTGATATCTTTTGCACTTTTGCCATGCTTGTTTGAACCTGTTATTGTGTGATATAGCCGTAGCTCAGTGTTCATCTTTTGTCAAGCATCTCCTGTAGATTACTGTCATATGCTTTGTTGCTATGTTGGAGTGCTGTAGCATAGTTATTTGATGTATTCTAAGTGCTATCATGCTGTTAATCGCAGAATCGTGTCATTCTTGTTTTGCTTGCCATTTGTAAACCGTGCATCCGTTTCCGGTGATCTTTATATCGATTTCGACCGAAATCATCTCATCTTTCCAGTGGAATACTTGGTTTTCCAAGTTACTTCCTTGTTCATCCTTTTTCTTACGGAGCACGCATGCGCATCGCATACCATATCTCGCATATCATGCATGTATTGCATCATGTTGCTTGTGCACTTCCCGTGATTGATTTTGGTTCCATTGCTTGTGTTCTTGCTGTGGGTAGATCCGGGAGACGAGTTCGTGAACAAGGAACCTGTTGAGTACGCTTACGAGGATCAAGATTTCGACAACTCTGAGAACCTTGCAGCAAGATGACCATACCCTCGAAATCACTTCTATCTTTGCTTTGCTAGTTGTTCGTTCTATTGTTATGCTGCGCTACCTACCACTTGCTGTATCATGCCTCCCATATTACCATGTCAAGCCTCTAACCATCTTTTCCTAGCAAACCGTTGTTTGGCTAAGTAACCGCTTTTGCTCAGCCCTTCTTATAGCGTTGCTAGTTGCGGGTGAAGTTGAAGTTGGTTCCATGTTGGAACATGGATATTTTGGAATATCACAATATCTCTTATTTAATTAATGCATCTATATATTTGGTAAAGGGTGGAAGGCTCGGCCTTATGCCTGGTGTTTTGTTCCACTCTTGTCGCCCTAGTTTCCGTCATACCGGTATTATGTTCCTTGAGTTTTGCGTTCCTTACGCGGTTGGGTGATTTATGGGACCCCTTGACAGTTCGCCTTGAATAAAACTCCTCCAGCAAGGCCCAACCTTGGTTTTACCATTTGCCACCTAAGCCTTTTTCCCTTGGGTTTTCGCGAGCCCGAGGGTCATCTTTATTTAAACCCCCGGGCCAGTGTTCCTCTGGTGCCGGTCCAAACTAGAGCACCGTGCGGGACCGTCCCTTGGCAACTTGGGTTACGTTGGTACCTGTACGCTTCGCTTATCCGGTGTGCCCTGAGAACGAGATATGTGCAGCTCCTATCGGGATTTGTCGGCACAGCGGGTGGTCTTGCTGGTCTTGTTTTACCATTGTCGAAATGTCTTGTAAACCGGGATTCCGAGACTGATCGGTTCTTCCCGGGAGAAGGTTTATCCTTCGTTGACCGTGATAGCTTATAATGGGCTAAGTTGGGACACCCCTGCAGGGTATTATCTTTCGAAAGCCATGCCCGCGGTTATGAGGCAGATGGGAATTTGTTAATGTCCGGTTGTAGAGAACTTGTCACTTGACTTAATTAAAATACATCAACCGTGTGTGTAGCCGTGATGGTCTCTTCTCGGCGGAGTCCGGGAAGAGAACACGATTTGAGTTATGCATGAACGTAAGTAGTTTCAGGATCACTTCTTGATCATTCTAGCTTCGCGACCGTTGCGTTGCTTCTCTTCTCGCTCTCATTTGCGTATGTTAGCCACCATATATGCTTAGTGCCTGCTGCAGCTCCACCTCATTACACCATCCTTCCTATAAGCTTAAATAGTCTTGATCTCGCGGGTGTGAGATTGCTGAGTCCTCGTAACTCACAGATTCTACCAAAATAGTTGCAGGTGCCGACGATGCCAGTGCAGATGACGCAACCGAGCTTAAGTGGGAGTTCTATGAGGAACGTGGTCGTTACTATGTTTCTTTTCCCGATGATCAGTAGTGGAGCCCAGTTGGGATGATCGGGGATCTAGCATTTGGGGTTTATCTTATTTTCATTTGGATTTGACCGTAGTCGGTCTATGTGTGGATTTTGGATGATGTATGAATTAATTTATGTATTGTGTGAAGTGGCGATTGTAAGCCAACTCTCGTTATCCCATTCTTGTTCATTACATGGGATTGTGTGAAGATGACCCTTCTTGCGACAATACCTACAATGCGGTTATGCCTCTAAGTCGTGCCTCGACACGTGGGAGATATAGCCGCATCGTGGGCGTTACACAGGTACTGGGTCTCGGCCCAGTCGACGAGGAAGTCGGCCAGCGCTTGGGACTTGATGGTGGTGCGAGGCTAGTAGAAGATGGTGTAGGGGGCCAAGTCGATGGCCCATTTGGCCACTCGGCCTGAAGCATCTCGGTTGCCTATGATCTCGGCAAGTGGAGCTGTCAGGACCCCGATTCTAAGTCACACCGATCTAGCATGTAACACCTCATATCACTTTGCGGCCTCACGCACGGTATTCTCACGGGTGTCACCTTACCTGGCCCGGGACCGTTTGCGCCTTTTGGCTCACGTATATGATAGTGTCGCTAGCATCCATATGGAAGAGAACCCGGGCCGACATGGCTAGTCGTGAACCCAAAGCGACACTAACTTATGGGGACAGGCTTACATGAATCAACATCGAGCATGTTGGTCAGCAGCGTGTGAATCCAGGCTGTAGCACTGGGCTAACAGGACTCCGGGAACCCGGGCTGTAGCAGGCTAGGCAGGACTCCGGATGTCACCACGTGACATTTCCCCGAAGGGACAGACACAGGAACGAAGTGAAACACATGCCGGCCAGTCTAAGTGTTCCGGAGCAGTAGTGCTGGGCTAGCAGGAATCCGGTAAACCGGGCTGTAGCGGACTATCAAGGCTCAGTGGAGACACCAGACTACATTTCCCCATAAGAGAGGCTACCAAGGATAAACAACTAGATTGTCGGATCCCACACATACCAAGCATTTCAATCATACACACAATATGCTCGATATGTGCAAATACAACATGGCATCACAACAAGACTCTACGACTCAGAGTATTTATTCATTAGACTCCGAGGAGCGAGATATTACAAACATGGGTCTCATGACCCAACATTCAGAGCATACAAGTCAAAGCACATGCGAAAGCTTAACATGTCTGAGTACAGACATCTAGAAATGAAAAAGGCTGAGAAGCCTGACTATCTACAAGACCCTGCCGAGGGCACAAGATCGTAGCTGAGGTAACAAGCTAAACGTCGAAGTCCACGCGGAACTACTAGCGAGACTGAAGTCTCTCTGCAAAAACATAAATTAAGCAAACGTGAGTACAAATGTACCCAGCAAGACTTACATCAGAACTAGCTACATATGCATCGGTATCAATAAAGGGGGTGGTGGAGTTTAACTGCAGCAAGCCAGCTCTGACTCGGTCGCTATCCTGAACTACGACTACAAGTAACTCTTTTGAGGTGGCGCACACGAGTCCACATATTCACCACATCAATACACCACTATGGATCCGCTCCCGCCTCCCTACGAGAACGCCATCCATAGCACTCACGCTTATCTTACGCATTTTAGAGTATCCACTTTCACTTGTCTATGAACTGTTATAGGCAACCCAGAAGTCCTTTAACGCGGACACGGCTATTCGAATAGATCATTTATAACCCTGCAGGGGTGTACTTCTTCACACACGCTCTCACCACTTACCGCCGTTTACACGACATGTACTCGGCAACCTTCAAGCGGAAGCCCAACTAGGGTGTCGGCCACGGCCTACCTAAACACTCAAGTCTCTAGTCCAGGTTTATAGCCTATTCAGGTTCCATCCGCAGGGAGTCCGGCCGAGGTTTCCACATACGGCCCCGAACGATGTGTACAGGGTTCCGCGACACCAAACGGGCGCCCGGCATACCCGGCCACGTGCCTACCGCATCACAGCCCACCCCTCGGGTCAGCGCTACGCACGGCCTCCAGCATACTACAAACACCAGAAACTACTTGCAACTCCTGGACAGAGGACAAGGGTGGTTAAGAAGCTGAGAGAGTCAATTAAGGATCCCAATGTGTGGTAGTAGCTGTTCATGGATCACAAACACAAAACTCAGTTCATGAGGACGGTTTCAATGAGACAACCCACCATGTACTCCTACATGGCCTCTCACCGCTACCTTTACCAAATCATGTTCACACACAGTAGGACATGTTCATCACCACTCCAATTCATCCCCGATGAATCAGACCCGACCCAACTCTAAGCAGTAGCAGGCATGACAAACAAGCATGAATGAGTAGGCACATCAGGGCTCAAACAACTCCTACTCATGCTAGTGGGTTTCATCTATTTACTGTGGCAATGACAGGTCATGCAGAGGAAAAGGGGTTCAACTACCGCAGCATGTAACAGTTGAATCGTTGTTGTCCTAATGCAGTAAAAGAGAGCAGGAGCGAGAGAGTGGGATTGTATCGGAATGAACAAGGGGGTTTTGCTTGCCTGGCACTTCTGAAGATAGCATTGAGTCTTCATCAGTGTCAACGATCACAACGTCGGAACATCGTCTACCGAGAGCGGACAAATACCGGCAACAGAGAAGAAATACAATCAATGCAATGCACAATATGATGCATGATCATGACATGGCAAAATGAGTGTGTTGAGCTAATGCAACTTAGAACAGGTTGGTTTGAGCTCATTTGAACCAAAGATTCAAATGCAAACCCAAAATAAGAGGTCATATTAGTGCATTAACTTGTTTCATCTAAACAGCAAGGTTAGGTTTCTCTAACATGCATGAAACCTGTACAGATGGATAGATTGGACTTTTCTGATCAATTTTCATATATAAATCTTTGCATTTGGAGTTACAGATTAATTTCTATCAATTTTTGAAGTTTGTAGTATTTTCTGGAATTTCCTGTATAAGAATAAATCAAGTAAATACTTTATTGCGTCAGCATTGCGTCACTGTGACGTCAGTGGTCAACGGGGCCGGTCCAGGTCAAACTGACCAGTGGGTCCCGCGTGTCAGTGGTTAGCTAAACTAACTAAATTAGTATTAGTTTAACTCCTAATCTAGGTTTGACCAGGGGCGGGGCCCACATGGTCAAATGGGTCAAACCCACCGGCGACATGACGCCGGCGAGGCCAGACGCGGCGGCGAGCTACGGAAACGCTGCTTAGGGCGCTATTCGTCGCGCGGTTTGTTCCTATGTGCTCCTGGAAGTGAGCCGCATCGAATGAAGGTAGTGGCTGGAGCTGGGGTGGCATGAGTCGACGGCGGCGAGCACGAATGCGGCGGCCGGCATTCGGGTGTTCGCGGGATCGGTGCTGCGGTGCATAAACGAGCGCAGCGAGGCGCTAGGGAGGCTCTACGCGCGGTGGTGAGCATGTTGGACGCACTCCCGGGACCAAATGGTCACCGGAGCTGCGTCGGCGACGAGTGCAGGCGGCGGCGCAGTCGGCCGAGAGGGGCGCGGTGGCTACGGAGTGCAAGAGAGAAAACAGAGAGGGGGAGGATGATCAGCAGCTCACGGTGAACACGAGGAGCGAGTCGGCGAGCTCGGGGAGAGGCTGAAACGAGCGGGGCGGCGAGGGGAATCTCCGGCGTCCGACGGCGAGGATGAGGATGATGGCGTCGCTTCGGGCGTCCTGCGGGCGCGTGCTTCGTCTTGGGGCTTCGTGGCGTCGAGGCGGAGCCTCTGGACAGCACGGAGAGGCGAGGGAGAGGCGATGGCCTCGGTTGTGCTCGTCGGCGGCGACGACAGTGCTCGGTGGTTGCGTGCGAGAGAGCCAGAGGAGGAGAGGAGGTTGGGGAGAGGCCGAGAGGGCCTGGGGGGTGCGTGGTGTCTCCAGGGTGACGTCGGGGAGGCGGCAGCAACCAGGAGGTGGCCAAGCGCGACGTCGGCGCTCGCCACCGAGCTGCTTCGTGCGCTGGCATGGGGAAGAAGACAGGCATGCCCCTGGTGGGCTGGGCTAGCCAGCTGGGCCGTCCAAGTGGGCTGCACAGGAGGTAAGCCCAGGTAGGTATCCTTTCTCTCTCTCTCTTCTTTTTGTTTCAGTTTTTCTATTTTTCTGTAACTTTGTGGCTTTTCTAAAAATGCTTAGGCACTTTCAAAAATCACCAAACTGCTCATGCCCACTATTTAGCATATAACCAACATGGAACATTTCAGTTTGGGATTATTTGGACATTTAAAATATTTTATAGAATTTAAATGTCCAAATTCAAATACTTATGATTTAATTCAGTGACCTTAGGATGACCTAGAAAATTGTGCACCATTTTTGTCAGAGGTTTAAGACCAAGGCTGTCGGATTGTGGGTTCCGGCAGACCCTTAAGGTTCGAACACTGGGGTGCGCGCGAAGATCTTCCCCCCACCGATCCATGCCTGATCGCCTCGCAAGAATCTGAGCTAGATGATGAACAACACAAGGGACACGAGATTTATATTGGTTCGGGCCACCGTTGTGGTGTAATACCGTCCTCCAGTGTGTGGTGTGGTGGATTGCCTCAGGGGCTGATGAGGAACAGTACAGGGGACGAACAGCCTCGCGAGAGGTGTTCTTGAGCTGATGCGGTGTGTTCTACTTGGAGCCGATCCGATTCCCCCCTACTGTGGTGGCTAGTCCTATTTATAGAGGCCCTGGTCCTCTTCCCAAATATTGAGCGGGAAGGGCGCCAACAACGGCCATTTCGAAGGGGAACATCTAGTACGAGTTATCCTGACCAAAGGTGGTCTTCGGCTGCAAAAAGCACTAGTGATGACGCCGTCTTGGGCTCCATGGTGACCTCCGTCCTGCCGCGCTGCTGGTCTTGGTCTTGTTGCACCAGAATGGCAACCTTTGCCTGATGCCTCGGTACTCCACGCCTGTGCTTGCTCCCTTTGCACCAAAGAGGAAACAAGGACACTACGCGGGTTGGCGCCCGTCTGGCCTTGGTCGTCATGGCCTACGTCATGAGCACCTCGCGACGTACCCTGCCTTGATCTCTCCGCCTCCTCGCGAGCCTTCCTGGTGAGGCCGCGCCTGAGGAGACCTTGTGTCGTGCGCCCCGCGAGGCTTGGCCCCTCGCGAGGGTCTTGAGCCTTGGGCTGATGAAGATAGGCCGTACTGGGCCACCACTTGAGCCACGCCACAGGCCGCAGGCAGGAAAGTCTAGGGGCCCCCGTTCCCAAAACGCCGACAGTAGCCCCCGGGCCCAAGGCGCACTCGGACTTGGCTTAGCGGAGAAGCGAAGGGGCAAGTGCGGAGCGCCGCAGGCCCCACCAGCCTGTGGCCTTGGGCGCCGCGTGGCAGTCGATTGGACGTGGGCGTCTCTGCTTCCCCACGCTGCCTCGGCAACTGCCCAACTTGACAAGTCCCTGCATGCAGAAATTAGTCATGATTACCTGAGATCGTGGAGGCCGACAGTTGGCCTCCTCCGGACTATAAGTACGGACGGGCGAGAGCCCCCGCAGTCATTCTCTTCTTGCTTCTCCTCTCCTTCTTCTTCCTCGCCCTTGCTTCACCCTACGCCAATGGCGCTGATCCGCCGGTTTTCAACGAAAGAGAAGGGAAAGGCCCCCCGAGAGGGTCCCGACCCGCTTCCGCCGAAGAAGCGGCCTGTCTCCGGCTGCTGCAGCGAGGTCGCGTGGCGGGAGACGTCGCGGCCTTGGTACGAGCGGCCACCGCCGGGGTATCCGCTGCCTTTGTACGCCCGGTCCGAGGGCCCTGGAGAAGAGGACGCCGAGCGACGCCGACGACGCCGCCGGCGGGTCACGGCGGTGCGCGTCGTCACCCCTGGAGTCCATGCCGAGGGCTCTTCTCGCGAGCTTGTGCTTCACGCCGCCATGCCTCCATGCTCTTGGATCCGCCTTCCTCCCTCCTTCGCCTTCGAGATGCCGCCGAGTGGGTCTCTGGAGCTTTGGCTGCAGCATGCCGACTGCAGCACCCTCGCGACCCGAGCGGAGGTCGCGGTCGTCGCTCCGGGCAAGGTCTACATGACCCGGGGCTGGGGCGAGATCGCCCAGGTCTGTCGGACAGAGGCTGCCCTCGTAATTCATCTTGAATACGATGGCGCCTCCTTGATGTTCTTCAAGGTCTTCGATGCTGAAGGACGCCGGCTGGAGTGCTGCCCCAAGGAAGGCGACGTCGAGCTCTCAGCCGACCGCGACCGGCTGAAGACACTGGAGCAAGCGCTGAAGGCGGAGAGGGTCGAACTGGACGCCAAGGCGAAAGTCTTGGCCGAAGACCGCGCGGCCTTCGCGTGCTACGAGGAGAGGGCTCGCATAGCGTTGAAGACGCTCTATGACGAGGGCCTGGAGAAACCGCTGGCCGGAGCCAAGGAAGGCCCCGCTAAGCTGGTTCCCTTCCTCATCGAGGCGCTTGAGGAAGTCGTGATTGGTATCGGCCCCATGGCCGAAGTTGAGGCTCGTGTCCTTTCTTCCGCAGCGCTGATGTGGGTCCTCAGCCACGTCTACCTCCGCAACCCCGACGCCAACCTCGACAACCTGCTAGAACCCGTGGACGCCAAGTGCTCCGCTGCTCCTGCCGAAGCCGTCAAGGGTTGAGCGGAGGCCTTGCTGGGGAAGTTCCGCGCCTTCAACTCCGCGCCCAAGCAAAGCGCTGCCGACTCCGCGGCTCCGGGGGGTGGAGCCAACAAGCGCGATTCCACCACGAGCGGTGGCGCGGTCCAGGGGTGATCTTCTAGCGGCCTCTTTCCTGCTTTGATTCCTGCAACATGCACCATGCCTCGTGGAGGCGTTTAAATTTGTGTCTGGTACTGTGAGAACAATCTATGGTCTGTAATATTTGCTTCTGGATTTGCTAGATTTTGCGATTTCCTTCCTATTTGCTTGTGTTCTACATCGGCAGGGCCCGGCCCCGCGCATACCTCAGCCGCCATTAGCCCCGACCGGATCACCAGGACGAGACTAAGGAGTGACGGGCTACGAGGCAAGTTAGGCTCCTGAGTCGCGATTCTCAGGAGTCCCCCTTGGCGCGCAAACTGCAAATAGGGAGGGTGTGAAGGAGAGGATCTGTCGTTCTACGTCGGCAGGGCCCAGCCCCGCGCATACCTCAGCCGCCGTTAGCCTTTCGGAACTAAGGGTGAGGGGCTACGTGACCAGTTAGGCTCCTGAGTCGCGATGCTCAGGAGTCCCCTTTGACGCTCAAACGGGTCTTCATACCTTGGCTCCGCTCGGGGAGGGGCGCGCGACGACCAGGTCCGCGGGACCTGGCTGGGTGGCGTGTGCTCGGGCGTGGCCCGGGCGTGGCCCCCGTGCCTAGCCCCCTCGTGCGGCGCTCCCGGGGGGAGGCGTTGCGATGAGGCTAGACACTAAGCTCTGGGCTCCCTGAGGTTGACACAGCCGTGGGCTGCCCTCAGTTGTTTATCACCAGCGCGGAGCATAGCGCTTCCGTATGTGTACGGGCATAGCCGCTCCTCGGCAGTGTCATCAGCCAGCGCGGAGCATGGTGCTTCCACTGGTACGTGGGAGGGGGGCTCCACTCCGGGAGGAGCCCCTGGGGCGTGTACAGCCCCGCCCTGACACGTGGCCGGCACGGTAGGGCTAGGAGAGGTGTATCTGGGCACCCGTGAGCCAACGCGGGACTCACGGGGCCTTTGTCGGTGGTATTTTCCTGCAAGGTAGTTAAAATGCAAATGCTCTACGTCCTCAGGTCCCGGCCCTTGAGCAAGCTCAGCCGCCGCTGGTATGC
Source organism: Aegilops tauschii subsp. strangulata (assembly GCF_002575655.3). NCBI lineage: Eukaryota > Viridiplantae > Streptophyta > Magnoliopsida > Poales > Poaceae > Aegilops > Aegilops tauschii. The sequence continues at coordinate 433,947,486 of NC_053040.3, read as the reverse complement.
CAGGTCGCGATGCCATGTGTCAAGGCCGGGGGTGAGGGCTGGAGAGCCGGTAAGAGCTCCTGAGTCGCGATGCTCAGGCGCCCCCCCTTTTAACGTGCAAGCGCTGTGCATGAGAGAAGAGAGGCCCGTGGTGTGCAATGGATGATAATCATAAGCAGGTTAAGCATGGAGAAGCAAAACAATCTTAGATAGATGCAGAGAGAGGCAAACGCCACTGGGTCAGGCCCGAGCGGCTTGGGGATAATGCAGCCCGAGGGGCACCCCCAACAAGGTAAACTGAAGACATAAGCAAAATGGATACACGCCGCAGGGACGGACCCACGTGACCTGGGAATGATGCAGCCCTGAGGGCGCTCCCAGCTAAAACGAAACTTGAAAGAAGTCACCTGATACCGTTGCAGAGCGAGTGTCGGAGCAGCTGACGATGCGTGGTGAAGAAGCCGATCCTCACGAGCCCTCGGGGCCCCGAGCCTCGGGAGGCTCGGGAGGTCCGGGCGGCTCGGCGAGGTCCATCTCCATTCCCTCCAGGAGCGCGCGATGCTTGGCCACCTGAGCTTCCAGGATGCTCCTCATCAAGCGCTGGTGGGTTGCAGACGCGTTCGGCAGGCCGAAGGGCATGCGAACGTAGCTGTGCGGTAGACCCGCGCAACGCCCCACGCGCGAGGGCCAGAAGCACCCCTAAGACGCGACTCGGTTGAGCCCTCGGTAGTCGATGCAGACACGCAGCCCGCCATCCTCGCCTGGATGGGGGGCCACGCCCGGTAGGCGGCGGCTGCCGCGCAAGACTCTCGATTCCTGCAACTCTTGAGCGACCTTGGTGATGAACTCCTGAGGGTTGGGCCCTCCTTGCCTTACGCCTTCCTGAAGGAAACCTGTTGTGAAGCACGCCTCCAAGTGGTGCCCGAGCGTCTCCCTCGTGACCTTGGCAATGTCAGTGGCTCCCCTGGAGAGAGCCCCCGAGCCTTGCCCGAGGAGGGTGCCAGGCGCGCCTTCCTATGCGACGGAGGGCGGCGCCCCTTGGATGGGCGCATGTCCAGACGTGGCGCCTCCGGAGGTACCCACCTCCTGAGGCCCTGAGCTGGGTGTCGTCTTCTTCTTGGGGACTGCCTCGGGGGGGTCCACGCCTCTGTCGTCCTAGTTCTCGACTGAGGCGGCCTGGAAGGCACGCTGGAGGGAACACACTGCATCTTTCTCCTCGCAAGGGATTGTGATAACTCCGCTGCTTCCCGGCATCTTGAGGGCGTTGTAGCCGTGGTGAGTCACTGCCATGAACTTGGCCAGGGCCGGGTACCCGAGGATGGCATTGTATGGCAGGCCAATGTGGGCGACGTCGAAGTCGATGAGCTCAGTGCGGTAGTTCTTGCGCTGCCCGAAGGTGACAGGGACGCGAACCTGCCCTATCGGAGTGGTGGGCCGTCAGTGACTCCTGAGAAGGGCTTGGTCGGCTGAAGCTGATCATATGGCACTTGGAGGTCGTTGAACGTCTCGACGGATAGAACGTTGAGTCCTGCGCCGCCATCGATGAGGGTCCTGGTAACTTGCACATTGCTGATGACTGGGGAACAGAGCATTGGGAGAACACCGGCTGTAGCTGCACACTTGAGCTGATCCGCTGAGCTGAACGTGATGGAGCACGAGGACCACCTGAGGGGGCGCGTGGCCTCGAGCCTGGGGAGGGCTGCGTTCACCTCGCGAGCAAACTGCTTGAAGATGCGCTGAGAGGCTGGGCCTGAGCGCCGCCCAAGATGCAAGCGATCGCACGCGGCTCCTGGAAGCCCCCAGCCTCCTCGTCCTGATGATGGTCTTCATTCCTTCTTGGTGGTGGTGGCAGAGGAGGGAGTCCTGCGTTGCCTTGCGGGCGATCCTCGCGAGGCTGGTCCTGCCAGCGGTCCTCGCGAGGTCGGTCACGCCACCCTTGGCGAGGGCCTCGGTCGTCCCATCGTCCTCCACCTCTCGCTCCGCCTCATCCGTAGCCCCGATCGTTGCGCTCGGGGCGTCGACCGATGCGTCCTTCTTGCACGGCCCTGAGCTCTTGGCATTCATTGGTGTTGTGGGTATGGAGATCGTGGTACACACAGTACCGGCTGCCCTTGGACGACTCCGGCCGGTCCCTGCCGCGCTTCAAGTCCGGCTCTGCTGCGAGCACAGCTGCTCCCTTGCGCTTCACGTCCTTGGCCTTGGCCTTCTTCTCTTCTGCGTCTGCTGCAGGGAGCTCGAGAAGAGAGAGGCGTCCTTCCTCGGCCCTTGCGCACTTGGTCGCCAGGTTGAACAGCTCCAGAGACATACACAGATCTTCGTGGATCGCCAGCTCCTCCTTCATCTTGACGTCGCGGACGCCATCAGAGAACGCTGAGATGATGGCCTCTTCAGTCACCCTTGGGATCTTGAGGCGGGCGCTGTTGAAGCGCTGGATGTACTTCTGCAAGGTTTCTCCGGGTTGCTGCTTGATGTGGCGCAAATCACCCACGGCCGGCCGACGGTCGCGAGTGCCCTAGAAGTTGGCGATGAAGCGAGTGCGCATCTCGTCCCAGGAGGAGATCGTGCCGGGAGGCAGGTTCAGGAGCCAGGTACGGGCTCCGTCCTTGAGCGCCATGGGAAACCAGTTCGCCATGGCCTTCTCGTCCCCGTTGGCGGCCTCGATGCCCAGTTCGTAGAGCTGCAGGAACTCCGCGGGGTCGGCAGTGCCGTCGTAGCGAGGAGGCAGGTCAGGCTTGAACTTGCCCAGCCAGGCAACACTGCGTAGCTCGGTGGTGAAGGCGCAGTAGCCTGCGGTGGCCACCAGAGCTTTCTGCTGATGCGGGGATTGCTCCTGAGGGTTCCCGCGCGCCGCTGCCTGGAGCAGCGCGGGGTCTTGACGTGCTGGCGTAGGGATGCAGTCGTGGCGCGCCGGTGCCGGGAGCACGCGAGCACCTTCTTGGGGACGAGGGATTTCTTGGCAGCTCCTTTCTTGTCGCGCGGGCGCCGGACGCGGTGGATCTCGTCCAAGGGCCGCGCGTCTTGGAGCCAGGGCGCCTTCTTGGGGAGGAGGTGGCGGGGGCACCTCCTGATCTGCGCCTCCTGTGCAGGACGGAGGGCGAGGCAGCGAGAGGGACGGCGCAGGGGAGCCCCCTGCTGCGCTGACAAGCTCGGTGATGCGGGCGAGCAAATCCTCGTATAGGTCGTCAACGGGGCGAGAGTGCAGGAGCTCACGCGCCAGGAGCAACACGGTGTGCGCGTCCGTGGGGGCGCGACGGGCGTGGGATGACGAACCAGCTGGAGTTAACGACGGGGTGGCGGTGCGGCCTTCCCGCCGCACCGAGGGATGCAGGGACGACGCCTGCTGCTCGTTCCCCGCCGGGCCGGTGGCGGCGTTGGCGGCAGGCGACGGGGAACAACGGGGAGGCCCACCGACGGGGGCCGTCTGGGCGACGCGGGCGGCGAGGGCAGCCCGACGCTCGGCTCGAGCTCGGCGAGCATCAGCCATGGACGCGACGGATGGTCGAACGCGGAACAGCGGAAATACATACTCCGGCACACCCCTACCTTGCGCGCCAAATGTCGGATTGTGGGTTCCGGCAGACCCTTAAGGTTCGAACATTGGGGTGCGTGTGAAGATCTTCCCCCTACCGATCCACGCCTGATCGCCTCGCAAGAATCTGAGCTAGACGATGAACAACACAAGGGACACGAGATTTATACTGGTTCGGGCCACCGTTGTGGTGGAATACCCTACTCCAGTGTGTGGCGTGGTGGATTGCCTCAGGGGCTGATGAGGAACAGTACAGGGGACGCACAGCCTCGCGAGAGGTGTTCTTGAGCTGATGCGGTGTGTCTACTTGGAGCCGATCCGATCCCCCCCTACTGTGGTGGCTAGTCCTATTTATAGAGGCCCTGGTCCTCTTCCCAAATATTGAGCGAAAAGGGCGCCAACAACAGCCATTTCGAAGGGGAACATCTAGTACAAGTTATCCTGACCAAAGGTGGTCTTCGGCTGCCAAAAGCACTGGTGATGACGCCGTCTTGGGCTCCATGGTGACCTCCGTCCTGCCGCGCTGCTAGTCTTGGTCTTGTTGCACCAGAATGGCAACCTTTGCCTGATGCCTCGGTACTCCATGCCTGTACTTGCTCCCTTTGCACCAAAGAGGAAACAAGGACACAGCACGGGCTGGCACCCGCCTGGCGCCAGTCTGGCCTTGGTCGTCATGGCCTATGTCATGAGCACCTCGCGAGGTACCCTGCCTTGATCTCTCCGCCTCCTCGCGAGCCTGCCTGGTGAGGCCGTGCCTGAGGAGACCTTGTGTCGTCCGCCCCGCGAGGCTTGGCCCCTCGCGAGGGTCTTGAGCCTTGGGCTGATGAAGATAGGCCATACTGGGCCACCACTTGAGCCACGCCGCAGGCAGGCAAGTCTGGGGACCCCTGTTCCCAGAACGCCGACAAAGGAAAAGATGATGAACATTTTGGAAGGGCATTTCAGGTTCATTGAAAAAGATTTTAGTAAACCCTAGTTGTTTTTAGGGGGTGCTGGGGGTTCTATCATCCCCATTTCCAAGTTTCTGAGAGAAAGTAAACATGATGCAACACCAGATGCTAGCACTAGGCATTGTCAGAATTAGGGATGTGACAGGAGCAGTGCAAACAACTGTGATGGGGTGCTCTTGAAAATATGGCTTCAACTTCTTGGCGGTGAAATGCACGCCATAGCACATCTTCTGAGAGTGAGGGTAGTTCTGCTTGGAAGCCGACAGTACTTCACTCAAGTAATACACTGGTCTCTGGACTGGCAAAACCTTCCCATCTTCCTTGCGCTCTACCACAATGACTATGCTGACCACCAGGCTGGTGGCGGCGATGTAGAGGAGCATGGGCTCCTTAGCAGCCGGCGCGGCCAGGACAAGCGGTGTGGTCAACATCTTCTTGAGCTGCAGAAAAGCCCCGTCCGCCTTGTCATTCCACTCGAAGTGAGTGGTTTTCTTCAGGAGTTGGTACAAGGGAAGGGCCTTCTCGCCTAGCCGGCTGATGAAGCGGCTGATGGATGCCAAGCAGCCGGTGAACTTCTGAATGTCTCTCAGACGGGTAGGCTTCTCCATCCTCTCGATGGCCTTGATCTTCACAGGGTTGCTCTCGATGCCGCGTTCGGAGACCAGGAAGCCGAGGAGCTGGCCGGCTGGTACTCCGAACATGCACTTCTCTGGATTGAGCTTGATCTGAAATTGGCACAGATTTTCAAAAGTCTCCTTGAGATCTTCTAGGAGGGTGCCATGTTTTTCCGTCTTCACCACAACATCATCCACATAGACGTGGGCGTTTCTGCCGAGCTGCTTGAGGAGGCACTTCTGCATGCAATGTTGAAATGTGGCGCCGGCATTCCTCAAGCCGAACGTCATCGTCAAGTAGCAGAAGGCTCCGAATGGCGTGATGAAAGAGGTCTTCATCCTATCGGCCGGGTCCAACTTAATCTGGTGGTACCCTGAATATGCATCCAAAAAACTCAACAGCTCGCATCCGGCTGTGGAGTCGATCACTTGGTCAATCCTTGGCAAGGCAAATGGATCTTTGGGGCAAGCTTTGTTGAGGCTAGTGTAATCGATACACATGCGCCACTTGTTGTTCTTCTTGAGTACAAGGACTGGGTTGGCCAGCCAATCTGGGTAGAATACTTCCATAATGAAGCCGGCTGCTAGGAGTCGGGCTATCTCTTCACCAATGATTCTTCTCTTCCGATAGGCCGCGGAGGGGTTGCTTGACCGGTTTGGCGTCAGGTCGGCCGTGTAGCTTGTGCTCGGCGAGATCCGTCGGAACACCCGGCATGTCCTTAGGAGCCCATGCAAAGATGTCCCGATTCTCACGGAGGAAATCAACGAGCTCGCTTTCCTATTTGTTGTCAAGGTTTGCACCTATGACAGCGTACCTCTCCGGGTGCTCTGGGTCCAGCGATATCTTCTTTATCTCCTTGGCCGGCTTGAAGGATCCTTCAGCTTCCGACTTCTTGGGGTCAGGGGACATGTCCGGCTGCTTGCCGGCCATGGCCACCACTCGGTCAAGGAGCCACTTCTCAGCAGCAATCACAAGGGACTCGGCCAGCCGACTGCTGGCAGCTACACAGGCGGATGATTTCTTGTAATCTCCAAAGATGGTAATAACCCCCTTGGTGCTTGGCATCTTCATCTTGAGGTATGCATAGTGCGGCACCGCCATTAACTTGGCCAAGGCAGGTCGGCCAAGCAACGCATGGTAGGGGCTCTCAAGGTCAACTACCTCAAACCAGACGGGCTCTCAGCGGAAATGATCTTTGTCTCCAAAGAGGACATCTATCTTGATCTTGCCAATTGGTGAGTGAGACAGGCCTGGAACTATGTCGTGGAAGACAGCCCGACTAGGCAGGAGATGCTTCGGCTTGATGTTCAACTTCTCCATGGTATCACGGTACAAGATTTTGATGCTACTGCCACCATCTATCAGGACTCAGGAGAAGCGAGCAGCTTGTCTCTCCATAGCAAAGGTGGCTTCCAACACCAAAGCATAGGAACCCGGAGAAGGCATCTCCTGGATGGTCTGCTCGGCTCCAACTGATTGGCTTTTCTGACCAGTGCATGAACTCTGGGCTTCAGTAGCTACTGCATTCACTTCTCGGGATTGCTGGCATCGGTTGCGCCTGTCGTCAGCCACACTGGTGAAAACGACGTAGGCTCCTTGCTCTTTTGGGTACTCATCTTGAATAGCAGTGACTGGCCGGGCCGCCTGCTGCGGGGGAGGAGGCGGCGGCGGCGGGCCGGCTGGTGGAGGAGGCAGCAATCCTTTACCCTTGGCGATTCAGGTGAGCCAGTGACACTTCCGAGTGGTGTGGTTCGATGGCTTCGCGCCGCTGTGAAACTTGCAGGGTGCATCAAGGTTTTGCTCATAGGAGAAGGCGGGCAACCAATTTGGCTTCCCGCCCTTCTAACGCTTGGGAGCAGGCTGCCCTTCCGGCTGCTGGTCTTCGACTGTCGCCACCTACGGGCTGGTGGAAGCCGGCGGTGGCGCTTTGCGCTTGTTGTCGTTCTGCTGCTGTCGCCGACTGGTGTCACCAGCAGGAGTCCGAGGAGCTTGAGGAGCCACCTTGCCGGATGCATCAACTTGAATCTCTGTCTTCATGGAGGAGTCAGTCGTGGCGTACTTGCCCGCTATGATCAGCAGCTCGTCAAGGGTCGCCGGCTCGTCATAGAGAAGTCAGTGTTTGAGCAGGGTGCCTTCTTTGCACCCGGCTGTGAAGTACTCGATAGCCTGCACCTCGTGCACGCCTTCGCAAGAGTTACGCAGCTCGGCCCAACATGTGAGGTAGTCGCGAGTCGATTTGTTGGGGCCCTGAACGCACAAGGAGAGTTGGCAAGGCTTGGGCGGCCGCTTGTAAGTGCTAGTGAAGTTGTGGACAAAGGCTTCCGTGAAATCTACCCAGCTATTGATGCTGCGGGGCTTCAGGCTATTCAGCCATGTCCGGGCGGTGCCCTGGAGCATGAGCGGAACATACTTCACGGCAACGCGCTTGTTGTCGTACGCTATGTTGACGGCCGTGGAGTAGTCGACCAGCCAGTCCTCCGGCTTCACGGAGCCGGTGTACTTGGGCGTATCTCTTGGGAGCGTGAACCCTTTGGGAAATGGCTCGTCGTGGATGCGGGGGCCGAAGCAAGGTGGGCCCAGCGCGTCTTCTTCTTCTAGCGCAAGGGATCGGTTGAGGTGGTCGATCTGGTGGCGAGCATCGTTCTCTCCGACTCCTTCTCGGCGGCCAAGGCGGTCACCGAGTGTCGGGTGATCAAAAGGCAGCGGGGAGGCGCGCCTCTTCCTGCGGGGTGGAGGGGGAGGCGGACAGTCGCCCCGTCGTTCCACTGCTCTTGGGCGGCCGTCTTGGTCGCGCTCGATGGTGATGCGAGTCCGACTGCGGCTAGCAGTCGGCTCCTTGTCTCTTCTGTCGCGGACGCCTCCAGTCGGCGTCCGGGATGTCGCGCCTTGATCTCGGCGAGGGGGTGGGTCGTTGTTCCGCCGGTTGCGTGCTTCGGTGCGGCAGCCGGCTTCCTGCTGCTCGGCGGCCACATCAATGAGCCGATGGACGCGCTTCGTCATGTGGCCACGCTCGTCACCCTCAAGCTTGTCCAGCTCGTCTACTACCGCCTGGGCAGCTCGTATGTTCTCCGCAGGTGTGGCGTAGATGGGGTGGTTTGCCCCGAACATGCTGGCAATGGCCGCGCCATGCTGCCGGACCGTGCCGATGCGGCTGGGCCCACCACGAGCCGGCGTGCCACCCACTGCGCGGTCCATCTCGCGCTGGTAGGCCTCTAAGAGGCGTCTCATGCTGGCCAGCTTCTTGGCGCTCTCGATGAGCTGGACGCGGCGCGCCTCCAGCGTCTCGGCGTCGGCATCTTCTGCAATGGGTACAGTCAGGTCGCGTAGCGCCGCTTCGAGCGGATCTTGGGCGCCGCCCCCAGAGGCTCCATCGTGGCTGATGACGAGCACCTCTGTGACGGTGCTGGCGCTGCTGTCGGCGCAAGGGAGAGGGTCGTCGATGACCACCATGTTGGTGGGGAACGCGTCAAGCGACGCCATGTCGGAGTCGACGAGCATCGGGTCGGTGGAGACAACTGACTCCAAGTCGACGGCCAGCTCATTGGCGATGTGGAGCTGGTCGAGGAGGTTGGCGATGTGGTTCTCGGGGTCAGCTGTGCCTGCGTCGGATGCAGGCTCGTCGGAGAGGCGGATCTCGCCAACAAGGTCGGCGAGGCAGCTCGTCGCGCAGGCGACCTCTGCACCATGCAGCGCGTCGGCGCACACGTCGTCTGGCATGTCGGGCTGGCTGCGCTCGCGGGGGAGGAAGAGGGTTCCCATCCAGAACAGACCTCCGGACGACGGTGCACCTCGCCCCATGGTGGGCGCCAAATGTCGGGGTTTTGGTGCGACATATGCCAACGGGTGGCTTATCATGGAGGGGGCTAATAACACGTCGCCGGTGCCAGGAAACGGGATGAGGCGAAGACATGCACGCCGGCGAATCTTACCCAGTCCAGGGCTCTCCTAGGAGATAACACCCCTAGTCCTGCTCTGCGGGGTCTCCGCATGCTCACTATATCAGCAGGTGAGTACGGCCTGCTCCTTGAGCTGTTTGCTAGAGGAGGAAGAAGGGCAAGGCTAGCTCTCTCCTCTCTCTATATGTGTAGTGTGTAGTCTAAAGATCTCCACCCTTTGTATGGGTGCCCTGGGGGGTTTATATAGGCCTACCCCCCAGGGGTACAATAGTAAACTGGCCAGCTGTAGGCCCAGGCCGTCAGTGTCTCTTGCTGCCGGCTTCTCCGCTGGCTGCTGGGGCCCGCCGACTGGTGGGACCCGCCGGCTGTCTTGTACTTGGCCGACAGGTCGTGCCCGCCGCTGGCGGGTCTTGCCGGCTGCACATTACTGTAGCCGTGCTTCTAATGACGCTTGCTTTGTCGGGGAAGGTGTGGCTACAGTCCGCCGTCTCGCGGGCGTTCACTGTAGCCATCCCCCGTCCCTTCTGGTTAATGGCACACAGACTCTTAGGAGGGGGGCGGGCCGCCTGCCCAGTGCCGACCTCCCTCTCCAGCCGACTGGCCAGACTTGCTGCCTTCCGGCATCTGACTGACTGGTAGGGCCCGCCGCCTGCGGGCCGTACCGATAGCCCATCGTGGGTGCATGGTCCTTCTGACTTGGATGAGGTCATGGGCGGAGGGGCTACAGTACCACGCCGTGTAGGAGATCTCTGACTTGTACGGCGTACTGTAACCACGACTCGCCCTGGATTTGGGGTGGCAGGCTTTAATGTAGCCACGCCCCGTCTTGTCGTCTTAATGGGGGTGCAGACTTTGAGGGCGCTTGGGGCCGCCTGCTTGGAGTCGGCCTCTCTGGAGGCCGCCTGCTAGAAGGTGGCCCGCTTCATGGCCGGTTCCTGGGGTCCTCCGCCTTCTGGAAGCCGGCCGATCAGGCCAGCCGGCCAGAAGAAGGCGGCAGCCAAGCTTTGAGGCTTTAGGGGCGCAGTCGGCCCCGATGTCTTGAAATGCCATGGGGGGGCAGATGAGGCTACCCATGGCCAATAACTCCGACAAAACCCAATCAGAGAGAAATCAAATCTCCATGATCACCCATCAGGTAGTGGTAATTGAGGAGCAAAACAACAACTCTCCCTCTATATTGAGGACGAACTATGTTCGGATTTCCGGGCCTGAAGAGCAGGATACCCGTCTGCGAACAATGTGCCTTGCCCTCCAAGCCTAGAATCGGGCGATGGGCTTGAAAATCAGTTGATATCCCGGAGCCCGAGCCATTAAGTTCAGAAGTTTTTCAAATTCCGGATCCCAAAGTGGGTCAAGGTTTGGATTTAAAGCCACCCACCCACCCAGATATAAACAATCTCATGCACATACGACAGCAGTCTCAGGAAACAGTCCATCACTTTTGGGCCAGATTCTCCTTGTCAAAGATAAGATTAAAGATTGCCATGACGAAGACGCGATCTCAGTATTTAGCAACAATTGCACGGACGAGGGAATCCTCAACGCCATCAGCCGTCGTTGTGTATTACACTTCGCTGACTTGGCAATCGTAGTACAGAAGTATTGCACAATGGAAAGCGCATGGAAAACCCAGGCAGCCCGTAGGGAACCACTGGTTTCCACTCAAGCCCCCGTCCGGACAAAAAGGATGCACCCTAGTGGGGCGCCCGAGCCAACAATAAAGAAATCTAATCCCATTATGGGGCGCGGAACCGTTCTGGAGGGATGGCTCGATAGGCCATGCAAAATACACGCAACACCGGATACCATACCAACCCACAGCCTTAGAGCATGTTGGATACTCCGGCAAGTGGCCAAGAGCGGCGAGGAACTCCTCACTACAAATACCTCAGACCAACACCCCCCGAAAGACGACGACCTCAGAGTGTTAACGGTCTTTGAAACCTTTGCTTCGAATAACAAGCGCAAAAGGGCACTCCGTGATCTCGCCGAAGTCTGCCAAGTCGCAACAATAAACCCCTGGAACGACACGGCCATAACTTTCAACGCCGGTGACGAACCAAAATTCAGGACAATCCAGGCACCAGCCGCCTTGGTCCTTAGTCCAATCGTGGACGGCTTTCGGCTTACCAAAGTGCTCATGGACGGCGGCAGCGGATTAAACCTCATATACGAGGATACACTCAACAAAATGGAAATAGACAGGAGCCGCATCGAGCAAAGTAGCACGACCTTCCGAGGAATTATTCCTAGTCGGAAGGCGCGATGCGCGGGAAAAATCACACTCGATGTGGTATTCGGCACGCCGGAGAATTATCGGTCCAAAGAAATAACCTTCCAAGTGGCCCCTTTCAATAGTGGATATCACGCCCTATTGGGGCGAGATGCATTTACACGCTTCCAAGCTGTACCTCATTACGGGTACATGAAGCTCAAGATGCCCGGGCCCAACGGTATCATCACTCTTGCCAGTGATCCGGACATAGCACTCCACGCCGAAAATAAAACCACATCCCTGGCCCTCGAGGCACTGTTTGAAGCCCTCGCGGCCGAAGAGCTAACCGCGTTATGCTCCACTATGGATAGGGATGACGTAATCCTGGACAAGCGACCCAAATCCACCTCCTTTAAACCAGCAGACGAAATAGTCAAATTTCAAGTCCACCCGACGGACCCCAAGAAGACAGCATCCATCGGGGCACAACTCGACCCACCGGTCGACGCCATGCTACGAGAGTTCCTGCATGAGAACTGGGACATCTTCGCCTGGCACACTTCTGATATGCCAGGAATCCCACGCAGGTTGGCCGAACACAGCCTCAACATATTAAAGGGATATAAACCGGTCAAGCAAACACTGCGACATTTTTCCGAACCCAAATGACAAGCTATGGGAGAGGAGCTAGCCAAGTTACACGAGGCCGGATTCATCAGAGAAATAAAACACCCGGACTGGCTAGCAAACCTGGTGATGGTACCAAAGAAGGATAAATCCTGGCGCCTATGCGTTGATTTCAAAGACCTCAACAAGGCCTGCCCTAAGGATCCCTTCCCCCTCCCTCGCATCGATCCGATTATTGATGCAACCGCAGGACACAACTCACTGTGTTTCCTCGAGCATACTCTGGATACCATCAAATCAAGATGAAGGAATCCGATCAAGCCGCAACGACATTCATTACCCCATACGGGCCTTTCTATTTCAACACTATGCCTTTTGGGCTCAAAAACGCTGGCGCCACCTACCAATGCATGATTCAAATATGCCTGGAGAAACAGATCGGCAAGACAGTCGAAGCATATGTGGATGACGTCGTCATCAAAACTAGGCACGTCGAGTCATTAATAGATGATCTGCGTCTCACATTCGACAACCTCCAGGCATATGACATCAAGCTCAATCCGGAAAAATGTGTTTTCGGTGTTCCCGCTGGAAAACTGCTGGGCTTCATCGTTTCCAGTAGAGGAATTGAGGCAAACCCAGCCAAAATCCGAGCTTTGTCACAATTGGCTATGCCAACAAACCTTAAACAAGTCCAAAAATTAGCCGGATGTGTGGCAGCTTTAAGCCGCTTTATCTCCAGACTAGGAGAAAAAGCATTGCCACTTTATCGCCTTCTCCGACGCACCAATCACTTCGAATGGACGGACGCGGCAACGGGCGGACTAGAAGAAATAAAGGTTCTTTTAGCGAGCAACCCAATCCTGGCCGCACCGAATGTCGGCGAACCCATGTTATTATATATATCGGCAACACACCAGGTCGTGAGCGCGATGCTCGTCGTTGAACGAGAGGAGGATGGACACAAATTCCCGCTTCAAAAGCTGGTATACTACGTATCCACTGTCCTCACGCCATGCAAATCCCGGTACCCTCATTACCAAAAAATAGCATACGTGGTCTTCATGGCATCCCGGAAGCTACGACACTACTTTCAAGAGTGCTCAATGACGATGGCCTCCGAAGTACCACTCAATGACATAATAAACAACCGCGATGCCATGGGCCGGATTGCCAAGTGGGCCATTGCGCTCCTCCCGTTCGACATAACATACAGACCGCGTCGAGCTATTAAATCTCAAGTACTGGCCGACTTCGTCGCCAAATGGACAGAGGCCGAACTCCCTAAATAGTACGACACATATTCCAACTGGGTCATGCACTTCGACGGCTCCAAAATGCTGGCAGGCTTAGGAGCGGGTGTTGTCCTAACATCCCCCACTGGAGATACAGTTCAATACGTACTCCAAATATTATACACAGACTCCAACAATGCAGCCGAATACGAGGCCTTATTGCATGGTCTTCGGATGGCTGTCTCCATGGGCATACAACGCCAGGAAGTGCGCGGGGATTCAAACCTTGCAATATCTCAAATAAATGGAGATTTCGACGCCAAAGATCTGAAGATGGTCGCTTATCGTAACGCCGTTCTCAAAATATCGGCTCGGTTCGAGGGGCTCTAGTTTCATCATGTGGCTCGAGAAAGTAATCAAGCGGCGGATGTCCTTGCTCGCAACGGCGCCAAGCGCGACCCCGTCCCACCTAACATCTTCCTGGAAGGGCTCTTCAAGCCATCCGTGGTGTGGCAAGCGGAGAGCGGCAACACCAGTCCGGTTCCAATTATAACCCCAGATTCCGAACACAACAATGTCATCGGGGGCTCAGCCATCGAAATAACACCGTCGGCCCATCTCATCATGGCAGTCATTGCCCCATGGACTAAACCCTTCTTGGCCTACCTTAATAGGTGAGAACTCCCTCAGGATCAGAACGAAGCTCGCCGCATTGTCCGTCGCTCGAAAGCCTACAAGGTTCATGAAGGAGAACTCTACAAGAAAAGCGCCACCGAAGTACTCCAAAGATGTATCTCCAAGGAAGAGGGGCGGCAGCTCTTGGCTGAAATTCATGTCGGTCTCGGCGGTCACCACGCCGCGGCTCGGGCTCTTGTGAGCAAGGCCTTCCGTACAGGATTCTATTGGCCGACGGCCCGAGCAGATGCACAGGACCTCGTCCAACGTTGCGTCGGATGCCAGCTTTTCGCCAACCAAAACCATATGCCACCCACCGCTCTACAAACACTCCCCATTACTTGGCCTTTCACGGTCTGGGGGCTTGATATGGTCGGAACCCTTAAAGGAGGAAGCCATAAGAAAAAATATCTGCTGGTCATGGTGGATAAATTCACTAAGTGGATAGAGGCCAAACCAGTTAAAACGGCCGAAGCCGGACCAGTGATAGACTTTATATCCGGTGTTGTGCACCGTTATGGTGTTCCACATAGCATCATCACTGATAACGGCTCCAATTTCACAGCCGATGAGGTGAAAACCTGGTGTGCTAATCTGGGCATTAAGCTCGATTACGCCTCCATCTATCACCCACAAACAAATGGTCAAGTCGAATGAGCCAATGGTCTCATTATGAGCGGCATTAATCCCAGACGAGTGCGGTCTTTGAAAGACTCAGATAAGCACTGGGTTGAGGAGCTTGACTCCGTACTCTGGGGGCTGCGGACCACGCCCAATCGCACTACCAGATATACACCTTTCTTCATGGTGTATGGCGCAGAGGCTGTGTTACCCTGCAACATTATTCATGACTCACCTCGAGTGCGCATGTATGAAGAGAGAGAAGCCGAGCTGGATCGGCAGGACAGCTTAGATGCCCTGGAGGAGGAGCGCGATGTCGTAAAAGCCCGTTCGGCATTTTATCAATAGCAGGCTCGCAGGTATCAAAGCAGAGAAGTGCGGGCCAAGACTTATAATGTTGGCGAACTTGTTCTACGCTTGCCGGAGAAGAAAAAGGACAAACTCAAGCCCACGTGGGAGGGTCCCTTCATCATTGACGAAGTTCTCACCGGAGGAGCGTACCGCCTGTGTGATGCATCAGACAATCGCTTAGAGCCGAACCCATGGAACGCGGCCAGACTCCGAAGATTCTATGCCTAGCACCGAACTCTTTGTTCGTCTCCTTCTCCCTTTTATTTCCATAATTTATTTCTCTCTTCTCGCTTTTTTAGCCTTAAAGCTTTCGTGTGGTTAAACCGCGCACCTATGATGTACATATCCTCAAATATGATCGTCCATTATACCTGGGGGCTTCACGTACAGAAGTTTATTATTATTATTTTCCGAGCATCAAGCTCACCACATATGTGTCTTTTCCTCATATGTACCTTTTTTCGCCATTATATGCATCGATATGACTTAAGTTTTGGCCAAGATGGGTTGCTTGGCTCCTGTGCTTCTGCCCTACGTTCCCGTTAGTTCGGCTAGGGCATAAAGGGAGCACCTCTGCGATTGTTACTGTCGGGTCATATGGACATGTACCTCAGACTGGGTGAAGCCGAAAGCTAGCGTTCTTAAGGGAATATTCGGTCGGCGGACTAAAGATGTTTTTTACTCATTACACTATGAACCCCCAGATGTTACGTATACTGGGATTTTTTCAATCACGGTTCGGACATGCACGTTCACGCATGCTCGCCCAGGGAAAGGAACCCTTAACGGAACTATTCTCTCTGGAAGATGTTTCTTACAATAATAAAGTAATATAACATAGCTAGCCGGATACAACTTGTCTGTTCAAGCAACTATGACCCCTACGCCTGGTTTCCACGCATACCCCGGTTTATTTTGCTGCTCAGGTATTCGGAAACACTCCGCACCTTCGGGTCTATAGGTCGAAGCGAAAAGGTCTGCCATGACAATTGATTTACAATCCGGCTAGGGACAAATATGTCAAGGAAAGTACATAGTCACTTGGACTAAAAAATTTCCTACTCTATACCGTCTAACAGGCTGTCTAACTTACAGTCCTATTGGGAATATTTGGCGGCTACTTCTACTTGGTCATATACCAAATTAACGGGAATTTCTTTCCCATCTGACCCTAGAGGTCTAACCTGGGCCATATGATTCGGATTAAGCTTGGTGTACCGTGTTTTAACCATGGCCCAGGCCTCTCGCGCACCTTCTTGACAGGCCGATATCTTCCATAATCGGAAATGCCTCCGCGCTCCTCTGAATAGCTGTACAAGCTCCTCCATACTTCCTGGAGGGGAGGCGGATGACCATAAGGCCTTGGCAACACTTCGCATTGCCTGTCGAGCTCGCTCGTGCAATTGCGACAGCTCTTGTAGCAGATCGCCTGAAGATCCGGACATCTCCTCTTCGGGATGGCCAGTCAGCATACCTACAGACATAACTCTATCAGTTCCTTTCCTCGTGGAATTACACGGAGGTAAGTTCGAACACATACTAAATATGCCGCCTCGCAGCCTCTTATTTCCCTTCACGGAGTCAGCCAGTTGGGCCCGCACATCTTTCAGTTCTTCGCCCAGCTGGGTGTTGGAATCCTGGAGTTTGTTTTTCTCTTCCCTGACTCATGTCAGTATACGCTCGCCCGCGGCCCGTTGCCTCTTGCCTTCTTGTTCACCCGCTTGCACGACTTCCAGTGCCTCCTTCAGTTTATCTGACGATCACGCCATGAGACATACAACACTGTTAGCATTGCTGGTATATGCTTATATTTTCTCGATGGAGGGAACATTACCAGGAAATGCCTTCTTGGATTTCTCCAGTTCGGCGGTTGCAGCAGTTAGCTGGGTCTGATACTTTTCCAGTTCTTGTGACAACATGTTGTTCTTCTCCGTAAGCACCTGGTTATACAACGATCCTTAAATCAGTTGTATCAACTGCTTCAAGTCTCGGGGACTACTGGTACATAATTATCAGATTTGTACAATATAACCTTACCAGCATATCTTTCAAGTGTTGGTTTGTGGCTCTGGTAAGCCCATCTCGAGCAGCTCGGATGTATGCATCAGTAGAGCTGAAGGCATTAAATTCCTCTTTTGTAAAGCCTGGGTCGCGAAGAGCGGCCCTCCGGCGCCGATGATTCATGGCACTCTCCACTTCCGAGTTTGTGCCGGATACGTCATCTGAATCCTCTACCAAAGGACAATCCGGCATCACTCCCGTATCAGCCCCCGTCTTTGCGGCAGGGTCTGGAACCTGGCTGTTGGGAGTACGACCGGCAGGACCCCCGGACATAGTCCGGCGAGAGCTCTTCCTGATAAGGCACAGATAGAGAATGTCACAGTTGGATGTGACTGCCAAGGGGCATATTTACAAAGCCATACCTCTTTGATGAAGGCTCAGTCGTGTCTTCGTTTGCCTTCCTCTTTAAAGGCTTGCCCGGCGTGGGCGCCGCTTTCTTTGGAGTTGCCTATGGTGTAGCATGGCGTGCCGAGCGCCTCCCCTTTGAAGCATGAGACAGTGCGGTGGGTGAGGCAGAATGAGGAAGCTCTTTCAGAGGACATGTCTCCTAATTACTTATGTGTGAGGCGGGGAGAAGACTGGGATAGTCGACGATGATGGCCACTTCCGTGCCGTCGTAGCTCGTCTGGTAGAACACTCCGTCCTCAAGCTCCACAAATATGTCCGGATCCTCTTTGAATCCGGGGTCAAGGTCCCGGTTGTGATCCTCTGGCTGTGGGGCGGGGCTATGGATCCCCTCGGTAATCTTCCGCCATTCCTGTTACAAATTGATGGGTTAAAGCCCATTGAAAGTGACTCAGCGAGAGGATTGAGTAAAGTGGTGGGATTGGAAGTCACCCAGCTAGGAGGACTGTACATGGAAAATCCATCTCGACGTCTAAGACGAGTGAACTCCTCTTTCTCCCCTTTGTATAATTCGGCCAAAATTTTGGCCAGAGCGGCGGGGGTGTCCGGACCCTTCCGACCGTAGCGTGAGGCATCATCTTCCGCATTATAATGCCACATGGGAAGCCCTCTGTATTGGAGTGGCTGGACCCCCCGCACTATGGAAGTCGCCATTACCTCGATTATTGATAATCCGAACTGGGTGAGCGTCTTTATCTTGCCCATCAATTGACGGATTTCCGCGCTGTCTTCCTCGAGGCTCCGAGGGCGCCAGCTGTGGCGTTTCTTCAATGGAGCGCTTGAAAATTCGGGCAGACCCATTCGGACTGGGTCAGGAAGGGCGACGTCCTCAATATAGAACCACTCGGAAGGCCACTCTTCGGATGCCTTCTTCGGCATGCCGGATAGGTACCCAGTTCCGGCGATGTGCCATACCTCGGCTCCGCCCACTTCAAATATTGATCCCTCTTGGTTACGAGGGACGAGGCAGAATAGTTTCCTCCATAATTCAAAATGGGCCTCACAGCCCAGGAATAGCTCACAAAGAGCAACGTAACCCGCGATGTGCAGGATGGAGGCGGGAGTGAAATTGTGCAGTTGGAGGCCATAATACTCCAGAAGTCCTTGGAGGAACGGGTGGATTGGAAATCCAACGCCTCTCAACAAGTAGGGAATGAAGCACACTCGTTCCCCCTGGATGGATTGGGGAAATTCTCCGCTTGAGCCCCACCGTTGAAGGAAGTCAATCCTGCTCGAACGGGGACTAGATCCGTGGGGGGAAGAAATCCCTGAGACTGCAGCTTCACTAGCTGACTGTGGGATACGGAACATTTCTCCCAATCGCCTTTTTCGGGGCCGTGGGGATGGGAGGAAGAGCTGGGAGCGCTAGCCATGTTGGAATGGTTTCTCCTAGAGAGATATGAGGATTCCTTGCTTGGTGTGGAATGGATCTAAGATCCAATCTCTTTAAATAGGCGCCTTCCTTACGTAATCAGGGTGTTATGTGCAAAAATACCCCGACCTCTCGTATTCGTTAGACACGTGGAAGCTGAAGTCATGAAGGCGTGGAAGCCGATGGGCGTGGTATTAAATGGAAAGCCGAACACTGCTCTGTAAGTCGGGTACTTTGAAGTAATCGGAGGAGGAACCCGCCTTGCAATGCCGAAGACAATCTATGCGCCGGACACATCGTCATTGAAAGACTGGTTCAGGGGCTACTGAGGGAGTCCTGGATTAAGGGGTCCTCGGGCGTCCAGCCTGTTGGACATGGGCCGGACTGATGGGCTGTGAAGATACAAGACCGAAGACTATCACCCATGCCTGGATGGGACTCTCCTTGGCGTGGAAGACAAGCTTGGCGTCTAGATATGAAGATTCCTTTCTCTGTAACCGACTTTGTACAACCCTAGTCCCCTCCGGTGTCTATATAAACTGGAGGGCTTAGTCCATAGAGGCAATCATATCATAGTTATACAGGCTATACTTTTAGGGTTTTAGCCATTACAATCTCGAGGTAGATCAACTCTTGTAATACTCATATGTTGGAGATCGTTGCAGAAATTAAAAAAAAATTCTACGCATCACCAAGAACAATCTATGGAGTCTTCTAGCAACGAGAGGGAAAAGAGTGCATCTACATACCCTTGTAGATCGCGCGCGGAAGCGTTCAAGAGAACGGGGTTGATGGAGTCGTACTCGTCGTGATCCAAATCACCGATGATCCTAGCGCCGAACGGACGGCACCTCCGCGTTCAACACACGTACGGAGCGGGGACGTCTCCTCCTTCTTGATCCAGCAAGGGGGGAGGAGAAGTTGATGGAGATCCAGCAGCACGACGGCGTGGTGGTGGAAGTAGCGGGATCCCGGCAGGGCTTCGCCAAGCGCAAGCGGGGAGGAAGAGGTGTCACGGAAGGGAGGGAGGCGCCAGGGCTTGGGGTGCTGCTCCCATGCGCCTCCCCACTATATATAGGGGTGGAGGGGGCTGGTTTCTTGCCCTCCAAGTCCATTGGGCGTTGGCAAAGGTGAGGGAAAGAAATCCCATCATTTCCCTTCCCCACCGATTGTTATCCCCCTTTTTTAGGGATCTTGATCTTATCCCTTCGGGATATGATCTTATTCCTTCTAAGGTGGGATCTTGGTGCGCCTTGACCAGGGGTGTGGGGCCTTGCCCCCACTACCCACGTTCATGTGGGTCCCCCCATGCAGGTGGGCCCCACTTCGGAACCTTCTAGAACCTTCCCGGTACAATACCGAAAAATCCCAAACATTTTCCGGTGGCCAAAATAGGACTTCCCATATATAAATCTTTACCTCCGGACCATTCCGGAACTCCTCGTGATGTCCGGGATCTCATCCGGGACTCCAAACAACTTTCGGTTAACCGCATACTAATATCTCTACAACTCTAGCGTCACCGAACCTTAAGTGTGTAGACCCTACGGGTTCGGGAAACATGCAGACATGACCGAGACGACTCTCCGGTCAATAACCAACAGCGGGATCTGGATACCCATGTTGGCTCCCACATGTTCCACGATGATCTCATCGGATGAACCACGATGTCGAGGATTCAATCAATCCCGTATACAATTCCCTTTGTCAATCGGTACGTTACTTGCCCGAGATTCGATCGTCGGTATCCCAATACCTTGTTCAATCTCGTTACCGGCAAGTCACTTTACTCGTACCGTAATGCATGATCCCGTGACCAAACACTTGGTCACATTGAGCTCATTATGATGATGCATTACCGAGTGGGCCCAGAGATACCTCTCCGTCATACGATCCCAGTCTCGATTCGTGCCAACCCAACAGACACTTTCGGAGATACCCGTAGTGCACCTTTATAGCCACCCAGTTACGTTGTGACGTTTGGCACACCCAAAGCACTCCTATGGTATCCGGGAGTTGCACAATCTCGTGGTCTAAGGAAATGATACTTGACATTTGGAAAAGCTCTAGCAGACGAACTACACGATCTTGTGCTATGCTTAGGATTGGGTCTTGTCCATCACATCATTCTCCTAATGATGTGATCCCGTTATCAATGACATCCAATGTCCATAGTCAGGAAACCGTAACCATCTATTGATCAACGAGCTAGTCAACTAGAGGCTCACTAGGGACATGTTGTGGTCTATGTATTCACACATGTATTACGGTTTCCGAATAACACAATTATAGCATGAACAATAGACAATTATCATGAACAAGGAAATATAATAATAACCATTTTATTATTGCCTCTAGGGCATATTTCCAACATCATATTCATCAAGATCAATCAAGCAGGAAGTAGGGTATTAGCGCCATAGAGAGGGCCCAAACCTGGGTAAACATCGTGTCCCCTGTCTCCTGTTACCATCAACCTTAGACGCACTGTTCGGGACCCCCTACCCGAGATCCGCCGGTTTTGACACCGACAGGGGGCACATGCACGAAGACCACTCGGCTGCCATCTAGGTCAAGCCCGCTATGTTAATTAGGACATCTGTCGATGGACCCCTTTTCTACGAGTTTATCTTTAATTTGAGCTTTGATCCTCGTCTAGTTTGTCCGTCAGGATTCATGTTGTCTCCTTGGGGCAGTGAGGTTATGGTTTCTTGTCATGTGGCATTTTTTCGTGTTAGGAGTATATGTTAATCCGGTGCTTCAGATCAAAATGATGACAACTGTGCCTCCGGGGTACGTGCATGAAGACTTCTCGACAGTCATTGACGAGGTCAAGCCGGCTCCGGTAGATAAAAGAAAACTACTCCACTATATAGGCAGTAGCCTCCGCGCTTGCTTGCTAGTGTTGCTCTCTTCACACTATCTCGTCCTCTCCAGATCTAAACACGACAGCGGTGGCCACACACACTCTCTCTCTCTCTGCTCACCACTGGTCATAGATCCAGCCGGATCCTCTCCGCCGGGGAAGGTGAGAAGGTGCAACGTTCACGCGGTCGTCCTCGGTGACGGCTCTTACCCACTGCCGACGCGTCCCGATCAGCGTGCCTTGCCATTTTCTCCCACGCACCACCGGCTAGGCAGGGCCTCCGACCCCTTCTTCCTCACTGTCATAGTGTGGGCAGATCCGGCCTCCCCCCGCCCACCTAGCGACATCCCGGCGACCCTCAGGTATAACTTCCTTCAAAACCGGCCTTGCTCTACTTCCCTAGCTCCTGATGTCGCTACATTTGTATCTTTTACTATTTCTCAGGCCCCCTCGTAGATAGGATCGATCGGCTGTTCGAAAGCCACCTAATCTTTTACTGTTAAGAGGTAAAACTGGTTCATGCACTCGAATCTAGTACCACTTGGTTCAAACAAGGAAGAAAGGGGGTGGGGTGGGGGAAGATTTGTTACCTGAATCTAGGACTTGATCGAAAGAGGAAATAATGGGGGCGAAAAGTAGCAGAGA
This sequence comes from Aegilops tauschii subsp. strangulata, assembly GCF_002575655.3. NCBI lineage: Eukaryota > Viridiplantae > Streptophyta > Magnoliopsida > Poales > Poaceae > Aegilops > Aegilops tauschii. The sequence continues at coordinate 433,925,444 of NC_053040.3, read as the reverse complement.
CTGGCTATCCAACTGGTCTCTTGGTCCAATAGGGAAATAAAGGGAAACGCAGTACGAAATCGATATAAACCCGATCTATTGGTTGAAAAGGAAAGAAAGTGGGGACTAGGGGACAAGTCAATAGAGTATGTCCAGCACTAGATTTGCTAGACTCACACAGTATAAGGTGGCTATACCGAACAAAAATGGGACCAACCCCGATATCCTGTTCTGATGTTTGTTGCCCCGAGCCCCTCTTATGTAATGCCACTGGTAAAATGTAGCAGTCGCACTGTTAAAAGTGAGGACACGTTAAACCAATGTTGTTTTCAATGTAATGCCTCCAGTAATATGAATCAATGGCACTGTTTTTCATGTCCTGCTAAATTTCCCATTAAGATAAGTTGCTTCTTTTCGTTACAAATGCAACTGTCCTAGTCCGCCTACTCTTCCGTGCCCAAATACCAACTCTGTAGCAGATGTTAATGTAATGTTGCTGGTAAAATGAAGCAATGGCACCATTAAAGTAATGTCATATTTAACGGTTGTCATAGTTAATCCTAATGCCCACACTAATATCTAGCAATGATGCTGCTTTAGAAATTGCTACTGTCCTTGTAGGATTGCCATTCAGATAAGGAACATGCTTCTTTTCATTTGATGTATGTTTCATCACTTGTTAGTCACCCTCCTTTCCACCTTTTTGTGCAAACAGAGATATACATTTCACGCTTGATCTTAGTTGAACTGCACAAATGATATCCAAATTATAGTTGAACATTCCACGAGCTTCACAACAAACCTTGATGTTGCTCAATTTTATTGCAACTAATGAAGAAGAAGTTGCAAGCTCATGGGACATTGCTTCATTTTCGGTGAACTGCACAAAAAGGTCCCATGAATTGAATCATCCATGTTGGTGACTGGTGTCATCCCTTCTATGATGGCTGGCGTTGACTGCGGATATGGTTCCCATCACGAGGTATGTTCCTTTTTGGTCCAACCATTTGCCAAAGATCCTGCATGTTGAGTCTGCTCTTGTGCTACTGTTTTGGCACTGCCATGATAAAGCAGTAATGTTATTATTTTGCACCTTAATCTAGTGGCACTATTAATTTGAGGCAATGTTTTGGCACCGCTAGTGCCACTGATTTTTTTTATATATCGAAAGAGGGGGTTCCTCCGATTTCATTAAAGCACCATAGAGAACCATTATCCTACAACATCTCAGTGTAAACGGATAGTTATGCAACTACTACTAGAACGGACTGAGTACTAGCAGGAGACAAGTTTGCCACATAAGCTAGGCAGGTAGGGGGACGCAGCACCAGCTCGACCAAGTTTGGATTACAACCCAAATGCTCACAGAAACATTAGGGGGGAAAATAGGGACTGAAAGATAGCCAACTTCAGCATCCCAGACTAAGCACCCCCGGCCTCCATCCTTGCGACGCACGGTACACCTCGCTTGCCACCTGCTCGACCCTAGTGCCACTGATAAAATGAAGTAATAATACAGTTAAAATAGAGCGAGTGTCCTCTCTATCATTTCATTTCCAATGTAGATAAAGAAAGTTCTTCTCTTTTTCAGTATATGTTTCATCAATTAGTCCCATTGTTAATGTTTAAGTGTTTCTGCAAGCTGGGGTGCTTAATTTTAGTTGATCTGCACAAAAATAGAGATTGGAATGTCTCAAAGCCCCTCCTTGCACTACCGTTGTACACTGATGTTCATCACTGGCAGAAGGTGTATCGGGGAGAATTGGGTCGATTTCCACTATGAGGCCAACCGTATGAGGCGTCGCAGGGCCCATCTCGCCCTCGCAACATGGCATACTATGATACTATCGCAATATTTTCTTCTATTTATTAGTGTATGTTTCATCAACTAGTGCCACTATAATGTAATCATGCCTTTTCATTATCTATGCAAACAGGGTTATTCAGCTGCATTTTGGTGGAACTGCACAAATGTACGGATGGAACCGGCATATATGCAGAGTGCGAGGTGTGCCAAGTAAAAATTACCGACACCAACCATGCTCCATGCACGCATTGGCATCCACCACCACCAGTGGGATGTGTGGCGCTCTCTGTGGACGGATCTTTCTCGGCAACAAATCCTCTAAACAAATACTAGTAGCTTATATTGGCAGTTTTCTAGGGAGTACTCTTTTCTGAAAGAAGCACCAATCTATTTTTCTTTATTTGTACACAGTGTCACAACTTTGACCCAAAGGTCCAGAGCTATTTTAGGGTGATTGGCATAGTACTCGGAGACTGATTGTAAGCATGATTTTCATTAGCCGTCACATTGATTGTAAGCATGAGCAGATGGAAGATTAGGTTAGTGCGAAGCTTAACTTAAACCCTACCGCCGTCGTTGAAACGAGGCGAGCGTCGAGGGAACCGTGGAGAACAGCGGGGAAGTGACGTCGCGCCATCCGGCCTCCTCTTGTGATGGGAGAACGAATACTCCTGTGGCTCCGGCTGGCTCTGCACCCTCACGAACGGCACACCGTACTCGATCGATTCGTTATCCTCTGGATGCTCGACCTTCGACCTGTACGCCCACCACCTCCGCCTGACAGCAGGGACCCACCGGACGGGCCACCGTATTTCACGAAAAAACATTTCCCCCCTGACTGCTGGGACCCACCAGCTACATCTTCGCACGCAAGGAAGTGCCTCCTTATCCTCCCTGACAGTCGGGACCCACGTGGTCAAAGCGTATGTAGTGTTGTCATTCTGGTCGCGAACGTGTACGTACGTACTGGTCGATCGGTCTGTCTGCAGGCTGCAGCGATGAACCGTGGCCGAGTAAGGAAGGGCACGTGTCATAGTAGAGGTGCGCATGTAGCATGTACACGTACGTACAGCCAGGATGCAAGAAAGTAAATACGGCCATGTACGTACATACGGGCGGGGTCTCGAACGCCTACTCGCTCATACGTACGGCCAGGGCTCATATACATGGAGAGGCAGCGACGGTGTCATGTTCATCGGCAGCCAACCGGCTGGGTCGAAACAGAGAAACTGCGTCATCGTGTTCATCGAGAGGCAACAGAACGCGTGATGTTCATCGGGAGCCAACTGGCTTGGACAAAACAGCCGATCAAAACGAGGCCTGGCGTACCGCAGAACGGAGGAAACGGCCTTGTGTTCGGCCGCCTACGGTCGAAACGGGATCCTGTTCACCGGGAGGGGTGTGGCGTACTGCAAAATGGAGGAAGCGAACTTCTCTTCGACCTCCTACGGTCGAAACGGGGTCCTGTTGATCGGGAGGGATGTGGCGTACCGCAAAACGGAGGAAACGGACTTGTGTTCGAGCGCTACGGTCGAAACGGGGGTCCTGTTCATCGGCGAGCGAGCTGCTGCTACGTCACGTTGTTCGTCCAACAAGTCAAGAGCATCTTGACGCGCCTGCTCATTATCCGCCTCGACATAAGCCACCACTCGAGGCGAGTCATGACGGATGTCGCTAGGGAGGACCGCCTCCGCTCCATAAACCATGAAGAAAGGCGTGTAACCCGTAGACCTGTTAGGAGTAGTATTGATGCTCCATAACACGGAGGGTAACTCCTCCACCCAATGACCCAGCGTCCGTTGCAAAGGGACCAAAAGCCGGGGCTTGATGCCCTTCAAGATTTCCTGATTGGCTCTCTCAGCTTGACCATTGGATTGAGGGTGAGCCACTGATGAAACATCAAGCCGAATATGCTCTCGTTGACAAAACTCCTCCATGGCGCCTTTAGACAGACTGGTACCATTGTCAGTTATAATGCTATGTGGAAAACCAAAGCGAAATATCACCTTTTTCATGAACTGAACCGCCGTGGCTGCGTCACACTTACTAACGGGCTCTGCCTCAACCCACTTTGTGAACTTGTCAACCGCCACCAAGAGGTGGGTCCTCTTATCTTTGGACCTTTTGAAAGGCCCAACCATATCAAGCCCCCAGACTGCAAACGGCCAAGTGATTGGAATCATCCTCAACTCTTAAGCCGGCACGTGAGCACGTCTTGAGAACTTCTGACAACCGTCACATTTACTGACTAAGTCCTCTGCGTCAGCAAGAGCCGTCAGCCAATAAAAACCATGATGAAAAGCCTTGGCCACAAGGGATTTTGAGCCAGCATGATGGCCACAATCCCCCTCGTGAATCTCATGTAAAATTGCTTGACCTTCCTCAGAGGAAACACAATGCTGAAAAGTTCCAGTGACACTGCGATGATGCAACTCGCCATTGATAATTATCATTGACTTAGACCACCGGGTTATTTGTCTGGCCAAAGTTTCATCCTCAGGCAATTCTCCCCGGGTCATGTAAGCTAAGTATGGCACTGTCCAATCTGGGATAACATGGAGAGCCGCCACCAACTGTGCTTCTGGGTCAGGAACAGCCAAGTCTTCCTCTGTAGGCAACTTGACAGAAGGGTTATGTAGAATATCCAAGAAAGTATTAGGCGGCACCGGCTTTCGCTGAGAGCCCAGCCGGCTTAATGCATCAGCTGCCTCGTTCTTTCTGCGATCGATGTGCTCTACTTGGTAACCCTGAAAGTGTCCAGCAATGGCATCAACTTCGCGGCGATAAGCCGCCATGAGGGGATCCTTGGAATCCCACTTGCCTGATACTTGTTGGGCCACTAAATCTGAGTCGCCAAAGCACCTTACCCGGCTTAAGCTCATCTCCTTAGCCATCCGAAGACCATGGAGCAAGGCCTTGTACTCAGCTGCATTGTTAGTACAGGGAAACATCAACCGTAGTACATAACGAAACTTGTCACCTCGAGGGGAAGCTAACACAACTCCAGCCCCCGAGCCCTCCAATTGCCTGGACCCGTCAAAGTGAATAGTCCAGTATGTATTATCCGGTTTCTCTTCAGGCACCTGCAGCTCTGTCCAATCGTTGATGAAATCCACCAACGCTTGAGATTTGATAGCAGTGCGTGGCACGTATTTTAGACCATGAGGCCCAAGTTCTATAGCCCACTTAGCAACTCTTCCTATGGCTTCTCTATTTTGGATGATATCTCCTAGGGGAGCAGAACTGACCACAGTGATAGGGTGGCCCTGGAAATAATGCTTAAGCTTCCGGCTTGCCATGAACACCCCATAAACAAGCTTCTGCCAATGTGGATACCGTTGTTTGGACTCAATGAGTACTTCGCTGACGTAGTAAACCGGCCGCTGAACCGGATGCTCCTTACCCACATCCTTACGCTCCACCACCACAGCTACACTGATGACTCGTATGTTAGCGGCGACATACAGCAATAAAGGCTCCTTGTCGACAGGAGCAGCAAGGACTGGCGGCTCAGCTAGTTGTTTTTTCAAATCCTCGAAAGCAGCATTAGCAGCATCATTCCAGACAAAGTCATATGTTTTCTTCATCATCTGATACAGTGGCATGGCCTTTTCACCCAACCGGCTTATAAACCGACTCAAAGCAGCGATGCGACCCGCCAGACGCTGGACGTCATTTATGCACGCCGGCTTAGCCAGAGAGGTGATTGCCTTGATCTTCTCCGGGTTAGCCTCAATGCCTCTGTGAGAAACCAGAAAACCCAAGAGCTTGCCTGCAGGAACACCAAAGACACACTTGGCCAGGTTAAGCATCATCTTGTAGACCCGGAGATTATCAAAGGTCTCTCTCAGATCATCTATCAAGGTCTCCTTCTTTCTGGATTTGACCACGATATCATCCACATAGGCATGAACGTTGCGCCCAATCTGATTATGAAGACAATTCTGCACGCAACGCTGGTAAGTCGCCTGTGCACTCTTGAGCCCAAAAGGCATAGACACATAACAGAAGGCTCCAAAAGGATTAATGAACGTCGTCTTCTCTTGGTCCTTAACAGCCATTTTGATCTGATGGTAACCAGAATACGCATCCAAAAAACTCAAACGCTCACAACCCGCCGTAGCATCAATAATTTGATCAATACGAGGGAGAGCAAAAGGATCAGCCGGACAAGCCTTGTTTAAATCCGTATAATCCACGCACATACGCCAGGTGCCGTTCTTCTTGAGCACGAGCACCGGGTTAGCTAACCATTCTGGATGAAAGACTTTAATGATAAACCTGGCCGCCAAGAGCCGGGCTACTTCCTCACCAATGGCTTTCCGCCTCTCCTCATTAAACCGCCGGAGGAATTGCCTGACTGGCTTAAATTTCGGATCAATATTGAGAGTGTGCTCAGCGAGTTCTCTTGGTACACCCGGCATGTCAGAAGGTTTCCATGCAAAGATGTCCCTGTTCTCACGGATGAACTCGATGAGCGTGCCTTCCTATTTCGGATCCAGATTGGCACTGATGCTGAACTGCTTAGATGAGTCACTGGGAACAAAGTCAACAAGTTTAGTCTCATCGGCCGACTTAAATTTCATTACCGGCTCATGCTCCGTGGTTGGCTTTTTCAAAGACGTCATATCTGCCGGGTCAACATTATCCTTGTAAAACTTCAACTCCTCTGTTGCGCAAACAGATTCAGCGTAAGCAGCGTCACCTTCCTCACACTCCAAGGCTATCTTTCGGCTGCCATGAACCGTAATGGTCCCATTGTGACCCGGCATCTTGAGCTGCAAATACACGTAACACGGCCGTGCCATGAACTTGGCGTAAGCCGGCCGCCCAAATAAAGCATGGTACGGGCTTCTTATTTTAACCACCTCAAAGGTTAGTTTTTCCGCCCTGTAGTTGTACTCATCTCCGAAGGCTACTTCCAGCTCGATCTTACCGACTGGATACGCCGACTTACCGGGCACCACCCCATGGAAAACAGTGTTGGACTGGCTAAGGTTTTTATCAGTTAATCCCATACGACGGAAGGTCTCATAATAGAGGATGTTGATGCTGCTGCCTCCGTCCATGAGCACTTTAGTGAATTTATACCCCCCCCCAACCTGAGGAGCCACCACCAAGGCCAGGTGACCAGGATTATCAACCCGGGGAGGATGATCTTCCCTACTCCATACAATAGGCTGCTCAGACCATCTTAAATAGCGGGGAACCGCCGGCTCAACAGCATTTACAGCCCTCTTATGAAGCTTCTGGTCTCGCTTGCACAGACTGGTAGTGAACACATGATACTGTCCACCATTGAGCTGCTTTGGATTGGTCTGGTATCCCCCCTACTGCTGCTGCTGATTACCCTGGCCAGATTACTGATTAAAACCCCCTTGAAAACTCTGAGAATTGGAATTTGAGCCGCCGCCCGGGCCATGAAAGCCGCCGGCGCCTGAGCCGCCGCCCTGCCCATTGTTGCCATTAAAAGCGTTGGAATTTTTGAAGGCTTTCATGATTCGCAGTCTTCCCACAGATGAGTGGCCGGCTTCTCCCTAGAGCCATGCCTTGGACAAGGCTCATTCAACAACTGCTCAAGCGTCGGGCCTGACCCGCCGGCTCGGGGAGGTGGTCTCCCCTTACGTCGGTGGTTGTTACCCTGTGCATTGGCGTTGGCCACAAACTCCATACTGCCATCAGCCTTACGTTTGTTACCTCCCTGGTTCGCCGGGTTATGCTGAGGGCCCTTGCCATTGCCGTTCTTCTATCCCTTCCCTGTCCTTTCATCATCCGACGCGGGATCCTTGGTACTATCAGAGTCGGCGTACTTGACCAGAGCCGCCATCAGCGTACCCATATCATTGCAATCGCGCTTGAGCCGCCCGAGCTTCATCTTCAGGGGCGCAAAACAACAATTTTGCTCCAACATTAAAACTGCAGAGCCGGCATCCATCTTATCAGACTAATGTATTATCTCTTTGACCCCGCGAACCCAATGGGTCGTAGACTCGCAAATCCACAATTGACATAGATTGCCTACATGTATCTTTGAAGTTTTGGATGAACCGGGCTTTTAGCTCTGCCCATGACCCGATAGAATTAGGCGGCAGTCCTTTCAACCAAGTGCGGGCGGTCCCATCCAACATCATGGTGAAGTATTTGGCCATTGCCGCTTCGCTGACCTCTAGCAACTCCATAGCCATCTCGTAGCTCTCGATCCATGCTCCGGGTTGTAAATCAGCCGTATAATTAGGTACCTTCCTAGGTCCTTTGAAATCCTTGGGCAGACATTCATTACGGAGAGCCGGCACCAGACAAGGGACACCTCCGGTCCTCGCAGGCATACCCGCCTCGATAGAAGCCGTCGGATAAACCGGGAGGGGCTGGTAAGCCGTCAACTGAGGCATATGCTCCGCCTCTTCCCGTGCTCTGTCTGGGTCTGCCGTGTTAAAGGCTCCATTATGAGCCGGGCCGTGGCCAGCTGGCAAGTCACGGCGCCGGACGTTGCTTGAGCCGGTCGCTGAAACCATGTGTCTGCTATAACTCGGGCTCCGGCCTGGACGAGGGGTTGAATGAATCCTGTCCCGGCTATATGAATATGCCTCCTGTTGCGCCAGAGCCATCTGAAGAAGTTCTCTGACCCGGCGGGTTTCGACCGCCGTTGGAGAGTCGCCCTCGATTGGGAGAGCCGCCAGTCGCGCCGCCGCGGCGACCATGTTTTCCAACGGGTTGGCATAATGACCTGGTGGTATTGGCACGTACTGAGGCGGGGTAGTGTTCACACGGGGAGGCCCCATCACTTGCGGCTGAATCGGCGTTCCAGCCCCGGGTGCCGTGATCTCTGGCGGGTTACTGGGCCCGGCACCAGGCGTGTTGAAGAGGTTTCGAGGATCGTAAACCGGAGGGAGTCGAGATTGAGCCTTCTGATGCCTCCTTCTCATGATCTCATTGGATGCGTTCTGATCCATCGTGAGCCGGAAAGACTGCGCCTGAATCAGCTAAGTCTGGGCGTCGAGAGTCGCCCGCTCTGCAGCCATCCTGATCCCTTCCGCTGCCAGATCTTCCTTGGCTCTCGCTATATCCAGCTTTAACTGTGCCACCTCCGCATCATGCTGAGCTTGATCCGCTGGGACAACCGTAGCGGTTAACAGGGCCGTCATCTTATCTGTGAGATCGATTAGCACCTGAGCCGGCAAGTGCGCAGGGCCCCCTGCCCCAGCAGCGGGGTTTTGAACAGGTTGTGCGCCGGCCATGAAGATTCCAACCCGGCTGGGCGGCTCAAAGGGGTCCGGAATACTGTCGCCATCAGAACAACCCTTGAGCCTGCCATCTTGAATTTGATATAACGAGTTGGTCTCATCTGTGGACGACTCGTCATCAGAGCGAGCGGCCGTCTCATCGCCAGATCCGGATCCTTCGGAGAGTCCTCCATGGACGCATCCCACGAAAGCACGCCTCAAGGCAGGCAGAGTCCGGGCGGGTCTCGCACGCTGAGCCGTCTCGATGAGGTCGGCGCAGAGGTCTGGCTCAGGGCCCGGCTCGCCAATCTTGCCAATAAAAATGTGGATTCCGCCGAAGGGGACCCGGTACCCGTACTCGATTGAGCCGGCGTCGGGGCCCCAGCTTGCATCGTCGATGTAGAGCTTGCCGCGATGACTCTTGGTCATCCGGCCCACAGCGTATCCCTTGAGCCCTTCGAAGCTGCCCTTCAAGAACTCAAATCCACCGTGCGCTGGCCCCACGGTGGGCGCCAACTGTCGTGGAATTGTCACGGCAGATGTCCTCGAGCAAGGACTTAGTCGTGGAGCCATCGCCGCTAGGAAGCTTAAAGGGGTTAAACGGGACAAAGGACACGAATATTATACTGGTTCGGCCCCTTACGTTGAAGGTAAAAGCCTACTTCCAGTTGAGGTGGTATTGCTTAGGGTTTCGATGACCAGGAGCTAAACCGCTCTGCTTGGCTATCGATCTGATCTTCCTTGTCCTAAACCGCCGCCGGGTCGTCCCTTTATATAGAGAGGTTAACGCCCAGCGGCTCTCAGAGTCCCGGCCGGCTTATAAAGAGCGTCCGGCTCGGACTCTTAACTATTCTTGCCTTACACTACAAGTCACGCCTTACGGCGGTTTACCACTACGGGCCTTAAGCCGCCTCTGGGCCTTAAGCCCATTACTGACCCGCCATCTTCGAGCTTGATTCTAGGCTTCATGCGATGATCGTCTCAATGTAACCCGGCCCCTCCTGGGCGGGTGACACCAGTAGTTATATCCCCAACAGGAGGGGTGTGGCGTACCGCAAAACAGGACTCCACGAGCTACTGTTCATCTCCACCATCGACCTCCTCCAGCCTCCATGCCTACTGTTCATCCACCGTCGACCTCCTCCAGCCTCCACCTGCAACTGTTCATCCACGGGCTCCTGTTCATCCAGCCTCCACCGCTCCTCCACCGGCTACTGTTCAACCAGCCCTCTCCACGGGGTCCTATTCAACCACCCCTCCACGGGCTACTGTTCATCCAGCCCTCCACCGGCTACTGTTCAACCAGCCCTCCACGGGGTCTTGTTCATCCAGCCCTCCACGGGGTCCTGTTCATCCAGCCCTCCACGGGGTCCTGTTCGTCCACCCCCAACCGGCTCGATCGGGGTCCTGTTCATCCAGCGGCAACGGCCTCTACTACCATGGGGTCCTGTTCATCCAACCCCCAACAACGCTCACTGTTCATCAAGAGGCAGCAGGTTCGATCGGCTTCAGTTAGCAGCAGTAGCGAAGGAACCGCTCGATCGGGTTCAGTAACGCGTAGCCTGCAGTGCAATCGCTCGGATTCAATTAGGCGAACGCCTCGCTCGGGTTCAGTTAGAGCCCAACGCCTCGCAACCACGCGCGTACGTGTACGAGAGAAACGCGCAATCCCTCCGTGCATCGCTCGGCCCCGACCACCCACCGTAACCGGGAACTCCCCGATATTTTCCTCGCCCTCGCTTGTACCACGGTTTTTTCCGTCATGGACGGCCCAAAGAATGTCATGCAGGTGCGTCTCCGGCCCGCCCAGGACGAAAAGCCTATTTTCTGTCATGATTTTTTGTCATAGAAGTAGGAGCCCACCACATCTATGATGATACCGGGTTTTGTCACAATTATCGTCATGGAAGTGTCATAAGCATGACAGAAAAAAATCGTTCGACCCAAAATGTCACGGATGTGTCTTTTTTTGTAGTGCAAGGTCTTGCGGATAAAGTAAAACCTCTCAAGAGTGTAAATATTGATCATGATTAGACGTGTCCTTATTTATGGACAACTTTGACTAACTTGGCCATGAAAGGGAAGAAAGGTCTCATCACCATAATTTCCTTAACTAAGACTTGTTGGGTTGAACACGAGAATATTGCCTCTATTGGTATGACAATGGGGAGGACCTCCATTGAGATTGTGCCAGCATGCCTAGGGTTGTTGTTTTTACAATTTATCCATTATGTTAGAGTAGAACCATCTATTACAAAGATAGAATACAACATACATTGCTTTCCGCAAAAAGAAAATGACTCTACACTTGTCCCAGAAGCATGATTTAGGTATGTTATACTTACTACTGAAACTTGCCAATACATTCAATGTATTGCCCCTTGTGGTTGCATCATGTTTGCAGGTTTCCCCGTGATGAGTGAGTGGTATGATGTATATACTCAACCTTGACTGTGAGTGAATGGACGCAACAAGATAATATTGTATTTCATAGGCAATCTCGACCACTGGTTCTTTATCAGACAAAAATTAGGTAGTTATATGCAGTGGCGGAGACAGGGGGCCAGCAGGAGCCCTAGACCCCCCGAACGCTAGGAATTTTCTCACAATTTGCTATGAACAATGGCAAATTGGTGGTTATTTGCCGATAAAAACATATTCTCCAACACCCCACCCCCGGCAACCAATTTTGACAACACTTGGCCCCTAATACACATTTTCTGGCTCCGCCACTGGTTATATGTGTTTAAAATGGACAATGCTAGGATGGATCCATGCTTTAGCCGTACATGAGTGTACCTTCTCCCAACCGTGACACAACTGATCCCTTCTTTCCTATCATCTTGTGACTCCGCATCCTCTCCTTTTTTTCTCTACATAGTTCGACTCCTCCCCTCCTCGCCACACCCCCTTCACTTATTATTTATCTAGTTTGTATCTCCCATTCGACAAGCTTCCTCCCCCAACAGATGTTGTTATGGACTAGATGCCACCGCCAACTCTAGTCGCCTTTGATAACGTCAAGTCAACTTCCTAATGCCTCGCCGTGCCACTTAATCTCGATGGGGCACTCATCCCTAGTCATTGTTTTCGTCATTGTCGTCGCCAATCAATTATTTTCCTCCCTCTTATTCTTCATTTCTCCTTCTTTGCTATTTCCATGTTCTTCCCTCTTCTTTCTCCTACTGCCAATCACCTAGTCCCATATGACGACAATGGAGCATTAGGTTGCTAAAAGACTATGTACCGAATGCCCGTTTATTGGATATATTTTTATTCGTGGAAACAGCATGCATTTTGTCATTCACATATAAAGAAAGAATGTTGAGAAACACTTATAAAGAAGAACAAGATGGTGTAGCCTCAAGGGGCTACTCCCGACTCAAAGATTCTTGGCGATTTGCCACTAGAAATTCTTTTTGGGCCTGGATTTTTCATATGCTGTCTAGATACTTGTTTCAAAATTATGCGGCGAAGTGTCCAGAAATGTGCAACACCTAACGTTGACTACAATATTTCTGTGCAACTTTTTTTTTTGTAGAACGACCCTGAGGAGGTACTTTGGCCGTCTAGAGCATCTTCAATAGTTGTGGTAATAATTGCTGCATAGGAATTTTTTAGTGATGTGGCATAGAATAAGTGTGAAGAGATTGCAGGTGGAATTTCATAAGCTCTCAGCTGGAATATATATACCGAACCAAGAACTTTTTTTTATTCAAACCAAAAACCTTTGCATAAGCTCTCAAATGGGATTTCACTGATCCTATTAGGACATTTTCCTCACAAACCGACATACAAACTAGTACTACTTCCTCCATCCAATAATATAAGACTAAGCTTGTAAAAACATCTTTACATCACGGGACGAAGGGAGTAGTATAGAAGTAGGAATTTTACACATTTGTCTTAGAGCAGCCACAGTGGATCAAGGTTTGGCCGAGAGGCCAAGGCGAACGCCCCTTGATAATCTCTTAATGGCGTCCACGGCAGCAATGCACCAGCTAGCGCAGCGGACGGAAGCGCCACTGACATCGCCCCGATGGCTCGCTGCTAATCTCGTCTCGTGGATAATAACGACTAACTAACGACGTACCTTCCTCCCCGCCCTGCCAGCCGGAGAGAAACGACCATCTCCACGGTCAACGCCAGAAGAGTCGCCAACGATGCATGGACAACCCCCCTAGTGATATCCACGACAGCTCGCTCCTGGTTGCTCTTTCCACACAAATTCCCTTCCCACTAATTATCATATACATATAGCCAACAAATGACGACCGGTACACGTACGCGTATACGTAACCCCGAGTACATATTCCGTATACATCACCGCGCTTTTATTACTAGTGTTTAATCAGCTAGACTCCCATTATAGCAAACCAATGCGTAGCTAGTAGTACAGCTAAGTAGGCACGCACGGTCGGCGTTGGTTCCTCCCCCCGGCCAATCTCGCCGCAGTACCGTCCGATGGCGCTAGCGTGTGGGGCCTTTCCGCACGAGGCGAAAATAAAAGTGGCGTGTCCGACGCGGGCAAGCCGGAGGAGAGAAGCAAGCCCGCAAGCAACCGCAACCCAAGAGGTGGTGCACCTAGCTCGCGCACCACACGCGCGCGCCCGTAGCAGCAGACGTGCCGCCGCTTGGCGCGCTAATCAGTAGGCGTAGTACTACTCCGTTGTTGCCTGGATCGATCGATCGGCCGAGAGGCGCGAGAGGGACAGGTCGGGGCAGCGCGAATCGCCCAAGTGGGGGAAGGTGGCTGGCGCTACGATGATGATACGACTCCAGCGCCTCTATCTCTCTATCGAGAAAAAGAATTGAATTTGAACGCAATGGAATACAACCAGGAGGGAGCCATTGGAAACGAGGGCTAGAAAAGGGTCATGCAGCTGTCATCCCACCCCGGAACCCTCTCGTCCAGCGCACGGCCGCCCCCTTCCCTCCCCTCCCAGTTGTGATATCCTTCCCCTCCCCCATCTCTTCCGAGGCGCAGCGGCTGGGTTATGGAAGAGCAGCTTTCCACCCGGATCGAGCGATTAAGAGAGATAGCCGGGAGGTGTTTGTGCAAGAGAGCCTTCCGGATCGGACCAAACCGGCCCGGCCAAAACCAGTGCTAGGCTGACCGCGGACGGACCAATCGGGTAAAGTCTCCTGCAGAGTCCAGGTTAGCTCAGCTATCCGTGTAATAGTTTGATCCCAGCAATATTTGGGTCCTCCCCAAGACCCAAACAGCGAGGAGAAGCGGAGGAACGAGGGTCGACTCGGCTGCGCGTTCGCGGGTTGCGTCCTAGCAAGCTACAGTTGGAAGAGATGGCGGCGACGGCGGCGGCATCGTCGTCGTCCCCGGCTGGCGGCGCCTCGTCGCCGACCCAGGCGCCGGGTGGAGGTGGAGGAGGAGGAGGCGGCGGCGTGCCGTACCACCGGTCGCGGTTCGGCGACACCACGCTGACCAAGGTGTTCGTTGGCGGGCTGGCCTGGGAGACGCCGTCCGCGGGGCTGCACGACCACTTTCGGGAGTACGGCGAGATACTCGAGGCGGTCGTCATCACCGATCGCGAGACGGGCCGATCCAAGGGCTACGGATTCGTACGTCCTCCTCCCTCCCCCCTCTCCCTCCCTCTCGCCGATACATACGCCATCGCCGGCGATCCGTCCGTTGTCCTCATCGGGCGGGTTCCCATCTTCTCTTCTCTGTGTGTGCAGGTGACGTTCCGGGACCCGGAGTCGGCGCAGCAGGCGGTGCAGAACCCGAACCCGATGATCGCCGGCCGGCGCGCCAACTGCAACATTGCGTCTATGGGCCCGCCGCGGCCGTCGCCGCAGAGAGGTGAGCAACAGTGAAAAAAAAAACACCGAATAAATGCCTTCCTTTTTCTTCTCCCCCGCATGTGCATGGCAGTAATAACCGCGACATGATCAGCGGGGATCGGCCGTACGTAATTAGCAGGATAAGCTTGATTAGGGCTCGCGTCTTTCCTTCTCCTTCTTCTCCTTGCGTGTTAGCCAGCACGTTAGGATAAGATGATCCATTAACATTGCGTTAATGGGCGGATGGGCGGGGCCCGGCTACAGCTGCTGAAAGCTTTAAAAAGACTGGGGCGCCAGCCGAGGCGAAGCAGGACGACGACTTGGAGCACTTTGGCCTGCATTGGGAGGGGCGGCATGCTCAGGCTGTCAGACATGCACACTCATGCCTCATGGCTGTGCTCTGCTGGGTTGGGTTGGGTCGTGCTTCGCCAGCCTGGCCTCTGCATTCAGTTACTGCTATACAGTACTCTAATTAGCAGTAATAACCGCGACATGATAAGCGGGGATCGAAGTACTGATTTTGACTACTTATCAGTTACCACCCCGGCCTCCACAAATATATAGCTCTTCTTCTTCAGTTGAAGATTTTGACTGTGATTTTCTGTTTTCAGTCTTGTGCCTGAATGAAGATATAACTAGAATTCTCTAGACATAGTCAAACATATGCCAATTTCATGGTTAAAGTATAGAAACATTGATATAGAAACCCATTACGGATTGATCTTTTTTGGGGAGCATCAAATGGTGGTTATGATGGACGGGTCTGAGCTAGCATTTTGCTGTTGCTGCATATTGGGAAAGAATTGGCTTTGATTTGATGAAGCGTTCCAGCGGGAATGCGGTGTAAAGGGGGGTGGTGCATGTTAGCTATCGCTGGAGGGAGAATCAGGAACCCGGCCGCTTTGCCTTTCTGGTCAAGATCAGCGCACGGCATCGGAAAAGAGTTCCATTGCATATACAAATCTCGTACCTTGCCTTTGACAGGGTTTAGTTTGGTGGTTGTCAACGACTCTGAGGGAATATATATGTATAGATGCTGCATGTTGCTTGGATTGCTTCAGCTCGCTGCGTTTGCTTGAATTGGTCTCTCATGATATTGATTTGGGAGTTTTCTTTCTGAATTCCAAATGATTGGGTGAACGGCAGTGTTGCACTGAACTTTTCTCATTCTTTTCTTTCATGATATAACAATTGACTTTTCCCTCGCAGAAATAATAGCTGGGTTTGCATGCTGTTTTTTAATAGTATTTTCAAAAAAATGTATGGTTAGAGTGCAGTACAGCACACCAGTACCAGACTGGCGTAGGTTGTAGTGCAAGCTAGCTAAGAAAAGTCTTGCATTATTTGGCACTGCTCTAATCTACAATGTGTACATAAAGAAATCTCCACAATTCCTCTATTATTATTCTTTTGAGAAGATTCTTTTATTTGAAAGTGAAGAATTGGCCAAATGCAGACAGAGGTGCACACCTGGCGCCCTATCGTTTTTCTTTCATGAAAAACCGAAAGGTTTTAGCCAGGCAATTGATTAGCCTGAGGAAAAGATACAGGAGCGTAGGAAATCATCCATCCATCCATGCATGTGTGTCCCGGCACAACGTAGTAGGGCAGATGGTATTTTCCCTCCCGGTGCATAATCCATCCAACTGTTTTGCAACACCTGGCCGCGTGGCCCCCCTGCCGTCCCGTCCTGCCTGCAATACATGCGTGATCCGCTGCCTCTTCACAGCACATTTATTTGTTTGTTTGTTTGGGTGTGAGTTGCTTCCTCTGCAGCCCAACAATAGTTCTTTTTTTTAGACAATGCAGTCCAAGAATAGTGTAAAATGTGTAAAAAAAAATTTGAGACAAAAATGTCTAAATTATTTGTTTGTGCCTCTGCAGGGCGGGCCCCGCGCGGGCCGGATCAGCAGCACTCGGGCCCAGAGCCATACATGGGCGGCAGGATGCACCACCAGCAGCAGCAGATGCCCACCCCGCCTCACGCCATGTTCTACAACCCTTCACCGTACGGGTGAGTGCCATATCCCCATGTACTACTGTCTACTCTATGTATCACTGTCAGCTCCGCTTTAAAATCGCAATGCATCATCGTACACTACGCATCGTGGGGTCTGGGTGCGCTGCAAGTTCTGAACCCTCACTTGGGCAGGTGCAAGACCTGTTGTTAATGTCCCAGTTTCGTAATAAGGTAGCACTAGTTGAAAAATAACTCACACAGTGATGGGTGCAAAGCATGGTTTGGTAGCGACGGCCCCACGTCACAGTGGTTGTATTTTTCGTGGTTCAGAGAAAATGCTGACCCTGAGGTAAATTAGTTTGTGTCTCGGCGTCTGATATGGTGGTGTAATACAATGGGCAACTAGTCCTAGACAGTAGACTACGACTGATCCGTTAACTGAAGTGAAGAAGCAACATAGACGTTCCTGGTTTCATTTTTGTGGTGCAGAGATATGCTCATCCTGAGGTAAACAGTTTGATACGGCTGGGTGATAGGCACCTACTCTCCTAGACCACGACCGGTCGGTTAGCTGAAGTGAAGAAGAACACACTACGTAGTCGTAGGCGTTGTTGGTAGTTGCTCTTTATTGTAGTATCTGATGGGGCAGTTACCGAACCCGACTGACTGACTAGACGCTGCTGCTGCTCGGAGCGAGCGAGGTCAGGTCAGCACTCAGGTCGGGTTGCTTTCGCGCCGCAGCTTTCGGCTTCAGCTGCCGCTTCCTTGACTGGACTGATGGGTTTTCGGATACCAAGGAAGCACGGCCGGGCCCGCGCGTTGGGCCCCCATGGGAGGCCCGTTCATAAATGTGGCCTCGGCGACGGCCATTCAACCCCGGTGGGGCCCACCGTCTCACCATCTGCTGACTTCTCCTAGTCTAGACCACCATGGGCATGGGGTGTGGCCATGCCTGCCTGCGAACGCTCTCTGCGCTCCGTTGGCTTGCTTTGCTGGGAGAGTTTTAGAGGCCTCGAGAGTTTAATGCGTGCCTGCGTCCAGATCCCTGGTGCCACTTGGCTATATTTTTGGTGCAGCACTGCTGTTGGGTTGCGGTTGACGTACCCCGTATGTGAAATTTATTGGAATGGGCAGCCTGCAGTACAGATCGTTGGCGCAGGATTCCTTGACCGGTCTGTCCCGGAACAAGTAGATGAGTGGCAAGGAAAAAGTACAAATAGCATGAGGTTTCTGCATTTCTACTCACATATGCATGGCCATATCCCTTTTCTTTAGTGCTATTTTATTGGGCCATTTTTTTACTTGGACCTGTGATTAGCCAACCAGTGGTGTTTAGATTCTTGCAAGCAAGCACTTTTTTTTAATGAAAACGGGAGTGCTAAGAGCAACTTCAATGGGGCGACCCATTTCGTCCGCCCGCGTCCGATTGGGTCGGCACGGACAAAAGTGGCGGCCCAAACGGACGCGCGTCCGTTTTTCGTTCGCGGGCGACCCATTCCCGGCTCAATTTTGAGCCTGATTTGCGTCGGCGCGGACACGAGACGGACGCGCGCGCGGCTACTCTTCTCCCTGGGCCCGCCGGTCGGTGGCAGCCACCACCATTTTCCCCAAAAACGGTCCCGTCCGCGCGCTCGCTCCCGCCCTAACCATGGACGACGCCATCGACCTTGACCTCGACCTCGACGCCGCCGCCGGCCTCGCCTCCCTCGCCTCGTCCGGCGCCGTCGCCCCCTCCGGGAAAGGCAAGCCTCGTGCCCCGCGCAAGACCGCCGCCGCGACCAAGCCGAAGAAGGCGCTGACGCCCGAACAGCGGGCAAGGGAGTCGGCCAAGAGGAAGGGCAGGAGGCACGCCGCGGACGCGAGGGATGAGGCCGCCGCCACCGCCGCCGCCGCGGCGCAGCAGGAGTTCACCAATGCCCGCGTCGCGGCGGCAACGAGGGAGGCGCTCTACATGCTAGGGGTAAACCCTAGCCAGCACAGCCTCGTCCAAGCCGCCGTCGCCGCGGCCAGCACCGGCTCGTCGGCGTTTCCTCGGATGGTGCTGCCCGAGTCACCCTGCGCGTCGGCTTGCAACCCACTCCCCGGCTTCCACGTCTACCCGCAGGCCTCCCGCCTCTCCGGGGAGTGCTCACCCGACGTGAGCGTGGTTGCGCCTTCCACGCCTGCGCCAGCGCCCATCGACCTCAACGCCACCCCGGTGGTTGGTGGCTCGTCGTCAGGCGGCACGAGGAAACGCGCGCGGCAGACGCCGGCCGACGGGCTCCCAGACGCCCGTAACCTGTTCGAGGGAATGCCGGCCGCCGTCGATGAGGACTTCATGCAAAACCTCATCTTCGAGAGCGGTGCGCCAGGCGCTGGCTACGATCCCGATGAGACACAAAGCCAGGACGGCCGCGGGGCGTTCACGCCGGCCGCTGGCTATGATCCGGACCAGGCGGCCTTCATGCGTGATCAGGTCGGCGTCGACCTGGACGGCTTCCCCCTCGACCACGAGTTCCCGGACGAATACGGGCTAGAGGAAGAGGACGAGTGCGACATCGACGTGGAGCCTTTGTTCGAGGACGAGCTCGCCAACCAAGCCGCCGGTCCTAAGCCCAAGCGCAAGAGCAAGCGTACGAAGGCGTACACGGCGGCCGAAGACAAGCTTCTTTGCGAGTGTTGGCGCGACATTGGACAAGACCCGAAGACGGGCGCCGAGCAAAAGCATTCGACCTTTTGGACTCGTGTGCACCGAGAGTTCCATGAGCGCAAGAAGTTTCCACCTTACCAATTTGTGAGCACGCGCGGGTGGGTTTCCATTTTCAAGCGGTGGAGGGTGATCCAACAAGAGTGCAACAAGTTTTGCGCCACCCTTGAGAGCGTCAAGGCCCGCCCCATGAGCGGCATCGGCATGAGGCCGACCCCGCCGCACGTGTGGTTAAAAAAGGACGCGCGCACTGGCTGACGCGTGGGCCCGCTGTCGGTGGTCGTCATAAATAAGACGACCGGTGGCGGTTGGGTGGCCGCCAGGTGGGGACGCGGCGGACGGCGAGGAGACGCGCGGCGCGTCCGCTTCGCGTCCGCGCCGACGCATTCCAGGCGCAAATTTGGGCCGCAAATGCGTCGGCGTGGACGCGACACGGACGTGAAATGGGTTTGGGTCGGCGCGTTGGGCCGCCACTTTTGTCCGCGCCGACCCAAACGGACGCGGGCGGACGAAATGGGTCGCCCCATTGGAGTTGCTCTAATACCAGTATTGTACTGCAAAAAATGGAAGTAAGAGGAAGGAGTGTTCGTTTGATATGGTCCTAGTTTTAGCTGGACACATACCTTAGTGTCTGATATAAGAAGTTTGAGCTTTACAGCCATGGTTGTTGGTACATATGTCTCTGATCGATAATAGTGAGCTCGTGCTTGGCTTGACCATATCGATCTTTTTAGTAAGGCGCTGATGAAGTTATGTAAACTTTTGCAGGTACTGGTACCCACCTGATTATCAATACCAGCAGGTAAGCACTATATTCATCTCTTTCAATTTTGTCATTTCTCTTGTTTTATTCCACCACATGCGACTGCTCCTTTGTATATCAGCTCTTTAAAATACCAGCAGTGCCCAACATACATATATATAGAAGTATGGGAAATTGCACTGTATGAGTGTAAATAATCTGAAATCAGGATTTTTTTAGTCACCCCTTAATTTTGAAAGTTTGAATACCAGCAATCTTCAACATTGAATCTTGTGGATAGCTGCATTGGATTTCCAATGGAATTAGCAAATCACAAGTGACACAAATTGTCGACCAAAGTCAGACACTAGCACAATACAGACCCACTTATGTTAGAACTGACTGAATTCATGCAATGTCTGAAATTTTTTATGCAGGCCTTTTACAATCAAATGCAGCAATACTACTCTCAGCAGTATGGCCAAACATCCCCTTCAACATCACCATACCCATACATGGGGTACATGACAAGTGGCCAGAATCCAAGGGCCGGCTTCTCGCCATTGCAGCAGCAAGCTGCGCGGCCGCCGTTCTTTCAGCAGCCGGCCGAGGGTTCTTTCCAGGCAGCGCCTTCGCTCCCTCCTAATTTCAGACTCCAGTTGCCCCCTCGTGCAATCTCAAGGCAGTCTGATGATGTATCCGGTATGTCACCCTCAGTTTTCAGACCACCAAAATAAATAAGCATTTTGCTGTTGTCATACTCATGCTATTCATATGTCGAATAAGCGACTATGTTCCCATCTTATTTGATCGAACTTTGAAGTAAACTCATGGCTTTCTGCTGCTATATGTTGCAGGCTCACAACCAACTCAGACAGTACCGGAGGCTGAGGCTACAAACACAGATAACCAAGAAGCGTCAGCGCCTGTTGAAAGATCAAATTCAGAGGAAAACACCTCCAACTGACTCGCTGAACTGAAAACTCCGCCAAAATGATTTGATGCCGATCTGGACTGGACTATTAGTGGTTCGCAAAGGAGTACCAAAATACTCGTTTCTTGACTGGGAAAAAAAATAGCATCCAAATATTTGTTCTTTCATTGTTTCTGATTCTTTTCCTATTTCTGCACTGCATTTATTTGGTGAACCCATTGTACTGCGAAACTGAATTTCACGCCAGAAAATGGAATTCGCCAGAATAAGTCCCGGAGGCATGCTCTGCTGGTAGTCGTCTTCTCTATGTCTACGAGTATGAATGGTGTTCTTTTGTTCCTGCGACACTCGACACTATTACTGTTACAGGATAGACAAATGTTCTTCAGAAAGACCGGTGAAAATACGTACAGCACCGAGAAAACAACATTGTAGAAGCATAGTTTATCTTGCATACTGTTGATATGGACGCACAACGGTTTTAAACAGGGGGAAATGGTTACATCATACTGTAGTTTCCAACCCCATATACCCATCACACTGATCAGGGGGCTGATTCAACAGGACAACAACGTTTTCAGCTTTTAGGATCATCGGTCCCTCCAAGCAAGAATGCGACGAGGCGGTCGATGCCAAGAGTCGAAGTCCCGCCGGCCTCTGCCGCCGCCTCGGCCTTCTCCTTCCACATCGTCGCCTTCGCTCTCATGTCCTTGCCTTTCTCGCCGTCCGTGGCCTCCAGCACGAGCCTTGCCACCTCCTCCCTCCTCACGTCGCTATCGATCTCCAGCCCGATGCCCCACTCGGCGCACGCGTACCGGCAGTTGGTCGTCTGCTCCGCGAAGAAGGGCCAGCAGACCATCGGCACGTCGGCGCAGATGCTCTCCAGCGTCGAGTTCCACCCAGAGTGCGTCAGGAACAGCCCGGTCGCCGGATGCCCCAGGACTTGTTCCTGCGGGCACCAGCTCAGGAAGATCCCTCGGTCCTTCGTCTCGGCGAGAAACTCCTCCGGCAGCACGGCCTTGTCGCCGGCCACGAGGTCCGGCCTGATGACCCACAGGAACGGGCGCCCGCAGCGCGCCAGGCCCCAAGCGAACTCCGCGAGGTGGGCCGGCGACATGACCGTGATGCTGCCGAAGTTGACGTACACGACCGAGCCGGGCTGCCGGTCGTCCAGCCACCGGAGGCAGCTCGCGTCCTCCTTCCAGAGGTTGCCGCCGATCGCGTCCAGCTCCGGCCGCGCCCGCGCCGCGGTGACCGCGAACGCCGGGAGCGGGCCGACCGTGTACACGCGCGGGAAGATGCGGCGGAGCGCGTCCACGACGTCCTGCTCCACCGCGTCGAACGTGTTGAGGATGATGCCCTGGGCGCGGTGCGCGTTCTGCGCCTCGCCGCCGTCGAAGTTGAGCATGACGTCGTTCCGGTCGGTCGTGCGGACGAAGCTGGGGAAGTCTCGCAGCCTTATGCCCGGCATCCCGGCCACCCAATCGAGCGCCGTGTCGAGGTATCCGTTGGTCAGACAGCTCTCGTCTACGACATGTGCAGCGCAGTTATAATTTGCAGCCGATCACAAACTCCATGGAGCACGTAGTGAGTGTGGTACCTTTGAGTGGCACGTAGCCTCTCTCGATGAGCTCGAAGAAGTGGAGGTACCCCATGAACCCACACGCGCTGGTGGTCCAGAACACCAACGCCGGGACGCCCCTCTCGCCGGCCACCTCCAGCGCGAAGCTCATCACCCCGTCCGTTACCACGCAGCTCACCGGCGGCCTCCCGTCGTCGACCCTCGCCAGGAGGTCCCTGAAGAGCGCGGCGCCGTGCGTGGCAAAGGACGTGCAGAGCGCGGGGACGTCCTGCGTGACGTCCTCGTTCTCGATCGGCGGCAGCCCGTCCGGGATGGTCTCGAACTGGAAGTCGTCGAGGCCGGCGAGCGAGTCCTCGCCGCGTGACCGGAGCAGGCGGCGGTGGTTGTACTCCGAGTTGACGAAGGTGACGTAGAATCCCCTGGAGTGCAGCACCTTGGCGAGGTGCAGCAGCGGCGTGACGTGGCCCTGCGCCGGGTACGGGATAAGCACCGCGTGCGGGCGGCTCATGGCTGGGTGACGCCGGTGGCTACAAGGTTTATGTGTCGTGGCACCAAACGGCCGGGACAAGAGGGTGATATATATACAGCCGTTCTTGATTTTACAGTATATGTCAACATATAAGTTGGCCAAATATAAAAGATAGTATTCCGTGAGGACTGAAGAGCATACATATGCTCGCATTTTAAAATGCAAACCTGATACGCCCATCAAACAAAATTTGAAAAGCATAATTCCCTTGGAAGATAAAGACATGGGTGTGGTTAATTCAGCATAATGCAATTGCCACCAAGAACTATATCAAGAAAAGGGAAGCTGGAAGGTACTATACCTTGCCAGTATTGTCACTTGGATTGGATGGAACTAATTACCATTTGCTTTTTGATTGTGTTGTTGCTGTCTATGTGTCTGCCATTTCAGATGATTCCCCAGCATGCATAAATTTCATTTGATATTCAGATAATGGATGCCATCTGCTGGCCATGTGAAAACTTATAAGTTGGACTAAAACTAAAAAGATAATCCGTGGGGAGCATATATACAAACTCACCTTTCCAATTATGTTCCTGACAAAAAAAAGTCCCTACGGGACCAGGTTTATCTTCTCATTAAGCTAGACACGTGGGAAGAACCGGCACAAAGGAGAGATTATATAATAATGGAAAGTTACGTCCTGGTTCAGAAATAAGTGATGCATGTTTTGGGCAATGACACAACTCTTAAGATGTACTAGCTTTGATAAATGACTCTGAAAATGCACTAGTATAGGCATAAAACCCTGGAAAATTTGAGACAAAGATTTATATATTTGGTTCCTAGGCTTTTAATATAAACAATAAAACTCTAGAAGTGATGGTCACAGTCGAAGTACAAAAATGTCACTGAAACTATGTCTTATACACCGCTTAATTATTAGTGAATTTTCCCGCAAAAAAATTATTAGTGAATTTAGAGGGAATGTCAAGCAAAAACATTCAAAGGGATGTACCGTGTATAAACTTGATTGTATGGCGAGGTGTTGCTTGTATGATTAGCTCTGTCATACATTTGCTTCTCCAAGGCTTTTTATTGTATGGTTGACGCCAATCTCCTCAATATATGTGCTGATTTCTCTATCGTTCCTTCCGCGCGTCGCCCTCGCAGCGATAGAGCCGCGACGAAGCGTTCGTTGCGTGCTTACAGCAATTGCAACGTTTTTTTTTTCCGGTAGCATGTGGATTGGAGGATCGATCGACCATGCATGCTTGTCTTATTTCCTGGTAGCATGTGGATTGGAGGATCGATCGCCTTCGTTGGAGTGGTCACTCCTCGTACTGGTTCAGCGCTGCCGTTGTTTACACATGCACGTATCTTGTGAAAACTACTGCCTCGTGCCCTGGTGCCACATCCTTATCGGGATCTCTGCCAAGCCGATCGAGGTGTAACAATTATCTGCTGACGCTTTTCCGACATGTTTACGGCACGTAAAACATCAGCAGATTGACGGGACATTGTTGAATTATGGTCTGCATCTCTGAGTAGAAGAAAGACAAGCATACTACAACCAGTTTGCAAGAAATGAATCAGCCCACAAGTCAAAAAAAAAAAAAATCTGCCCACTATAAAGACGGCCGAACATACATGTCCTCGGCCCATTCTGATAAAAGATGGTTCCCGGTCAGTTGAAAACTGGCCCATTACGCTGTTTAAAATTTCTCATTCACCTGATTAAATTGAGAAGTGCTTAAGAATTCCCTATTTGACGCAAGCGTCAAGTTGTCGTTGATTCGCACAACAGCGACCGACATGGGCCGGCCAATTTTAGACAGCAAACCAATCAATGCAACAGGTTTTGGGAAACTTTGGAAGGTTATAACCCAGGTTTTTACCGGTTTCAGGAACCTGAACAGGTTTTATTACTTTTTTGTTTTATTTTTGTATATTTCAAGTTTAATTTTATTTTTCCAAAAAATTGAATTTTCAAAAAATCTCCTGTTTTTCAAAAAAATCGCAAATTTTAAAAAGCATTCACCTTTCGAAAACTTTGTGTTTTCACAATTGTTCGGAATTTCAAAATTTTCTCACAAATTCAAAAATTGTTGGGAATTTTGAAAAATGTTCATCATTTCAAATTTTGATTGGTATTTCTAATTTTAGTCCCTTTTAAAAAATCTTTTGGACAAATTTTTTAAAAAGGTAAACTTTTTTCCAAGTTCCTGACATTTTTTGAAGACAAGTATTTTTTTATTCCAAAGAAATTTTGAAAAAGCACGCACATTTGGCGATATGTACATCCGCTCGTTGCGGTGCCACCCAATGGGACGGCCTAGTTTTGTCTACCATGTGTGTCACGCTCTTATTTTGACACCGAGTATATCAAGTAGGAGGTCCCAAGCGCTTAGTCGATTTGGGTGCAGATACGAAAGCAGAATATAGGGATGACACCGCTGTGGCATCCCCGGTAAGGACAAGCCAGGACCTTGCCAGAGAAAGGGACGAAACAGTTTGTCGGCAAAGACGACGATGAGGGTTGACTAGTCCGGGTGGGGGCTTTTTCGTTTTTGCTGCCGCTCGGATTGGATAGCCAAGCGAGCTCGAGCTTGGGACACTAGAACATCACTGGAGGCGAAGATGACGCGGTACGCCAGGACATCGCCGTGGGAGAAGATGCAGGGAGGAAGAAGATGAACCATGCCAAGTTGGGGGAGGAAGAAGAAAGAGCAATCCATAGGCTCCGTCAAATCTACCGAAAGATGAAACATTTCTAGATAATTGACTTGTACGTGCTATCATTATATGAAGGAAAAATACTATACGTAGCCCACTGATTGCAAGGAGAAAGCAGTCCCCTCGCTCGTGCGACATCGTGTGGTCCTGCACACCGTTTTCCCCGGCTCCCTGTAACTATTTTTTGTCTTAATTTTTAATCTTCTCGGGCATCTTTTTCACCCATTTCCTCGTCACTCACTAGCCTCGTCTCTCTCTCCTCCTTCCCTCTCTCTCTCTCGTCACTCTCTTCCCCTCTCTCTCTCTCCATGTTGCCTCGCTGCCTGCACCATTTCTGAAACTCGGAACCAACCACACTATCAGTCGTGTGTGGCATTGTTGTCACAAGCCAAAGGTTGCAACAATCATTGTTCCTCTCTGCCATTCTCGAAGCTTGCATTGTGTGTTGGTCGAGTGTGACAAGTGGGCCACCACACATCACTCGTTGTTGCGAGCCGGTTGCACGATGCTACAAGGGTGCTTCAATGATCGCCGCCCGATGCTACAGGCACCATGTGAGCATTATTGCGAGTCGACGAGACCGACATAGTACTGCGAGGGTGTCGAGCCGTGCTCCAAGAGCGTCATTGGACAAGGGTTGTCATCTTCGGCACTGCATGCGACAAACACGCCAAAGGTGTTGAAACATGTCAATCGCCATGTTGCAAAGGGGGTCGAAGGTGCTCCAAGGGGGTCTCTGTCGGCGCCGCATGACGCTGCCAGTGATGCAACCGGCCGATGCCACGGAACAGAGAGCCACCGGTGTTGCAACGGGGGTCGCCGCCTCAGCTAAAAGCGGCGATGCCGATGCTGCAAGGGGTCTACTTTGGCGAGTTTGGGTGGGGGGCATGTGGGGAGACACACGGTGAGATGCATGAGGAAGATGGCGAGGCGTACGAAGGAAGTTGTGTTGACGCAATCCAACGGTTACAAAGAAGCTGATCAGACGACCGTCGACCTGGCTAATGGTCGGCATAGATCAACTGATTGACTGCTTAGAGCATCTACAGTCGGGCACCCCAAACCCACCTCAAATGTCCGGACAGACGGCCCGGTCAGTGTCCGGTCACAAAAAAGCGACCCAGATGGGCTCCTCAAACGGGCGTCAAACGCCCGGGCTGACCGACACCCCCATATCGAGCCCAAATGTAGGTCGGATATGGGGGTGCCCGGGTGCGTCCGCCACGTCGGACTGGACAGCCGTACCCTAGCACAAATTTACAAAAAAGTTTAGAATTTGAAATTTTGCTCACAACTTCAATATAAGTTTAGAATTTCAAAATATGTTTAAATTTTTGTTCATGTTTTTTCAATTTTCTTCATCATTCAAAAAATTTATTCGGAATTCGAACTTGTTCAGGATGTCTAAACACATGCAGGCTGCCAAACAAAGTTTTGGCTCAGCATGTCTCAACGCACACACCGCTGCCAAACAACAACATCCAGAAAAACGAGAGGAGGCGAAACCTGAGCTCTCTCAGCGATTTGGGCCTCCTGGCCGTCCGATCGATTCCTTGAAGCGATTTCGTCCGTCGGATCTCGCGATGGACAGATCTGGGCCGCTGGATCAAGAGCCGGCGATGAAGCAATGTATTTCGGCCGTCGGATCTCCCGTCTCGTGCCACCGCGTGTAATTTCCATGCCCCACCGATGGCATTTTAGTAATTTCACTTACATGTACATATTGCAGCCACTCCGCCGTGGGGCCCTAGCCGCCGCCTTCCTCCTCCCGCACCCCCGCCTCCCTCTCCTCTTCCTCTCCCCCTAGCACCGCCCACACCCGCGCCTTCCTCTCCTGCTCTCGCCCCTAGCGCCGCCATCACTGCCTCCTTCCCCGCCGCCGCCCGACCTCCTCCCCTCGCGTTCTCCTCCTTCCACCCCTCCGATCTGGCGCCTCCAAAACCCTAACGCCCCGCCCCGGCCCCAGTTCCCACGGGAGGGAAGGAGGAATGGCGAGGCGAGGCAAAGGCGGCGGCATATGGCACGCGGCGCGGGCGGCATGGCCCAGGGGGTCAGCGCGGCCGCGGCTTCTCGTCGTCTCCACCGTCGCCTCGGCGCTGCTCCTCCTCGCCTTCCACCTCTGGTTCCGGATCTGACCCCGCACGCCGTCTGCCATTTGCTCGGTTGCCACCATGGGAAAGGTGTGTTCTTCCTTCCTTTTTTTGATCTTTCAATCTCCCTGCTGTTGTGCACATATACGTGGCTCACGCCTGGTTGTTATTTTCGGCTGCACATTGTGGTGGTTAGGGTTTCATGCCAGGGTCGTTTCTTGGTACGTGGATGTTGTTCCTCGGATGTGGAAAAAGAATGGAGCAGGAGGAAAAGAGGAAGTAAAAGCTTTGCCACCTCCATGCCCATGCGCTGCTTCCTGCTCACCTGAAGTATGTATGAGTCAAGTTCCTAATCCTACAAGCCATGCGGCAAGCAGCTTGATGCTGTTGTTTTTGGTAAAAAAAATCCCCTATTGTTTCACTGCTGGCCTATGTTGAAGTTTGTTATAGCTTGTTGTTGATTTGATCCATATGCTGAAAGCAGTTGAACTTAATTTTTCATATGTAGATGCAATCTTTCTTTTCTTGTATGGGAAAGAGCACTAGCTAGAACTGACATATCTATCTCATGAGGTGTGCTTGTGTTTGATGTACTCTGCTAATTATGAAATATATAGCTCTCTTGATAGATGCATGTTCACTTCCTTTTTGTTTCTTTTGATTTGTTTGGCAACTGTTGGGCTGAAGTGGTATGTGAAATGTTGCAATAAAAATGCCGAATAATGGAAACCAAGTCAATTATGCCATTCAGATGTATCTTTCTGCATATCAATCTTAGTCCAGGTGGTTTCCTACTTAGTGCTCTGGATAGGATATATGTATTTTGGTTTTTTATATCGATGTTTGTAGGGCGTGCCCAGTTTTCTGTGCATTGCAATACCTGTTCAGGTTAGCCCTGTTCAGGTTAGTGCTTTGGGAGAAATACATGTATGTGTTCCAGGATCCAGTATACCACCTTTTCATTGTTGTTGCTTGCTAATTATAGTTGCCATTGTGGTTGGTGGGGAACTTAATAAATCTCTTTCTCCACTTTGAAGGAAAATACAGTCAACCCCTCCTCTTATTAATCATATGCCTCCATAATGTGTCTTCATAGCCTGTGTCGTTTGGTTACGTAAATTTTTCTTCTCTGCAATTTAATTTTGTGTGTTTGGTAAGTCAACAAAGGTTGAGGTTTTGAGTTCTAATGGAATATAGTTCTTCTAATCTCTGTAGAGGGCTCAAGAAAGACAAATTGACTCGTGCTTCAAGTACGAAGAATATATTTTCCTTGCAAGATAAGACAAATTAGTAAGCTTCTAATTACATTTATTAGACTCTGCTGCTACAATTAGACTACTTGTGTAGGCTAGAGAGAAGTTCAGAATGTGCATTACATTTATTAGACTCTGCTGCTATACCGTTAGACTACATGTGTAGGCTAGAGAGAAGTTCAGAAGGTGTATCCGTCTCATAAGGATATGCTGCTACAATTAGACTCCGCATATCTATGAATGTGTTGCTTCCAAATCTGCATTTATCTCTCTGCAATATGCTCATTTGCTATATAGTTTTGAAGTTTGCATATCATGTATATTTATTGTATACCTCTCATGGTTTTTTTCCTGGATTTTACTTTATGATGTGTGTGCTAATGTGTAGGGATTGAACAGAATCTGCTTAGACTATTTATTGGGTTCGACACTAATAAATCATAAATCATGGTATGAGACTATGGGTATACTTTTACAGTTTACTTAATTTTTTACCTCCATTGATATAGCATATCCTCTTTGTATCGAGTGTTTGCCAATTTAGTTCTGCCATGTTGAGTCCATGGACAAGTATGCATTATTCTGTTTAGCTTTTCTTGCTGTGTAGAATCACTCGCATTTTTTATTTGCTTCGTTTATCTCCTTTGTTCTTTTGCCTGGACCAGAGTGGTCCTTGGTGTTGCTTGTGCCTTTGCTCATTTGGTATATCTATGCGTTCCTTTTTTGTTGTTTTTCTCATGTGAGTCATTTTCCCCTTTGCATGTTTTGACAGATGAAGCGTTCTGTTATGGTTAGGCCAAAGGCTGTGCTTAACGATGTTCTTGCTGAAGCTGGTTTACCCAAAGTGAAGTACAAGACCTACGCATCTTACCGTGTCCGTGTCGGGGCTACTATTTACTTATGGCCATCACAGTTGCGCTTGTCTACGGCATCAGTGCATATGGCCATCCATGGTGAACTAGCTGTGGATGTTGCTGATGCCCATGCAGAATGCTGCTGCTCGGTGCTTGCAGCAACTTCAAGACACCATGAATATTGAATTTGATTGCCCTAAAATGCAGAAGATTAAGACCGAGATGAAGTACCTTTCGAGCAGTGTCAGTGTGAAGAATCGAAATATAAAGGATCTAAAGACTAAGGTGGATAAAAAGGACATTGTGTTTGACATATTCGAGTTCCAGGTCACCGACTCAACATTTATAGTTAACTTATCTGGCTCCAAATATATTTGCTCACTGATTTCCTGCATATATATCATTTTATGTGCTTAGTTATGACTCGGGAGTGGCGATGGCAGCATCATCTGTGTGAGGAGTGCCTGCCGCAGGCGCTGGATGCAAGGCTCACTCCTCCATCATTGCTAGAGGTCGCAGCAGCAGGGATGTGAAGGGCATTGAATCAAGATGAGCCTCCCCCTCTGAAGGAAATATGCCCTAGAGGCAATAATAAAGTTATTATTTATTTCCTTATTTCATGATAAATGTTTATTATTCATGCTAGAATTGTATTAACCGGAAACATAATACATGTGTGAATACATAGACAAACAGAGTGTCACTAGTATGCCTCTACTTGACTAGCTCGTTAATTAAAGATGGTTATGTTTCCTAGCCATAGACATGAGTTGTCATTTGATTAACGGGATCACATCATTAGGAGAATGATGTGATTGACTTGACCCATTCCGTTAGCTTAGCACTTGATCGTTTAGTATGTTGCTATTGCTTTCTTCATGACTTATACATATTCCTATGACTATGAGATTATGCAACTCCCGTTTACCGGAGGAACACTTTGTGTGCTACCAAACGTCACAACGTAACTGGGTGATTATAAAGGTGATCTACAGGTGTCTCCGAAGGTACTTGTTGGGTTGGCGTATTTCGAGATTACGATTTGTCACTCCGAATATCGGAGAGGTATCTCTGGGCCCTCTCGGTAATGCACATCACTATAAGCCTTGCAAGCATTGTGACTAATGAGTTAGTTTCGAGATGATGTATTACGGAACGAGTAAAGAGACTTGCCGGTAACGAGATTGAACTAGGTATTGAGATACCGACGATCTAATCTCGGGCAAGTAACATACCGATGACAAAGGGAACAACGTATGTTGTTATGCGGTTTGACCGATAAAGATCTTCGTAGAATATGTGGGAGCCAATATGAGCATCCAGGTTCCGCTATTGGTTATTGACCGGAGACGTGTCTCGGTCATGTCTACATAGTTCTCGAACCCGTAGGGTCCGCACGCTTAAAGTTCGATGACGGTTATATTATGAGTTTATGTGTATTGATGTACCGAAGGTAGTTCGGAGTCCCGGATGAGATCGGGGACATGACGAGGAGTCTCGAAATGGTCGAGACATAAAGATCGATATATTGGACGACTATATTCGGACATCGGAAAGGTTCCAAGTGATTCGGGTATTTTTTGGAGTACCGGAGAGTTACGGGAATTCGCCGGGGAGTATATGGGCCTTATTGGGCTTTAGGGGAAAGAGAGAGGAGAGGCTGCGCACCCCCCCAAGGCCTAGTCTGAATTGGACTAGGGGGAGGGGCTGCGCCCCCTCCTTCCTTCTCTTCTCTCTTCCCTTGCCTTGACTCCTACTCCTACTACTTGGAAGGGGGGGGGATCCTACTCCCGGTGGGAGTAGGACTCCTCCAGGGCGTGCCATAGGGGCCGGCCCTCTCCCCCCTCCTCCACTCCTTTATATACGTGGCCAGGGGGCACCCCATAGATACAACAATTGATCCCTTGGATCTCTTAGCCGTGTGCGGTGCCCCCTTCCACCATAATCCACCTCGATAATATCGTAGCGGTGCTTAGGCGAAGCCCTGCGTTAGTAGAACATCATCATCGTCACCACGCCGTCGTGCTGACGGAACTCTCCCTCAAAGCTCGGCTGGATCGGAGTTCGAGGGACGTCATCGAGTTGAACGTGTGCTGAACTCGGAGGTGCCATGCGTTCGGTACTGGATCGGTCGGATCGTGAAGACGTACGACTACATCAACCGCGTTGTGCTAACGCTTGTGCTTTCGGTCTACGAGGGTACGTGGACAACACTCTCCCCTCTCGTTGCTATGCATCACCATGATCCTGTGTGTGCGTAGGAAATTTTTCGAAATTACTACGTTCCCCAACAGTGGCATCCGAGCCTGTTTTTATGCGTTGATGTTATGTGCACGAGTAGAACACAAGCGAGTTGTGGGCGATACAAGTCATACTGCTTACCAGCATGTCACATTTTGGTTCGGCAGTATTGTTGGATGAAGCGGCCCGGACCGACATTATGCGTACGCTTACGCGAGACTGGTTCTACCGACGTGCTTTGCACACAGGTGGCTGGCGGGTGTCAGTTTCTCCAACTTTAGTTGAACCGAGTGTGGCTACGCCCGGTCCTTGAGAAGGTTAAAACAACACTAACTTGACGAACTATCGTTATGGTTTTGATGCGTAGGTAAGAACGGTACTTGCTCAGCCCGTAGCAGCCACGTAAAACTTGCAACAACAAAGTAGAGGACGTCTAACTTGTTTTTGCAGGGCATGTTGTGATGTGATATGGTCAAGGCATGATGCTAAATTTTATTGTGTGAGATGATCATGTTTTGTAACCGAGTTATCGGCAACTGGCAGGAGCCATATGGTTGTCGCTTTATTGTATGCAATGCAATCGCCCTGTAATGCTTTACTTTATCACTAAGCGGTAGCGATAGTCATAGAAGCATAAGATTGGCGAGATGACAACGATGCTACGATGGAGATCAAGGTGTCGCGCCGGTGACGATGGTGATCTTGGCGGTGCTTCAGAGATGGAGATCACAAGCACAAGATAATGATGGCCATATCATATCACTTATATTGATTGCATGTGATGTTTATCTTTTATGCGTATTATCTTGCTTTGATTGATGGTATCATTATAAGATGATCTCTCACTAAATTATCAAGGTATAAGTGTTCTCCCTGAGTATGCACCGTTGCGAAAGTTCTTCGTGCTGAGACACCACGTGATGATCGGGTGTGATAGGCTCTACGTTCAAATACAACGGGTGCAAAACAGTTGCACACACGGAATACTCAGGTTAAACTTGACGAGCCTAGCATATAACAGATATGGCCTCGGAACACTGAGACCGAAAGGTCGAGCGTGAATCATATAGTAGATATGATCAACATAAGTGATGTTCACCATTGAAACTACTCCATCTCACGTGATGATCGGACATGGTTTAGTTGATTTGGATCACGTGATCACTTAGATGATTAGAGGGATGTCTATCTAAGTGGGAGTTCTTAAGTAATATGATTAATTGAACTTAAATTTATCATGAACTTAGTCCTGATAGTATTTTCATATCTATGTTGTAGATCAATAGCTCACATTTAGCTCCCCTGTTTTATTTTTATATGTTCCTAGAGTAAACTATGTTGAAAGATGTTAGTAGCAATGATGCGGACTTGGTCCGTGATCTGAGGATTATCCTCATTGCTGCACAGAAGAATTATGTCCTTGATGCACCGCTAGGTGATAGACCTATTGCAGGAGCAGATGCAGACATTATGAACGTTTTGACAAAGCTCGGTATGATGACTACTTGACAGTTTAGTGCACCATGCTTTACGGCTTAGAACCGGGACTTCAAAAATGTTTTGAATGCCACGGAGCATATAAGATGTTCCAAGAGTTGAAATTGGTATTTCATACTCATGCCCGTGTCGAGAGGTATGAGACCTCTGACAGTACTTTGCCTACAAGACGGAGGAGAATAGCTCAACCAGTGAGCATGTGCTCAGATTGTCTGAGTACTACAATTGCTTAAATCAAGTGGGAGTTAATCTTCTAGATAAGATAGTAATTGACAAAGTTCTCTAGTCACTATCACCAAGTTACTAAGAACTTTGTGATGAACTATAATATGCAAGGGATGATGAAAACAATTCCCAAGCTCTTCGCGATGCTAAAATCGACGAAGGTAGAAATCAAGAAAAACATCAAGTGTTGATGGTTAACAAGACCACTAGTTTCAAGAAAAGGGGCAAAGGGAAGAAGGGGTACTTCAAGAAGAACGGCAAGCAAGTTGCTGCTTAAGTGAAGAAGCCCAAGTCTAGACCTAAGCTTGAGACTAAGTGCTTCTACTGCAAAGGGACTGGTCACTGGAAGCGGAACTACCCCAAGTATTTGGCGGATAAGAAGGATGGCAAAGTGAACAAAGGTATATTTGATATACATGTTATTGATGTGTACTTTACTAGTGTTTATAGCAACCCCTCGGTATTTGATACTGGTTTAGTTGCTAAGAGTAGTAACTCGAAACGGGAGTTGCAGAATGAACAGAAACTAGTTAAGGGTGAAGTGACGATGTGTGTTGGAAGTAGTTTCAAGATTGATATGATCATCATCGCACACTCCCTATACTTTCGGGATTAGTGTTGAACCTAAATAAATGTTATTTGGTGTTTACGTTGAGCATGAATAAGATTTGATCATGTTTATTGCAATACGGTTATTCATTTAAATTAGAGAATAATTGTTATTCTGTTTACATGAATAAAACCTTCTATGGTCATACACCCAATGAAAATGGTTTGTTGGATCTCGATCGTAGTGATACACATATTCATAATATTGAAGCCAAAAGATGCAAAGTTAATAATGATAATGCAACTTATTTGTGGCACTGTCGTTTAGGTCATATTGGTGTAAAGCGCATGAAGAAACTCCATGCTGATGGGCTTTTGGAATCACGTGATTATGAATCACTTGATGCTTGCGAACCATGCCTCATGGGTAAGATGACTAAGACTCCGTTGTTCGGAACAATGGAGTGAGCAACAGACTTGTTGGAAATAATACATACCGATGTATGCAGTCCAATAAGTGTTGAGGCTCGCGGCGGGTATCGTTATTTTCTGACCTTCACAGATGATTTGAGCAGACATGGGTATATCTAATTAATGAATCACAAGTCTGAAACATTTGAAAAGTTCAAAGTATTTCAGAGTAAAGTGGAGAATCATCGTAACAAGAAAAAAAGTTTCTACGATATGATTGCAGAAGTAAAATATTTGAGTTAACGAGTTTGGCCTTCAGTTAAAATAATGTGAAATAGTTTCACTACTCACGCCACCTGGAACCACCACAGTGTAATGGTGTGTCCGAACGTCATAACCGTACTTTATTAGATATGGTGTGATCTATGATGTCTCTTACCGATCTACCACTATCGTTTTGAGGTTATGCATTAGAGACAGCTACATTCACGTTAAATAGGGCACCACCTAAATCCGTGGAGATGACACCGTATGAACTGTGGTTGATAAGCTCGAACTCAAATCGGAGAAGTAAATCTTCATAGGATACCCAAAAGAAACTGTTGGGTACACCTTCTATCACAGATCTGAAGGCAAGACATTTATTGCTAAGAATGGATCCTTTCTAGAGAATGAGTTTCTCTCGAAATAAGTGAATGACATATTGTTGATCGGAAATAATGTAGAATTATTCTGCAAAGTATTAAAGGAGTGTTTGAAAGGAGTTTTTCAAAGAAAGACCTCGGTGAAGCTGCTTACATATTGAGCATCAAGATCTATAGAGATAGATCAAGACGCTTGATAAGTTTTTTCAATGAGTACATACCTTAACAAGATTTTGAAGTAGTTCAAAATGGAACAGTCAAAGAAAGAGTTCTTGCCTGTGTTACAAGGTTTGAAATTGAGTAAGACTCAAAGCCCGACCACGGCAGAAGATAGAAAGAGAATGAAAGTCATTCCCTATGCCTCAGCCAGAGGTTCTATAAAGTATGCCATGCTGTGTACCAGATCTATTGTATACCCTACACTGTGTTTAGCAAGGGAGTACAATAGTGATCTAGGAGTAGATCACTGGACAACGGTCAAAATTATCCTTAGTGGAATAAGGATATATTTCTGTTGGGGAACGTAGTAATTTCAAAAAAATTCCTACGCACACGCAAGATCATGGTGATGCATAGCAACGAGAGGGGAGAGTGTTGTCCACGTACCCTCGTAGACCGACAGCGGAAGCGTTAACACAACGCGGTTGATGTAGTCGTACGTCTTCACGATCCGACCGATAAAGTACCGAACGCACGGCACCTCCGAGTTCTACACACGTTCAGCTCGATGATGTCCCTCGAACTCCGATCCAGCCGAGTGTTGAGGGAGAGTTTCGTCAGCACGACGGCGTGGTGACGATGATGATGTTCCACCGACGCAGGGCTTCGCCTAAGCTCCGCAACGGTATTATCGAGGTGTAATATGGTGGAGGGGGGCACCGCACACGGCTAAGAGATCTCAAGGATCAATTGTTGTGTGTCTGGGGTGCCCCCCTGCCCCCGTATATAAAGGAGCAAGGGGGAGGCAGCCGGCCAAGGGGAGAGGCGCGCCATAGGGGGGAGTAGGACTCCTCCTTTCCTTGTGGGAGTAGGAGAAGGGAAGGGGGAAGGAGAAAGAAGGAAGGGTGCGCCCCCCTTCCCTAGTCCAATTCGGACCAGACCATGGGGAGGGGTGCGGCCACCTTTTGAGGCATTTCTCTCCTTTCCCGTATGGCCCATTAAGGCCCAATACGAATTCTCGTAACTCTCCGGTACTCCGAAAAATACCCGAATCACTCGGAACCTTTCCGAAGTCCGAATATAGTCGTCCAATATATCGATTTTTACGTCTCGACCATTTCGAGACTCCTCGTCATATCCCCGATCTCATCCGGGACTCCGAACTCCTTCGGTACATCAAAACTCAATAAAACTGTCATCGTAACGTTAAGCGTGCGGACCCTATGGGTTCGAGAACTATGTAGACATGACCGAGACACGTCTCCGGTCAATAACCAATAGCGGGACCTGGATGCCCATATTGGCTCCCACATATTCTACGAAGATCTTTATCGGTCAGACCGCATAACAACATACGTTGTTCCCTTTGTCACCGGTATGTTACTTGCCCGAGATTTGATCGTCGGTATCTCGATACCTAGTTCAATCTCGTTACCGGCCGGTCTATTTACTCGTTCCGTAACACATCATCCCGCAACTAACTCATTAGTCACAATGCTTGCAAGGCTTATAGTGATGTGCATTACCGAGTGGGCCCAGAGATACCTCTCCGACAATTGGAGTGACAAATCCTAATCTCGAAATACGCCAACCCAACAAGTACCTTTGGAGACACCTGTAGAGCACCTTTATAATCACCCATTTACGTTGTGACGTTTGGTAGCACACAAAGTGTTCCTCCGGTAAACGGGAGTTGCATAATCTCATAGTCATAGGAACATGTATAAGTCATGAAGAAAGCAATAGCAACATACTAAACGATCGGGTGCTAAGCTAACGGAATGGGTCAAGTCAATCACGTCATTCTCCTAATGAGGTGATCTCGTTAATCAAATGAGAACTTATGTCTATGGCTAGGAAACATAACCATCTTTGATTAACGAGCTAGTCAAGTAGAGGCATACTAGTGACACTCTGTTTGTCTATGTATTCACACATGTATTATGTTTCCGGTTAATACAATTCTAGCATGAATAATAAACATTTATCATGATATAAGGAAATATATAATACTTTATTATTGCCTCTAGGGCATATTTCCTTCAGTCTCCCACTTGCACTAGAGTCAATAATCTAGTTCACATCGCCATGTGATTTAACATCAATAATTCACATCACCATGTGATTAACACCCATAGTTCACATCTCTATGTGACCAACACTCAAAGGGTTTACTAGAGTCAATAATCTAGTTCACATCGCTATGTGAGTAACACCCAAAGAGTACTAAGGTGTGATCATGTTTTGATTGTGAGATGATATTAGTCAACGGGTCTGTCACATTCAGATCCGTAAGTATTTTGCAAATTTCTATGTTTACAATGCTCTGCACGGAGCTACTCTTAGCTAATTGCTCCCACTTTCAATATGTATCTAGACCGAGACTTAGAGTCATCTAGATTTAGTGTCAAAACTTGCATCGACGTAACCCTTTACGACGAACCTTTTGTCACTTCCATAATCGAGAAACATATCCTTATTCCACTAAGGATAACTTTGACCGCTGTCCAGTGATCTACTCCTAGATCACTATTGTACTGCCTTGCCAAAATCAGTGTAGGGTATACAATAGATCTGGTACACAGCATGGCATACTTTATAGAACCTATGGCCAAGGCATAGGGAATGACTTTCATTCTCTTTCTATCTTCTGCCGTGGTCGGGCTTTGAGTCTTACTCAATTTCACACCTTGTAACACAGGCAAGAACTCTTTCTTTGACTGTTCTATTTTGAACTACTTCAAAATCTTGTTAAGGTATGTACTCATTGAAAAAACTTATCAAGCGTCTTGATCTATCTCTATAGATCTTGATGCTCAATATGTAAGCAGCTTCACCGAGGTCTTTCTTTTGAAAAACTCCTTTCAAACACTCCTTTATGCTTTGCAGAATAATTCTACATTATTTCCGATCAACAATATGTCATTCACATATACTTATCAGAAATGCTGTAGTGCTCCCACTCACTTTCTTGTAAATACAGGCTTCACCGCAAGTCTGTATACAACTATATGCTTTGATCAACTTATCAAAGCGTATATTCCAACTCCGAGATGCTTGCACCAGTCCATAGATGGATCGCTGGAGCTTGCATATTTTGTTAGCACCTTTAGGATTGACAAAACCTCCTGGTTGCATCATATACAACTCTTCTTTAATAAATCTATTAAGGAATGCAGTTTTGTTTATCCATTTGCCATATTTCATAAAATGCGGCAATTGCTAACATGATTCAGACAGACTTAAGCATAGATACGAGTGAGAAACTCTCATCGTAGTCAACATCTTGAACTTGTCGAAAACCTTTTTGCGACAATTCTAGCTTTGTAGATAGTGATACTACTATCAGTGTCCGTCTTCCTCTTGACGATCCATTTATTCTCAATTGCTTGCCGATCATCGGGCAAGTCAACCAAAGTCCATACTTTGTTCTTATACACGGATCTCATCTCAGATTTCATGGTCTCAAGCCATTTTGCGGAATCTGGGCTCACCATTGCTTCTTCATAGTTCGTAGGTTCATCATGGTCTAGTAACAGAACCTCCAGAACAGGATTACCGTACCACTCTGGTGCGGATCTTACTCTGGTTTACCTACGAGGTTTGGTAGTAACTTGATCTGAAGTTACATGATCATCATCATTAACTTCCTCACTAATTGGTGTAGAAGTTCAGGAACAGATTTCTGTGATGAACTACTTTCCAATAAGGGAGCAGGTACAGTTACCTCATCAAGTTCTACTTTCCTCCCACTCACTTCTTTCGAGAGAAACTCCTTCTCTAGAAAGGATCCATACTAAGCAACGAATGTCTTGCCTTTGGATCTGTGATAGAAGGTGTACCCAACTGTCTCCTTTGGGTATCCTATGAAGACACATTTCTCCGATTTGGGTTTGAGCTTATCAGGATGAAACTTTTTCACATAAGCATCGCAACCCCAAACTTTAAGAAATGACAACTTTGGTTTCTTGCCAAACCACAGTTCATAAGGCGTCGTCTCAACGGATTTTGATGGTGCCCTATTTAACGTGAATGTAGCTGTCTCTAATGCATAACCCCAAAACGATAGTGGTAGATCGGTAAGAGACATCATATATTGCACCATATCTAATAAAGTACGGTTACGATGTTCGGACACACCATTACACTGTGGTGTTCCAGGTGGCGTGAGTAGTGAAACAATTTCACATTGTTTTAACTGAAGGCCAAACTCGTAACTCAAATACTCTTCTCCATGATCAGATCGTAGAAACTTTATTTTCTTGTTACGATGATTTTCCGCTTCACTCTGAAATTATATGAACTTTTCAAATGTTTCAGACTTCTGTTTCATTAAGTAGATATACCCATATCTGCTCAAATCATCTGTGAAGGTCAGAAAATAATGATACCTCCTACGAGCCTCAATATTCATCGGACCACATACAT
Source organism: Aegilops tauschii subsp. strangulata (assembly GCF_002575655.3). Taxonomy (NCBI): domain Eukaryota; kingdom Viridiplantae; phylum Streptophyta; class Magnoliopsida; order Poales; family Poaceae; genus Aegilops; species Aegilops tauschii. The sequence goes on along the minus strand of NC_053040.3, from coordinate 433,885,176 downwards.
TTGTATGTATGATTTCCAACAAATCTGTTGCTCTCTCCATAGTTCCGGAGAACAGCGTTTTAGTCATCTTGCCCATGAGGCATGGTTCGCAAGTATCAAGTGATTCATAATCAAGTGATTCCAAAATCCCATCAGTATGGAGTTTCTTCATGCGCTTTACACCGATATGACCCAAACGGCAGTGCCAAAAATAAGTTGCACTATCATTATTAACTTTGCATCTTTTGGCTTCATTATTATGATTATGTGTATCACTACGATCGAGATCCAACAAACCATTTTCGTTGGTGTGTATGACCATAGAAGGTTCTTATTCATGTAAACAGAACAACAATTGTTCTCTAACTTAAATGAATAACCGTATTGCAATAAACATGATCAAATCATATTCATGCTCAACGCAAACACCAAATAACACTTATTTAGTTTCAACACTAATCCCGAAAGTATAGGGAGTGTGCGATGATGATCATATCAATCTTGGAACTACTTCCAACACACATCGTCACCTCGCCTTTTACTAGTCTCTGTTTATTCTGCAACTCTCGTTTCGAGTTACTACTCTCAGCAACTGAACCAGTATCAAATACCGAGGGGTTGCTATAAACACTAGTAAAGTACACATCAATAACATGTATATCCAATATACCTTTTGTTCACTTTGCCATCCTTCTTATCTACCAAATAGTTGGGGCAGTTCCGCCTCCAGTGACCAGTCCCTTTGCAGTAGAAGCACTTAGTCTCAGGCTTAGGTACAGACTTGGGCTTCTTCACTTGAGTAGCAACTTGCTTGCCGTTCTTTTTGAAGTTCCCCTTCTTCCCTTTGCCCTTTTCTTGAAACTAGTGGTCTCGTCAACCATCAACACTTGAAGTGGTCTCGTCAACCATCAACACTTGATGTTTTTCTTGATTTCTACCTTCGTCGATTTCAGCATCACGAAGAGCTCGGGAATTACTTTCGTCATCCCTTGCATACTATAGTTCATCACGAAGTTCTACTAACTTGGTGATGGTGACTAGAGAATTCTGTCAATCACTATTTTATCTGGAAGATAAACTCCCACTTGATTCAAGCGATTGTAGTACCCAGACAATCTGAGCACATGCTCACTAGTTGAGCGATTCTCCTCCATCTTTTAGCTATAGAACTTGTTGGAGACTTCATATCTCTCAACTCGGGTATTTGCTTGAAATATTAACTTCAACTCCTGGAACATCTCATATGGTCCATGACGTTCAAAACGTCTTTGAAGTCCCGATTCTAAGCCGTTAAGCATGGTGCACTAAACTATCAAGTAGTCATCATATTGAGCTAGCCAAACGTTCATAACGTCTGCATATGCTCCTGCAATAGGTCTGTCACCTAGCGGTGCATTAAGGACATAATTCTTCTGTGCAGCAATGAGGATAATCCTCAGATCACGGATCCAATCCGCATCTTTGCTACTAACATCTTTCAACATAATTTTCTCTAGGAACATATCAAAATAAATATAGGGAAGCAACAACGCGAGCTGTTGATCTACAACATAATTTGCAAAATACTATCAGGACTAAGTTCATGATAAATTTAAGTTCAATTAATCATATTACTTAAGAACTCCCACTTAGATAGACATCCCTCTAATCCTCTAAGTGATCACGTGATCCATATCAACTAAACCATGTCCGATCATCACATGAGATGGAGTAGTTTCAATGGTGAACATCACTATGTTGATCATATCTACTATATGATTCACGCTCGACCTTTCGGTCTCCGTGTTCCGAGGCCATATCTGTTATATGCTAGGCTCGTCAAGTTTAACCTGAGTATTCCGCGTGTGCAACTGTTTTGCACCCGTTGTATTTGAACGTAAAGCCTATCACACCCGATCATCACGTGGTGTCTCAGCACGAAGAACTTTCGCAACGGTGCATACTCAGGGAGAACACTTATACTTTGATAATTTAGTGAAGGATCATCTTATAATGCTACCGTCAAACAAAGCAAGATAAGATGCATAAAGGATTAACATCACATGCAATCAATATAAGTGATATGATATGGCCATCATCATCTTGTGCTTGTGATCTCCATCTCCGAAGCACCGTGCTTGTGATCTCCATCTCCGAAGCACCGTCATGATCACCATCGTCACCGGCGCGACACCTTGATCTCCATCGTAGCATCGTTGTCGTCTCGCCAACTTATTGCTTTTACGACTATCGCTACCGCTTAGTGATAAAGTAAAACTATTACATGACGATTGCATCTCATACAATAAAGCGACAACCATATGGCTCCTGCCAGTTGCCGATAACTCGGTTACAAAACATGATCATCTCATACAACACATTATATCACATCATGTCTTGACCATATCACATCACAACATGCCCTGCAAAAACAAGTTAGACGTCCTCTACTTTGTTGTTGCATATTTTACGTGGCTGCTACGGGCTTAGCAAGAACCGTTCTTACCTACGCATCAAAACCACAACGATAGTTTGTCAAGTTGGTGCTGTTTTAACCTTCGCAAGGACCGGGCGTAGCCACACTCGGTTCAACTAAAGTGAGAGAGACAGACACCCGCCGGTCACCTTTAAGCAACGAGTGCTCGCAACGGTGAAACCAGTCTCGCGTAAGCGTACGCGTAATGTCGGTCCGGGCCGCTTCATCTCACAATACCGCTGAACCAAAGTATGACATGCTGGTAAGCAGTATGACTTATATCGCCCACAACTCACTTGTGTTCTACTCGTGCATAGCATCAACGCATAAAACCAGGCTCGGATGCCACTGTTGGGGAACGTAGTAATTTCAAAAAAATTCCTACGCACACGCAAGATCATGGTGATGCATAGCAACGAGAGGGGAGAGTGTTGTCCACGTACCCTCGTAGACCGACAGCGGAAGCGTTAACACAACACGGTTGATGTAGTCGTACGTCTTCACGATCCGACCGATCAAGTACCGAACGCACGGCACCTCCGAGTTCTACACACGTTCAGCTCGATGACGTCCCTCGAACTCCGATCCAGCCGAGTGTTGAGGAAGAGTTTCGTCAGCACGACGGCGTGGTGACGATGATGATGTTCCACCGACGCAGGGCTTCGCCTAAGCTCCGCAACGGTATTATCGAGGTGTAATATGGTGGAGGGGGCACCGCACACGGCTAAGAGATCTCAAGGATCAATTGTTGTGTGTCTGGGATGCCCCCCTGCCCCCGTATATAAAGGAGCAAGGGGGAGGCAGCCGGCCAAGGGGAGAGGCGCGCCATAGGGGGGAGTAGGACTCCTCCTTTCCTTGTGGGAGTAGGAGAAGGGAAGGGGGAAGGAGAAAGAAGGAAGGGTGCGCCCCCCTTCCCTAGTCCAATTCGGACCAGACCATGGGGAGGGGTGCGGCCACCTTTTGAGGCCTTTCTCTCCTTTCCTGTATGGCCCATTAAGGCCCAATACGAATTCTCGTAACTCTCCGGTACTCCAAAAATACCCGAATCACTCGGAACCTTTCCGAAGTCCGAATATAGTCGTCCAATATATCGATTTTTACGTCTCGACCATTTCGAGACTCCTCGTCATATCCCCGATCTCATACGGGACTCCTAACTCCTTCGGTACATCAAAACTCAATAAAACTGTCATCGTAACGTTAAGCGTGCGGACCCTATGGGTTCGAGAACTATGTAGACATGACCGAGACACGTCTCCGGTCAATAACCAATAGCGGGACCTGGATGCCCATATTGGCTCCCACATATTCTACGAAGATCTTTATCGGTCAGACCGCATAACAACATACGTTGTTCCCTTTGTCACCGGTATGTTACTTGCCCGAGATTTGATCGTCGGTATCTCGATACCTAGTTCAATCTCGTTACCGGCCGGTCTATTTACTCGTTCCCTAACACATCATCCCGCAACTAACTCATTAGTCACAATGCTTGCAAGGCTTATAGTGATGTGCATTACCGAGTGGGCCCAGAGATACCTCTCCGACAATTGGAGTGACAAATCCTAATCTCGAAATACGCCAACCCAACAAGTACCTTTGGAGACACCTGTAGAGCACCTTTATAATCACCCATTTACGTTGTGACGTTTGGTAGCACACAAAGTGTTCCTCCGGTAAACGGGAGTTGCATAATCTCATAGTCATAGGAACATGTACAAGTCATGAAGAAAGCAATAGCAACATACTAAATGATCGGGTGCTAAGCTAACGGAATGGGTCAAGTCAATCACGTCATTCTCCTAATGAGGTGATCTCGTTAATCAAATGACAACTTATGTCTATGGCTAGGAAACATAACCATCTTTGATTAACGAGCTAGTCAAGTAGAGGCATACTAGTGACACTCTGTTTGTCTATGTATTCACACATGTATTATGTTTCCGGTTAATACAATTCTAGCATGAATAATAAACATTTCTCATGATATAAGGAAATATATAATACTTTATTATTGCCTCTAGGGCATATTTCCTTCAATTTTTTGATTATGGAGGTGACAAAAGGTTCGTCGTAAAGGGTTACGTCGATACAAATTTTGACACTGATCCTGATGACTCTAAGTCTCAATCTGGATGCATATTGAAAGTGGGAGTAATTAGGTAGAGTAGCTCCGTGCAGAGCATTGTTGACATAGAAATTTTGCAAAATACATACGGATCTGAATGTGGCAGACCCGTTGACTAAACTTCTCTCACAAGCAAAACATGATCACACCTAAGTACTCTTTGGGTATTAATCACATAACGATGTGAACTAGATTATTGACTCTAGTAAACCCTTTGGGTATTGGTCACATGACGATGTGAACTATGGGTGTTAATCACACGGTGATGTGAACTATTGATGTTAAATCACATGGCGATGTGATCTAAATTATTGACTCTAGTGCAAGTGGGAGACTGAAGGAAATATGTCCTAGAGGCAATAATAAAGTTATTATTTATTTCCTTATTTCATGATAAACGTTTATTATTCATGCTAGAATTGTATTAACCGGAAACATAATACATGTGTGAATACATAGACAAACAGAGTGTCAGTAGTATGCCTCTACTTTACTAGCTCATTAATCAAAGTTGGTTATGTTTCCTAGCCATAGACATGAGTTGTCATTTGATTAACGGGATCACATCATTAGGAGAATGATGTGATTGACTTGACCCATTCCGTTAGCTTAGCACTTGATCGTTTAGTATGTTGCTATTGCTTTCTTCATGACTTATACATGTTCCTATGACTATGAGATTATGCAACTCCCGTTTACCGGAGGAACACTTTGTGTGCTACCAAATGTTACAACGTAACTGAGTGATTATAAAGGTGATCTACAGGTGTCTCCGAAGGTACTTGTTGGGTTGGCGTATTTCGAGATTAGGATTTGTCATTCCGATTATCGGAGAGGTATCTCTGGGCCCTCTCGGTAATGCACATCACTATAAGCCTTGCAAGCATTGTGACTAATGAGTTAGTTTCTAGATGATGTATTACGGAACGAGTAAAGAGACTTGCCGGTAACGAGATTGAACTAGGTATTGAGATACCGATGATCGAATCTCGGGCAAGTAACATACCGATGACAAAGGGAACAACGTATGTTGTTATGCGGTTTGACCGATAAAGATCTTCGTAGAATATGTGGGAGCCAATATGAGCATCCAGGTTCCGCTATTGGTTATTGACTGGAGATGTGTCTTGGTCATGTCTACATAGTTCTCGAACCCGTAGGGTCCGCACGCTTAAAGTTCGATGACGGTTATATTATGAGTTTATGTGTATTGATGTACCGAAGGTAGTTCGCAGTCCCGGATGAGATCGGGGACATGACGAGGAGTCTCGAAATGGTCGAGACGTAAAGATCGATATATTGGACGACTATATTCGGACATCGGAAAGGTTCCGAGTGATTCGGGTATTTTTGGAGTACCGGAGAGTTACGGGAATTCGCCGGTGAGTATATGGGCCTTATTAGGCTTTAGGGGAAAGAGAGAGGAGAGGCTGCGCGCCCCCCCAAGGCCTAGTCCGAATTGGACTAGGGGTAGGGGCTGCGCCCCCTCCTTCCTTCTCTTCTCTCTTCCCTTGCCTTGACTCCTACTCCTACTACTTGGAAGGGGGGGGGGGGAATCCTACTCCCGGTGGGAGTAGGACTCCTCCAGGGTGCGCCATAGGGGCCGGCCCTCTCCCCCCTCCTCCACTCCTTTATATACGTGGCCAGGGGGCACCCCATAGATACAACAATTGATCCCTTGGATCTCTTAGCCGTGCGTGGTGCCCCCTTCCACCATAATCCACCTTGATAATATCGTAGCGGTGCTTAGGCGAAGCCCTGCGTCGGTAGAACATCATCATTGTCACCACGCCGTCGTGCTGACGGAACTCTCCCTCAAAGCTCGGCTGGATCGGAGTTCGAGGGATGTCATCGAGTTGACGTGTGCTGAACTCGGAGGTGCCGTGCGTTCGGTACTTGATCGGTCGGATCATGAAGACGTACGACTACATCAACCGCGTTGTGCTAACGCTTCCGCTTTCGGTCTACGAGGGTACGTGGACAACACTCTCCCCTCTCGTTGCTATGCATCACCATGATCCTGTGTGTGCGTAGGAATTTTTTTGAAATTACTACGTTCCCCAACACCCTCCCCCTCCCCATCTTGCCCATGAGGCCATGGCCCTGCAATAGACGTGATATTTGAACATTTTCTCATTAATTTTTTTACGACTGATCCTTTTTAGTGTCATCTGATGGCTTCATGCCCTCCTCTTGCAACAGATAAATTTAGACAATTACAAAGCTATAGAAAGTGTTCATTTAGCACTGAAAACTTATACCTTTTGTTTCAGAGAATAGTTGAGTATGAAGCAACGAAGGTGGTGCTTGTCCTAAGCCCTAATCTATATGTTCTGATTCTGAGTTTACATCTGGCTATATGTCAGGCAATAGAAATAAATGTTAGTTGCTTTATGTCTCAATTTTGTTCGTACCATGTTCTTCAGATGAGTACAATTATCAATCTTCATGATATCAAGATCTGCACCCGTTCCTGATTTAGATTCACTTTAGCTATTTACCAAGGTTCAACATATTCATCTTATGGATCAAAAAAATAATTCTATTTTGAGGTGAGAGGGAGAGGTTCAAGATGAAGGATGAGATTTCTGTTTGATGTCGGGATAGGGCAGAACAATCCATTGCATAGTTATTTGCTTGCAACAATTTTTCTTTTGGAAGAACAATGTGCTCATTGATGTTGTTTAGTCTGTACTAATTTTTTCTGCGTGGTGTTCCGAAGGAGTAGTATATTGAACCGTAATTAGCACCACCGGATAATTCTCATGAGTCCTTACCAGTTAACATGTCTATGTTATAGTCACCCTGTTGTTTATTTATATATGTGATGATTTAACACGATCTTTTTGCCTCTGTATTCTTATCATACTTTCCATTTCACATTTTTAGTTGTTTACTGTTTCCAAAGTTTCTGGAGAATAGCAACTACTAATTACTAAGTGACTGTATATGATGTGCTCTTTAGTGTATGTCATCAAAACAACTAAATTTTCAGTCGTGAACTATTTTCTTTATTATTAGTTTCTACTTGCTCTAAACAATGCATTGACGTCCTGTTTCTTTCCCAGTTCTGTCCATTCGTCGCTGATGCGTGGATTATTTTTGTGCGCTGTATACTCTGTAAAAGTTTGGCAATGTGCATTTTTTCATTTAAGATTTCTATTTCTTGCAAGATAAGGCAAAGTGGTAAGCTTCTCCATTTGTATATCCATGTGTTTTTTCCTAGAAACGATGGTTGCATGTTTATGTTGTTCTGTGTATTATATAGCTATATATAGTTTTACTCCATGACTATGGTCTTGTTCAAAGGGTTCTTGATAAAATGATTAAAAGGAGCTGTATCACCATCATGTTCATAATAGTCTGTCATGCTGCCCATCTAGGTTGACGGTGGAGCCGCGATCTAAAGTTGGAGCATGCCCTTTCGTTGTGCCGTCATTCTCTCCTCCACGACTGTCGTTGTCATGAGCCCAAGTATGTTTGATGGGTATTGACGGGGTCTGCAGCAAGAACCTGGTAATTACTTGGCCTAACATATCCCCAATTTCTATATGTCTTATCTTTCTAACACATACCAAAAGTGGTGGTTGGTGGGTGGAGAAAATAAATAATGCATTTATGTTCTTGTTTCTTCAGTATGTGCCTACCAAAAGGAATAGTTCAGCAACATGTTGAAAATACTATTCAAATTTGTAGTCCAACTAGGCTTTCTATGATTATAAAAGAGGATGTTGTTGGTTTTGTTTTTACACAGAGTCGTCGAGAAGTACATTATCCTTTTTGTCGAGTCAATGAACAAATAATACTTTCTTCATACTTATAATCTTATCGTTTATTTTCCTAGGAGCACGACACAATCTGTACCAGGCCAAACCAAGTACTTGCATATTGGAGAAACTTCATGGTTTTTGATCTACGCCGATACCTAAAAATTGATCCAGCATGTGTGTTAGCAGGCTAAGATGTATCTACATCACCTCCTGCTAAGTAGTGTAATCTCTGTCCAACACTAATCACATAAGAAGTTGCTTGATGCTGAAAGTTGCCAATTTTGTGAAAGAGTAGAGATAAATAGACCTGTGATTCTATAGGCATGGACAGAAAAGATCTAAACTCCATTTGCTGAAAACAGAGGCAGAGTAGTAGCTACAGCACCCCTAGAGAGATTACACTGATTTCCGCTGTGGTGTTGCTTGCTTACATTCTTTGTTAGAGGTTGCTTGATCTGATGGCGGCCGGAACATGGTTTGGTTGGGGCTGTATGAATTAGCCTCTTCTTGGTGGCAACTAATTACGCAGCAATACTGTGAATCAATAAACAGAAGCAACATGATTGTGTTTTCCCCCCTAGACCTTTTAGTTATTTGACAAAACTTCCTTTAGCAATACCCTAATTCACAGTATTCATGTATTCTTTTCGTAGTCATTTTCAATTTTGCACAAATGTGATTCTCAATTTATCTATTTCTATCAGAATTCATCTATGAAGCCTCAGAAAGTAGTCTATTTCTATCAGGTGGGAAATAGAATCAAGTGTGATAATAGAGAGAAGGATGCTGCTCTGCTCTCGAAGACCGCATGATTCCTGCCTTTTGTTGATTGATTTTGCTGATTCGAAACGATTCTTTGTTTGCTTTATAGTATCCATCGCCTTTGCCAATTCATTTTTCCTTCGAGGTATATCTAAATTTAATTTTGACCCGAAGTTCTCTGTTCAATAAATGTTATTTTTTTGCTCAAAAAAATACATGCATAATGTGTAACTTTTCTATCAATTGGAAGCGAGCTTCGTTAACCTGTTAGATTTTATATTAGATTAGCCACACCTGTGTGTTTCTATCAGCTTTTACTGTATGTTCTTCAGTGGATCAACTGCATCAGACTATGGGTGTTGTTGACCGCAAAGCTATAAATCTCTGCATAATGCTTTTGTCCGCGCAACCAAGATCAATTTTCTTATTCATTTATTGTGAAATCTTATCTACAAGAGGCAACAAGTCAATTTTGATTGTTCTTAATGTTAATATGTATTTAAATTTTGTAATCTTTTCCTCACTTTCCGGAGATTGGTTATAGATACTTCGCGGATGTTACCTGCGAAAACTGGAATGATTTTGTCAGTGTATGGACAGACTAGGGAGGGTTATGTTTTGCTCTACTAATGTTGCATGGACCAATGTTCAAAATATAATTGTTATATAGGAAGCATAAATTAGTGAACATACAGTGAGATTTTCTCTGTGTTCTTCATTTATGCTTCCTATATTCACTGCCCATTTATATGTTCTGTTCATTGGCACGCCATTTAGATTCCGGCCAGCTACATAGACCATGGCCCCAATTTACCTTTGTATTAGTTGGTTTCTAATTGCTAATGCCTTGCTGTTGGATTTTACAAGGTCTGAAGGTCATATGGTTTGTGCATTTGGTGTTCTTCATTTATGCTTTCAGTATTCGTTGCCTCATTTATATGTTCTCTTGATTGGCATACCATTTAGATTGCGGCCAGCTACAAGTACCGTATAGCCCCAGTTTTGATGTTAGTTGGGTTCTAATTGCTAATGCCATGTTGCCCCATAAGAAGAAAACATAAAAAAAGGCAATAGTAGAGGTGAATCTTCCAACAAGAAGGTATTGACCATCAACCTCTTTGTTATTCATTTTCGGAGCCGCTAAATATTTTTGCTCTCATAATAGTTTTAGATGTTACGTCTTAGCATATTATATCAACAAGAAGTGGATGTTTTTTAGCTCATATCTTCTAAATTAGTGTTTTCCATCGCATATCAGAAATTAATGGTTCATATCATGTTTTGTATTTCTGTTATATTTTGTACTTCAAAATTTGTATCTCAACCTAGCATTCTTAGTGATAATTTTAATGGAAGACATTAGAAGTCTTTTCGAGTACGAGGACTGTTATTTATTAACATCAGGTATTTAGCACCTTTAACAGAAAGAAGTCTCACTATTAGCAAAAATACACTGGTCCTATTCTACCAATATAATTTAGTTCATGTGTTGTAGGCATCACCATCATTGAAATTCCTTAAGATATAGAATTCTCATACTAATGCTGCTAATATATTTGCTCAAGAGGTCTCAAATTGAAAGCTAGGCATACTCTTCTTGATAAATCGTCTTTTATAACCGGATCAACAAAGTTCTCTGTATTTCATGATTAAGAGATGAAGTCATGTTTAACAATGTCACCCAAAAATACACTAATTATTTTCCGTGCGCTCATTTTCAGGCCTACGCCTACTCTGGAACATTTTCCTACGGTTAAGAGGGCCACAATACCAATTGGTCAGACTTTGTCAAGGCGGCAGGAATAAAAGAAGAACATATAGTCAGATATGGGCCGTCGCCTTCAACATTAGAAGGGGAAACCATAGCTCACTGTACATATATGCTTTAGAAGGAAATCACAAGTGCATTTTCTATACAAAACCACTATGTGGTCATCTATCTTACAAACTATTCACATCAGATTCATATGGAATGGCACTCATGGAGGAAGTTGAACCAAGCTATCTATTAGTGTGTGTAACTACGGCTTCGTAGTTTTATCGCCTCCATTGCCACTGTTGGCTTTTGCTCTCTTATGTTCCTGCTCGTGTTACTGAACTTAATGTCAGCTAATTAGCTTTTGTATTCTCATGACTGCACTGAACTTGATGTTGCATTACTTTTGGGGCGGGTTAGTTTTTATAACCTCATCACTTTGTTGAACTTGATTATGTTACTCTTTTGAAATATTTATTCTTTTCCTTGAACAAAAAATCGGTTGTGCATCATGCGTTCCTACTAATGCTTTTTGCTAATGCATCATGTGGTTTGATCTTCCATCGCTTGGTCATGTCGGTTGGACCGGCACCCTCGCGCCAAGGCGTGATAACGATCTAGTATACATGAACTGAGCATGTCTACGTTCAACATGTATCAGAGAAGAACAACTAGACTAGGTCCATGCATGCTACCAAACACACCCGTATAACTCATTCAGGTAGCACCATCACACCCGGCACGCAAGAACTCGACCAGCCGATCCATGTTCTCGCTCGACGAGCCACCTGCCCCCGTCGCTGCCCTGGCGCTTTCCTTCCACGCCGTCGCGCTCGCTCTCATCGCCTTGCCCCTCTCGCCGTCCATGGCCTCGCGCACCAGCCGCGCCACCTCCTCCCTCGCCACGTCGCCACCGATCTCCATCCCGATGCCCCACTTGGCGCACGCGTACCGGCAGTTGGTTGGCTGCTCGGCGAAGAAGGGCCAGCAGACCATCGGCACGCCGGCGCACACGCTCTCCAGCGTCGAGTTCCACCCGCAGTGCGTCAGGAACAGCCCCACCGACGGGTGCGAGAGGACGCGCTCCTGCGGGCACCAGCTCGCCAGGACTCCCCTGTCCTTGGTCTCCCGGACGAACCCCTCCGGAAGCACGGCCTTCTCGCCGGCCACGAGGTCTGGCCGGACGACCCACAGGAACGGCCGGCCGCAGCTCGCCAGCCCCCACGCGAACTCCGCGAGCTGCGCCGCGGTCACCACCGTGATGCTGCCGAAGTTGACGTACACCACCGACCCGGGCTGCCGCTGGGCGTCCAGCCAGCGGAGGCAGCTCGTGTCTTCCTTCCAGAGGTTCCCGCCGATCGCGTCGAGCTCGGTCTCGGCGCCTCCCGCGGCGGCTTTGGCCAGCGGGCCGACGGTGTACAGGCGCGGGAACGTGCGGCGGAGCGCGTCGACGACGTCCTGCTCCAGCGCGTCGTACGTGTTGAGGATGAGCCCGCGGGCGCCGCGCGCGTTCTGCGCCTCGCCGCCGTCGAAGTTGAGCATCACGTCGTCCGGGTCGGTCGTTCTGATGAAGCTGGGTATGTCTTTCAGACGGATGCCTTCCATTCCGGGGATCCAGTCGATTGGAGTGTCCAGGTACCCATTAGTCAGGTCACTCTCATCTGCGAAATTTACAGAACAAGAAGAATCATCTGCTGTCAGATTGAGCTGTCAATCTGTACTAGCCATATAGTACTCGGCACACACCTTTGAGTGGCACATAGCCTCTTCTAATGAGCTCGGCGAAGTGGAGGTAACCCATGAAGCCACAGGCGCTCGTAGTCCAGAACACCAAGGCCGGGATGCCCAACTCCTCGGCGACCCTCTGCGCGAAGCTCATGACGCCGTCGGCTATGACGCAGCTCACCGGCGTGCTGTTGTTAAGCCTGGCCAGCAGCTCCCTGAACGGGGCGGCGCTGTGCTTGATGGTTGACAGGCAGAGCGCGGCGATGTCCTGCGTGACGTCGTCGCCGTGGTCGTCGGACGGCGGCAGGCCGTCCGGGACGGCCTCGAAGCGGAAGCCGTCGGCGCCGTCCAGCGAGCCGGGGCCGCGGGACCGGAGCAGGCGGCGGCGGTTGTACTCGGAGTTGACGAAGGTGATGCGGAAGCCCCGGGCGTGCAGCGCCTTGGCGAGGTGCAGCATCGGCGTGACGTGGCCCTGCGCCGGCTGCGGGATCAGCACCGCGTGCGGCTGCCGCAGCTGGTGCGCCTCCGAACTCATCGCCGCGTCAAACAGGCGCAGCCGACGGAGTGCTCGCGGTCGATCGGTGATCCGGGCACGCTGTTCTTGGAAGGTCGATTTCGGCAGCGTTGGGTGAGGAGTGAAACGTACGCTTCGCCGGTGGATCTGTGCGTCGGCGAAGTAGTGGCGCGTGACGGTGATGGATTGATATGTTTAATCCCGGCTTGGAGAAAGTGACACGGACACCTGCTCACCTGCGTGTAGAGATTGGGGTTTCTCGTCATCCTATCGGATCGACCCGTTGTCACTCAGCTGCGCAACCCACTCGCTTGTTCATTGTTCAGTATGCCTTTGTCGTTGTGTGCTAGTGGTGGCATGGCTGGTGGCGGACCGCGAGTGAAAAGTGGCGGCGGTGACGGACGGGAAGGATGAAATATAGACGGACATAGGTGCCGATGGTCGGCTTAAATAGCCGGGTTAGGGAACTACGCGTCGCGCCGGAATGGTGCCGTTGATTCGATAGTGGAGATGAGTTTTGGACCGCCAGAAATTGAAGTGTTTTTCTGGGGGACCTTATTGTCAGTCCGACGTGACGAACGTGCCTGGGCTTCCTCATGTCCACTTCAGACTTGGGCTGGATATGAGGGGTGCCGGTCAGCCCGGCGTTTCAGACCCGTTTGAGGTGCCTGTCTAGGTCGGGTTTTTTTACCGGTCACTGGCCGAGTCGTCCACTCGGGCGTTGAACGGCGGTATGGGATGCCCGACTGTAGATTCTCTAATGGTGCTAGTGTACGAGTGAGGTTGCTAGCTCAAAAATTGTGGGCAGAACCATCATCTATATCAATTTTTCCGCTGCTACTTCCCACCTAAACCAAATTAATTACAGAAGCAAAAGTTATGCAAGTTTTTATACAAGCTGCCCAGGCATAAATTATAGCACGAGCCTCGACAAATTTGATCCCACTATAGCTTGGGAGTCAGGAATTAACCTGTCATTTTCTAACTAGCAGGCGCCTCTAATATAAGTTTTTTTTTTTGAGAAAAAGGCGCCTCTAATATAAGTACTCCCTGACTTGGAGAAACCAGCGCCCACGCGGCCGCATTTCTGGGCGGGCCCAACATCATGGTGATGAGGTCGCTCGCCTAGGACGCGCCTTGGTTCGCTTCGTCACGGTTGGCCATTTGATCGATCAACAATTGACTTTTGGAAAAGAAAAAAAATAACAAAAAAGGACAAAGTTCATGGATTTGAGAAAAATTTGCAAAATAAAATAAAGTTCATGAATTTTGAAAAAAGTTAACAAATTTGAAAAAACAATTTACGGTTTTGAGAGTGTTCATCAATATTTTTGCACATTTTTAAAAACAGTTCATGAATTTGAAAAATGTTCATCATTTTTCTAAAAGAAATCACGGATTTGAAAAAGTTCACAGATTTTGACCAAAAATTTTACGGAAAATTTTGAAAAATAGTGAAAGAGTCAATGGATTTGAAAAAAGTTCACTAGAAAGTTAGCAAAAACTGAAAAAAGTTCACTAATTTAAAAAAGAATCATGAGATTTGGAAAAAAACTTTGTGAAATTGAAAAGGTACACATATTTGAGAAAAGCTCTCAAATTTGAAAAAACATTCGAATTTTACAAAAAAGTAAAAAGAAATGGAAAAAAGGAGAAAGGAAACAGAGAAAAACCCAGTAGAAAATGTAAAAAAAATATCAAAGCAGGAAGAATATGGGCCAACCCGCTAGGAAATTGCCTTTAAGCGGCTCTTAAGGCGCCGAATAGGTGTAGGCTTTTTACGAAAACAGGATATGTTGGAGTTGATCTTTTGTCAAACTAATCTTCGCTTAATATTTCGCGCGACATAAGGACTCGAATCCGGAGTTTGGTCTAAAAGCAAGGGAATGGCCGCGGCGACGACTACGATCGAGCAGAGAATGGCCGAGACGCATAGCTCAGACTCCGACGATGGTGATGAAGCGCCGCGAGCGTCCGAGGAGGTGGCCGTACGTTGATGCATAATGCTGAGTGCTACTTGGCTGGAGACCAACTTGTGTCTAAATAGGGAGTGGCTTCCGATCAGTCGACTGAAACTTTGAAGTGGTCAGTCAATTTCATTCCAGCCATCCGATCAAGATCCAATGTCCAAGCATCATCTTCCACCTCTTTCTCTTCTTCCTCCCCCAAATCTCTACCCAGCAGCCGCCACGGACCACCGGCCGGACCGCTGGCCCCCGTCGCCCGCGGCCGGCGGCGCTCCCGCGCCTTCTCGCCGCCCCGGCCTCCCCAGAACCACCCCCCACCGCCTGTCTCCCACTGCCCCGGCCATCCCTCTAGGCCCCGCCGCACCGACTTTTTTCTCCGGTGAATCCCCCCACCACCGCTGCACCATCGCCCCCACCACCGCCGTCCACCACCGCCCCACCCTGAACCCTAAGATAGACACCGGGGTAGCCTGCCGAACGAGCTTCTTCCTCCCCTCCGACTATTTCTTCCTTCGATCAAAATCGACTAACCGAACTACGAAAATTCAGTCGACTGAAATGCAGCTATTTCGGTCTAAATAAACTGCGCTGAGCTAAGTCATCTCGCGCTACTTCATTTGTGGTTGACGGTGAGATTCGTGCTAATTGGCGGGCATCTTTTGGCAGCGGAAGCCATCCTCCCGCAACCTCCTACTCCCTCCGTCCCGAATTACTTGTCGCGGAAATGAATATATCTAGAACTAAAAATGTCTAGATACATCCATTTCTATGACAATAATTCCGAACGGAGGGAGTACGTTTCAAATCTACTCCCACGTGTGTATGTACACTTGCACAACACGCAACGGTACACGCCGACGTAAATTAGGTGAGATCTGTAGCTCGTGGCAGCCATCACACGGGTCATGGGTGCGCGCGTGCATGCAGCTCATGGCGGCACGGGCGCTTCGACTTTGACTTCACACGAGCAGCATGCAGACGGCCGGTGCGTGGGGTGGTCAACGATGGAGCTAAGCCAGCCCGAATACACAATCCCTTCTTCTGGTGTACGTCGTCGGCGCCGTTTGTGGTTTGACTTCAAATTAGCTTTCAGCCAACCCAACGGAACTGCATGTGCACGCCCTTCCTCCTCTCCCTGACTCCACATGCTCGTCGTCGTAGCAAATCAGAGGAAGAAGATACCGTGTGGATTACCGGCAGCTGAAAGAAAGCTGTTACTGCACGGTGTCCACAAGGAGAGATCGAGATAAAAGTCGGTGTCGCGTTCGCGAAGGCTGCCGGAATGCAGTCCGTGCGACCACTCGCCGGAGAGCGACCGTCTACAGTGCACCCCGTGGTTGTGCGGGCGGCGGCCAGCGCTGGCGCTGGCGCCTAAGGCTGCACCGCGTTCCGGCGGCCGTGCTTATCGTCGACTTGCGGTCGGTCGGTCGGTCGCCGGTACCGTCCAGGCCAGGGCAAAATCTGTAGGGCTCACCACTTGTATTCTGTACACATACATTTTCGATATCGAAGTTCTCTTGTCTCGACTACATATGCACTAATTTTGGCCCCCGCACGTGAAAGGTCGATACTCCTATAGCGAACCGCACGAGTCACAATATCTGTATATATATATATATACTACGGATGAGCATGACGTGCTTGGCTAATGAGAGATGCTACACACACGGAGAAGTTTTTATGTACTTCACGGACCAGCACAGGTGGTATTTTTTAATTGGAATTAGGGAGAGACAGGGGCCCATCCCCTGAAAATCAGGGGGGAGGCCAATTAGCGTTAACCAATTCGTAAAACGCCCGTCACAGGTCCGTGCGTGTAGCATTATTGTTGGCTAATTGTCACTGCTCTTGCAAGTTGCACATATAGCCAACACAAGGACGATAAAGTCCATGTATGACAGCGCTAGCTGCGCCTTAATTTCTCCTCCGGACCGGACGTGCAGTCAGATCACCGAGACACGGACGGGGTACATTGAACCTACGAGCTCCATCGGGACAGCATCCATAGCAGCGCGACGACGGGGTCTCTAGCAAGTGGTACGATGAGACGGCTAAGCAGAGGCTGAACAAAATGTTGGCAGCTCTAGCCGGAGATGCCATGCCACAATTAATTCCTGCGTTGTGCAAACAGAAGCTAGCTACTACTAGGAGCCTAGTAGGCATGGTCTAAACAGGAGCTGGTACGTACTAGATATCCAACACGACGGGACCTCAAGTTTTAGCCATGCATGTAGCTCAAACGCCGCGGAAAGTCTAGTATAGGCCATGGCCACATACATGAACATCAATAAGCAACAGTGACCCATGTTCGTACGCTTCAATAGACCTCAACGCATATGCATGTCTAGCTAGTATAGGCCACGACCGGACTTTCTTATCATTCCACAACAAATAATAATACATCATTTATTCTGATTAGACATGTCATCTCAGCAAAATTATCTAGTTGGCATGCATGATGGGTGATAGGGGGTGCTTGTTCATCCAAGTCATAGCTAGCGTAGGCTCGGCAACAATATAATAGTATTGGGCTCACTAGTGGCATGCAGGTCGAGCATTGGCTTGTTCACAATTGTAAGGGGTGCTCAACAATGGACTAAGTTGTGGCATACAAGAGTTCCATTAAAAGTTTGTGTCATCTTGTGGAGCCAAGCAAAATTGACCCTCCGGTCAGGGGATGTCCTTCAACACGGACATATGGTTTGGTCGATGATGGATACCGTAGTACCGAGAGGGCCCGGAGAAGTATCTCTTCATCGTTAGAGGAGCAAATCTCAGTCTTTAACTATCGAGACCAGTGACAGAGCTACACACATCACTGGGCGGGCCAAAAAGGGCTAGATTAAGATATGCGCCTGAAAATTTGCCCGAAATTAGCTCCACTCTACACTGAACTCTTGTTTAGCTGGGCGGGCCATAGCCATGTTTGGCCCTGCCATAGCTCCGCCACTGTCGAGTCCCTAGACATTCTTTTCGATGTACCAGAAAGTTATTATAATCTCAGTCCGTAGCACTCCCAGCTGTGGAGAGTTGTTCGACAAGCTAAACCATGAGCGATAACAAGAATCGTGGTGACAATGTGAGCCATCCGGGGGACTAGGAGGAGAGTTATACATGGCCACCCATGGTATAGCCAACTCAAGGACGATAAGTCCATGAAACGGATGCATGACGTGCTTAGCTAATTGTCACTGCGCTCACAAGTTGCACGATATAGCCAACTCAAGGACGATAAGTCAATGTATACGACAGCTCTAGCTGCGCCTTAATTTCTCGTATCGACCGGCGGGCGCAGTCAGATCACCGAGAGACAGACGAAGTCCAATGAACCTAGCTTGGAGTGCAGCAGCTCGATCGGGACAACATCCAAGCAGGTGATATGATGATACGGCTAGCTAGCTAAGCCAAGGCTCTTCTGGCAGCTAGCTCTGGCCATGCCACAGTTAATTATTTCTTGCGCGTTCTGTAAACTGAAAGCTAGTAGTAGGAGAGCCTTGTGGGCATCTTTTTTTCCTCGGGAAAAACTTCCGACCTAAACAGAAGCAGCTACTAGATAGATAGACTTGCCCAACACGGCGAGACCTCAAGTTTTAGCCATGTCAGCTCATACGCCGCGTAAAGTCTAGTAGGCCTTGGCCACGTACAGGAAGATCATCAATTGAGCTGTGAAGAGGAAAAGAAAGAGAGAGAGGAGCAAACGATTGGAATGAACGATCATCTTCTCATTGATGGAAATTAGGGGTATTTATACCCAGTACATGGCAGTTTACAAAAGGGGTGGTTGCCAAAAAGGTACCGACATAGCATTGATTAATTACATAATTACTAGATATTAATTATTCCTAACACTCCCCCTAATCAATTCTTGATCTTGTAAATAGCCATCTTCTTGATAAGGACTTCTTTAGAAATAGCTTCGTCCTTGAGAATGTTCATCATTCCATCTTGAGAAAGACTCCTCCAAAAACCCTGTGGGAAAAAATATGAGGATGATAGTAGTTGATATGTTGTTAAAACTCCTTTAAACCCAGTGGGAAAAATAAGGAGAAAATGATACAACATATAATGATTATTTTCTCTTGATAACTCGTATGAGAAAACCTTTGAAGAAGGAGAAAACTCATTGGTGAGTTAGAGAACAATTAATATGTCTTGAGTACTTTCTTTAAAAACCTCGATAAGGAAAATAGAAAGTATGACATATGATCTTTGAGAAGATATTGCCTCATTAAAAACCATTATGAGAAACTTTGATAGAAAACTCATAAGGGAAAAGAGTGCGATATGATATGCCATTGAAAACTCCTTTAAAACCGAGTGGGAAAAATATAAGGAGAAAGTGTATGACATATACGGGCACTTGTGTTTATATTGTCTCGTTAAAAACCTTTATGAGAAACCATTAGGAAAAACTCATGAAGGGAAAAAGAGTACAATATATGCAATCTTAGGATTGTTAATAGGTTATAGATTTGGGAAATTACTCCCCCTGAACTTTGCAAACCTGGAGAATGTGTAATACAAATTCCATTGATATGATCATGACATTATGAATAATTTGTAGGATTTTCAATGTATGTTGTTTGCATATTATTTCCTCACTTTCTATAATTTGTGAGATAAGTAATTTTCGAGCAATGTACTTTATGATATTGCTCCTCATATAACATGTAGTTTTTTGAGTAACACAAGTGGCAGCGTCTTGATAAATCAAGTTGTGTGATTCTGCTGAATCTCAACCACATGATTTTGAGTGTGGCTAATCATTCTGCTAAACCATGCATATTTTGCAATGCTTTTAGATAGAGCAATTATGTCAGAATGATAATTGGAAATAGCCATTAAAGCCCATTTAGATGACTTCCATATGAAGGCTATTGCAGCAAATTCAGTCATTGACATGGCATTGTTGGGATCAAAGAAAGAGCCAATATCATTATATCATATCATGGCCATATCTTGTATTTCCTGATGGAAATTTCCAAGATTTATGGTGAGCTTGAGATATAAGCTGATATTTCTTATATCGACCATATACCTTTTGTTGGGGGTTGCATTCTGAACAAAGATAGCAAATACAGTGTCAGGCCTGACGTAGTTTGCAATTATATGAGTGCTTTGACATTAGTGAGATATAGAACTTTAGGTCCTGATATCACTTCATTAACACCCCTAGGTATGAATGGATTTGTACCCTATCAGGGGTAGTATGACCATATTACATGTCTTTTATTGATATGATATATCCACATTGAACTTCTTGTATATGTTTTGGATATATGTAGATTGATATATGTATTCTTGAGAGAATGCTCAAGTTGTAAGCTTAAGTTAAATTTGGTTGAATCCAAATTTTCCGTCTTGTGATGATTTTATGTATTTTTAGGTCCTTTAGAGACATTGATGACGAAATCATCGATATACACTGAGGTGATGTAAGGAAATAAAATTTCTGCTTTCTTTATTAAAACACATAAACAATCATCACTATTCGAGTAATCCTTTTGAAGAAAGAACTCATTTAGTCGGTAGCACCATATGATTTTCGACTATTTCAAGTCATATAGTGACTTATGAAGTTTTATACAAAACTTGTTGCGATTTGCTTTTGGATTTGGAAGTATAAGCCCTTCAGGGACACTACTAGAAAAAGGGCTATAGATGGGATTGACACTAATGGCGCACCAGACAAGCGGTGCGCCATTAGTATATACTAATGGCGCACCACCTTCTGATACGCCATTAGAGTTGAAACTACTAATGGCGCACCAGGCGCAGGGTGCACCATTAGTATCAATTTTTTTTAACTAGTGCGCCTGTCCAAACATACTAATGGCGCATCCAGAAACAGTGCGCCATTACTAGTTGTAACTAGTAATGGCGCACCTGCCCCAGGGTGCGCCATTAGTATCAATTTTTTTTAACTAGTGCGCCTGTCCAAACATACTAATGGCGCATCCAGACACAGTGCGCCATTACTAGTTGTAACTAGTAATGGCGCACCTGTCCCAGGGTGCGCCATTAGTATCAATTTTTTTAAACTAGTGCGCCTGTCCAAACATACTAATGGCGCATCCAGACACAGTGCGCCATTAGTATAAAAAGTTTTTTTTAACTAGTGCGCCTGTCCAAACATACTAATGGCGTACCACCAGAAGGTGCGCCATTAGTAACCTGGATTACTAATGGCGCATCTAGAGTTGGTGCGCCATTAGTAAGTGGGCAGCAACAAGATAATTTGGACAGCCTCTCCTACCCACACTCACTTTCTCCCCACTTCATTCTCTCCACCTCCTCCTTGTCTCGGGTGCCTCCTCTTTTTCACCTCATTTCCACCATAGATTCATTCAATTTAAGTGGTTAAATTACCTTGTTTTGATAGGTAAGTAAGGGGGGAAGCTATATTTATATTGTTCTCCCTACAACAATGTGCACATGCACTTTTTATGGCCTAGCTAGATCTATGTATGTTCGTGGTGTTGCATATGTTTGTGGTGTTGCATATGTGTTTGTGTTTGGAGGTGTACCGGTATTTGAAATGCGATAGTTGCCAATATTTTGCCGGAATGTTGATTCATTTCCGTTTCGGCGAGAATTTTGGCATTAAGCATTCTTTTTGGTCCTATTTTTAGGGAAAGTCATGCTAAATTTTTTGTTGGTTCTAAAATATCGTTTTGCTCTACCCCGCAGGCGATCATGGTCCGCATGATGACCGAAGGCATCGTGAATAGGTTTTTGAGGTCCGCAAAGGCCGAGATGCTTCAAAAGAACGAGACGGAGATAAGATGTCTGTGTCGAAGATGCAAGCTGAAGAGCCTTATTGCGGACCCGGAATCCTGGCAGGTGCGGGACCACCTGCTCTTGCGTGGTTTCATGGATGGCTATCGGTGGCAAGGTGATGAAGATGACTACGAAGTCGTCCATGGGGGCCGGGCAAGAAATGAGGAAGGGCAGCAAGACAACCACCGCGGCTCGGGCGGGCGAGAAGACGAAGAATCCCCAGGAGATGATCACGACGGTGATGCTGTACACAGTCATCATGTAGAAGATGCAGGACATGATGATGAGGAAGATGCCGGAGCAGACGACGGGCATGATCATGAAGATGATGATGCCGGCGGAGCAGACGACGCTGGACCATCGATGGGCTGGGTGCAGGACCCTCATATTCAAGAGCTGCTTCTCAAGCAGACGGATAACGCAAGAGCTGCCGCCCGAGAGAAAGCCAAGATGGATCAACTTGAGTTAGACGCGGTTACTCCATTGTATGAAGGATGCAGGCCCGAGGATACCCGCCTGAAAGTAACGCTCATGGCTCTGGAGATGAAGGTAAAACACAAAATGACCGACGCATGCTTCGACGAGAACATGTCATTCTGGCACGAACGTCTTCCCAAGGGGAACAAGTGCCCGACCAGTTTGGAGGAGGCGAAGAAAATCATGTGTCCTCTGGATTTACCGCACGTGAAATACCATGTGTGCATGAACAATTGCATCATTTATCGGGACGAGCACGCGGAGTCTACCATATGTCCGGTGTGCGGCGTCACTCGATACAAGAAGAGGAAGAAAGCTCCTCGAAAAGTGGTGTGGTACTTTCCGATCACTCCTCTTCTGCAGCGGTATTTCGCGGACCCTAAGGTAGCAAAGCTCCTGCGTTGGCACGCGGATAGGGAGGAGAAGAAGCGAGAAGATGACGCAAATGATCCAGAGATAGATAAAAAAGACAAGATGCTGAGTCACCCTAAGGATGCGAGCCAGTGGCAAGCGTTGAACTTCGAAGACCTAGAATTTGGGAACGATCCAAGGAACATCGTGCTGGGTGCGAGCACCGATGGAGTCAATCCGTTTGGCAGCCAGAGAAGCACACATAGCACCTGGCCTGTGTTTGTGTGGATGTACAACCTTCCCCCCTGGTTGTGCATGAAGAGGAAGTACATTCACATGAGTATGCTAATTGAAGGACCGAAACAACCAGGGAACGACATCAATCTGTATCTGGGGCTGCTGAAAGAGGAGCTTGACACGCTGTGGAAAACGCTAGCCAATACGTGGGACGCCGCAGAGAAAGAATATTTCCCTATGAGAGCCGCGCTGCTCACGACGGTGCACGACTATCTCGGTTACGGATATCTCGCGGGGCAGGTGGTCCACGGATTTTCTGGATGCGTCAGGTGCATGGATGACACAACGTATCGCCAGCTAGATAGAGATCCCGGGTCTTCGAAAACCGTGTTCATGGGACATCGAAGGTGGCTTCGCGACGATGACCCGTGGAGAAAACGCAAGGATCTATTCGATGGTGAAACCGAACCCCGAGGACGCCCGCGTACGAGGAGCGGCGAGGAAATAGACGAGCTGTTGAAAAATTGGAAAGACTGCCCACTGCCGGGAAAGAAGCAAAAGGCGCCAGAGCTGGGAAAGAAGCGAAAGGCGCCAGAGCCGCTGCTGAAGGTATGGAAAACGAGGTCTGTTTTCTGGGACTTGCCGTACTGGAAGATCCACCATGTGCCTCACAGCCTTGATGTCATGCATATCACGAAGAACGTGTGCGAGAGTCTGCTTGGTACCCTGCTCAACATGCCAGAGAGGACCAAAGATGGGCCGAAAGCAAGGGCAGACTTGAAATCAATGGGCATCAGGCAGTAGCTTCACGCTATATATGATGATGATGATGAGGCGAAGCAGGACACGGAAAGTCGTCGCAAAGGCAAAAAGGCCAAGAAGACCGGAAATGACTACCCTCCCACGTGCTTCACTCTAAGTCAGGAGGAGATCGAGCAGTTTTTCACCTGCCTCATAGGAGTAAAACTTCCTTACGGTTACGCGGGGAAGATAAGCAGATACCTAGACCTAGCGAAGCTGAAGTTCAGCGGGATGAAGTCTCACGACTGTCACGTGCTGATGACGCAGATACTTCCAGTTGCAATCCGTGGGATCATGGACGCGCACGTCCGTGAAACGCTATTTGGCCTATGCTACTTTTTCGACGTCATCTCTCGGAAGTCTGTTGGCGTGAGGCAACTCAGAAGGCTACAGGAAGAGATCGTGGTGATACTATGCGAGCTTGAGATGTACTTCCCGCCCGCATTCTTCGACGTTATGGTGCATCTGCTGGTCCATATCGTGGACGATATCATCCAACTCGGGCCGACGTTCCTGCACAGCATGATGCCGTTCGAAAGGATGAATGGTGTCATCAAAGGATACGTTCGCAACATGTCACGTCCAGAGGGAAGCATAGCCAGGAGCTTTCTGACCGAAGAGTGCATCTCCTACTGCATGAATTATCTAGGCATCGAGAACCCCGTTGGTCTGCCCGTCAACAGGCACCTCGGCAGGCTCGCTGGATGGGGTCACCGTGAGGGTCGCCGCGAAATGCATGTCGACTTCGAGGGTCGACTCGCCGACTTTGAAAGAGCAAACCTAGTCGCGCTACAACACATAGACGTGGTCGATCCTTGGGTGGTAGAGCACAAAACCTTTATTAAGAAGACGTACAATGACCGAGGCCAACAGAGGACGGACGGAGATATACTCAAAGAGCACAACTCATGTTTCACGCGTTGGTTCAAGCAGAAGCTTCTGTCGTACCCTTTACATGAGGATTCTTCCGCGGAAGAACAACTCATATTCGCCTTGTCACAGGGCGCCGAGCACAACCTGATGACCTATGAGGCGTACGATATCAACGGCTACACATTCTACACCGAGGCCAAGGACATGAAGAGCGATGGTTATCAGAACTCCGGGGTAACGATGGAATCCTACACCGGTAACGACAAGGACAGATACTACGGAAGGATCGAGGAGATCTGGGAGCTGAGCTACGCTGGAGAGAAGGTCCCGATGTTCCGTGTCAGATGGGCCAAGAGCGTCCTAAAAGAAGACCGGTATTTCACCACCATGGTTATACCCGAAGCCAAATCCAAGACCGCAGGCGCAAACGTCACCGCGAAAAATGAGCCATGGGTACTGGCTTCCCAAGTGGACCAATGCTTCTTCATTACCGACCTGTCAAAGCCCAGTCGTGTTGTCGTGAGGAGAGGCAAAAGGAAGATCATCGGAATGGATGGAGTAGCCAATGAGCAAGACTTCGACAAGTACGGCGACCCGAGAATCGAACATGACGACGATGATGAAGTAGCAGCATACACCACAAGAAGAAGCAGGACCACCCTACCTAAAGGACGCCCGTTCCACAGAAGAACTTCATTTGCGAAAAAGAAGGGCAAGAAGATTGTGAACAGATAGCTAGCTAAGATCGATTGTATTTAAATCGTAGCCTTCATTTCTCGATTGTATTTCATGGGCACTTTTTGAACTATCATGAATATTTTTAAATTTCATGGACACTTGATCTCGATCCCCCTCCATCTCGATCGCTAGCTATCCCACCTCGCCAGATCCGGTCCCCCTCGCCGCCGAGCACCCCCCGGTCCACCGGCCCCCCGCACCCCGCGCACCCTCCCCCGCTCCACCGGCATTACTGTTTGATGATATTTTTAAAAAAATTATTACTGTCTTATAAAAAAATATTACTGTTATGATTTAAACAAGTTTGAACATATTTAAACACAAATAAATATCAAACAGCATTTTAAATGCATAAAAAAAATTGTGGAGCCTGGGAATCGAACCCAGGACCTCCTGGTGTGAGAACTGGCTGCTGACCAGTCGAGCTAGTAGAGGGAACTTGGTGTGGATCAGGTAAGGTGGAAGATAACCTGTTGGCTCGAGCAGAAATCAAAAAAAAAATACTAATGGCGCACCAGGGTGGGGTGCGCCATTAGTATGGATGTACTTATGGCGCACCAGGGTGAGGTGCGCCATTAGTATGGATGTACCTGTTGGATAACCTATCCCCTCTCTCCCTCGCCCTCGCCCTCGATCCCCTTCCCCTCTCCTCTCCCGACGCCGCTGCCCCGCCGCCTCGACGCCGCCCCGTCGTCCTCGTCTCCGCCCCGACGCCCCGACGCCGCGACGCCGCTGCCCCGCCGCCTCGACGCCGCCCCGTCGTCCTCGTCTCCGCCGCGACGCCCCGACGCCGCGACGCCGCCCTCTCCTCTCCCGACGCCGCCGCCCCGCCGCCCCGTCGTCCTCGTCTCCTCCCGGACCTCGTCGCACCACCACCAACATCCACAGCGTCGACGTCTTCGTCCCCGACGATGCCCCCGTCTTCTACGCCCGCAGGTACCCCATCCAAATCACCCCCGCCTCCATTTCCCACCTCTCCCTCTCTGCTCCTAATACAAATTGATGATAGTTATTTGTTTCTCTATCTAGCACAAATTGTTTATCACCAGATAGTTTAGGCATTTCTATAGATTAATGAAAGAATGCAAAAGGATGAGACATATATAGGCTTCAGATATCTAATTCGTGACTCCCAGAAAAGTAGAGCAAAAATTTGGTGTGGCGAATGGTTAAATGCCTGTTAACCACCAAACTAAACTACTAGTGTGGCAACTAGAAATTAAGAGATGCAAAAAAATCGCTGGTGCACTTTGCCTGAATTTTGCCATGGCAACTACTACAGAATTTTGCCATGTCAAAAACTCATAGAGATTCTATCCATGGCAACTACTCATAGCAAAGTCTGCCATGGCAACTTTCATAAAAACATTCAGTTTGCCATGGTACTTGAAATAAGTTTGACATGTTGTGGAAATTTCAGACTTTGCCATGTTTTACATTTGCCGTGTTTTTAGCTAAGAGCAATCCTACATTTGCCATGTGACCATGGTCCCAAGATTTGCCATGGCAAAAGATTGTAGCTGTGTAAACAAAAAAAGTGTGATAGCTCAAAAAATGAGATCTGAACCTACTACACAAAAATTCAGTTATGTATCAAGGTGGCAAAATGTTTGTTTGTTCTGTAAAATAGCATGGCAAATTTTTATCTAAGAGTTTGTTCTATTTGTATTTATCTAAAGATTAGCATGGCAATTTTCTACATGGCACAATCTTTTAGCATGGCAAAATATAGGATGATAGCATCCTAATTTTTTCATATGGCAAATATGAAGAAAAGCATCAACTTATACCTGAGGAAAAAAATCTGAAGCTAGTGACCTGTGCAAAAAACAGAAAATTAAAAAATCAACGGCTAATATTAACTCAGTAGTGTCTTAAAATTTCTCAATTTTGTTTGCCAAAAAATAACCTCTGGGTGTAATGAGCAGATAATGAAGAACATATTTGTATTTCCAAGTAAATACAGTACCTCCTGCTGTAACTGCTGAGTTCTGAGACAACACTCTTTTCTTTTAATTTTCAGAACATTTACAGTCTTGCTCACTACTCTGATTCTTCTTTATCAGTGGATGCAAAGTCAAAAACAAGAGCTTTTAGGACTTCATGTTTTTAAACCAGTTAAATCATATAGTTTCTGTTATTTTTTCTCATGCTCCTGTTCTCTAAACATATTAGCTGGAAGCATCACATAGTTTGTTAGCTTTTTACAGACAAGTGTGCTTTGATTTTTGTTTAAGATTGCAGCTATCTTCATGTTGTTTGTTCCATAAATATTCTTATATACCATCAAAATAACTTCTGTTAATTATGTTCAGTACTGATGAATTTTTCATTGACTATTTTGAACACTGTCATTCTCAAGTTAAGTTTGTACTCTGTAACCTCATAACCTCATAAAGAGCAATATATTTGTTTGGCTGTCTTCTGTTAACAATATTTACCCCTGTTCTTTCATGTGCAATTAGTTTCATTACACTGAAAACTAAGTTTCTGATTTATTTTGTTATACAAGTGTATTTAGTTACTTACTTACTCCTGGTAGCTAATAAGTGGTTACTCTTTGGACTTTGGTGGTGTATGTATAAAAAACAGTAGCAAATAAAAAAAGCAGTAGCAAATTAAAAAAACAGTAGCAAAAAATTAGGTATAAAAACAGTAGCAAATATAGCTAGGGCAATTTTGTTTAGGTATAAAAAACAGTAGCTACAATTTGTAAAAAGCATGAGCAACTGAAAAATCATCCTGAAATATAGCTAGGACAAACTTCAGTCTTTTTTTTGTTTGTAACAGAAACTACAGTAGTAAATATTTCCTGAAGTAAATATTTTCAGTCATTACAAATATGATACTGCTTGGAGATGATACTGCTTGGTGTATTTTCCATGTTGTGATGGAGGCCTTTTTTGCCTTGTCCACCCAAGAGGCCCTTGAGTTTGCCGGAATGTCGATTAACTTCCGTTCCGGCAAATTCGGGTACTCCATATGTCCTATTTTCAGCAAAGGTCATGCTGAAATTTGCCATGAATTTTAGCATGACTTTGCTAAAAATAGGACATATGGGGTACTTGTGACTAATGCATGGGCCGGGGTATCTTAGTAGGTAATTAAGTAGGATCAAGTGCCCCGGCGTACTTGTGACTAATGCATGGCTTTTAGGGTGCCTCGGTGTCGATAAAAACCAAAATGATGAAAGCTTAGGCTTTTAGGGTGCCTCGGCGTCGAAAAACCCTCAATGATAAAAGCTTAGCTTTTAGGATGCCTCGGTGTCGACAAACCCTAAATGATGAGACCATGATCTTGTTCCTTGACAATAACC
This sequence comes from Aegilops tauschii subsp. strangulata, assembly GCF_002575655.3. Classification (NCBI taxonomy): domain Eukaryota; kingdom Viridiplantae; phylum Streptophyta; class Magnoliopsida; order Poales; family Poaceae; genus Aegilops; species Aegilops tauschii. The sequence goes on along the minus strand of NC_053040.3, from coordinate 433,856,547 downwards.
AACTTTTTGACCAAACTTTGTTCCTATTTAGAGAGAAACATGGCCAACAACGATGAGGCCGGGGGTTCGGGCGTCGACAAGCCATTCTGGAAGCTGTCCCAGGAGATGGAGGAACAACCTCACTTGTATGAGGACGCCGCCTTCCCCACCGATCCTGAGACCACTGATGGTACCGCCGAGGATGACCCCACTGATGCCACCACTGATGGTGCCGCCGAGGATGCCACCACTGATGATGGCGGCGCACGCACAGATGGCAGCCAACCGAAGAGGCAACGGAAGGACCGGCGCCCGACCGTGCTCCGCACCCTCAAGGAGGAAGTTACTGAAGTGGACTCCGACGGGAATCCAACGGCGCCCGAACGAATAGTCAAGGGGTACTCGCTTCAGCTCGGGTGCATTCTCCAGAGCACCGTCTCGATCAACACCGAGAACCTGAGGCATCCTGACCGAGGGAATTTGCGCAACCTCCTCTTCACGAAGCTGCACGAACGATACAAGTTCCCCGCTGAATTTGAAAACACAAGCCTCAAAGGGAATAAAGTGAACAATGCTGCCCTCACGAAGATGAGCAAGGCCCTGTCTACTTGGAAAAGCAATGTGAAGAGAATGATCGAGAAAGGTGAGAGTTATGAGAAGATCAAGGAGAAAAATCCTTCGATCACCGAAGATGACTACAACGACTTCAAGATCAATTGCTCGAGCACCGCACACTCCGAATCAAGTAAGTGGGGGAAAGAAATGCGGGAGCTGAACTTAGGGGAACACACACTTGGTCCTGGCGGTTACAGAGTGGCGGAGCCTATATGGGACAAGGAGGAGGCGGACCGTGCCGAGCAAGGCCTACCGCCCCTCTTCGATAAATACGGTGACAAGCAGACCAGGAACTTTGTCAGGGCCCGGTACAAGAAGGACCCGAAAACAAAGGAGCTTACCACGGATCCGAAGACCAGGGCGCTTGAGCTTGTTCTGGTAAGGAATACACCCCCTCGTAATTAGCTCCATATGGTTGCATTCTAATTAATGAAGCCAAATTTCTAAATGGTTCACATTCCTTCCGCAGGCGATTGAAAGCAGTAGCGCGGGGTCGACTAAGAGCAACCCTTGGGACACCACTCTAAATAGGGCGTTGAATGTAATGAAGAACAAGGATAAGCTCAGTAAGCCGACGTCAGCTGGTCGTGTGGCCGGCAAAGGCTTGTCGACAAAATGGTCGTCATACTATGACACTGCTGGGCGAAAGGAGAAAAAGACCAGCTCGGAAAGCCAGGCGCGCGAGGTTCAAGAACTCAGGGCACAGGTGGCGCGGATTCCGGAGATTGTCCAAGAGCAAGTGCAACAACAACTCGGAGCGACGATCACCGCCATTGTGCCTACCTTGATCCAGGGGATTAGTGCGTGGATTGCGGGCGGCCAACAGGGGCCGCCCCCGATTCCTAGCTTCACGGCCAGCAACTCGCAGAACGCGATGGCGGGGCCATTGGTGTCTCCGGCGGAGCCGGCATTGGTGTCTCCGACGCCGGCACGGGAGCTTAATGCACCCGGGTGTACGCCGGCCGGCACCTCTGCAGCAAGCGGCCCCTCCGTCAACTGCACGCCCGCCGTTGGCGGTGCCTCGACATTAGCCGAGCTCGACGCCATCATCACGGTAACTAATTAAGCCTCTCTCGGCCGAGGACTTCATCTCCTTGCCTTTGGCTGGGCATCCCTAACGCCCTACATGTTTTCGCAGGGCGCCGCCGACGTTCCGTGCACTCTCCTGCACTTCGTGAACAACGAGTTGGTCGATGTCGCCAAGGGCAAAATCGTTCAACCGGGCAACCCCTTGTTCCACGGTACCCAGATGCCACCCAACTTGTTTAGGGTTCAACTGGTTCGGGTGCTGCCAGGCTGCGACGAGGTGTTACCTCCGATTCGACCCATGGGGGCCGACGATGATGACGTGATGAACCTCAGCGCCTGCCTGAGCTGGCCCCTGCTTTGGCCGAAGAGCCAGATTCGTTTGGGGGCGGGGGACACCACCCCAAAGACAACACCGCCAGTCGTGCCGGCGCCAAGTCGGCCCCATGGCAAGACCGCCGCAACGGTGCCGGACATCCCTATGCCACTAGATCCAAACATGCATATGGCACAGGATCAGAACGACGACGACGACGATACATTTGCCAACGTCGATCAGTACTTTGCCGATCATGGGGATGGTGGCGACTTCATGGGGCCTCCTTCTCAAGAACCCAACCCAACAAAAGACGTGTGCGATCTAGCTGGTACCGCGGAGAAGCCAAGTTGCAACAGGCGTCGTCTGCAATTCAGCTCTCAGGAGACGCCTCCAGCTGCCGACTTCACCGAGCCTCAGATAGGCGAGGTGCCAAATATGATCAGCCCCAACACACTCAAGAAGGCGGTCTGTGAGCAGAACTCGGTCCCATTACAGGAGATCAAGAAGAAGGCACGCAAAAGAAAGACTAACAAGGGTGCGGGCCAGCCGGCACCGAGTACGATCCGTGCTCAGGACGGGCCACCTTCAACTGCGGATATCTCGAGGAGGGTGCATGTGGCGGGTAGGCCGATGCTACCGAGAAATATGCTCGATGCTGCAACCGGTGCTATGCGGAGTCTGCATGACAGTGTTCTTTCTTTGGAGAAGCGGCGTCTCCGAGAGAAGGATGTGGCATACCCGGTTTTCGCGGCCAAGGTGCCAGAGGGCAAGGGCTTTGTGGATAACTCCATCGGGGGTACGATCGTCCTGCGGTTTGATGACATCCACGCTATGTTGAACCTTCATCCGCTGCACTACACCTTCGTTCGGCTATTTTCGCTGAGTATGGAGATGCGGATCATTCGCGATAAGACCCCGGACATCGTGATAGTCGACCCCTTCTACATGCGTGCCAAGATCTTGGGCAGCGCTGGGGACCGGCAAGTCGCGAGTTCTTACCTCGAAGGCGTCATTCTGGCAAACCAAGATAAGGACAACTTCCTCGTGCCTTACTTTCCCGAGTAAGTCCTCCCCTCAACCGCCCCGTAACATATGAATTCTTAGATTTCGATCGTTTTTCTTTTAACATTCCGTGTTTTCTGCAGTGACACACATTGCCGCTCATCCTCCTAAGCCCCAAATATTCCATGGCCACATATTTCGACCCGGACCGTCAGTCGAACGTAGACTACACAAATGTCAAGAAGGTTCTTGATGATGTTCTCCCCGGCTACGTCAAATCTGGAGGCACCTTCACCAGGCCTATTCGTAAGTACGGCAAGCACGTGTTCTCCCACAACACGACGTTCTGCTGCGTCAAGCAGCCGCCTGGCGGTCAGAAGGGTGCCTACTACGCCATCCATCACATGCGGGCGATCGTACGGGACCATCATCAACTACTGCTACCGAGTAGACTCAAAGATTGGGCCGCGAGCGTGTCGGCAATCCAGGACGCGGACATCAGACAAGAATTCTTTCGCATCCAGTCGGAGTTTGCGGAAATCATCCATCAAGATGTCCTTCGTACCTCGGGGCAGTTCTACCTCAGAAATCAACCGTCCAACAATGACATCGACACAATCCTACAAATGCAGGCTGACAACGCCCGTGGTTTCATGACTCCCACGATAGACGGCGGCTTCATCCACGCTCCGGTCCCTTGAGTCGAGTCGAAAGCAGTGATGCTGTGTCTAGTTCTAAAACATCGATTGGCTCATGTTGTAATTAAACTTTAATGAACTTGTAGTATGTCTCTTTGGTTTCGAGAGTCCTTCAACTTAGATGTAATCGATGCTATTAATGTCTTGCTTTTCTCTTCCGATCGTTCTGTTGCATACTTATATATTGCTTATGTATTGTCTGTGAATTGGTACTAACGTTTCGTTTGGCTACTGCATAGCGATGCCGTGGTATGTCGTGTACAAGGGTAAGGTTCCCGGAGTCTACGACGACTGGGAGGAGTGTCGGAGACAGGTTCACCGATTCAGCGGTAACAGTTACAAAGGGTACGCCACTAGGGCCGAGGCCGAATCTAGATACGCCCGCTATCTAGCGGGAGAGGGGAGGGAGCGTTGGAGGAACCGGATGAAGACGAGTTTCATCGTGATGATGCTCATCGTGATGACCGCAGCTCTCTTCTATGTGATGGTAGTTTAGATGATCGATATCGACTTGTAATGTGAAGACAAACTCGCGGTCTCGAGATTTGTAATATAATGATTCATACTTATACATTTTGTTCGGTCTTTTCAATTCGGAGACTAATATGATGAATTGTATTCGGAGACTAAAATGATGAATTGTATTCAGAGACTAATCTTCTATTGTATTCGATGAATCTGTTGTTGATGTGTGTTGTCTATATTTTGTCCAATTATACATTTTGTAACCTGTGCAAAAAACAGAAAATAAAAAAATAAAAAAACCTAATATTCATACTAATGGCGCATCACATCATAGTGCGCCATTAGTATGCCAAAGGATACTAATGGCGCATCACTAAACAGTGCGCCATTAGTATGCCGAAGTTACTAATGGCGCATCCTGTTGTAGTGCGCCATTAGTATGCCAAAGCACCTGGGTATACATGGCCCCTGGGAGGCATACTAATGGCGCACTGTTGTATATACTAATGGCGCATCTGGGGTGCGCCATTAGTATACCAGGTACTAATGGCGCACCAGTGGTGCGCCATTAGTAAAATATACTAATGGCGTGCTACTAATGGCGCACCACTAATGCGCCATTAATGGCCAGATTAGGTGCGCCATTAGTAGGCCTTTTTCTAGTAGTGGGACTTCAATCGAGATTTTCGAAATAAGTGATTCATATGAGTATGTAGCCACTTCATCCATCAACTGCGTGGATAATATTAATTTTATTTTATTGCCAATGATATTTAGTATCGAAACATAAATCCACTCATACCAAGCGGGTATGTTACATCGTAATCGATGTCGAGTCTCCGCGTGAACCCTTTTGCTACAAGCCTCGCTTTCTCACCACCTCATTGAATTTGTCTATGAATGAGAAGTTTTTAGTATTCCATATGAAAGATACTTATGAGGAGTAGGTATTACTGCGGTAAATACCACTCGTTTGCAGAGCAAGTGCTATTCTTCGTTACTTGCTTCCTTTTATGTGAACCAATATGAGTGCAAGAGGCACTCTACCATGGATTTTGGTTCAGGGCCCAAAGGTTTTATCAATTTGAGAAGAAATATATGTCGACAAATGTAGTCTTTAGTTTATATGATTCTAATGGAATCATTTAAGTTTATGGATAATATATTTATTCTTTTTTAACTCCTTGTGATTTCCTACAACAAATGGAGTCAAGGTGTTTCGATGTCCCGGCACAAAACATTTGTACACATATATGCCGGGCTTTGGATGATGAGCATCCAGTGAGGTGTCTTTCAACTTGATGTTGAATTACATTTACTGGTTGAGGATTTGATTTCCTCTGTTTCCGCGGAAGCATATGAGAAGTTATCTCTCGTGTTGTCAGATTTTCTCCCCCTCTTGCTCTCATTTTGGGGAGAAGAGTAGTTTATCGGGTACCTCCACTCTTTCTGACATTTTACTGCAGGAATATAGAATTTAATAACACCTTGTCATCAGTAAATGTATGTGGCAGATTTGCAATGTGTTGCAAATATATGATTCTCTAAACTTCTAGTTCAGATTCTTTGAGTACGTGGATATAAGGATTGAATGTCAATAATATTTTTAATTTATTTCTCGGCATTCTTTGTGGTACTTATCTCCCCCTAATGCCGAAAAATATCCTTATTGCTGATGCAATCAGCATACGGGCTATGAATAATTTTGATTGACAGATACATTGTAATTCCTCACATAGATCCCTAATTTTCTGTGAGTGCCCATTGATGTATGCTGGAGTGGTGATATCGGTATGTAACCGAATTATCGCAGATGGGAAATACTTTGTTGGTTTCCACGTAGTAACTACACGGGGAAAGTAGTATGAAACGCAGTTGGTATGATTTAGATCATACTTACGGTGTATAAGGCCGTATGTGTCCAGCAAGAGGCTGGTAAATTTACAATTCTTTTAAAGTGGTCATGTTATTCATTTGACTATCTCAGATAAGAAATTTAGTCAAACCATTCTAGCTATGTACATAAGGTACTGAATGCAATCAGAAAATTCTCGTGAAATGAGTTCAACGACATTGTCCATTCGAATGGGTATATCCTTTGTTCAGGAGAATTTGCTCCTACTTTGATAAGTTAAGCAATTTATTTGGTAAGATCATGGTTATGTGTGATAAGAGACACACTTAAAACCATTTTATGAATGTGTGTATGAGTACCATGAAATATCTAAATTACCCCAGATAATGGTTCAACATTCCACATATATCTTTTGAATGTGTTCAAGGAAGGATAAGTGGCTCATTTAGAATTTTAAGGTGAGAGTTCCTTAAAAAGGATTCCCCCTATGGCACATGTGGTGCACATATAATCTGATGATATGGGGAATATTTTGCCACTTGTTAAGTTGTGACCAACAGGATTGTCAATAATTTTCTAATCATCCCCAAACCAGGATGGCTAAGGCTATCAAGCCTAATTTAATTTATTAATACTTATAAAATCATTGTGTACGCAACAATATTGTGTATGAATTGAAACATACATTCAAATTTATCGAATATTGTATACAAGGGATATGATATTGGACATTTTACTACATGTAGTAGTATAAATATAGGCTAATTATATGTTGGGATAATTAGGAGATTACTTGAGGTCTCCGATATTATTGAGTGCAAATTAGTTCATCCTCCATTTTCTGCACTAGATTTTGGTCCTCCTTCTGATGAAGATTTCGAAAACAATTCTTACCAGAATCTGGTTTGCAAATTTTTCCAATTATCCCATTGGACTTATTGGCCTTTTAATAAATTTGCGGTGTGGTTCGGCCATATGTTTGAGGGTGTGGTAATCATAGGTCCAATATTTATATAACCACACATTTGACAAACTTGAGAGTTGTCTTTTGATCATTTGAAAACAACCGAGTCCTATTAAGAGATAATTCTGTCTTTGGTTGTCTATTAGCCTCCACTTTAATTTGAATTCATCATGGTTCATTTTTTGTGAGCACTAACTTGCATAGTATTCTCAGTACTAGTAAATATTTCAAATAATGGTATAGCACCCGTTGGGTGAATCTGATGATTTTAAGAAATTATATATTTCTTTACCATGGAAATGGTAATAGCATCATAAGAGACATAAAGTGTATTAAGGGCTTTTCAACCGGACCTGCATATGAAAATATTTGATCAAGGTATCTCAACTTGAAGTTGATTAATTGACAGAGTTGTGAGCTGCGATAGACTTAAGTCTGGAAAAACGAATGGGTGATCATTCGCGATGTGCTCATGGCAGCATGCTTCTCTTAAGGGAAATATTTAAGGTGAATAAATATTCGTCCATTGTGTACCTAGTTTAGAACTAAGTGAAATTGGTGAGAGATGAAATGTGTATGGACATACTTAGCTATTAAGAGAATAGCCATGACACATTATCCTGGCGGTGGAGTTAAGTGGCAATAATGCCACAGGTGAATACAATGACTGATGTCATGAATCATCTTAAAATAAATACTCCCACCTAATCATGAATTTAGTGCATTTGGAAATGTAAGCAATGAAAATGATTCGTTTGAGAACAATCATGGCCAAGGTGATCCTTGGTGAACCGAGGTGTATCCTTCGATACAACACATGTGATGAAATCGTTGTTAATATTTTGGACTTCATTCTTGAGGAAGTGTGTGACTTTAGAATCACTGCCAAAACGTATAGACTTTGTATGTTTAACATTGGTTAGTCACTATGAAAGTATAACCACAATGTGATGTGGACCTTACAAAAGTGTTTGAGACACTCAATCGTTGCCATAAATTATGGAAACCATCTTGTCAGATGGACAACACTATAATTAGAAATAGTGACATAGACTCCACTGCCATGTATTTTACCAATGTAATAGAAGGTAATCACCAGGGTATGCAAATATTTTCATATTTTTCTATGACATATTCAAGTAAAGTGAGACTTGATTTCGCACAAGATACCACTTCGGCAGATAGCGATTGCGTATGAATAATATTTACTATAAGAGTAAATCATTTTAGTGAACAACAACAAATGCTTCAGAGGAGCATTTTTTAGTATAGCTGATGCTTTATACCCATATATGTAGACCTCAATTGATATAGGATAACACTTTGAAGATAATCACCAATATGGTGTAGATCTCACAGTAATAGAAAACACAATCTGACTTTTGTTAGTAGATGTTCATATCTCTATTACCTTATGGTATGCTATATTTAAGAAAATCACTTTGAAGGTAACCATCTGTCAAAGTGACATGATGTAGACCTTGCAGTAATAGTGGATAGTCTGCAAAATTTTGCAGTAGATGCCAGTATTACCTTATGATATCTTGAGGTAGTCACATCTAATATTAATATTTGGAAGTGCACTTCGAAGGTAGTCATCTTGTTAAAATGATAAGATGTAGACCTCACAGTAGTGGTGCATAATCTGCAAATAGTGCAGTAGATGCTACCAATACCTTGTGATTCACAAATAAAATTTGGGCTAATCACATTAATATTTGGAAGAGCACGTTGAAGATAGTCATCATGCCAAATTGACAGACGTAGATCTCACAATAGTGGTGGATAATCTGCAAAAAGTGCAGTAGATGCCACCAATACCTTGTGATTCACAAATAAAATTTGATGTAGTCATATTAAGTATGACACTTCGTAATATTGTTTTGAATTTACGTCAATATTTGCAAGAGAGAGAAAAAATCAATTGCAAAACATAATTGTTGCACTTAGTATCTTGGGATCCATACCGGATGGAATGATCGACGCACCCAATAACATAGGGACAATGCCTTGGGACTCGACCAATATGATACTACAAGTTATTAACCAAAGTCTAAGATAACTATAAGCCTGATGGCTTGTGTGGAAGTAGTATCAAGCCTGACAGCCTGCAATACAAAATAGCAGAGGATTGAGAATATAACTGCGTAAAAACAGAGATCTCGTGGGCCTATATGCTAGTTATAAACTTATATGCCATTAAGTGTAACGAGAAGTGCTAAAATGTCAAGTAGACAAAGAGATAAGATTCTTTCGATCGTCGTTCTCTGAAATCTGTACAGCCACGAACGTGATTCAGTTGGCTTTCGCTCTGCGCAGACGAAATCTCCATCTTGGAGAATTTGGAAGGGACGTCGCGTCGCCGATTGAAGGTCGTCGTGCTGCGTCATGGGACGCACGTTGGTCGCCCCTGTCTCCGCCGGCCGTCGCGCCGTGAGTGGGCGTGGCCGTTGGCCACCACTTCCGCTGGCCGCCACCGCCGAGTTTGTGGAGAGCAGACATGGGGGCCGCCCCGAAACCTAGGTCCGCGCCGAGCCGATGGCCGCCGGCGTGTCTGGAGTCCCGTGTCGAGGCCGATGGCCGCGGGCCTGCCGAAGGGGATGGCTGCGCCGTGCGCGCCGGCTCCTCTGTGCTCGTACACGGACTGCGAGGAGAAAGGGAAAGTAGGGAGGGCGCGGACACTGATGCGCCGCTGTGGTCTGCCGTCTGCGTGCCTACCCGCCGCGCCGTACGTCTTCCGCTGGCCATCCAGCGATGGGCCGTTGTGGTGGAGGCCACCCATTGAGTGAGAAAACTGGCCGAGACCGACGGTCTCGTGCGCCGCCACACCAGGAGGATGCAGTCCGAGGGGTACTGCGGCGATGTAATTGAGCAAGAGGGCAAACTACGCATCGCTCTCCCGCTGATGTCCAAGCGACGACGTCTTACCTTCCTCTCGGCCGGCGCTGCCGATCTTATCGTGGCCTAATCGCTCTAGGTTAGGGCAAAGTGCTGATAACGTGTGAAGAGGAAAAGAAACGTGTGAAGAGGAAAAGAAAGAGAGAGAGGAGCAAACGATTGGAATGAACGATCATCTTCTCATTGATGGAAATTAGGGGTATTTATACCCAGTACATGGCAGTTTACAAAAGGGGTGGTTGCCAAAAAGGTACCGACATAGCATTGATTAATTACATAATTACTAGATATTAATTATTCCTAACATGAGCTACAGTGTCCTACGTACGGACGCCTCCAATGGGCCTTTGCCCGACACGACGGGACCTCGACGCATGTCTAGCCAGTAGGCCACGACGGGACTTCACGGAGCTGTGTCCGCAACTCTATCCAGGCGACGCTTGCTCCCTGAAGTCATCAATAATTTGCTCCCTTTGACCTGAACGATCACATCGTGCATGCAGCGGCCGTCGTTGTGGACCCAATCCTTATCCGTTGCATGCCACATGCACCAGTTCATCCAAACAAAGCGAATTACGTTCAGAGAGTTTTTGCCAGAGGCCACGCTGATGATGGCAACTGCACGCCAAATTAAAAGAGGCCAATGTTACGGGTCAAGGAGTATATGTACAAATTTGCTAACCATCGACGTAGCTAGTTTTAGGAGTAGGAGCGTACGCAAGCACACAGCCACTGTGGATGTCTGATCGTGATCGATCACCAGCAGAACTGAAGCCATAAAGAGTAACTAGTAAGGAGTCTCCTCTAATTTGGTTTGCGCATTAGTGACGATTTCAGCGCGCACGTATAGCACATGGCTCGCCGGGGCGGCTACCGGCTTGCCGCTGTTGGCCATGCGGCGCCGTTGCGCGCGTACCGACCTCACGCTGACCCGCACATGATCACACGCCGGGTGCTTTCCGTGGAGGACCAAGTGACCAACAAGTCTCCATCCTCGAAGCAGCCACGTTGCAATAAACAAACAATATACTCGTCCAACCAACACGATCCTAATACGTCTTCACTTGCGTTATTTATAACAAATGGCGATTCTCACTGTCAAGCCTCCTACTAATACAGTATGATACAAAATGGAGCAGTGCTACCTGAAGCAAGCTGCCTATAAATACAGCCGCCCGTGCCGAGGCAGTCAATTCACATCGATCCCCAGCCAACCAAGCTACGAAACGAAGCAAGCGCGCTGGCCACGTACGAGAGTTCAGCCAGGAGAAAGCCATTGTTGCCATCGACCGATCTTGGGTCAGCTCGAAGCACACACACGAAGAGTTAGGAGTCGTCCGCGGAGGAGATGGGCTCGATGGGACCTGCCGCCGGGAAGCCGCACGCGGTGTGCCTGCCGTACCCGGCGCAGGGGCACATCACCCCGATGCTCAACGTGGCCAAGCTGCTCCACGCCCGGGGCTTCGACGTCACCTTCGTCAACACCGAGTACAACCACGCCCGCCTCGTCCGCTCCCGCGGCGCCGCCGCCGTGGACGGCCTCCCGGGCTTCCGCTTCGCCACCATCCCCGACGGCCTGCCGCCGTCCGACGATGACGACGTCACGCAGGACATCCCCGCGCGCTGCAAGTCCACCACGGAGACCTGCCTCGGGCCGTTCCGCGACCTCCTCACCCGGCTCAATGACCCCGCCACCGGACACCCGCCCGTCGCCTGCGTCGTCTCCGACGTCGTCATGGGGTTCTCCATGGAGGCCGCCGACGAGCTCGGCCTCCCCTACGTCCAGCTCTGGACCGCCAGCGCCATCAGCTACCTCGGATACCGCCACTACCGCCTCCTCATCGGCCGTGGCCTCGCCCCACTCAAAGGTACGTACGTACGGTAGTTTGTTCCCGGGTCAGTGCTCCCGTCACTCGATACAGCGCACGTTGCGTCTCCAGCACGTAGACGCTTTGCCATTATCAGCTGCTGATCGAAGCTCTTATCTGAATATTTGACTTTATGCGTGCAGATGCTGAGCAGCTGACGAACGGATACCTTGATACACCGGTGTAAGATGTGCCGGGCTTGAGGAACATGAGGCTCAGGGACTTCCCGTCCTTCATACGCACCACGGACCCGGACGAGTACATGGTGCACTACGTCCTGCGGGAGACGGAGCGCACGGCCGGCGCGTCGGCCGTCATCCTCAACAGCTTTGACGACCTGAAGGGCGAGGCGGTGGAGGCCATGGAGGCGCTCGGCCTGCCCAAGGTCTGCACGCTCGGGCCTCTCCCGCTGCTGGCGCACGAGGAGCCGCCCTCGCCGCGCTCCGCCATCAACCTCAGCCTGTGGAAGGAGCAGGACGAGTGCCTGGAGTGGCTGGACGGCAGGGAGCCCGGCTCCGTCGTCTACGTCAACTTCGGCAGCATCACCGTCATGACCAGCGCACAGATGGTGGAGTTCGCTTGGGGACTGGCACAGAGCGGGAAGCAGTTCATGTGGATCGTCCGCCGAGACCTGGTGAAGGGCGACGCCGCGGTGCTCCCCGAGGAGTTCTTGTCCGAGACGGCTGGCCGCGGGCTCATGGCGTCCTGGTGCCCGCAGCAGGAGGTGCTGAACCACCCTGCCGTCGGAGCGTTCCTGACGCACAGCGGCTGGAACTCGGCGCTGGAGAGCTTGTGCGGCGGCGTGCCGGTGATCAGCTGGCCGTTCTTCGCCGACCAGCAGACCAACTGCAGGTACCAGTGCAACGAGTGGGGCGTCGGCATGGAGATCGACAGCAACGTTCGGCGTGACACCGTCGCCGGACTTATCACGGAGATCATGGAAGGGGAGAAGGGGAAGAGCATGAGGAAGAGAGCGCAGGAGTGGAAGGAGAGCGCAGTCAAGGCGGTCATGCCCGGAGGCTCGTCTCACCGAAACTTCGACGAGCTGGTCCGCGAAGTGCTCCTGCCCAAGAACTAGTTCTACATTGATCTTCACTGTAATTAGAGAACACTATTACTGTATCTTATTTGCTTGTTAAGGAAGTTCGTTCCTTCCGAGAGTGATGTCCGTTTTGATGTACAAAGATGAAGTTGTCTTAAGATGCAATGGGTCTCTTATAATACTCTTCCTGCGGTACAGACAAATTAAAAGATGATGCATAGAGACTTCAGAGTATACACTCGATGAAGTTGGAGTCACGATTCCTGCAGCGTCTGGACTTGTGTCTAACCATACGGAGCCTATTACCGTTTATGCTGCCCTTGCCCTTGCCCTTCCCAGCTAACACCACCTCCAGACCAGTGAAGACAGCATACGCTTTGTCCACAAATACCAGCTCAGTATCGATGCTGGGTATCTGAGTTTCAAGGAACCTGATAATGCAAAACCTGCCAGAACCCAGGCTGACCATTTTGGCCGCTATGATGCCACTCCTCCGGCAGGTAATTGTCCGCCCAAATCAAGCCCGGCTCCGGCCGCTGCCCGGTGAGGACAGGTGAGAGATCGGCCGCGCAAGGCAAGTGGTAGTCCTGGTCGGAGACGCTAAACCAGAGGTTGAGCTCGGGGACATACTCGGCGGTGCCAAAGAAGGGCAGCGCCCAGTCACCGGCACGGCTCCAGGAGCGGCTCACCGTGTCGAAGCAGTAGGTGCCAAAGTGATCTGCAGAGATGCAGATCACGTTGCCCACCACCGCGACAGAGCCGAGGTATACGTCTTCTTCCAGGGGCGGCAGCGGGAGGTCCTCACACTGCCAGGTCCGGCAGGGATGGTATTCATTGTAGTGCTGGCCGGAGACAAGGGCCTCGAACTGGAAGCTCTTCCCGGGACGGAGCAGCCTCTCGATCACGTAGAGGCTGCCTTCCCCGCCTCCGGGGTGTGGAACGGAGACGGCCAAGGGATCATCCTTGGGGGCGTGGAGGCCGGGCATGGTCACGAAGCAGTCCGAGTCGGCGTCGTAGGTGAAGACGTGCCTCTTGCGGTCCGCGAACACGATGCTGCGCTCCGAGAGAGCGAACGCATCCATTCTGAGCTCGTCGCACTTGGGCGTCGGGTATGGCGGCGGCCGCGTGTTGAAGAGTCGTGCCGGCAACCGGATCGTCCCGATCTCTGAGGCTTGCTGCTTCTTGACCCTGCCGCAGGCCTTTTTCAGGGATGAATATGATGCAGAATCTCTTTGTACCCGCGGCAGAACTCGCCCATGCAGAGTCACTTCTTCCGGTGTCGTGTAGAAGAACTGGTTGCGGGACAGATCGAAGCGGCGCAACGAGTACATGCAGCCCGGGCGGCTCGCCGCAAACAGATTCAGAAACCGCCGGACGCCCATGGCACCGGGTTGAATCACCTTGTCCCCGCCGCCGATGGATTAATGGAGGCGCATGTCCTGAGCGGTAATAAATTTAACAGAAATCAGAAAGTTGAAAAAATTAGAGCAGAATTCAACTCATCGTACAGAGAAAAGAAATAGTGGTTGCCTTTCTATCAAGCCGGGCGAAGATGAAGTAGTAGATCCACGGGCGGCGGAGCTGTACTGGAGATAGCACCAAGGCAGAGCGAGATTGGGGATGGGATCGGGAGGTGCTGTATATTGCTTCACGCGACCAGCACGCTCGCATCGCTAGGTTTTTTGGTGAGAGCGTCTCGCGCTCCTGGGTTGGGCCGGCCCATTGGCACGTCCGATCGCTAGCACGGTTTTCTGTTTTTTTTTCTATTTTTTGTTTTTTAACTTGTATTTTAATTCATAAGTTATACATATAAAATAATTCCAGTTTTTTATGTTGCGTTTTCTTTCATTTTACATTGATAAATGTTCATGAATTTAGAATTATTTATGAAATAAAAATGTAAATGGATTTGAAAATATTTGGCCATTTTAAAAAATGTTCATGAATCAGACAAAGTTCGCAAACCCAAAAAATATTCGCGAGTTTCAAAATGCTCGTCAATTCCAAAAGTTAAGGATTTGAAAAATATTCATGAATTCAAAAATATTTGTGAATTCAAAATAGTTCATGAATTTCGGGAAAAATAATTCAATCAAAATTATCATGAATTGTAAAAATGTTTGAGAATTTAAAAATATGTTCTGAATCGGCAAAAAATCATAAATTCAAAAAATGTTTGTGAGTTTGAAAATTTTCGTCAATTCAAAAAATGTTCATGAATTCGAAACAGTTCATGAAAAACATGTTGGTAACCCAAAAGAAGATCGTAGCAGATCATCTGCGCATTCCAAAGTCAACAAAGTCATCTGCGCATTCAAAAGTAAATAAAGTGTCATAACTGGCAACGACTTCAAAATACCCAGTCCACGGTACATTGCAATTTACTACGCACTCAATATTCAGTCCACCACACTACATGATAATAACCCATCCCGATAAACAAAGTAAACTCAGATTACAACACCGCGCAACGCAGAGTCACAAGGTCTGTGCAACATAACACGTGAGAGAGGCTGAGATGTTGGCCCTCAGAGGTAATAGAAGGCGAGCAGCGAAGTCACCACAGTTGCCAAGAGAACGGTGGCGGAGCCGCCCGGAGACCTCGCCGCCACATTCGCCTTCGGTGGTGAAGCGGTCGCGCCGCCACTGGATGCTGAAGGTGACGGTGCTGCAGTGACAAAAGCATTGTCAAGAGACTTATACGGGCATATAAAACAGCTATTTGGTACTGATCTAGACGATCTTATATTTTTTACAGAGGGAGTACAATGTAAAAATTGTCCGTGAGACACGTTTAGTTGTAGCATTCACATGCTCCGTGATTTGGACAAGTATCATTATTGCTGTAACTATCAGAATAGCTGTAAACCACACAATTGTCAGCTTGCTACGCCCTCCTCAATGAGACCACGGAAGCAGACACCACGTAGGCAATAGAAATGTATAGATTGGTGGCCTGATGGGGCATTCCTCGGATACTAGTGGACTAGTGGCGGATTAGTGGCAACATCTGCATCGCAATTTGGTCCCACCAACAGTCATGGAGTACACCTACCAGAAACAAACGATTTCTTTGTACTACCAAAATAAAAATACTATACTGTACACGAGGAAGGCTTTGAAATTTCAATGCATTTGTGCTTCCGAAAATGAACTGCTCGATGCACATACTCCGTCCGTCATTTTTGCTCGGCATATAATATTTGTCTGAAAGTCAAACTTCGTAAAGTTTGACTATATTTATATTCAAAAATATCAACATCATGCTAGCAAAAGTTTTTGAGCTACTTGTACAAGTCCAGGGGTATGGGTTTTGTCTATCACAGCATGTGACTGCCTCGTCCAAATTTCTTTTAGCTGCTTGTACTTTTTCCAAGCAAAAAAGTTTCTTTTAGCCTATATGCTCTTGTCTGTATCTTTTGACTGCCCAGACCTCATGCTCAGAGCGCACATGCAGTCCCTCGCAAAGATACAAGTCATGTTCACGGACAACGAACACTACGGCGGCCCCATTTTTATGCCATTCTTGTGTTGTAAAATAACGATGTTTCTTCCTTGAATTTATGGATTAGAGTCAACTTTTAGTAGAAACACAAAGGGTTAGAGTCACTTTTTAGTAGAGAAGACCACTAACCAAGATTTATTTCGGTTAAATTCCACATGTAACTAGACAAGCTTTTGTTTGTTCGACTTCAGACTCTCCAAATAAGCGCACAAATACGATGTGTGTGTTCATCGTCATCATTTTCCTCAACATATGTCCTACTAGGGTAGTACTGAGGCTGATGCGCATCATGGTAAGAAAAGAAGACAACAGAAACAAGAAACAGGCATGCATCAAAGAGTGCAATACAAAGACGATGATGTGTAGAGAAGAGCTTTACCTTCAGCAGGAGCACCACCCGGCCCATGTGCAGCTGCAAGCGAACAAGAGGTGAAGATGGTCAAAACCCAATCCAAAAATTTCCAACACGAATCGAGATCTTTCATCGTAAATCCCACACATGAACCGAAGAAATGATAAACTTCCTAGTAGAACAAGAAGGTCTTGTTTCTTGGTGTAAAAAATGGAAGCGGATTCTAGCCAGACCGACGAAAAGAAGATCGTGGAAAAGGTGAGGAAAGGCACGGTGCTCACCGTGACACTTGTTCAAGACGGAGGCGGATTGGCCGCAGGCGGTGGGGAGAGCGAGCACCCGTGTCATGTTGATCGGTATCGGAGTTGTCTTGGCGTCCATGGCAGCGCAGAGGCACTTCACGGTGGCGGGGGTGCCGACGGCGGTCTTCACCTCCGTGCAGCAAGCCTTGGAAGGCCGAGCCGACTTGGTGCTGGGCGTCACATAGTCGAGGCAGTCTGCGAGGCTAATCAACGCCTCCATGCAGTCCGGCGCCGGCGCCGGCGCTGGCGCCCGGGTAGCCGCCCCCGCGGCGTCGGCGAGCGCGAGGAGGACGAGGATGCACGCTGCGGTGGTGGCGCCGCCGGTGAGAGCCATGGCTGCTCTGGTTGGTGCGGTGTGCGCTTGAGCGTGAGAGGAGTGGGTTCGAGCGTGTGGCGATGGAGCTGGGAGGCTTGGGATGCGGGGAGGGGAAAGAGGTTTGTTGGACGGAATTGAGGAGGGGTGCAGGGGTCATTTATTAAGTGGCGGATAGGCTACGGCGACGGTGGGCCCCAACCATTTGATTTTTCTTTTTAGCTGGACCGTTTGATTATCTTTTGTGGTCTGAATGTGGGACTAAAAACCGTCGTACGTAGAAAAGCCCTAGCCGCCGACGACTTGGGTTCGTGACTTTTGCTGGTCCTCCTGGCCTTCAGTCGTCTTTTCGGCCTTCTAGAGGTTGGGAAACTACACATCAACGCTTAGAGTTTAGTTTTTCTTAATCTATGGTTGATTTTTATGTCTTTGCCGGTATTTTTTTTTAGAATTGGCGGCAAAATTTCAATGATAGAGGCGGTGTCGTACAAAATACAAGCTCCATGGCTCTATCCCTGTCTGGGTGTGGCTGTCGTGGCCGACACGACTTACACCAGGGAGCCTGTGGTCTTTGCTCCCACATATCGACGGTCCCATTCTCGTGGAATGTCACCCGCTGCTTCAAATTATCTTGACGATGGTGGCGACGATAATATTGTTAAGCATGCTCTTGTCATTGGGTATGTTAATTTGTTCTTTTGTGCTCTCGATCTTCATCCTCGACGATATGACGATGAAGTAGCAGTTTGACAACCTTGCAGGGGGTGTGTCCTCGCCACAGTGCGTTCAACAATTTTAGGTTGTCACGTGTTTGGGGTGAGCACCTTATGCGGCTCTTTGAAACCTGTGAGAATGGTCAAGCTTGTGCATGTTTGATCTGGTGTAGTTTCTTCATTGGATGGATGGAGAAAAGTCTGACATGCAAGAGATGGATCTAGGGTCAATGACCACAGAAGACTTTGATGTGACTTTATGTTTTATCTTGGTCCTTTGTTGACTCGTTTTTGTTCGATTTGATGTACTTTGTCAAATTTATTAATAAAGTCGAATCGTTTACTAAATAAGTTGTCGCATGTGGATTGGTTCCGTATTCAATGTGGGCCCCTACTCCAGCCTCAAATATTCAGACCAGACGGTCCGGCAGTTTTAGCCTCTAGCGCGGGACCCTTACTTTGAGTCGGACGTATCCGAACCAAAATCTCTCAAGTCGACTCCAAATTGAGAGACGGAGTAAGATTTTTAGACGTTTGCTACGTTGGACTCCCAACACCCGAATCAAAACTCCATACCACATGGTTTTCACACTCCTCCACAGTATTCCCGTTCCTGGCCTCCTTCCCCCTCCCACGGCTGCCAAATCTAGCTCGAATGCCGCCGCCCCTGCTGTGACTTCGACCCAGTCGTCCGCCACTGTAATGGATCCCTCTGGTCCAACGAACCATCAACATCGTCGAGGCCCCGACATCGCCATCGTGCAGGCACGCCGACTCCACGCTGAACACGGTCTTCGTCAAACATACATAGCCGCAGGAGGGAGAAGGTGTGGCGGTCCGAGCGCGCTCCACACCACACTGTTGTGCCGATGCCACATGGATATGCGTTGCCCTGGCCCACCCAGTATGCGTTGCCCTACTATTTTGCGTCCACCCAGTATGGGTCGGCAGCCATGCAGCAGTCTGGAGTTTCAACCTACTCCGGCAGGCCTCGACCGTTCACCGATGACCTCACCAGTTATTGCAACTTCACCGAGTCGTCGCAACCCATCTAGTCACGGATACCATTAGAGAAGCCCTCGTCTACGGGTGCCTGAACACTATTCATTAGGACCCCCCACCCAATCTCAATGATGACCGAACATGTGATGATGAATATCATCAACGTAGATCGAGAATCCGAAGAGTGGAAGATCAATACTCGCAAGTGCGGGATGTGCAGACAAAGAAAAGGAGAGGAGCCTCCTACTCGACGAAAGAGGACGAATTGTTGTGCTTGGCTTGGTCGGGCACATGTATTGACCCGTTTGTCGGTGCAGAGAAGGGGGGGGGGCATTTTGGAGGAGGGTGCATGCGTTCTTTCATGAGAACAAACTCTACCTATCGTATAATACTAAAATTATTCTTGATCGGAACGCGAGCTCGCTCAACCATTGATGGTACGCCATTTAAGAATCCACTAACAAGCTTTGTGGTGCATATACACAAATACAAAATTGGACATCAAGCATCATAGGACTTGATGCACACTTTTGGTTCATTTGGCCTATGTTTTGTGGTGCAGGGGATTGTTTTGCTCTATGTTACAACATGTTGATCATGCAATTGTTTTGCTTCGCTAGCCCACACAACGGCGATCAAACAAGAGATGAAGGTTAAATCCAACCAAAAACGTCTAAGAGCAACTACAACCAGACCCTCCACTTCACACCCCCCCCCCCCCCCCTCACACACACATTTTCCCCTAAACGTCCGGGCTGTTTGGTACCCCTAAAATTCAGCCCATATGTGGGGTGGATATGGGGACGCTCGAACACGTCCATCATGTCGGACCCGACAGGTCGGGTTCATCTCATATCTCTCCAAATCATCCCTTGCCCTTGCCCAACCTGCCTTCTTTTGTCTCTTCCATGCCACCCCTTCCCTTGCTCTGCTGCCGCCGTCACCCTAGCTTCGTCGCTGTCCCCAACCCACAACACCACCACCATCGGACCCAAACCATCCACGGTTGTCCTTGCCGGTCGTTGCCCTAGATTTTAATTGTGTGCTATAATCATTGTTACATGTATCTGTATCGTGAAATGATTGACGTGCATGTGGCTACATGGATTTGAGATTTTGCAAGTGAAGGATGTGGTTGCAGGGAGGACATACATGGGTTGGTTGGCTCCTATTCGCGGATGCGTCCGCAGACATAGAGGGGGTCAGATTTGTGCATTGCTGTTGCAGACGCTCTAACACGACTTGAGATCTTTCATTGTAAATCCCACACAGGAATCAAATAAATGATAAACTTCCTAGTAAAACAACACGATTTAGCTCTAGTTTCTTGATGTAAAAAATGGAAGCAGATTCTAGCCAAACTCAGGACAAGAAGATTATGGAAGAAGTGAGAAAAGGCACGGTGCTCACCATGGCACCTGTTCAAGACGGAGGCGGGCGTGCCGCAGGCGTCGGGGAGAGCGTACACCCGTGTCTTGTTGAACGGTAACTGCGTTGGCTTCGAGAACATGGCGGCGCAGACGCAGTCCACGACGGCGGGGCTGCCGACGTTGGTCTTCACCTCCCCGCAGCAGGCCTTGGAAGGTTGACTCGACTTGCTGCCGGGCGACACAAAGTCGAGGCAGTCTGCGAGGCCGGCCAACAATGCCGAGCAGTCCACCGGCGGCGGCGCCGAGAAGGTTGCCCCCGCGGCGCCGGCGAGTGCGAGGAGGACGAGGATGCACGCTGCGGTGGTGGCGCCGCCGTTGAGAGCCATGGGGTGTGGTGTGCGCTTGAGTGCGAATGGAGTGGATTCCAGTCTGTGGCGATGGAGCTGGGAGGGGAACGAGGTTTGGTGGACAGAATTAAGGAGGTGTGGAGTCATTTTTTAAACGAGATCCTCGGACGTATACGGCGCGAGGACGACAGAAACGCGCAGTGGAATTGACCGCTGAAGTAGACGCGAGGTCGACGGAGCGAGGTCGACGGAGCAGTGGAATTGATTGAACTGCTATCATCTGATTTGTTTTGCACTGATCCAGCTTTCACTTCGCCACTCTGCTCATCAATCTTGTACGTAAGTCTCTGCCCCTCTCTTGTTATCTTCAGATTTGCTTTGACGTCATTGAAATTGATCAAACTGACGTCATCAGATTTGAACTTGATTAAGTTTGCCCTCTTCTCATGGAAAAAAACGGTTGGCTGAATTTGTAATCCTTTGTATTGCTTTATCGGAAATACTAACGCCCACACGTGTGGCAGTTTTGCAATTCACACGCGTGGATCATCGTCCAGTGCAGTTTGCACGAATCTTGACACATTGAGGCAGAATTTGCATGCCACGTAAGACGGGGTTGGTGTGTGGGCGTTGGAGAGTTTGCCCACACGCCCCGCACTACGCTGTTTGCCAGCTGCGTGTGTGGGCGAACTAGTTCCTGCCCACACAGCCACCACCTAGTCCATGCGCGTGTGGGCGAACTGCTTTTCTTCCACACGACACTCCTACGTTGTGGATGGCAACTGCAGTTACGCGAACGTGGCAACTAGGTAAACACACATGACAACTATAATTCGTTGCTAGACGGTGTAGTTGCGCGTACGTGGCAACCAGATAAACACACATGGCAACTGTGATTAACCATACATGGCAACTATGGTTGGACCACACGTGATAACTAGGTAAACACACATGGCAACTACTGTTTGACCATATGTGGCAAGTAGTTAATCACACACGGCAACTACGGTTTGATTACACGCGGCAACTACCATAAATTAGACATGGCAACTATAGTTAACCAAATCAGATAGAGTTGCCATGCTTTTACAACTACACTTGCCATCCCGGATAACTACATCTTCCATCCCGGATGGCAACTAAATCATCATCCCGCGAGAACCTAACGTAGCTGCGCCAGGACGTGTGGGCATTCTTGCTTCGTGCCACACGCGCGAGGTGGAGATGAGTAGTACTTGTTGGGCGTGTGGCACGAAGTAGCTGCGCCCACATGTGTGGGCAATTCTAATGCCCATCCACACACAGCCCGTGTGGGCTGCCTCCTGCTCACGCCACACACGGTGTGTGGGCGGATGCCTAATATACCACACGTGTGGTGGATATCGGCATCCTACTTTATTAGATGGAAGAAGAGATTAAGGGCATTTTCAACGCTGACTCTCAAACCGTCCATAATCGTTCGGATCACGCGCTCCAGACATGTTTTGCCATCTAGCGCGGTCCTGTATTGATTCGTTCGACAGTACGGGCCCGCAAATCGGAGGGAGGGCTATGCGTACATCTGGACCACTGCCACGCCCGCTTCCGAATATCCTAGCCCACCTAAAAAACCTCCGGCCTCTCCCACCATTTCCATCTAGCGCACGCGTCGTTTTCCTTGTTGCATTCATGCCGGCCCAAAGCACGTACCGGCCGACATTACGATATGCGACATGACCGGATGGGAAGGCAGCGTTGACCACGCGACCTCTCGGGTGTCACTGCTTCAATGTGGGTGTCACGCCCCAAGAAACGAACTCGGGCGCTGCGCCGCATTGAAGAGGGTTGGCCGTCCATTCACATGGCCTCGCCGCGGCTAAATAAACCATGCTCCGGCAATGCACATCCACACCTCCCCCTCTCTGAGCCGCTCTTCCTCCCAAAGCCTCACCAACTCTAGCGATGTTGAAATAGTTGGTTCTCCGCGCCAGCAGAAGTAGTCGATCTTCATCAAGCTCATGGCGCCGCCGCTCGCGCTTTCGGGGGCCCTCGGCCTCCACGACGACCGACTCCTCTGGCAAAGAGGAGATCGCCATCTCCTCCGGCAACAAGGAGGACTAGGCGCTGCTGCAGCGTCAATCGCGCCTCCTCACTTTGACAGAAGCATTACTGAGCGATCGGTCCAGGAGTGTGACCCAACATCGCCCTCGCCGCCGTGTTCCAACAAGGAGGAACCGTCATCCCTGCCATGCTATTGTGTCTCCACTCTGTCGCTCTATCGCATCTCCACTCCGCCGCGTGAAGGAGGAGACGGCGCCCCCCTACGCAACCACGGTAACGTTCAGATCGGAAGCCGCATCAAGGAGGAGCTGACGTCCCCGACATGCAACCACGGCGTCCAAATCGGGTGCCGCGTGAAGGGCGAACCGGCGTCGCCACTGCCGGACAGCCGATATTTGTATTTGGTTTGAAATATGTAAACTAGGGTCAAATTTCCATATGTTTGAAAAAAAACACGGCAGACCGGCCGCAAGGACGAAGATGCGTCCGCGCGTTGGGTGCACGACCAATCCAAACGAAAAGGGAACGGACGACGAGCAGGCAGCCGACCCAAATGGAAAAAAGAGGACAAAACACACGTCCATTTGGATCAGTGCATTGGAGTTGCTCTAAAATCCATACAAGCCATGCAACGTCGATCAACACATACATACATAGGCCAACAGAGGGCAACATTAATATTAAACACTAGACAGTTCGATAGCATAAGACAACACTAAACTAAGACAAGATAGTTCAATAGCATAAACTAAGCTAGGAGTAGATAGGCATCATTGACGGACGCCCTTGCCCTTGAACTTGTCGTCGTTATCGCGGAAATAGCGTTCGGAGAGTACGTAGGGGTTGAGGCGAATTTGTTTGCCGCAGCAGTTGTGAAAGGATCGATATGGTTGACTAGAGCGGGGTGAATAGGCAACTACCAATTTTTAGCTTTTCTTAGCAAATTAGGTATAACAACAAATAGGTTGTGTAAATATGCAACTGGGTGAACAACCTATATGATGCTATCAACAACAACAACACGTGAAAGCAAGATATACAACACTACTAAAGCTTGCACAAAGTAGAGGTAAGAAATAACCACAAGTGGAGCCGGTGGAGACGAGGATGTGTTACCGAAGTTCCTTCCCTTTGAGGAGAAGTACGTCTCCGTTGGAGCGGTGTGGAGGCACAATGCTTCCCAAGAAGCCACTAGGGCCATCGTATTCTCCTTACGCCCTCACACAATGCGAGAAGCCGTGATTCCACTAGTGGTGCCCTTGAAGGCGGCAACCGAACCTTTAAAAACAAGGTTGGGGCAATCACTACAACTTGATTGGAGGCTTCCAACAACACCACGGAGCTTCACCACAATGGAATGTGGCTCCGAGGTGACCTTAACCATCTAGGGTGCTCAAACACCCAAGAGTAACAAGATCCTCAAGGGATTAGTGGGAGGAATCAAGTTTCTCTTTGTGGTGTAGATCCGGGCCTTCTCAACCAATCCCTAGAAAATCAACAAGTTTGATTGGCTAGGGAGAGAGATCGGGTGAAAAATGAGCTTTGGAGTAACAATTGAGTTTGGGGGAGGAAGAGGTAAGTCTTCTTGGGGAAGAAGACCCCCTTTTATAGCGGGGGAACAAATCGAACCGTTATGCACCTCTCAGCCTGCAGCTCAGCGGTACTACTGCTCCAGGCGTGGTACTACCGCTCTGGGAGCGGTACTACCGCCACTGGAACGATGAGCAGGAGATATATAAGATGTTGGGAAATGTTGCATGGAAAACAAAAAATTTACTACGCACACGCAATGATCTATCCATGGAGATGCATAGCAATGAGGGGTAAGTGTGTGTCTACGTACCCACGTAGACCGTAAGAGGAACCTTTTCACAACGCGGTTGATGTAGTCGAACTTTCTTCGTGCTCCAACCGATCTAGTACCGAACGCACGACACGTCCGCGTTCTGCACACGTTCAGCTCGGTGACGCCCTCCGTCTTCTTGATCCAGCAAGACGTCGAGGTAGTGGATGAGTTCTGGCAGCACGACGGCGTGGTGATGGTGATGTGATCTCCGTGGGGCTTCGCCTAAGCACTACGAAAATATGACCGAGGGAGTAAACGGTGGACGGGGGCGCTGCACACGGCTAAGACAATGTTGTGTCCTTATGTGGCGCCCCCTCCCTATGTATATATAGGTGGGAGGGGAGAGGGAGGCAGCCAGGGCAGCTAGGGCGCACCCCTTGGGGCTGGCCGCTGGCCCTAGGGCTCCTGCCCTCCTGCGCTCCTCCTTTCCTTGTATGAATAAGGGGGAAAGGAAAGAAGGGGAAGAGGGAGTTCCACTCCACACTTTCCTTTCCTCCTCCCCTTTCCTTTCCCTCCCCATAGGGCCGGCCCCATAGAGGGCGCACCAGCCCCTTGTGGGCTGGTGTGTTCCCTCACTTGGCCCATAAGGCCCATATCTTTGATAGGGGTGCCCGAAACTCCTTTCCGGTGACCCGATAAGTACCCGGTACCCTGCGAAATACTTCCGGTGTCCGAATACCATCGTCCTATATATCAATCTTTACCTCTCGACCATTTCGATGCTCCTCGTCATGTCTGTGATCTCATCCGGGATTCCGAACAACATTCGGTCACCAAATCATATAACTCATGTAACACTATATCGTCAACGAACGTTAAGCGTGTGGACCCTACGGGTTCGAGAACTATGTAGACATGACCGAGACACCTCTCCGGTCAATAACCAATAGTGGAACCTGGATGTCCATATTGGCTCCTACATATTCTACGAAGATCTTTATCGGTCAAACCATTATGACATCATACGCAATTCCCTTTGTCCATCCGTATGTTACTTGCCCAAGATTCGATCATCGGTATCTTCATACCTAGTTCAATCTCGTTACCGGCAAGTCTCTTTACTCGATCCGTAATCCATCACCTCGTGACTAGCACCTTAGTCATTTGCTTGCAAGCTTATGATGTGTATTACCGAGAGGGCCTAGAGATACCTCTCCGATACTCAGAGTGACAAATCGTAATCTCGATCTATGCCAACTCAACAAACACCTTCGGAGATACCTGTAGAACATCTTTATGATCACCCAGTTATGTTTGTGACGTTTGACAGAACACAAGGTATTCCTCCGGTATCCGGGAGTTGCATAATCTCATAGTCGAAGGAATATGTATTTGATATGAAGAAATCAATAGCAATAAAACTAAACGATCATTATGCTAAGCTAACGGATGGGTCTTGTCCATCACATCATTCTCCTAATGATGTGATCCCGTTATCAAATGACAACACATGTCCATGGTTAGGAAACCTTAACCATCTTTGATCAACGAGCTAGTCTAGTAGAGGCTTACTAGGGACACGGTGTATGTTTATGTATTCACACTTGTATTTAAGTTTTCGATCAATATAATTCTAGCATGAATAATAAACCTTTATCATGAATAAGGAAATATAAAATAACAACTTTATTATTGCCTCAAGGGCAAATTTCCTCCAGTCTCCCACTTGTACTAGAGTCAATAATCTAGATTACATTGTAATGAATCTAACACCCATGGAGTCTTGGTGTTGATCATGTTTTGCTCGTGGAAGAGGCTTAGTCAACGGGCCTGCTACATTCAGATCCGTATGTATCTTGCAAATTTCTATGTCTCCATCCTTGGCATGTTCATGAATGGAGTTGAAGCGTCTCTTGATGTGTTTGGTTCTCTTGTGAAATCTAGATTCCTTTGCCAAGGCAATTGCTCCAGTATTGTGACAAAAAAATCATTGGACCCGATGCACTAGGTATTACACCCAGATCGGATATGAACTCCTTCATCCAGACTCCTTCATTTGCTGCTTCCTAAGTGAAAGAACATGCGGTGCACCCATGTTTGGTTTTGGTAATTTCTGACAATCTCTATGGACTAATGGTTGTGTTGAGTTGTATTCGTAGGATTTGTCCATAGGCTTCTCTTGAAGTCCATTTGTTGGTTTCAAGGAGTTTATGTGTTGACCAAGGTGGTATCCAAGGATCTATCCAAAGATTGGTCTAGTGAGTGTTGAGCTAATTGCTAGCATGTCTTGAAGAATAAGATTGTGTGAACATTCATGTGTATCTTCAAGACATCATCTTTATGAAGATAGAAGATTTCACACAAAGTGTAGAAGATACACCGGGTGGTATCAAGTGATCTCACGGCTTGGTAAGCATTGTCCATTGCGCTTTGTGTACTAACCCATGGTCTTTGTGAGAGTTCTATGTGGGGTTATGTTTGCTTCCATGGGCTTTCTTCAAGAGGAAGATCACATACAACCCATGGAGGATGACATCAAATGAAGGTTGTGTTGTGCAAGTTCAAGTGGAGCATCACGAAGAAATCATGCTTGTAGCTTGCTGTCCATTGTGGTGACAATGGACTTGTGAAGGTGTGCCGAAGAGTGACTCACCCATAGTGGAGTATGGGGGAGCAATCAACTAGCCTTCATCGAGCCAACACAATCACGAAAGGTGGTCCAACTTGAGGGAGTCAAGAACATCATCATCTAGCTCAAGTGGACTTCATTCAAGGCAAAGGTTTGCCCTTGATAGGTTTTCTATTTTACCAGTCTCATGGTGATAGTTTGGAGACTGGGTTATAGGATCGATAGACGTACTATCAAGGGGGGCTCTCAAGTGAGTAGCTTGATCGTATCGTTCGTCGAGAGCTCAAACCATTGCATCCTTGCATCATATTTCTTGATTCTTATTTGTACTTTCTCTTTTTGTGGTTTTAGATCTTGTGGTTATCTTCGTGACAAGCTCTAGTACATCGAAAGCGGATTTCATATGCTTCCTCTTTTGCGTTTTCGGTGTTGGAGGTTTTACCGGTCTTCTTCGAGGAAGGGTTCTCACCATTTTCTTATGGGCATTTTCTCATTTTTTTCTTATTTTTATTTTATCAATATTGTGTTAGCCCATGTCGTTAGCTTTCCAACAAACTTGGTTTCATTGAATTCGGAGTCCGTTTGCAGAAGTTGTGGTAGTTTTGGTGTCCTTAAAAGGCTGCAGAGGTACTACCACGGCTACTACCGCTTGGAGCGGATGTAATTTTTTACTACCGCTCCAGAGCGGTACTACCGCGGCTACTTCCGCTCTGGACCAAAATCTCGTTTTAAGTCCAGCGGTGGTAGGCACAGATGTCTTTTTGTTAGTACCGCTCACAAGCAGTAGTACCGCTACCCTTAGCGGTAGTACTGCTACCCCTAGTAGTAGTACCGTGAGGACGAGCGGTAGTACCGCTCCGGCGGTTGTACTGGCCTTTTGCCTCCTCGCTGTTGTTTTTCAAAGGTCTTCCACCGCCCTAGTGGTAGTACCGCTCCCATGAGCGGTAGTACCGCTCTGTGCGGGCTGTGAGCATAACAGTTGGATTTTTCCTCACCTATAAAAGGGGGTCTTCTTCCCCAATGAACCTTATCCTTTGAGCTCGTGTTCTTCCCCCATTGTTTACCTTCTTCGAGCTTGCTATCTCTCAATCCCTCCATGGATTCTTGCTAGTTTTTGGAGGAAAAGAGAGAGGAGATCTAGATCCACATTTCCACCAATCACTTTCTCCTCTATGTGAGGGGAACCCCTTGGATCTAGATCTTGGAGTTCTTGGTGTTCTCCTTCTTGTTCTTCCTCTCATTTTCCTCCCTAGCATTAGTTGCTTTGGTGGGATTTGGGAGAGAAGGACTTGGGCACTCCATGTGCCCTTGCCATTGCATTTGGTGCATCGGTTTGAGTTCTCCACGGTGATATGTGGAAGTTACAAGTTGAGAAGCTTATTACTCTTGGATGCTTGGTACCCATGAGCTTGTTCCTCTTGGGTGCTTGGGCACCCTAGACGGTTGGTGGTGTTCGGAGCTCAATCATTGTGGTGTAAAGCTCCGGGCAAGCGTCGGGGTCTCCAATTAGGTTGTGGAGATCACCCCGAGCAATTTGACGGGTTCTGGTGACCTCCCCAAGGGTTGCCAAAGTGTACGGGTTTGGTGAACGCCCCAAGGGTTGCCATTTGTACGGGTTCGGTGACCGCCCTCAAGGGTCCCTTAGTGGAATCACGGCATCTTGCATTGTGCGAGGGCGTGAGGAGATTACGGTGGCCCTAGTGGCTTCTTGGGGGAGCATTGTGCCTCCACACCGCTCCAAACGGAGATTAGCATCCGCAAGGGTGTGAACTTCGGGATACATCGTCGTCTCCGCGTGCCTCGGTTATCTCTTACCTGAGCCCTTTACTTATGCACTTTACTTTGTGATAGCCATATTGTTACTTGGCATATATCTTGATATCACCTAGTTGTTTATCTTGCTTAGCATAAGTTGTTGGTGCACATATGTGAGCCTAGTCATTTTAGGTTTTGTGCTTGACAAATTAATTGCTAGTTTTATTCCGCATTTGTTCAAGCCTAAACCATAATTATTTTAAAGCGCCTATTCACCCCCCTCTAGGCAACATCCACGATCTTTCAATTGGTATCAGAGCCTCGTCTCTCTTTATTAGGCTTGACCGCCTAGAGAGTAAAGATGTCGACTAGGGGATTAGGATTCTCCGACACTCTTAGTTTCGATGGCACAAATTTTGATGTTTGGGTAATTCGCATGCTTAATCTCTTTAGGGTCATGGGCCCAAAGTTAGAGCGAATTGTAGATGTGTGTTTTTCTCCTCCAAAGGATCCCCAAAGATTATCTTTAGAGGATGAGAAAAACTCTTATCTCAATGCTCAAGATTCTAATGTGCTTTTCGATGCTTTGAGCAATGTAGTTATATTTCAACTCATGCCGTTCCGGGATGCTCATGAGTTGTGGATAAAGCTTCAAGATAAATATGGTGTGTCCAAGATTTGTGTGGATGTTTGTTCTCCCTCCACCTTCAGCCGTGCTACTCTGGTGGGGTTGACGATGGTGTCGGCGAAGCGGCTCCGGTAGGGTTGAGGAAGGTGTCGGCGAAGAGGATCAGAGGCCGTCGACGGGGGCGTCGGTGGGGCGGCTCCGGGAGGGGGGGGGGGTGGACGAAGCGTCTCCAGTGGGGAGTACGAATGAGCCGCTGCAGATGCGCTGCGGTTGACGAGAGTACTGGCGAAGCAGATCCGGCGCCGTGGACAAGGCCGACACTGAATGGGCTGTGGTACACTGGTGGATGAGAAGTCTACTTGTTTCTAGGGGAGGTGGGAGGGGTAGATGCGGCCACAGAAGCAGATCCGACAAGGTGGAGGCCGCTAGCAGTGAATGGGCTCTGGTACGCCGGTGGATGAGCAGTCTAGGGTTTTGAGAGGGGAGGGGAGAAAGGCCAATGAAGTACGGACGACGTGATGTAAAATGCTCTGGTGCTGTGGAGTTAGTCGTTTTTGCGGGAGGGGGAAAGGAAATGGGGGTGCCGTGTAGTGGGGGGAACCGGAAGTTACCAAAGCAGCCCCGACCTATTATGTAGATGAGGGCGGTATTGTAGCTGTTGGTCTTCGTGCACCAAGGACAAAAGGGGAATTTCGCATGCTAAAGACTAAGGTGGCGGAAATTTTAGAAGGAGGTGGGAGATTTTGCCGCCCGTGGGATCGTTCATATCCAGTTTGAACTAATTTTGGACCGTGCTAGCGGGAAGGTCATGCGAGACTGTGTACACGGGGCACGCGTCAGCAGTTAATAACTGGTGTGAAGTACACCCCAGAAAAAAAGACAATAACTCGGGATGATGCGCCGATAACTTGGACGTTCACACGGGCGCGACCAATCGTACGGGTGTAGTGGCGCGTTCACAAAAAAAAGGGATCGAACGCTCAGCCTATGTATTTCTCGTGTAAATAGATAATTTAGTGCAATTGGTTATTTACTTTAAACATAATGCATTGACGTGTTAGTGTAGAGGCGCACAAAAAGAAATGGATATTGTAGTCCGCTACTTAAAAGTGTTACCTCATATGATTATATAGCCTCCATTTCATAAATTGCGTACCCGTTGAATTCATATATGAATATTACATATATTACTTCATAATAGAACCTTAAATCATCCAAGACTAATGATTTTGAATGCAAGAGTAACAATGGTGCATGTACATGATGGCTACATTCGTTGTTTGAAGAGACATCACTGTAACTTTGGCATGCACAACTGAAAAGGTTTTTTAAATAAAAAAATGTGATACGTGAGTGTCCAATCTTTATAGCGTTGAATCGATATTGTACCTTTGGCCACGATACGAAGTAGATATTGATTTATGTTCAAGCGATGCACGTCCACGATCGCTAGATAGTGATACGTGAATGAATTGTGCAATCTCTCTCACACGCATACATATCTCATTTCCCCGTGGGCATCGGAATCACACACGCACACTTCGTGTATTTCTCTCCCTTCGTCAAGGTTAGAATTCGTCTTTCTACCCCGTCCTACAAGTCTCTCACACAGAAACACACACGCTCTCTCTGTCGAACACGCCCACCGCTTTAATTCCGCCCACCCACAACCACTAATGTCTCAAAGTATAATAATGTCTCTCACACATATGCCTAAGGTTAACTCGAGTTCCGGAACGATATGAATACATACAATGGGATTCCAGTAGAGCACCTTTTGTTTTGAGATTTCTCTCTCTCTCTCTCTGCTCACACACACACACACACATGCGCGCGCGCACACACACATTGTTTCTCGCTTCATTTTTCCGGCACTTGCATGCACACCGTTTTGTTTATCTTCGTGATGCTTTAAGTATGCCTCGCACAAATGCTATCTACCTATCCCTTAATATAGCTAGATATGTGTCACACAAACTCCTTCTCCCTACTAGCAAGATGCCCATGAGTTGCACGGAACATCAAGATGCATTTGTATGAGTAGTTCATCTTGTGGGAGAAAAGGATGAACGAGGGAATGCCTTATTTGCAAATGCGGAGAGGGGTGTGGGTATCTTTTTGCAAAATTGCCACAGTTTCCTTCCTATTCGTCGGATATAAATCGGATGGCCTATATTGCAGGATGGCAGGAACACCATCATCACCAACTCTGTTTTTTATAAGAGTAGAGATATGTAAGTGTTACTGCCCCCCCCGACACACACACCCACACAACCACACACACACTTCCCAACACCGAAGGAGTAGGGTGACACCTCGATCTTGATACTAATCTATCGACTGGCTTTTCTCTCAAACACACACACACACACATGCACACACACTACCCGACACCGAAGGAGTAGGGTGGCACCTCGATCTTGATAGTAATCTATCTACTCCTCTTTCAAACACACACACACACTCGCTAGTTGTGCCTCTGTGCCTACCGCGCACACTCTCGATACGTCTTTCTCTCCCTCCCCCTCCCCCTCCCCACGACCCCAACAATGACAGCAGAAGGGTAACAACTCGATCTGATCGTAATCTGTCAATTGGTTTCTCTCTCGAACATTGTGTCTCTGTGCCTCGCTCAGTAGCCCCCTCGATATGTAGACTTCTCGCGCACGCACAGCTGTAGTGACGATGACGCTGAACCCAGTGTGCCTCGTTTTTACCGGCCTCATGTGATAGTTTTCACCTTGTTTTCTGTTAATTAACAAGGCAACCTTTTCTTTGTTACTACTAGTGAATCTGAAATCATTCGGGGTAGACATAAAATATATCACTTCAACCCAATTATCGCAGTAACTATTTTAAAAGAAACTAGCTAGATTCCCGTGCGTTGCACGAAACATCAAGATGCATTTGTATGAGTAGTTTATCTTGTGAGAGAAAAGGATGAACGAGGGAAGGCCGTATTTGCGAACGTGGAAAGGGGTGTGGGTATATTTTTGCAAAATTGCCATAGTTTCCTTCCTATCCGTTAGATATAAATCCGACGGCCTATATTGCAGGATGGCACGCACACCATCATCACCAACTCTGTTTTCTACTCCCTCCGTTCCTAAATATTTGTCTTTTTAGAGATTTCAACAAGTGACTACATATGGAGCAAAATGAGTGAATCTACACTCTAAAATATGTCTACATACACATCCGTATGTGGTAGTCCATTTGAAATCTGAAAAAGACAAATATATAGGAACGGATGGAGTATAAGAGTAGACATGGAGATATATCTCCAGCATGGTCTGCACCAAAAATGTGCTGGACTGGTTAGCGCCGGATGCTCGCAACGCGATGACATGATTTCGAATTCTGTCTTTAACTTTAGATTTTTATATTATATATTACTTATTTAATATATACTTCTTTTGCTACTGTACTGACAGTGGAACCCACAGAGTACTTAGAATACAAGATTAAGGATGGACTTGTTTCTTTTTAACTTTCTGTACGAAGCTGTAGCCACCCTGCAAGTCACGTGTACACTGTACATGCAAATAACTTTTTATAGAGGGACAATCATACACGCAATTAACTCAAAGGGATTGGATGTCACTCTATTATTTCCAGCATAAGAGCATCTCCAACGCCAGCCGGTAAATTTCCTCCCGCTTCCTTCCGCGGAGGACGACATCAAACGCCAGCGGTATACATTTTCACAACTCTAACCAACCAGATGAAATTCATGCAAACACGGACTGATTTCATATAAGCATGAAGGATTTCGTATAAAAAAGCCCGATCTTCATATAAACATGATGGATTTCATTACATTACATGAACTAAGCGGTGCCAATCCGGCTCTCTTGGTATAATTAATACTCCCTCCGTCCGGAAATACTTGTCCTAGAAATGGATGTATCTAGACTTATTTTAGTTATAGATACATACAATTTATCCATTCTTAGAACAAATATTTCCCGCCAGCTGGAGAGGGAGTACATAATCTAAATGGCCGCCCGCGGATCCCTTTGTCTTCCTCATGTCCGGTAGACACTTGCGGGGTCGACGAAGGTCCTTGGAAGAGACGAAGCAGCAAAAAACCACCTGAATGCACAGTCGTCGCCTCGGCGGTGGCCTTCATGGGACCCAAGTGGCGG
Organism: Aegilops tauschii subsp. strangulata; assembly: GCF_002575655.3. Classification (NCBI taxonomy): domain Eukaryota; kingdom Viridiplantae; phylum Streptophyta; class Magnoliopsida; order Poales; family Poaceae; genus Aegilops; species Aegilops tauschii. Next base: position 433,822,926 of record NC_053040.3, on the reverse strand, counting down.
CGGCCTCCCGTGTTCTACTTCTCCTCGATAATGGCGGCGGACACGGAGAAGCTGGCCACCGACTCGTCGCTCTCCACGCATGCACCTGGCTTCTGTCTCTGCCTGCATGGCGCTGCCGCAGGCACGGGAGGCGCGCCCACAGACACAGGAGGCGCGACACCGCAGACACTGGTGGCGCGGTACGACGCGACAGCGACAACGCCCGTACCGGTTTGCTCGCTGTCGTGCCGGCGTGGAGCAACTCGCCACTCCTCATCGAGCTGAACTAGAGCGGCGATTTGCTGAACCACGCGCCTACTTGGGGCGGCAACTGGCTCCGTCGGGCCAAGCGAGGTTGGTGAAGCACCGAGCAGCCTCGCCCGTATTCGGAGGGCTCGGTGGGCCACCCAGCCGGGTAATATGCCAGAGAACGGCTCCTCGGAAGCCATCGGAAGAGTGGAGAAAATGGTGAAGGAGGGTGAAGGAGGAGATGGGGGAGCGGCGGAGGGGTGCGATTCTTGCCTGCTGTCTGTCTGGCCTCGTGTAATTAGAGGGCGGACGGTAGGAGCTTGGCCGGTGTCTGGCCTCATTTAAACTGAGGGCGGACGGGAGGAGCTCGGCCGGTGTTGCATTTAATTCTGGCCCGCTCATGAACGGACGTGTGGCCGGAGTAGGTTTCTCGGTTTGCATGCGGGTTTAATGGAGGCGAGGAGGCGTGTTCAACCGGGCGTGCAGCAGGCGGCACAGTACTATTCGATTTGACAGCGGGCGGCACCGTTCCCGATACGGCTTTAATGCAGACGAGGGAGGGAGTAGCGGTTCCCGAAATGTTGAACGGCCAATGCATCCTCCTTCAATTAATGCATGAGGGAAGTAATGGGATGAGGACCGGGAAAAGAGGCTGCACGATGTGAATGCAACGCAGTTTGCCCTCATATAAAGGCGCCCCTCCATTCCAATGCATCTACCACATCGTACGCACCTAAGCATTTGCCTAAGCACCTACACTAAGCGCAAAAGAGCTCACTCCAGACCCATGGCAGTGATGCGCGCGAGCGGCCAACGGCTGTGCCAGATGGTCCACGACGTCGGCCTGCGGCATGGCGCCGAGGATCGTCTCCAGACGGTGTTGGAGACCGGCTAGTGGATGGCCGCCGTCGAGGCCAACTACGACTCTCAGTTGGACCAGATGATCGTTGCCACCACCAAAAAGTTCACCGTCCTAAAGAAGCTCGCGGACGACATCGCCATACTCCTCCAGCCCGCGTGCCCGGGCTCCTCATTGCCTGCCACCCTAATCGGCCTCCATGGCCAGAACCTCTTTCAAGCACTGGTGGCCCTGCGACTGCCCGCCGATGCCACGAAGAATGTCCACCTGGAGGTCGCGCTCGCCGCGAGGCGCCTCGCCCTAGAAGAATTTGTCGACCTACGCATCCACGTGTACGAGCAAATCGTGTACATAGGTATCTACAAGGCTAGTGAGGATGCTACGACGTTGGCCTTCCTCAACCGGCTGGAAGCCTTGGATGCCTTTGCTGAGAAGCACCTCGACCTCGCCACAAAAGCCGCCGCTCCTTAGCCGCTGGTCGGTGGCCCGGCTCACTAAGTTGAGGAGGAGGAGGTCGTACATTGATGGATGCATCTTTCTTCTTGCCTTCTGTAACCACCACTGCGATCGCATCATCATCATGGCCTTAATTCTTATTGTGCTGTTGCATTCTCGTTCTAGTCAATACCGACATGTGCGATCCCTTTACTTAATTATATGCATCACTCTAACTAGTACTCCATCCGTCAATTTATAAGTTGTGCTTACCTTTTCCATCAACTTCGTGCAACGCGCGGGCATCTTGCTAGAAACACTAGAACATGTCGGACCGCGTGTGACCAAACCGATGATGCACCAACCTAGCTACTACGTACCCTGCTTATCTAGCGGAAATAGCCCCGCCCTAGCGTTTCCAATCGTCATTTCTATCTATCGATCGTGCCAAGGAGCAGAACCAAAATGTTACAATTTATACATGTTTCTCTACTCCTACTCCTATAAAAGACTCAGTTGGTGATGGTGGTGTGTCTGCCATCCGTCGTTTCTGACCATTAGATCTGCATCTAACGGCTGTGAGGTAAGTTGTTGCATTTTTGCAACAATAGCCCACTTCTCTGCTCCAATTTGCACAAAACCCCTTATTATCTTGAAAGCAACCACATCCCTCCCTCACCTCATCAAAACAGCCTGAGAAATATATTTTGAGTGAAAAGTACTCCCTCCGTTCCTAAATATTTGTCTTTCTAGAGATTTCAATAAGTGACTACATACGGGGCAAAATGAGTGAATCTACACTTCAAAATATGTCTATATAATCCGTATGTGATAGTCCATTTGAAATCTCTAAAAAGACAAATATTTAGTAACGGAGGGAGTAATATATTAGGAGTATATCAAAACAAGAGTGATTTGTTTCAAGTTTGTGAACAAGTACTACTATGCTACTACTTTGGATCCATCGCAACGCACGAGCACATTGCTAGTAAAAGGAAAAGGCCTGCCGCGTTCGCGTCGCACTCCCCCTACACACGCCCGGGAATCGGGAGTACTCCACGGCCCGTCCGGCACGACACATAGCTTAGGGAAGGCGTGTTGCCTAGCATTTTCACTTTCATGTGGGACCGCCGTTGAGCAAACCGACTATTGGCAAACCGCACCCCGCCCGCCGCCGGGTTGGAAAACAGAAACGAGGGGAAGATCTAGCCGTAGCACGGAAGCCAAGAAATTTGGTATCAGATGGGGCTCGTTGATAGAGTAGGAGCATGCCGTACTACTCTACTCCTACTAGTACCAAGTTTGTACTATACAACTAGTACTACCACTATACAGCTAGTAGGTACGTGCACGACACAACATCGTAGGAACAAAAACCGGGAAGATCTTGTTTTGGGTGATTTATCTTTTTTTCAGTCAACATAGTATGAATAATATGATGTGGGGGGCACCCATGAAGCTTATGTGGCTTGGTTGCATGGCTACTAAAGGTTAGAGAAAAATAAATAGATAATGTGTTTAGAGTGCACTCCACTAAATAGACTAGTAAGGTACACGTGCATTGCACGCATGAGATTCTGGTGGTTTGTGCATTATGCTTCTACATGTGGAGTCTTCTAGATTCTACATGTGGCAAAATCTTTGTACCGTCGGATTGGCTTCATCCAACGACCAACTTTCAAAGTTATTCACACACTATACCCCTATATAGTGTGTGAATAACTTTGAAAGTTGGTCGTTGGATGAAGCCAATCTGACGGTACAAAGATGGCAAATCCGAGCACTACTGGCCGTTGGATATCATCTACATTCCACCAGATTCTGCCACGTGTAGAATCTAGAAGACTCCATGGTTGAACTTCATTCATGACTAACTTTGCCACAACTAAGCTTACGCAAAGTGTGTCTGCCACAAAAAATGTGGCTAACAAAATGGCCACCACAAGTGTGGCAAGATTTGGCAAGAAGTTGAGTCTATGACATGTGGACCATGTAGCTAGAAAAGTGTGGCAAGCCACAAATGTAGCAATGAACCAAACACATGCCTGGTGTGTTTGGTAGGGTGTATGAAGGGTGCATGATCCCAAGAGTTCCCTTCTTGACCCACTTTTGGGTGTTTGGTAGAGTGTATGGAGGGTGCATGAGTCCACACCAGCTTAGCACAAATACACTAGAAGCATGCATGAAGAGAGCATACATGAAGAGAGCATACATGAAGAGGGGTGTTGAGTTGAGCATGCATGAAGAGGGAACAACTATGCTGAGACGAGAACGCAACCAAACACACTTGTGGCACACCTAAGCTTAGGCGTGGCAACCTTAGGATGCAAACCAAACATCTATACCCCTATATAGTGTGTGAATAACTTTGAAAGTTGGTCGTTGGATGAAGCCAATTCGACGGTACAAAAATGGCAAATCCAAGCACTACTGGCCGTTGGATATCATCTACATTCCACCAGATTATGACACATGTAGAATCTAGAAGACTCGACATGTAGAAGCATAATGCACAAACCACCAGAATCTCACGCGTGCAATGCACGTGTACCTTACTAGTAGTTGGTAGTAGTAAGAAACAAATTCCGGGTTTGGCACGAGCTCGTACTGCGGGAGCACCACAAGGCCTGCCGCAGGAGTTACATTTCCCTCTCGGGGCCCACAGGACCGAACTTCAGTGGCTTAGTGCCCGACCTATGAGTCAATGACATGCGGACCTTAAATGTGGCTGGCCCACATGTCATTCTCATGGTGGTGGTGTGGTTTGTGACTCACTCGTTCGAGATGAGCAAGCCGGTGGTGGCGTGGCCGTGGCGAGGGTGCCACAGTTGGGCGTCGGGGCGTTACGAGGCATAGATGGCCACACCGGCGGGTACTACCTATAGTACAGAAGTACTCCAGCTAAGGATTGATGCCCGGGACAAAATGTGTCACAGCCGCTGATGAAAATTCGATGGTGCGTGAGTACGGATCGGAGCACAGCAGCGGAGCAAGCAAACCGCGTCCAATCGGGTGTGGTTGTGGTAGAAAGTTGATGGTCGCCGCAGTTCAGCTGGCCCACATGTCATGCACACAAAGGTAGAGGATCGGTGGGGCCGAGAGGGATGAGGCGCACGTCGGGGGGATGAGGATCCCCTGACGTGAACAATCCTACCATTCTGTCACTGACATGTGGGACCCCCAAGTGTGGGTCCGACCTGTCAGCGAAGGAAAGGCAGGGTAAGGTAGTGATAGCCACGTCAGAGGATCCATGTCCACGTCGGGGGACGTCATGCTTACAGGTAGGGTTGGAGCGGCGTCGTGGGAATCGCGTGTGGGTGTGGCAGTGGTAGAAACAAGAAACGTGATGGTCGCCGTGGTTCAACTTCCATGGACAAGCTGTCATGTCTGCTGACACATGTATATCAAAACTAGAGTGTTTATATTTCAAGCACGTGAACACGTATTATTCTACTACTTTGGATCCATTGCAACGCACGGGCCAGCACATTGGTAGTAGTAGTGTCTATCTCTATCTCTAGAGGCCTTCCCTCGTTCATCCTTTTCTCTCACAAGATAAACTACTCATACAAATGCATATTGATGTTCCGTGGAACGCACGAGGATGTTTCCTTGGGGGTCTCTCCAGCGCGGCGTGGCCGTAGTTGCAAGTTGACGCCCCTTGAGATGCCGACGTTGAGGGGCACTCGGATTTCCTCCGATGAGCAGGTAAGATAAGTTTGATCACGTAGTAAATGCATTCTAAAGACTACTTCTGTGTCCATTTCCTAATTCTCCCCCTGCCCACTATTTCACAGGTTAGGCTCGGTGCGAGTGGAGATTGGCTTGCATATGTACGGGTGTGTACCAACATCAATTTGCACAACATTTACAACGGTGACACCATTCCCGTAGAACCTTTGTCCAACATTGGGATCAGCCATGCAACGGGCCACCGCATGAATTGGTATGATGGAACCACGGTGAGATTGAATAAGATAGCACGAACCTTGCACATGGCGGTCAAAGGTGGACCATGCTGTCTGCGACCGATTTGTTGCCGTACGAGTACGAAGATGCTGTGCTCCTTTCTAACCGCATCTTCGCGGTGACAAACCAGGGGACTTGTTTCGTATGGGACACATCCTATGATATACTCCCTCTCTCCCAGTTTATTTGTTTTGAATCTTTTCGTTTTATAAGTTTCAAATTCAAATTTAGAGCTCCCCATCACATGTTGAGATTACAATGTCCATTAAATCGTTGCGTGCATGTATAGTAAAGAAACAAATCTCAAGTTTGGCACGAGTTCGTGCAGCGGTAGCACCAGCCTGGCGCAGGAGTTACTTTTCCCTCTCAGGGCCCTCGGGACTGAGCTTCAGCGCCTTACTACACCTGCATTTGAGTCAATAACATGTGGACCCGATAGGTGGCTGTTCCACATGTAATGCTCCCGAAGGCAGAGGGGCAGTGGGGCCGAGAGGGGTGAGCTGCAGGTCGGGGGACGTGTGGTGTCATGGGTTCGTGCGGCGTCGTGGGAATCGCGTGTGGCTGTTGTAGAAACTTGATGCTCGCCGCATTTAAGGTGGCCCACATGTCATGCACACAAAGGCAGAGGGGCGGTGCGGCCGAGAGGGGTGAGGTGCACGTCGGGGGACGTGGTGCCGTGGGTTGGAGCGGCGTCGTGGGAATCGCGAGTGGCAGTGGATGAAACGTGATGGTCGCCGTGGTTGAACTTCCATGGACAAGCTGTCATGTCTACGGACACATGCATTGCATACCGATCACTGGAAGGAGTAGTAGAGAAAGCTAGGCGGATAAATAGTTCCTTATAGTCAAGCGGACCCACGCTACTACTTGTTCCAAAGACATGCACACCATCGAAATAGTCCATCTATATCAATATACACCAAGAGGGAATAATGTTTTTTACAAGAGAGGAAATAGTTCATCCATCCATAATGCCCTGCTGCTGGTGCAGCCTTATCTTCTTCGTCTTCTTCTTCGTCTTCTTCTTCTTCTTCTTCTTCTTCTTCTTCTTCTTCTTCTTCTTCTTCTTCTTCTTCTTCTTCTTCTTCTTCTTCTTCTTCTTCTTCTTCTTCTTCTTCTTCTTCTTCTCATTTTCTATGGGAGACGGCTTCGCAACAAGCTCTTTGGACCTTGCAGCTATCTCGAAACTCACACGGGCATCGAGGGCAGCATATTTTATCCGCTCGGATGTCAAGGGATAATTCTCCCATCCAGTCGACCTTAATGCCACTGTCTCGTCACCCTTCTGAAGATTTGTACCGAGCACAAAATTTTCTACGTCGAATAGGGATGGTGTCTGTTTATCACAATCCTCTACAGGAATTTTGATTCTGGTTTGTAGGTCAGCGATGCTTTTCAAATCAAGGTTGTACGGCTCCAGCTTCTGTTTGTCCCCTTCGATGGCTACCCCACAGAAGTATATGTCCTCCCGAGACAAGAAATCGTGAAGCTCACCTGGTATGGAGGGCGCGTGTATGATGTGGTACACCAAAACATCATCTTCGAGGCACAGCTGAAGGACATCGGCGAGTTGGATCTTCCCAGTGGCACGCTCCGTGTACTCTACGTCGAGACCGATGACGCTCGTCTCTACCTTTTCGAGGGAGTTGGATACATTGTTGATCCACTTCCGAACAACCCTTGGGTGGACGGTGACGGTGGCAACTATGCTGAACGAGCCTTCGACGAGGACATGTTGGACGCTAAAAACCTGCATCTCGATCTCTTTCGCCATTTGGAACCACTAGAACAGAGGGCTATGGTTTGGAGAATTTGGATTAGATGGCTAGTCTAACTGAAGTAGTAGATGATTATTTAAAGAGGTTAAAACAATGTGAATGTAGTGGGGTTTGGATGCAAATGAAGACGAAAGGGAGGTGAAGAAGCCGAGGAAAATTGGTTCTCGATGGAGAAGTAAATGGGAGAAGTGGCGTGCAGGCAGTTGATTAGACGGCTAGGTAGACTAAACGAAAAGGCTATGCGGGTAGACTGAGGAGTCGTACCTGTTCGTGTACGTGCCCATCCTTCCTGATAGGTGGGACCTATGCAAACAGATAAAAAAATGTGTCGTAGCTGGTTCAGATGGATATTGGCGCGCCCGTGGGAGACACAACATTCTCTGGTTAAGGAATACACGGTTATCCTCATCAACAAAGAAAAGGTCCATCTTCGCGCTTCCGCATGCACGAGAATTTGGTTCTGCTCGCAATATGGATGATACCTGGAGGATGAAGTGAATAGGCATGCTAGCATGGGAGACCTATTTCCGCTATACAGTACTAGAGTGCTCATGTTCCTACTAGTAGTAGTAGTAGTAGTAGTAGTAGTAGTAGTAGTAGTAGTACAACTGTGGTACACTTGATGGTCAAAATACTATTTATCTGGTCCTCACAGTGAAGTGACAACACCATGCGCTGACACTAGCCTAGGCGGTGTGTTCGGGTTACCAAAGTCAGCCTCACCCTGTGCACTGTGCAGTCTGTCACCGCCGCTGTACAACACATTAGCATGCCTCGCCTCGTCTCCCTCTCCCCTCCCATAGCACCACTCCATCTCCATCTCCATCTCTGTCTCTATCTCACTGTGCCCCCGTGTACCATCGCCTCGCCCGCCTCCTCCAGTACCACTATTCCCTCGCTAGCCGCTCCAGCACCGACAACCTTCTCCCCAATAAATCAAGCCCCCAAAAACCCCCACCTTCCAAACTCCACCATGGCCGAACGCGAACCGCGCATCATCCATATGATCCACGATTGGAGAAATCTCCCCAGTGACATACTCGACCTCTGTTGTTCGTGTATGGATATGTTGAGCGCCCTGCGACTGGCTGCATGCTCGAGGGACATGCACACGGCCATCATGGAAGCAAGGCCTAAGCTTTTCAAGACACCCTACTTGCTGCTATCTGGTCTTGCGAGATTTGCTCACCATGATACGGAGGCGTACATGATGCCCCTCGACTTCAATCTGATCTCCATTAGCCGAAACTTCTTTGCAGGTATGTAGTGGGTCGCCGTACATCATTTCCCTCGACTTCGATCCGATCACCATCGCCCGAAACTTCTTGGCAGGTATGTACTGGCTCAGCATGTACTCCCACTGGATGGCTGCCTTCAGAGAAGACGGTAAAAAGTTGGTGCTCGTGAACTTCCAGACCTCCCATGAGATTATCCTTCCTCCATTGGATTATATAGAGTTTTACCATCGCGGTCAAAGTCATCTAGATTACCACGTCATTTGGACGGACCTTGTTTTGCAGAAGATTGTAATCGGCCAAGTGCCCACACGACATGCGAATTACGCAGATTTCAAGCTAATTGCCTTGTTCGACCACGGACTCGCCTATCTTTACGCCGGTGCCTTCTTTAGCTAGAGACAACTCAGCTCGCAGTGGATCATCGTCAAAGCTGATACCCACTTCTGTGATGTTATTGAACACAATGGCATCATCTACGCGATCGACAAAGCAGATGGCACCACGTATTGCTGGGACGACGCGTGTAAGTTGTTTCCTTCTCATGTTAATGATGACGCCATGACACTGTTTGAACTTTTTGTGATGATTGGCATGTCCTTGTTTGAGCAGAATTTGAGTAGAACTATGGCAATGTATTAGAGACGCTGTAAATCAGCTATTTTGGAATGAGTTAATTCATGCGATTGTGGCCATGTCATTACAGCCAATTTGTACCCCTGAATAATCATATGGTTAGGAATATATGGATATTCTCCTTATTTTACAGTAATCTATATACTACTACTAAATATGAGTGTGTATCAATGGCCATGTTAGTTTCCTCATTTTCATGATGTAGAAACATGCACCACACTGTTGGTTTCATCTAACCATACATTAGGGAAGTAAATGTGCATATGGAGAACTCTATATTTGGAAGTAGTGAAATCCTGCAATGCTTACCATGTGTACATACCTATATTCGCCCTTCAGCAATCAATGGCTACAATAATATCCTCACAAAATTTTTGCCCACAGAACACGAGTATATAACAATGCATGGTCTGTTAGTTACCTTGAAGAATTTGTTTGTGAGGACAGAACATGATTACATAACATGCATGACATGGTAGTTTCCTGTGAAGAATCGATTGCGAGATAACATGAGTATAACCATGCATGGCACTTCTATATTTTCGAACCCAGTATACATTTCCCTATATTTTCCTCCCAGTTCCAACAGGGACATATCAATGATGTTTCTTGCATTATCCTACTCATACTCTGAACAATGCTGATCTTACATTAACAATGCATGTCCTTTTTGATATGATGCAGTGTCCCTACAGTTACTGCCCTTTGTAATCACACCACCTTTGCCAAAAATAGGGAAGCACAACTGGTTCCTCGCTCGATCAGACGACGAAAAAAGACTGATGATCATTCGGACACATGAGCCAGAAAAGTTATATTGCAAAAACCCCACTGTATACAAGCACCGTGAAATACGTGAGTATCCGGACAGTGGCTGTTACATCTATGAGCAGGATACCAGCTTGTTGGGGCCTTCAGGATTTTTTAGTTGGAGGTGGGTAAACAGCCTTGGTTCACACTCTCTATTTCTCGGACTCAATTATCCGATTAACCAGGAGATCACTGTTGGCAAGGACCTTGATGGCAGAGAGGCTCTGTTTGCTATGGAAAACTGTGTCTACACAGCGAGGCCTAGGAGTTCGGGAGCAAACTCCCCTGATTGTCAACGATACAGCCTGCAGCCAAAAGAAGGTGAGAATGACAAAGGCATCCGGATTAACTTTGATCCTTGGATGTCTCAATTACGACAGGCAGTGATGTGGTTCAAGCCTTCAGGCTGATAGGTAATTGGGCTGTTGCGTCGAAAGGGTGGAGTACTGGTGTTTCCGGATCATTGGTCGCTGAAGCGGGGCTGCAAATTATGATGGTGTTGGATCATCTCTTCGAATGACTTTGTTGTCTTTGTTGCTTGTTCTGGATGGGTAGTTCTTTCTTTTGTTATGCATACTCCTTGTCATTTGGTCATCCTTGTCTATGTCACTCTTACTATGTAATAGTTGCCTCTGTTTAGAATGTCATTCTCGTCTGGATCACGAGAGTCTGAGCGCTGCAGATGGGTGCATTTTGGTGGTGTAGCAAGACTTCTTATGAACTATCATGTCTTGCTGTTTATGTGAGTAGTAGTCACTAGTCAGTGTTTGAATGTTGTATATATCGTTGTTTCAAACTGTTTATTGTCTCAAACTACTGGTGGGCTAAATGAGGGCATCACCATTCTCCAGTGTTTAGAGTGTATCTCCTTTTTTCAAGTTATATAATTTGAGCTCAGTGTCTTTTCGATGATGTACACTTGTTTGGGCCAGTGAGGTGTCGTTGAATATGGGCCGAGTAGTAACGCAATGCCAAACAGGTCAATTATGACTCTCAGGCCGGGCTCTCAAAAGATCCTCAAAAAAAGGCCGAGCTCTCTAAAAAAGAAAGAATAAGGACTCTTAGACCGACATGTGGGCGCCACCGGTGTTTTTGTGCGCTTGCGCGCCGAGAGCATATTGGCGCGTGTTCGAAATTCATGCTACCTTTTCATCCCCAATCTCCCGCCCCTCCCCCACCTCTGGAATCTCGATTCCTACTCCAGTTCCCCAAACCCCCCTCCTGTACTCCCTGTACTCAAGCGCACTATCATGTCGCCGGTCAACGCGGATCTCCGAGCCGGAGATTCTGAGGTCCGATCTGCCTTTGGTCGCTGCGTGCTGTCGCTCAACAGTGGCATGGCGGCGCTTGATGACCAGTTTGCCGGCAAAGTGCTGATGGTAACCATCAACGGCGACCGGCCTCCCGTCTCGCCGGACGACCTTATCAAAACTCTTGGCATTGCGCATGACATCCAAATAAGTGACTTGCTCGTCGAAGTCTATCCGCCACCAGATGATTTCTTCGTCAGGTTCCGGACAACTTTCTACTGCAGTCGTGTGTTCAAATCTTCCCGGCGTTTGTTCTGCGATGGCGCGCTGGTGAGCTTTGATCGGTGGCACCCAGGATGGGGCTCAGTGCCCTCTGAGCTTGAGTTTTTAACAAATCTTACCTTCCACGGCATGCCTCGACGTGCTTGGAACAACGAGTCCATGAATGAGCTTATCAATGACCTTGGAGGTGAGCTCAAAAGTATGTTTGTTCCTCCAGACAGCTGGGCTCTGACGGTTATGGCATGGATGAAGAAGCCGTCCACCATACCGAAGGTGATTGATGTTGAGATACCGGTGCAGGAACCGGGGTTGTACTATTTGTCGCCACCAAGGCCGCCGCGGACCACGTTAGGGATGTACCTGTATCGAGTGTTCGTGCATGTTGAAGAAGTGGTCAATCCATCAATCGAAGTCCCGCCGCCGCCGCTAGTGCCAGGGTCCGTTGACGACGTCCATTACAGGAGTCAACGTCAGACTTTCCCCGTGTTGCTCGGAACGATGGATGGCACAGGGCCTACTCCATCGCGCGGCGGAGGCCACTGCTTCTTTGGGAGAAGAGGCAGGGCTGGCTGCCTGGATGTGCTCTAATTTGAGGTAACAACTGAATCTTGTCAGATACTAGTTAAATCCGAGCTATGGGTGTGAAGCACTGATGTGCCAGTACATTTGATTGTGACCTGTTCTAATTTTGTACCTAAACTTTTTTTAGAAAGGGCTGTACGTCAACTTAATGTGCTAGCAGAACTAATTGTGTTGTCTGTCTGTTTTCTTTGCACAACATTCAAGATATTTCCCCGTCATTGATAAAGACGATGAACCGTTATGTACGAGTTCGTTGGTTTCAACATAGCCCTACCCGTAGCGATCCACTGCTTCCATCCTGATTGTGCCGCCTGCGTGAAATTTTTGTATGCAAGTTTAGTGTGCTATGATGTTCTATATGATTGTGTCAATATAAGTTTTTACTGAGCATCGACAATGCATATGGCTGAAAGATGTATTTACGAGCATCGACCGATGGGTCTCTCTCTCTCTCACACACACACAGACACACACACACGCACACACACGCACACGCACACACGCACAAGTGGGACCCGTTGAATTATTTCTTTGCTCGTGACAGCTTTTAATTAGGTTCCACTGTAATCTAACTTTTTTCTTAAGTTGTTAATTGAGCTCAGTGACTTCAAAAAGTTGTAGAGAAGCCTTGTTTGGGCCTTTCCGGCGTCGCTGAATGTGGGCTGAGTAGCCACGTTAGGTTGTACTGTACTACACAGGCCTTTTTTTCAACATCAGCAATGCAACTGGGCCGACAGTTGTACACAATATCCGGGTCAACTTGTTATTCTCCGCCCCGCTGGGCTGCAAACTTTCCTAGGAGGTATGCATTAGGCTTAACAAGAAAATGGACTTTAAGAAATAATAAATGGGATGTAATTATAATAACTGGGCAGTTACTATAAAAAAAATGCACCAAACGCGCAAAAATATATTATTTTTGGAATTTGAAAAGTTTAATTTCATTACTTGTTGTGCGCGCAATATTTCGTTGGATTTGAACGTAATACAACTTTATTTTGAAATTATATTTAATCTGACTAGAAATTTTGGATAAAAATATTTCGGATCCCATAAAAATGTGGGAATTTTTTTTGAATTCTGTTTTGAGTGGTTGGTTGAAATTATTAATTGTTGTCCTAGCTATAAAATGGGTTGTACTTTTAACAAACTGTAAATGGGCTGTAGTAAATTCCATTAGAATTAAAAAATGGGATGTACATTCTTACAAATCGCAAATGGGCTATATGTTCTCTGCCACAGACTTGTGGGCCTTCTAAGTTGACGCGTCCCCTAAAAAAACTAAGTTGACGCGTATGCAAGGCTTTGTCAACAACACATGGTTCTGGCAGCTGTGGCCGTTGGATGTCGTGCTTCTTCTTCAATCTCGGATATTCTTGCTTTAGCCACCCAAAAAATGATTCCTCCCCCTGACATCTGGGGCGCAGCGTTTCGTAGGCTGACCTGTGGGCCTACTAAGTTGACGCGTACCAAGGGCTTTGTCAACTTAGTCAATATAAATGATTCTAGCTGCAGTGACCGTACGATGTCTATCCAACGGCCGTAGTGCTTCTTCAACCTCTGGTCTTCTTGCTCCAGCCGCCTAAAGCAGCGTCGGTCGTGCCGCGTGCTCCTGCCTCCCGTGGTCGGTTGTGATGCCGCGGAGGCCTCACCGCCCCCTACTACTCCCACCGCTGGCCAGGCCATCCCTCTACTCACCCACACCCCCTGTTATTCTGCGGCGATGACAGCCTCACATCGCAGCCAAACCAGTGAACCCTTGTACTCCTTTCCGCGCGGGCTTCCACTGCCGCGTCGTCCCCGGCTCCGCGTTGTCCCCTTCCTAGGCCTCGCCGTTGTCCACCGCCATGGTGCTCTCTGTGCGGCATGGTCAATGTGGTCAACGGCCGACTTCCATCGGAAGAGTACTGTACGTGGAGAGGCTGATAGCTGGGTCCACGGCAGCCGCAAGGAAGTGCCTCCTTATTACGCGCAAAATAATTATTCCTCCACCTGACAGCGGGGACCCATCGGACGGGCCACCGTATTTCGCAAAAAAAAATGTTTCCCCCAGACTGCTAGGACCCACCAGCTACATCTTCGCACGCAAGGAAGTGCGTCCGGGCAAAAAAAAAAACGATTCGCCCCCCTGACTGCTGGGACCCACCAGCTACATCTTCGCACGCAAGGAAGTGCCTGACAGTCGGGACCCACCTGGTCGAAGCGTACATAGCATTGTCATTCTGGTCGCGAACGTGTACGTACATACTGGTCGATGTAGAGGCGCACCACGTGTCGTAGTAGAGGCGCGCACGTAGCATGTACATGTACGTACATCGGCAGTGTGCAAGAAAGAAAATACGGCCACATACGTACATACGGGTTGGGTCTCGAACGCCTACTCGCGCATACGTACGGCCAGGGCTCGTGTACATGGCTGGGTCGGAACGGAGAAACAACGTCGTCGTCGTGTTCATGGGGAGCCAACCGGCTGGGTCAGAACGGAATGCGTCGTCGTGTTCATCGGGAGGGCTTGGATGGAACAGCCGATGGAAACGAGGCCTGGCATACCGCAGAATGGAGGAAATGGCGTTGTGTTCGACCGACCACGTTCGAAACGAGATCCTGTTCATCGGGAGGGGTCTGGCGTACCGCAGAACGGAGGAAACAGACTTGTGTTGGACCTCCTATGGTCGAAACGGGGTCCTGTTGATCGGGAGGGGTGTGGCATACCGCAAAACGGAGGACACGGACTTGTGTTGGAGTGCTACGGTCGAAACGGGGGTCCTGTTCATCGGGAGGGGTGTGGCGTACCGCAAAACGGGACTCCACGAGATACTATTCATCTCCACCGTCGACCCCCTCCAGCCTCCACGGGCTGCGGTTCATCCACCATCAACCTCCTCCAGCCTCCACCTGCGACTGTTCATCCACGGGCTCCTGTTCATCCAGCCTCCACCGCGCGCTACTCCACCGGCTACTGTTCAACCAGCCCTCTCCACGGGCTCTTGTTCAACCACCCCTTCACGGTCTACTGTTCATCCAGCCCTCCACCGTCTACTGTTCATCCAGCCCTCCACGGGGTGGTCCTGTTCATCCAGCCCTCTACGGGGTCCTGTTCATCCAGAGGCAACACCACGGGGTCCTGTTCATCCACCCCCACCGGGAACTGTTCATCCAGACCCCCCCCAGCAACGCTCACTATTCATCCAGAGGCAGCATCGATCGGCTTCAGTTAGCAGCAGTAGCGAAGGAATCGCTCGATCGGGTTCAGTTAACAGCCATCGATCGATCGCTCAGGTTCAGTAACGCGTAGCCTGCAGTGCAATCGCTCAGGTTCAGTAGGCGAACGCCTCGCTCAGGTTCAGTTAGAGCCCAACGCCTCGCACACACGCGCGTACGTGTACGAGAGAAACGCGCATCGCTCGGCCCCGACCACCCACCGTAATCGGGAACACCCCGATAGTTTCCTCGCCCTCGCTTCTGCCATGGTTTTTTCCGACATGGACGACCCAAAGAATGTCATGCAACTGCGTCTCCGGCCCGCCCAGGATGAAAATCCCATTTTCTGTCATGATTTATTGTCATAGAACTAGGAGCCCACCACATCTACGATGATACCGGGTTTTGTCACAATCATTGTCATAGAAGTGTCATAAGTATGCCAGAAAAAAAATTCGTTCGGCCCAAAATGTCACGGATGTGTCTTTTTTTTGTAGTGAGTAACAAATTTTTTCCTCATGAGTGAATGGAGTGGCTATATTATTCAATTTAGTAAGGTGTGCCACAACAGTTTCAGATTCATAGCCATAAAAAGGATCAGATTCAACCAAAGTAATTAACTCAGGATCGACAGAGAAATCATAATCCTTATCAGAAATACAGATAGGTGAAGTAGCAAAAGCAGGGTCATATTTCATTCTGGCATTCAAAGACTTTTCTTTCAGCTTAGCTAACAGTTTCTTAAGATCATATCTATCTTTGCAAGCAAAAAGGTCTCTAGCAGTTTCTTCATCCATAACATAACCCTCAGGCACATCAGGCAATTCATATCTAGGGGGAGAATCTTCATCACCACTTTCATCAAAATTATCTGTTTCAATAATTTCATTCTTTCTAGCCCTAGCAAGTTGTTCAACAAGAAATTCACCTAATGGCACAGTATTATCAAGCATGGAAGTAGTTTCATCATAAGCATCATGCATAGCAGAAGTGGCATCATCAATAACATGCGACATATCAGAATCAATAATAGGTGTAGGTGTCGCAAATTTACTCATAACAGAAGGTGAATCAAGTGCAGAGCTAGATGACAGTTCCTTACCTCCCCTCGTAGTTGAGGGAAAAATCTTGGTTCTTTCATCTTTCAAGTTCCTCATAGTGATCAACAGATATAAATCCCAAGTGACTCAAAGAATAGAGCTATGCTCCCCGACAATGGCGCCAGAAAATAGTCTTGATAACCCACAAGTATAGGGGATCGCAACAGTTTTCGAGGGTAGAGTATTCAACCCAAATTTATTGATTCGACACAAGGGGAGCCAAAGAATATTCTCAAGTATTAGCAGTTGAGTTGTCAATTCAACCACACCTGAAAGACTTAATATCTGCAGCAAAGTATTAAGTAGCAAAGTAGTACAGAAGTAACGGTAACGGTGGCAAAAGTAACAGTAGCAGTTTTTGTAGCAATCATAACAGTGGCAACGGAAAAGTAACTAATCAAAGATCAATATGTGAAAAGCTCGTAGGCAATGGATCAATGATGGATAATTATGTCGGATGCGATTCCTCGTGCAATAGTTATAACATAGGGTGACACAGAACTAGCTCCAGTTCATCAATGTAATGTAGGCATGTATTCCGAATATAGTCATACGTGCTTATGTAAAAGAACTTGCATGACATGTTTTGTCCTACCCTCCCGTGGCAGCGGGGTCCTATTGGAAACTAAGGGATATTAAGGCCTCCTTTTAATAGAGTACCGGACCAAAGCATTAACACTTAGTGAATACATGAACTCCTCAAACTACGGTCATCACCGGGAGTGGTCCCGATTATTGTCACTTCGGGATTGCCGGATCATAACACATAGTAGGTGACTATTGACTTGCAAGATAGGATCAAGAACTCACATATATTCATGAAAACATAATAAGTTCAGATCTGAAATCATGGCACTCGGGCCCTAGTGACAAGCATTAAGCATAGCAAAGTCATAGCAACATCAATCTTAGAACATAATGGATACTAGGGATCAAACCCTAACAAAACTAACTCGATTACATGGTAAATATCATCCAACCCATCACCGTCCAGCAAGCCTTCTCTCCTATTTTTTCTCCCCGAACGTGAATATATGGAGTTGGAGTTGAGGTCGATGGAGCTCCAGGGGGCCCACGAGGCAGGAGGGCGCGCCCCCCACCCTCGTGGCCAGGGTGTGGGCCCCCTTTGGTTGATTCTTTCGCCAGTATTTTTTATTAATTCCAAAAAGTGGCTCCGTGAAGTTTCAGGTCATTCAGAGAACTTTTATTTCTGCACAAAGATAACACCATGGCAATTCTGTTGAAAAGAACGTCAGTCCGGGTTAGTTCCATTCAAATCATGCAAGTTAGAGTACAAAACAAGGGCAAAAGAGTTTGGAAAAGTAGATACGTTGGAGACGTATCAACAAACCACCAAGGAATCTCTTGAGGAGACTTTTGCTCTAGAGTATCTAGAGTGAAGGAAACTCATGATAGAGCTCTTGAGGTGGCCAATGATTTTGAAACTAAAAATGAGAAGCTTGAAGTTGCGCATTCTAAACTCCTTGAGGACTTTGGGCACCTCAAAAATGGCTCAAGGGTCATTAAGAGTGAGCTCATCAAACTCACCGAGTCTCATGCACAACTTAAACTTCATATTCAAAATAGCTTGCCAAGTTGCCTTCTCCTCTTGCTATTATTGATGATGCTTGTGCTACTAACTCTATTACTTGTGAAGCATCCATTTTGAAGGAGAATGTTGAGCTACGGGCTCAACTTGAGTTACTATCTAGCAATTATGGGAAATTGGAAGAAAGTCATGAAAAGCTCTCAAGCTCTCATGATGATCTTCTAGTATCCCATAATGTGCTAAAGATAGCTCATGAGGCCATGATTGCTAAGGTAACATCTAGTGAGCCTCATGTGGATACTAGACTTACTTTTAGTCAAAATGCTATATTGCCATGTGCTAGTCCTTGTAATTCATCTACTCACAATGTTGTTACATCTTGTGATGAATTGCTTCCCTTTCCTTGTTCCTCTAACGATGAATCTTATACTTCCTCTAGTACTTGTGTTGGGACTAACCATGTAGAGTAAATCAAAGAGCTCAAGGCCCAAGTCACTTCTTTGAAGAAAGACTTGGAAAAGAGTCATGAAGGGAAATTCACACTCAACTATATCTTGAGTGTGTAAAAATCCCCCAATGACAAAGGTGGACTTGGATTCAACTCCAATAAGAATAAGAAGAAGTCCAAGATGATTAAAAAGAAGGGCCAAGAACAAGTCAAGAATTCGGCCAAGATTGTTTCCTTCAAGTGCAAAGTAGAAGGGATCATGTTAGGTCTTGCCCATTGAAGAAGAAGCCCATTAGTGACAAGCAACAAGGGAAGCGGACACAAGTTCACTCTCATGCTCAACCTCAAGTTGAAGAAAGGCCTCTTCCTAAAAAAACTCAAGCTAATGCTTCTCAAGTTGAGAAATCAAGTGAGAAGAAAGTGAAGAGTAGACGTTGCTACCTATGTCGTGAGAAAGGTCACCTCGCTTCTTCATGCACTAGTGGTAACTTATCCAACCCAATTATTATAAATGATATCTATTCTCTTGGGAAGGATAAGGTTGGCAATGTGTTTGCCAAAGTTGTTGGTACTCAAAGTGGTGTCAAGAAAAGAACCATTTGGGTAGCCAAGCCTATTTTGACTAACCTCTTAGGACCCAACTTGGTTGGGGACCAACTAGCTCAAACTTGATCAATAGGTGTTGTTGGAGGGCATTGGAGACTTGGCTACATCATGAAGAATTAAGGGATCTTCATCATTCATATTTTCTCAAGCCAAGTCAATTGGGTTATCAAGTTTCTATCTTATATCCAATGTGCCTCCTTGCGGTAACTTGTACTTATTTTTTTACATTGAAAGTTACTTGCCCCTTTGCATGTTTTGGTTTTGTTCCTTACATGTGTTTGTATATGTTGTGCCTCCAATTTGCTTATCTTGAGTAATCAAGTATGTGTGTGTTGGTTTGCACATCATGTACGTGTGTGTAGTGCGTTGGGCCTTTGCGCATCTTGTTTGTATCTTAGTTGGCTCTTGTGAGAGATTAATGGAAAATCCCATTTTCGGGAAGTGATGTGCTTTGTGCACCTCACAATCCTATAAATGTGTGTACATTAGGAATACCATCTTGTATTTATATTACAAGATTATCTAGTCACTATGTGATATGTCTTCTCATGAGAAATTCAAATTCTAAATAATCCATTAATTATCTCTTGTTGGATCCTTTTACTTGCCTCTTGTTTATCTTTAATTGGTATCACATTATGGGGGGGTAATATGCTATGTGTATATTACTAGCCTAGAAAATGTGTACATTTGAGATATTGTCACCTAGAGTTGATATTGTAAATTATCTTGTTCCTAGGTGGCATGTTAGCTCTACAAGTTGCAAATTTGCTTGTGTTTGGTGTGAAGATGATGTTGGATATCCTTGCTATCTACCACCAGGAATTATTTCCAAATACTTCTTGTCTTTTGACAATTGGTACTCACTTGTGTGGTAGAAATTATTGATCATCTTTACATTGGCTTTTGCTTTTATTTTCCTTATCTCTTGCCAAGGATTGTGTCAACTCTCGTTGTCTTCCATACCACTTGTGGATCTTGTTAATTTATTGATCTTGTCTAGTTTTTTCTAGATATAGTGAAAGTGGTGATCCCATCTTGTGCATTTAGTATTCAAATGCAAATTCTCTAATGCACTACTCTTGGGGGAGCTATCCTAATTTCTATAAAACACTCATCTTGTGATCCTTATCAAGTGTGTGTTGGTGAAAGACAAGCCGTTTCTTCTTGGTACTTTGTGCCATCATGAAACTTAGTAGAGGGCTTGGTTTGTTTGGAACCATCCTCTCTTTTGGGAGTTTAATATGTTTCTTTTTTGTGTTTTCAATGAATATATCATTCCTTGATGAATCTTTCAATTGATATCCTCCAAGTGATGATTTATTATTTTGGTATCTTTTCTTCACTTGGTATTTCTTTTTGGTGTCGGTTCTTGAAAGTCTTTAGCATGCATATTTGCCTCATGTATTTTCTTTGGCATGCTTTCTTTGTTTGACCCAATATATAGGGGAAATTCCACCAAGTCTCAAATTGGATGAGATGTGCATGAAATTAGTTTTCATATCTATATGCACATATTTATGTGGAGTTTGTCCTATGTATTGTTGGTTCTCTAACTCTTTGGTCCCAATGAGTTTGGTACCATTTAGTTTGTGTTGTTTTTCTAGGAGCAATTGGAGATGCATTGGATGCTCGGCTCACTCACAAGGAAGGTGTTGTCACCATGTGCTTATTGGAGTCAAGCTAGGATGATCAATGAACTACTATCTACCTTTAATTGGTATCTACTACATCCTTCCATTGATATCTCAGTAACAAGTATCATCATCTACTTCATGCACACATTTCTTGCATCAACCTTATGTAGGTTGCATCATGGCATGTAATTCATTCTTTCTTGTGATACATGTTTCCTTTCTCAAAGCATCCTAAAAATGATCTCTTGTTGCTAGTTGTGATGTCTTTGATGTTTGTGTGTGGAATTCTTTGATATACAATAAGACAATATCAAGCCTTGTGCTAGGCTTCCATGCAAAAATCTTATTGGTATATTTATGACTTCCTTTTGGATATCTTGTTCCTTCGTGTTGTAACTATTTTGGGTGTACATCCTTCTTTATAAATATATATCATCATGATTTTCATCTACCTAGAACCTTATACACTTGAGAGAATTTACATCTCTAGATGATATCCTTTCTTTCACGTCCACCTTGTCTTTCTTAGTTTAGTTCTTCGGTGGCTCCGTGAAAGCTTTTTCCTTGAGTGCGGGTCTTATCTCGTTGCATCTTGATGCACTCTTTTGTGGTGAAGATCATTTTCCTCATGCTTGTCTTGACGAGGCTTTTTCCATCTTAATTGGTATCCCTTGTCTTGATGAGGCTTTCATTTTCTATCTTCACCATGGGTTGTCAGACAAGGGGGAGTGATGATCCTATTTTGTGCAATTTGTATCCAAATACAAAAATTCTTATTTGTGCACAAATCATGGGGAGCTTCTCTAGTTTCTTTATAACACTCCTTTGCTCATATCTAATATCCTTTATTAATGTGGCTCATAGGATCATTGGTCTAGTTGGTTCAATTGGTATCTTTTGATTGCTTGCTTCAATCGGTATCTTTTAATTGCTTGATTGCTTGTGTCTCTCTTTGTTATGTCTTTGTGGCATATCATTCTTTAGCAATCTTTGTGCCTCAATATAGTTTGTCTTCCTCCAAGTATTTATATTTGGATATGTGTATTGCATTCCACTCTTTCTGAGAAATACACAGTTTATGGAGGAACACTTTTTATATTGGCCTTCTTCCCCACCTGTAAAAGGGGGTCTTCTTCCCCAATGAACCTTATCCTTTGAGCTCGTGTTCTTCCCACATTGTTGACCTTCTTCGAGCTTGCTATCTCTCTATCCCTCCATGGATTCTTGCTAGTTTTTGGGGGAAAAGAGAGAGGAGATCTATATCCACATTTCCACCAATCACTTTCTCCTCTATGTGGGGGAACCCCTTGGATCTAGATCTTGGAGTTCTTGGTGTTCTCCTTCTTGTTCTTCCTCTCATTTTCCTCCCTAGCATTAGTTGCTTTGGTGGGATTTGGGAGAGAGGGACTTGGGCACTCCGTGTGCCCTTGCCATTGCATTTGGTGCATCGGTTTGAGTTCTCCATGGTGATACGTGGAAGTTACAAGTTGAGAAGCTTATTACTCTTGGGTGCTTGGTACCCTTGAGCTTGTTCCTCCTAGGTGCTTGGGCGCCCTAGGCGGTTGGTGGTGTTCTAAGCTCAATCATTGTGGTGTAAAGCTCCGGGCAAGCGTCGGGGTCTCCAATTAGGTTGTGGAGATCACCCCGAGCAATTTGACGGGTTCTGGTGACCGCCCCCAAGGGTTGCCAAAGTGTACGGGTTCGGTGACCGCCCCCAAGGGTTGCCATTTGTTTGGGTTCGGTGACCGCCCTCAAGGGTCCCTTAGTAGAATCACAACATCTTGCATTGTGCGAGGGTGTGAGGAGATTACGGTGGCCCTAGTGGCTTCTTGGCGAGCATTGTGCCTCCACGCCGCTCCAAACGGAGATTAGCATCCGCAAGGGTGTGAACTTCGGGATACATCGTCGTCTCTGCGTGCCTCAGTTATCTCTTACCCGAGCCCTTTACTTATGCACTTTACTTTGTGATAGCCATATTATTACTTGGCATATATATTGCTATCACCTAGTTGTTTATCTTGCTTAGCATAAGTTGTTGGCGCACATAGGTGAGCCTAGTCATTTTAGGTTTTGTCATTGACAAATTAACCGCTAGTATTATTCTGCACTTTTCAAGCCTAAACCGTAATTATTTTAAAGCGCCTATTCACCCCCCTCTAGGCGACATCCACAATCTTTCACTAAGTAGCTATGTACTCCGCTTCACACATAGATCCCGCCATGACGCTCTGCTTGGAACTGCACCAACTGACAGCTCCACCATTCAATATAAATACATATCCGGTTTGTTACTTAGAGTCATCCGGATTAGTGTTAAAGCTAGCATCGACGTAACCATTTACGACGAGCTCTTCGTCACCTCCATAAATGAGAAACGTATCCTTGGTCCTTTTCAGGTACTTCAGGATGTTCTTGACCGCTGTCCAGTGATCCACTCCTGGATTACTTTGGTACCTCCCTGCCAAACTTATGGCAAGGCACACATTAGGTCTGGTACACAACATAGCATGCATGATAGAACCTATGGTTGAGGCATAGGGAATGACTTTCATTTTCTCTCTATCTTCTGCAGTGGTCGGACTGGTAACACAGGCAAGAACCCTTTCTTTGACTGATCCATTTTGAACTTCTTCAGAACTTTATCAAGGTATGTGCATTGTGAAAGTCCTATTACGCATCTCGATCTATCTCTATAGATCTTGATGCCCAATATATAAGCAACTTCACCGAGGTCTTTCATTGAAAAATTCTTATTCAAGTATCCTTTTATGCTATCCATAAATTCTATATTATTTCCAATCAACAATATGTCATCTACATATAATATCAGAAATGCTACAGAGCTCCCACTCACTTTCTTGTAAATACAGGCTTCACCGAAAGTCTGTATAATACCATATGCTTTGATCACCTCATCAAAGCGTATATTCCAACTCCGAGATGCTTGCACCAGTCCATAGATGGATCGCTAGAGCTTGCACACTTTGTTAGCACCTTTAGGATCGACAAAACCTTCTGGCTGCATCATATAGAATTCTTTTTTAAGAAATCCATTAAGGAATGCAGTTTCAACGTCCATTTGCCAGATTTCATAATCATAAAATGTGGCAATGGCTAATATGATTCGGACAGACTTAAGCATCGCCACGGGTGAGAAAGTCTCATCGCAGTCAACCTCTTGAACTTGTCGAAAACCTTTCACGACAAGTCAAGCTTTGTGGATAGTAACATTACCATCAGCGTCAGTCTTCTTCTTGAAGATCCATTTATTTTCTATGGCTTTCCGATCATTGGGAAAGTCCACCAAAGTCCACACTTTGTTCTCATACATGGATCCTATCTTAGATTTCATGGCCTCAAGCCATTTATCGGAATCTGGGCTCATCATAGCTTCTTCATAATTCGTAGGTTCGCCATGGTCTAATAACATAACTTCTAGGACATGATTACCGTACCACTCTGGTGCATATCGTGCTTTGGTCGACCTACGAAGTTTAGTAGTAACTTGACCTAAAGTTTCATGATCATCATCATTAGCTTCCTCTCTAGTTGGTGTAGGCATCACGGGAACGGTTTTCTGTGATGTGCTACTTTCCAATTCGAGAGAAGGTACAATTACCTCATCAAGTTCTATTTTCCTCCCACTCACTTCTTTTGAGAGAAACTCCTTCTCTAGAAAGGATCCATTCTTAGCAACAAAGATCTTGCCTCCGGATCTGTGGTAGAAGGTGTACCCAATTGTTTCCTTAGGGTATCATATGAATACACACTTCTCTGATTTGGGTTCGAGCTTATCAAGCTGAAGCCTTTTGACATAAATGTTGCAACCCCAAACTTTAAGAAACGATAGGTTAGGTTTCTTGCCAAACCACAGTTCATACGGTGTCGTCTCAACGGATTTAGACGGTGCCCTATTTAACGTGAATGCAATTGTCTCTAATGCATAACCCGAAAACGATAGTGGTAAATCGGTAAGAGAGATCATAGAACAAACCATATCTAATAAAGTACGGTTACGACGTTCGGACACACCATTACGCTGTGGTGTTCTAGGTGGCGTGAGTTTTGAAACTATTCCACATTGTTTTAAATGAAGGCTAAACTCGTAACTCAAATATTCGCCTCCACGATCAGATTGTAGAAACTTTATTTTCTTGTTACGATGATTCTCCACTTCACTCTGAAATTCTTTGAACTTTTCAAATGTTTCAGACTTGTGTTCCATCAAGTAGATATACCCATACCTACTCAAATCATCTGTGAAGGTCAGAAAATAACGATGCCCGCCGCGTGCCTCAACACTCATCGGACCGCATACATCGGTATGTATTATTTCCAATCAGTCATTAGCTCGCTCCATTGTTCTGGAAAACGGAGTTTTAGTCATCTTGCCCATGAGGCATGGTTCGCAAGTATCAAATTATTCATAATCAAGTGATTCCAAAAGCCCATCCACATGGAGTTTCTTCATGCGCTTTACACCAATATGACCTAAACGACAGTGCCACAAATATGTTGCTCTATCATTATCAACTTTGCATCTTTTGGCATCAATATTATGAATATGTGTATCAGTACAATCGAGATTCAACAAGAATAGACCATTCTTCAAGGGTGCATGACCATAAAAGATATTCACTACTGCAGGATGCTGCTAACGCGACACTACAATCAGAGACCCTTTCACGAAACTATGTGCGATGCATTAATCACAAACGGGGATGTAAAAAAACCGTCAAAAAGGTGCAAAACGTTTGCGATGGAGGATGCATCAAACACGGTTCATATTTTAGTTGTGTGTGCGATGCAGGGCATACGGTTCAGTTCAATGAACTATTTGCGATGAGGAGGAACAAAAGAAATGGGCATCCAGATGAAGGTGTGTGCGATATACAACATACGGTTCACTCAGATGAACTGTTTGTGATTAGGAAACACAAAATAAACGGTCAACCAGATCAAGGTGTGTGCGATATACGGCATGCGATTCACTTGAATGAACTGTTTGTGTTGAGACAAGAGAACATAAACTGTTCAATATAACAAGATGTGTGTGATACGCGGCAAACATGTATGTAAACAGAAATGTGTGCGAAGACCGATAATAACACAAACGGTTGCTGCTAATAAGACGTGTGTGTTGTGCGATGGGATTGCATACAGAACAACAACAACAACATACACACACACACACACACACACACTTATAAGGACATGGTTGCATAACCAAATTAAACATCCACTTACATAGGTGGCTACTACAACCATGGCATTTGCACACACCAAAGTAAACTATTACATGCATAATTACATAGGTGGCTACTACACACATGACATTTCCACACACCAATAAAGTAAACTATATATTACATGCATGATTAACTAGCATAAACGATCATCTGATCATCATCTACTTCTTGTGACGCTTGCTCTGCTTGTGGCTCGATCCAGGCTCGTCGATTTGGGTAACGAGGCACTTCCTCATGTCAACGAACCACCCATGCATCTTGTAGCATGTGTACACGCTCTTGGCCGTGAACCTAAGGTGAGGTTCATCCAGTTGCCGCATCCAGGCCCTGTGCCAGGATAGGGGACTTGTTCTCTGGGATCCTGCTTCATCTTTTCGTAGTAGGGGTCGATGATGGCCGAGGCGAGTTTGACCAGGGAGTCCTTCGTGCTGCCCCAGACCCTGTAGTGGTCACGGATTTCGACAAGGTTCTTGCAGGCCAAGCCCGTAACACTGAGCGCTTTTACATCGTCGGTGGTTTCCACAGTGGCGAACTTGTAGTCGGTGCTGTTGAGAAACCTGTTGAAATGGTCGAAAGGCTCTGTGGCCATGCAGTAGTGGTAGATGAGGACATGATGGCGCACGCACAACTTGGCGACGGCAACCTTCTGATCTATGTCGGGACGACCGGCGGTGTACTGGAGGTCGATGCCGACCACCTTGTACTTGTCTCGAGCAAGCAACTGCTCAACGCTGTTGATGTAGTCGTCCACCACGGCCGGGTCAATGGTGTACACCACTGAGAGATCTGTCTCCCTCGCGTGGGTCTCCACTCTATGCTCGCCGAACTCCATTGGAGCGTCGCTAGACATCCCCTCTCTATGTGTCGTCGTGGGTGTGCTTGTTGTGTTGTGGGGCGCGATCGAAAGGTTGAAGAGACTAAGGTTATAATGGCCGCGGGAATTAAAGGGGAAGCCGGACGGCCAGGAATATCGGCAGGCCCTGATGGCAGTTCTAATTTGCAGCACGTAACTCCATCGTGCCGCACGTAACTGCATCGCGTGGCAACGCCACGCGGTGCAACCGCATGCATATGGGCCCCCGATGTGATCATGCACACACCCAACCGCTGGCAGAGCGCGCACGGAGGGACGCGAGCAGAGCGCTTCACGGTCGCCTCAACGGCGAGCAACCATATATATATGCATATAGCAGTTGAACACGCAAGGAAAAGCTGTCCACAAGCCGAGCGCGCCGACGGACGCGAGCAGAGCACGCCGCGGCGCCTAACGGTGAGCAGAGCTTGCCGAGGGACGCGAGCAGAGGCCGGAACAATGATACGTGGCAAATAAGACGAACTATGCGAGCGATGTCGGAGACATCAAGCACGAATCAGATTAGAATTGCGTGTGCGATACGTGGCATACAGTTGATCCATCCGAGATGTTTGTGATGGAATAAGCCGTGTGTGTTGCGGGAAAATGCTTGCTGGTATATAACCTTAAATTTAACCAAAAAAGTGTTAATGCATGTTACAAAAAATGTATAACTGGAAACTATGTTCAAATACGAATCCAACGATATAATCTTTGGTGACATGCATTCGTATTTTATTAGTTAAATCCTACTTATAAACCCGGACGGGGGTATAATAGGTAATTAAATCGCAAACATTTTTTTTGTATTAACCGTATGTGTACGTGTCCTTTCGTCCTCCTCTCGCACGTCTTGTCACCCCGCTGCCGCAGACGGCTTACAGCGCAAGCTTGCGCAGCGCGCGGGGGCGTTCTTTTGGCCAAACGGTGGCTCGAAGTGGCGCCAACGAATCGTCAGTGAGCCCGTTCCCACGCAACCTCGCAGGTTCCCGCGCAAGCTTCCCGCCTGACTCGGTGAAATCCCCCCAAATCCCAATGCTTACCGGCCTGCTATATAAACCCTCACGGCCGGCAAGTCCTGCGTCGCATTTTCTCCTCCCTCCCTGTAGCTTAACTCGTCTGCTTCTCCCACAATCGCCAATGGCACCGGTCCGTCGTCATCGCTCAGCCACTCCACCATCATCAGAGGACAGCTCCAGCTGGGAGGCTACACCGCGGTGGCGGCTCAGTCCCCGACGTAGTGTAGTGCGCGTGGCGTCCCTGTTGGGTGTGCGCGGAACACCGACCACACGCTCTGCCGCCGGTGCCCGTCGGCAGCTGTTGCCGGCCGTCGTTGCCGCCACACAACCGTCAAAAGCCAGGGCCATCGCCCGCTCCGCCGCCGCGGCCCGAAGGCGGGAGGTGGCCATCGTGGCCACCACCCCACTACCAGCCATCCCCCACTCTGCCACCGCGGCCCGAAGGCGGGAGGTGCCGTCGTGGCCACCACCCCACTGCCGGCCATCACCCGCTCCACCACCACGCCCCGAAGGCGGGAGGTGGCCGTCATGGCCGCCACCCCATCATCGCCTGCCATGGCCGCCAGCCCACCATCGATCGCCGAGATCATCACCCGCTCCACCATCGCCGCCTGAAGGAGGGAGGCGGAGGTGGAGGCCCACACGTGCGTCAGCGACCTTGCGCGCTACATCGAGTTGCTGCGGGAGGAGGAGGAGCGCCTCACCGAGCACGCAAAGAGCCTTACCGCAGCCGTGGCCGCAGCACACGCCGACGCAGAGGCGAGGAATCAGGAGGTCTACGAGCAGTCCGACGCTTCGAGAGGGATCTTCTGGAGCGACAGTGGGCGTTCGAGCTGGCGAGCGTCGCTAAACGTGCAGCAGCGGTAGGCACCGTATTGCATTTGTCCAGCTCATCGGTAGGCTCCTCCTCCTCCTCCTCTGCCTCTTACTGAGCGCGCTCGGCAGAGGAGATGCTGTCGGAAGTAGCACAAAGCCCCTCCGTAGTAGGGCTATTTTGTTCAGTTCATCTGACTATAGATGTGGTGGAACTGTACAATGTACTTAAAATTAGCTAGTATATATAGTTGAACTAGCTATTTCAGTACGTGGTTGGCAACAATTGGGGAAAAGTTTGGTCGGTTCAGCTGTTGAGTTGAACTGTTTGTATAAATTCAGAACGACTGCTTAATCTATGAATTAAATCTATGTTAATTACTGAATTTTAGTTGCAAAAATTAGATAGTGTTAGTGATTTTTAGCTGCATATTTTGACAAATCGCAGTGTTACAAGGATTGACAAATGGCAATGTTACTAGATCGACAAAGGTCAATCTTTCCAGTTTGACAAATGGCAACGTACCCAATATGACAGATGCAAATCTTACCAAATTGTTTGTACGTGGTGGCACACGGTTCATCCAAAAACAACCGTTTGCGTTGAAGGGATGCATAAATCCTGCGCTGTGAATTTTCCCTCGACTTAAGGGGGAAGACCATAACTCTCACTTTCCATACAGGTGTTCTATCTAAAACATTTGCGATCAGGAGCTGCAGAAATCCTGCTCAACACATTTTCTCTTGGCTTCCTGGGAAAGGTGTCGGCTTGCATACGGGTGTTCTAACTAAAACGTTTGCGATCAAGAGCTGCACAAATCCTGCTAGGCACATTTTCCCTTGGCTTCCTGGGGAAGTTGTCGGTTTTGCATACGGGTGTTCTAACTAAAATGTTTGTGATGAGTGTTTTATATTTAAAAACCGTATTAAACCGCGGCTTGGGCGCCATTAATGGAGAGGATACGAGCAAGGCGGGCGGCCATGGAAGTCAAAGGGCTCGCTTCCTGGTGAGCCTGCGCGACATACAGCTCACACGTTTCCCGGTGAGCCTCCGCATTGGAGTACAGCTCGCACGCCTCCCGTTTAGTCAAGCACTCAAGCGCCTGTTTGCACGGCACCTCCTAGCCATTAAAAGAGTGAGGTGTGGCGTCACGTGAATGGTTAACAGAACGCACACAATTTAAATTATACAAAACGTTTGAGATGTTACAGTGGCAGTTATTTGTTTCAAAATGCCTTTGTTGGCTATTATTCGAGTGCGCCTTCTCTCAAAATGGACACGAAAAATACCACAGCATGTCGGGTGCCATTCCATTATAGCATGCCAATTTTCATGAATTTCAAACGAGTTTTGGATTTACTAGAATTTAAAAACAAAGTATCTCAATGTTTTGCCGGCAATCAACAGTGCCCTGGTGTTTGAAATTCATTTCCATTTCTTGCATGGGACCTAAGCATGCACCGAAGGACACATATTTGATTTTTCAACCAATTTATATGCACTGGAGCATGTGCATGTAGTTCAAATTTGAATTATGCACATAAAATGCCTGGAAAACCCAGTTAATGTATAAAAATGTCCAAACAAACCCTGAAAAATTCCAAAATTAAACAAAACACTCCAGTTGTTCTGTGTTGACACTTTTTTTTGAAAGTAATAAGAGGCAATGGATATCGTTTCGTCCCCAAAGGTGGCACGTTCCCTACTGAAACCATCACGCTTGTTGTGAGAAGCTTATACCCAAACCTGCCCCAATGGGACAAATTTTTTACAACGGCATGTTGATGCCGCTCCATGATAGCATGCCAAGTTTCATGAGTTTCAGACGAGTTTTGGATTTACTAGAATTTAAAAACCATGCATCTCAATGTTTGCGGCCGAGTGACGTTGATAGGGTGTTTGAAATTCATTCCCATTTCTTGCATGGGACCTAAGCATGCAACCAAGGACACAGATTTGATTTTTCAACCAATTTATATGCACTAGAGCATGTGCATGTAGTTTAAATTTGAATTATGCACATAAAATGCCTAGAAAACCAAGTTAATGTATAAAAATGTCCAAACAAACCTCGAAAAATTCCAAAATTAAACACGACAGTCCTGTTGTTCTATGTTGACACTAGAAATTTTTTGAAAGCAATAAGAGGCAACGGATATCGTTTCGTCCCCAAAGGTGGCACGTTCCCTACCGAAACCATCACGCTTCTTGTGAGAAGCTCATACCCAAACCTGCGCCAAACGGGACAAAATTTTTACCATGGCATGTTGATTCCGGTCCATGATAGCATGCTAAGTTTCATGAATTTCAGACGAGTTTTGGATTTACTAGAATTTAAAAACCAAGTATCTCAATGTTTGCACGACCGAGTGACGGTGGTAGGGTGTTTGAAATTCATTCCCATTTGTTGCATGGGACCTATGCATGCAACCAAGGACACAGATTTGTTTTTTCGACCAATTTATATGGACTGGAGCATGTGCTTGTAGTTCAAATTTGAATTATGCACATAAAATGCCTAGAAAACCTAGTTAATGTATAAAAATGTCCAAACGAACCCCGAAAAATTCCAAA
The DNA here is from genome assembly GCF_002575655.3 of Aegilops tauschii subsp. strangulata. Taxonomy (NCBI): domain Eukaryota; kingdom Viridiplantae; phylum Streptophyta; class Magnoliopsida; order Poales; family Poaceae; genus Aegilops; species Aegilops tauschii. The sequence goes on along the minus strand of NC_053040.3, from coordinate 433,791,812 downwards.
AATTTAACACAACACTCCTGTTGTTCTATGTTGACACTATAATTTTTTTGAAAGCAATAAGAGGCAACGGATATCGTTTCGTCCCCAAAGGTGGCACGTTCCCTACTGAAACCATCACGCTTGTTGTGAGAAGCTCTCGTTTGTGAGAAGCTTATACCCAAGGTTTGTGAGAAGCTTATACCCAAACCTGCCCCAAATGGGACAAAAAATTTACCATGGCATGTTGATGCCGCTCCATGATAGCAAGCCAAGTTTCATGAATTTCAGATGAGTTTTGGATTTACTAGAATTTAAAAACCAAGTATCTCAATGTTTGCGGCCGAGTGACGGTGGTAGGGTGTTTGAAATTCATCCACATTTCTTGCATGGGACCTAGGCATGCAACGAAGGACACAAATTTGATTTTTCAACCAATTTATATGCACTGGAGCATGTGCATGTAGTTTAAATTTGAATTATGCACATAAAATACCTAGAAAACCCAGTTAATGCATAAAAATGTCCAAATGAACCCCAAAAAATTCCAAAAATAAACACAACACTCCTGTTGTTCTATGTTGACACTAGAATTTTTTTGAAAGCAATAAGAGGCAACGGATATCATTTCTTCCCCAAAGGTGGCACGTTCCCTACCGAAACCATCACGCTTGTTGTGAGAAGCTATGGTTTGTGAGAAGCTTATACCCAAACCTGCCCCAAATGGGACAAATTTTTTACCACGACTTGATGCCGCTTCATGATAGCATGCCAAGTTTCATGAATTTCAGACAAGTTTTGGATTTACTAGAATTTAAAAACCAAGTATCTCAATGTTTGCGGCCGAGTGATGGTGGCAGGGTGTTTGAAATTCATTCCCATTTCTTGCATGGGACCTAAGCATGCAACCAAGGACACAACTTTGATTTTTCAACCAATTTATATGCATTGGAGCATGTGCATGTAGTTCAAATTTGATTGTGCACATAAAATGCCTAGAAAACCTAGGTAATGTATAAAAATGTCCAAATGAACCCCGAAAAATTCCAAAATTAAATACAACACTCCTGTTGTTCTATGTTGACACTAGAATTTTTTTTAAAGCAATAAGAGGCAACGGATATCGTTTCGTCCCCAAAGGTGGCACGTTCCCTACCGAAACCATCACGCTTGTTGTGAGAAGCTTATACCCAAACCTGGCCCAAATGGGACAAAAAATTTACCACGACATGTTGATGACGCTCCATGATAGCATGACAAGTTTCATGAATTTCAGACGAGTTTTGGATTTACTAGAATTTAAAAACCAGGTATCTCAATGTTTGCGGCCGAGTGACGGTGACAGGGTGTTTGACATTCATTCCCATTTCTTGCATGGCACCTAAGCATGCAACCAAGGACACATATTTGATTTTTCAACCCGTTTATATGCACTGGAACATGTGCATGTAGTTCAAATTTGAATTATGCACCTGAAATGCCTACAAAACCAAGTTGATGTATAAAAACATCCAAACGAACCCTGAATAATTCCAATTTTTTTGACGACACACCTATAGTTGCATGTTCACTGCAGATAAAAGTTCTAGCAATTCGAACACCATCCTTTGCAGCTGTGACCCCATTATGTAATTCAAATCAAGATGAAAATCAAGTAGATCACACACAGTTTATTATCACCAACCGTGTGAGATGCAGCACAAAATATCTTTGAGCATCGTCGGAGTGTCAAGCACACTAGCCCGCTCCTCAAATATCATTTCACTGTTCAATCATCGCTGGTGAAAGATGGGGACGTGGACCCGCGTCGTGAGGGCAACTTCGGCGGCCCACTCCGGTGAGAGCGAGAGAGCGGCCGCAGCCACCACGCGCGTGCTAACAAGCTTCGTGAGGGCGACCGCAATCTGCGTCCGGGTGGTCAAGGCAGCCCAAAACGGTCACCGTTGCTTCTCAGGCGGCGGCAGCAGCATCTGCCTCGGGGATAGCAACTGGCGAGAGCGGCACAACAGTTGTCCATTCTGCAGCGGAGGCCTTAGCCCTGATGGAGGCCGCCCACGACCATGTCGAGGCCGTCCACGCCCACCTCGTGGCGGTCACCGCACAAATCGAACGAAGCTTCTCCGACAACGGTCGGCAACCCACGGCCGAAGAGTTGGCAATCGCCGAGAGAGTTCGAGCAGCCGTCCGTTCCTGCGCGGCATACCTTGCCATGACGGAGCCCGCCAAAGCCCAGATCGCGGCCGCCCACGCCCAGCTCGTGGCGGCCTATTCCAAAGATATGGCGGACGCGGATGGCGAGATGCTTACCGAGTATGGTGCGATTGATGCCATTGAGCCCCTTCCCCAGGAGACCGTCGGGCACGAGCTGGACATGGAGACGGCGGCGGAGATCAACGAGCACCAGCCGTAGTAGTACTCTTTGTTTTGTTTAATTAAGAGCGCCGGTCTTTGATTTGTTAGAGTAATGTTTAGGTCAGCTAGCTCTGTTTAATTGCTGAACTTGCTCGATTAAGAAGTGTGGGTGTGCTGTAGTCTCCTTTGTGTACCCAAATTATGCAATGACATGGATTACCACTATAACAAGGGAAATTCGAACCAAAATTTTTGACGTTCAAACTCATCACACACGGGTTAAGCTATCTGAATCGTTTGTGATGTTCACATATCGTACACAGTTCTGAATAAGGGACCGTGTCTGATGACACTTTGCGTGCCTATTTTTTCGCTGAAGCGATTCCAAATTTTCGGCTTCCGCGGAAATATCTACCTCCCCGCCCCTCCCCCTTACCAAAAGCCACATTTCCCCTGTTTCTGCCTTCTTTTCCAAGTTGAAACCTTCACTCCTTGCTTGCAGCGCCGCCTCCTCGTCATCGACCCTCCTTCACGCTGCTCGGCCTCGCCTATCCAGGCAGGTAATCCACACCCGACCCCCATCCTCCTCCTCCTTCCACATCCCACATGCCCCGACCGCCGGCGCGACACCTTCCACCCAAATCACCTCCACCTCCACCAAATAAGCGCCACCCTAAGCCATGGTGCGCGCAGTATAGCCAGGATCTCAAGGAGCATTTGGCAGCGGAGAAGCAAATTGTGGCCGCACACGCGGATGAGGTCGCGATGGCTGCCATTCGTGTCGGCCCCCCAGATCTTGGAGGAGCACCTCGCCGTCGAGGCCACCGTCGATGCCTCACGCGCCGACGACGCGACGCGGTTGGCTGTTTGGTTCAATTCTGTAATGCGATGTTCAATTGTTGTGGGTGCATTCTGTTATTGTATACCATGTGAGAAATAAATCGAATTTGGTTGTACTAAATACATGAGAAACAAATACAATTGCTATATTTCCAAGTTGTTAAGCATGCTTGGTTTGGTTAACTGTCTGATCTTCTATTAGGAGTACGTTATATTGTGCAATGTGGTGCTCAGTTAATGTTTGGTTCATTTGTTGTGGTGTTTAGTTAACTGCCTGGTTCAATTCTGCAATGTGATGTCCAATTGTTGTGGGTGCATTATATTATTGTATACCATGTGAGGAATAAATTGAATTTGGCTGTACTAAATACATGAGAAACAAATACAATTGCTATATTTCCAAGTTGTTAAGCATGCTTGGTTTGGTTAACTGTCTGATCTTCTATTAGGAGTATGTTATATTGTGCAACGTGGTGCTTAGTTAATGTTTGGTTCATTTGTTGTGGTGTTTTGTTAACTGCCTGGTTCAATTCTCCAATGCGATGTCCAATTGTCGTGGGTAGAATTTTGTATTGGTGTGCATGTGAGGAATAAATTGAATTTGGCTGCACTTAATACATGAGAAACATATACAAGTGCTATATTTCCTAGTTCTTAATCATGCTTGGTTTGTATAAATGGGTTTTCCATGTGGCTTGAATTAATCTGATGAATATGCAATGTGCTTATTTTTCATCAACATATTATACTCATAGCATGCGAACCCTTACTTAACCCGATGACTAACTACCTTATATGTGTTGCAGGGAAACAATGGGAAGCACTGAGGTTTACAATCGAGGTTAGCACGTGCATGGTCCATTGTCTAATAGCACATTATTGTGCAATTGCAGGAACCATTCTAATATTTAGGTTTTTAACAATTTGGTCTTGCAGATGTAGGTCCTGCTGTCAGAGGTTTTGACCCACTGTTCGACCCTTTTGCGTATGGGGGAATGAGTTGTCCATGAATATCAGTCAAGTCAAGAAACTCAGAAAGATTGTTAGGATAAAGAAATTAGCGACAAAAAACAACAAGATCTTTGTCTGCACAATGAAGAATACATCAGTTCACTACAGGATGGTACTAACTATTATACCTTGCCTTTTTTATTCCTTTGCCCCATTTCCAATATAGAGAAGATATTTATGCACATCCTTGTTTTCAGGCCTTTCCAAAGCAGTTCACTGATGATTACCTCTCAAACCACCTATATGGTCAGGAGGCGAGGAAGGTATTCATACAACACCCACGGTTCAATATTGAAGTGTTCCTGAAGAGGACGAAGGATGGACGGTCAATCATCCACAGGCACTGGCCTAAAGTTACAAAGACCTTCAACATCAATGAAGGCTCAATATTCGCCTTCTGCTTCAGCAGTTTTCCAAGTGAGATACATCTATCTATGTACCGTCTATGATGCTAATTTTGAAAGGTTATAGATGTTGCATGTGAAAATTGGTGCTGGTGTAGTTGTGTAATGGGGTAGCTGAGTGCTGAAGCTATATGATGTTGTACTCTACTGTATTTCAATTATGAAAATGAAATATATTGTGTGCTTAATATGAAATGTCAATTAGATTAATAAATGGATTATTAATAATCGGATAATTAGCCTGCTAATTGGGTTATTTCTATTGCAAACGGTTATTGAGAAAACACAGTGTGCGATGCATTCAATAACGCACACAGTTTCTAGGAATAAACCGTGTTAGATTAATGAACAATCACACACGACATCCTCTTGAAAATTGTTTGTGTTAGGCCACCTGGCGCAAACGTTTACCACATAAAAATTGTGTGTGATGGACAACCTTTAACACACAGTTTCTTCTACGCACCATGTGTGATGCATTCAATAACGCAAACGATAAAATTGTTAATACCGTGTGCAATGGAAATGCTATCACAAACGATTTAACGGGGAAAATTGTGTGTGATGTACTTGCGAACAGAAACATTTTCCTTGGAGCGACTGTGTGGGATGTATATACGAACGGAAAAGTTTAGCGGGGACTGACTGTGTGGGATGTACTTACGGCCGGAAATGATTTCGCCTGTATAATTGTATTTTTTTGAGCACTACTATACGTATAACCATATTTGGTCGCTCGCGGTTGCACACGACCTCATTTTGCCGAGCGTGTGTGCCAGGAGGGCATATCCCCGATGATTTCTGGGTCGTGTGGGAACGACCCCCCCTTATCGCCCACACTCACTAGGCGATGGTTCCAAATGCCGTCGCGGAAAGGGGTTAAAAACCGTTTGTATAGCACCTCGTTGTACTAGTGATTATTCATATAAATAGAACAACCATTATTCTCTGACTTAAATGAATAACCATCTCGCAATAAACAAGATCCAAATATAATGTTCATGCTCAATGCAGGCACAAAATAACAATTATCGCGGTCTAAAACTAATCCCGAAGGTAGATGTAGAGGTAGCGTGCCGACGGCGATCACATCGACCTTGGAACCATTCCCGACGCACATCGTCACCTCGTCCTTAGCCAATCTTCGTTTATTCCGCAGCTCCTGTTTCGAGTTACAAATATGATCAACCGAACCAGTATCAAATACCCAGGCGCTACTACGAGCATTAGTAAGGAACACATCAATTACATGTATATCAAATATACCTTTGTTCACTTTGCCATCCTTCTTATACGCCAAATACTTGGGGCAGTTCTGCTTCCAGTGACCATATCCTTTGCAGTAGAAGCACTCAGTTTCAGGCTTGGGTCCAGCTTTGGGCTTCTTCCCGGGAGTGGCAACTTGCTTGGCATTCTTCTTGAAGTTCCCTTTCTTTCCCTTGCCCTTTTTCTTGAAACTAGTGGTCTTGTTAACCATCAACACTTGATGCTCCTTGTTGATTTCTACCTCCGTGGCCTTAAGCATTGCGAAGAGCTCGGGAATTGTTTTGTTCATCCCTTGCATATTATAGTTCCTCATGAAGCCTTTGTAGGTTAGTGGCAGTGATTGAAGAACTCTGTCAATAACACAATCAACTGGAAGATCAACTCCCAGCTGAGTCAATTGATTATAATACCCAGACATTTTGAGTATGTGTTCACTGACAGAACTATTCTTCTCCATCTTGCAGGTATAGAACTTGTTGGAGACTTCATATCTCTCAACCTGGGCATTTGCTTGAAATATTAACTTCAACTCCTGGAACATCTCATATGCTCCATGACGTTCAAAACGTCTTTGAAGTCCCGATTCTACGCCGTAAAGCATGGCACACTGAACTATTGGGTAGTCATTAGATCGAGCTTGCCAGACGTTCATAACATCTGCATCAGCTCCTGCAGCACGCCTGTCACCTAGCGGTGCATCAAGGAATGAGGATAATCCTCAAGTTACGGACCCAGTCCGTGTAGTTGCTTCCATCATCTTTAAACTTAGCTTTCTCTAGGAATGCATTAAAATTCAGGGGAACGGTAGCATGGGCCATTGATCTACAACATAGATATGCAAATACTATCAGAACTAAGTTCATGATAAATTAAGTTCAATTAATCAAATTACTAATGAACTCCCACTTAAATAAACATCCCTCAAGTTATCTAAGTGATACGTGATCCAAATCAACTAACCCATGTCCGATCATCACGTGAGATGGGGTAGTCATCAATGGTGAACATATCTATTTTGATCATGTCTACTATATGACTCATGTTCGTCCTTTTGGTCTCCAGTGTTTCGAGACCATGTCTGTACATGCTAGGCTCGTCAAGTTTAACCCAAGTATTCTGCATGTGCAAAACTGTCTTACACCCGTTGTATGTGAACTTAGAGTCTATCACACCCGATCATCATGAGGTTCTTCGAAACGATGAACTTTAGCAATGGTACATACTCGGGGAGAACACTTTTATCTTGAAATTTAGTGAAGGGTTCATCTTATAATGCTACCGTTGTTCTAAGCAAAATAAGATGCATAAAAGATAAACATCACATGCAATCAAAATATGTGACATGATATGGCCATCATCATCTTGTGCTTTTGATCTCCATCTCCAAAGCATCGTCATGATCTCCATCATCACTGGCTCGACACCTTGATCTCCATCGTTGCGTCATGGCCGTCTCACCAACTATTTCATCTACAACTATTGCTAACGCATAGCGATAAAGTAAAGCAATTACATGGCGATTGCATTTCATACAATAAAGAGACAACCATAAGGCCCCTGCCGGTTGCTGATAAATTTACAAAACATGATCATCTCATACATCAACGTATATCACATCATGTCTTGACCATATCACATCACAGCATGCCCTGCAAAAACAAGTTAGACGTCCTCTACTTTGTTGTTGCAAGTTTTACGTGGCTGCTACGGGCTTCTAGCAAGAACCGTTCTTACCTACAACAAAAACCACAACGGTGATTTATCAAGTTTGTTGTTTTAACCTTTTTCAAGGACCGGCCGCAGTCAAATTCAATTCAACTAAAGTAGGAGAAACAGACACCTGCTAGCCACCTTTCTGCAAAACTAGTTGCATGTCTGTCGATGGAATCGGTCTCATGTACGTGGACATGTAAGGTTGGTCCGGGCCGCTTCATCCCACAATACCGCCAAATCAAAATAAGACGTTGGTGGTAAGCAGTATGACTATCATCAACCACAACTCTTTGTGTTCTACTCGTGCATATCATCTATGCATAGACCTTGCTCGGATGCCACTGTTGGGAAACGTTGCATGGAAAACAAAAAACATGTACGCACACACAATGATCTATCCATGGAGATGCATATCAACGAGGGGGAAGAGTGTGTCTACGTACCCTCGTAGACCGTAAGCGGAAGCGTTTCACAACGCGGTTGATGTAGTCAATCTTTCTTCGTAACCCAACCGATCTAGTACCAAACGCACGACACCTCCGTGTTCTGCACACGTTCAGCTCGGTGACGTCCACCACCTTCATGATCGAACAAGATAGCGAGGTAGTGGATTAGTTCCGGTAGCACAACGACATGGTGACGCTGATGGTGATGTGATCTCCGCAGAGCTTCACCTAAGCACTACGAAAATATGACCGAGGGAGGAAACGGTGGACGGGGGCGCCGCACACGGCTAAGACAATGTTGTGTCCTTGTGTGGCGCCCCCTCCCTATGTAGATATAGGTGGGAGGGGAGAGGGAGGAAGCCAGGGCAGCCAGGGCGCGCCCCTAGGGGCTGGCCGCCGGTCCTAGGGTTCCTGCCCTCCTGCGCCCCCCCTTTGCTTATATGAACAAGGGGGAAAGGAAAGAGTGGGAGAGGGAAGGAAGAGGGAGTCCCACTCCACACTTTCCTTTCATCCTCCCCTTTCCTTTCCTACCCCATAGGGCCGGCCCCATAGAGGGGGCACCAGCCCCTTGTGGGCTGGTGTGTTCCCTCACTTGGCCCATAAGGCCCATATCTTTGCAGGGGGTGCCCGAAACTCCTATCTGGTGACCCGATAAGTACTTGCACTACATAAAAAAGACACATCCGTGACATTTTGGGCCGAACGATTTTTTTTCTGTCATACTTATGACACTTCTATGACGATAATTGTGACAAAACCCGGTATCATCATTGATGTGGTGGGCTCCTACTTCTATGACAAAAAATCATGACAGAAAATGGGCTTTTCGTCCTGGGCGGGCCGGAGACGCAGCTGCATGACATTCTTTGGGCCGTCCATGACGGAAAAAACCATGGTAGAAGCGAGGGCGAGGAAAATATCGGGGTGTTCCCGGTTACGGTGGGTGGTCGGGGCCGAGCGATGCGTGTTTCTCTCGTACACATACGCGCGTGTGTGCGAGGCTTTGGGCTCTAACTGAACCTGAGCGAGGCATTCGCCTACTGAACCCGAGCGATTGCACTGCAGGCTATGCTTTACTGAACCCGAGCGATCGATCAATGGCTGTTAACTGAACCCGATCGAGCGATTCCTTCGCTACTGCTGCTAACTGAAGCCGATCGATGCTACCTCTGGATGAACAGTGAGCGTTGCTGGGGGGGGGTTTGGATGAACAGTTCCCAGTGGGGGTGGATGAACAGGACCCCGTGGTGTTGCCTCTGGATGAACAGGACCCCGATCGATCGAGTCGGTTGGGGCTGGATGAACAGGACCCCGTGGAGGGCTGGATGAACAGGACCACCCCATGGAGGGCTGGATGAACAGTAGACGGTGGAGGGCTGGATGAACAGTAGCCCGTGGAGGGGTGGTTGAACAGGAGCCCGTGGAGAGGGCTGGTTGAACAGTAGCCGGTGGAGTAGCGCGCGGTGGAGGCTGGATGAACAGGAGCCCGTGGATGAACAGTCGCAGGTGGAGGCTGGAGGAGGTCGACGGTGGATGAACAGTAGCCCGTGGAGGCTGGAGGGGGTCGACGGTGGAGATGAACAGTATCGCGTGGAGTCCCGTTTTGCGGTACGCCACACCCCTCCCGATGAACATGACCCTTGTTTCGACCGTAGCGCTCCAACACAAGTCCGTTTCCTCCGTTTTGCGGTACGCCAGACCCCTCCCGATGAACAGGATCCCGTTTCGAACGTGGCCGGTCGAACACAAGGCCGTTTCCTCCGTTCTGCGATACGCCAGGCCTCGTTTCCATCGGCTGTTCCGTCCAAGCCGGTTGGCTCCCATGCGTTCTGTTGCCTCCCGATGAACACGACGCATTCCGTTGCCTAGCCCTGAACACGACGACGACGCATTTTCTCCGTTCCAACCCAGCCATGTACACGAGCCCTGGCCATACGTACATGCGAGCAGGCATTCGAGACCCCGCCCATATGTACGTACGTGGCCGTATTTACTTTCTTGTACCCTGGCCGTTGTACGTACGTGTACATGCTACGTGCATGCCTGTACTACGACACGTGCGCGCCTTTACATCAACCAGTATGTACATACACGTTCGCGACCAGAATGACAACGCTACGTACGCTTCGACCAGGTGGGTCCCGACTATCAGCACTTCCTTGCGTGCGAAGATGTAGCTGGTGGGTCCCAGCAGTCAGGGGGGCGAATCGTTTTCTTTTTGCCCGGACGCACTTCCTTGCGTGCGAAGATGTAGCTGGTGGGTCCCAGCAGTCAGGGGGGAAACTTTTTTTCACAAAATACGGTTGCCCATCCGGTGGGTCCCTACTGTCTGGTGGAGGAATCATTATTTTCCGCGTAATAAGGAGGCACTTCCTTGCTGCCGCCGTGGACCCAGCTGTCAGCTTCTCCACGTACAGTACTCTTCCGATGGAAGTCGGTCGTTGACCACATTGACCACGCCGCGCCGAGAGCACTAAGGTGGTCGACGACGGCAGGCCTAGGAAGGGGACAACGCGGAGCCGGGGAAGACGCGGCAGTGGAAGCCCGCGGAGAGAGGAGTACGAGGGTTCACTGGTTCGGCTGCGGTGTGAGGCTCCCGTCACCGTAGGGCCTGGCGAGCGGTAGGAATAGTAGGGGCGGTGAGGCCTCTGCGGCAGCACAGCCGGCCATGGGAGGCAGGAGCATGCGACACGACCGGCGCTGCTTTGGGCGGCTGGAGCAAAAAGACCAGAGGTTGAAGAAGCACTACGGCAGTTGGAAGGACATCGTACGGTCACTAGAGCTAGAATCGTTCATATTGACTAAGTTGACAAAGCACTCCGTCCCCGTCAACTTAGCAGGCCCACAAGTCAGCCTCCCACCAAGGTGGGCCCAATAGCAGGGGGTATGCATTTTTTGTGCGTAATAAGGAGGCCCTTCCGGTGGGTCCGAGCTGACAGCGGGGGGAACGTTTTTTTCGTGAAATACAGTGGCCCGTCTGGTGGGTCCCAGCAGTTAGGGGGGAAACGTTTTTTCACCAAATACGGTGGCCCGTCCGGTGGGTCCCTGCTGTCAGGTGGAGGAATAATTATTTTCCGCGTAATAAGGAGGCACTTCCTTGCGGCTGCCGTGGACCCAGCTATCAGCCTCTCCACATACAGTACTCTTCTGATGGAAGTCGGTCGTTGACCACATTGACCACGCCGAGCCGAGAGCACCACGGCGGTGGACGACGGCGAGGCCTAGGAAGGGGACGACGCAGAGCCGGGGAAGACGCGACAGTGGAAGCCCGGACGGAGAGGAGTACGAGGGTTCACTGGTGCGGCTGCGGTGTGAGGCTGCCGCCGCCGCTGAATAACAGGGGGTGTGCGTGAGTGGAGGGATGGCCTGGCCAGCGATGGGAGTAGTAGGGGGCGGTGAGGCCTCCGCGGCAGCACAGCCGGCGACGGGAGGCAGGAGCAGGCTGCACGACCGGTGCTGCTTTGGGCGGCTGGAGCAAGAAGACCAGAGGTTGAAGAAGCACTACGGCCGTTGGATGGACATCGTACGGTCACTGCAGCTAGAATTGTTTATATTGACTAAGTTGACAAAGCCCTTGGTACGCGTCAACTTAGTAGGCCCACAGGTCAGCCTCCGAAACGGTGCGCCCTAGATGTCAGGGGGAGGAATCATTTTTTGGGCGGCCGAAGCTAGAATATCCGAGATTGAAGAAGAAGCACGACATCCGTTGGATAGACATCCAACGACCACTGCTGCTAGAACTGTGTGTTGACTATAATAACTTGACAAAGCCTTGCATACGCGTCAACTTCTTTTCTTTAGGGGATGCGTCAACTTAGTAGGCCCACAAGTGTGTGGCAGAGAACTTATAGCCCATTTGTGATTTGAAATAATGTACATCCCATTTTTGAATTCTAATGGAATTTACTATAGCCCATTTAGAGTTTGTTAAAAGTACAACCCATTTTCTAGCTAGGACAATGATTAATAATTTCAACCAACTGTTCAAGACGGAATTCAATAAAATTTCCCACATTTTGATGGGATCCGAAATATTTATATCCCGAAATTTCTAGTCAGATTAAATATAAATTTGTATTACCGAAAAATCCAACGAAACATTGCGCGCGCAACAATTAAAAATTAAGATTTTCAAAATCCATAAATAATATTTTATAAACTAATTTCGTGTTTGGTGCATTTTTTATAGTTACTGCCCAGTTTTTATAATTACATCCCATTTATTATTTTTTAAAGCCCATTTTCCTGTTAAGCCTAATGCATCCCTCCTAGGAAAGATTTGCAGCCCAGCGGGACGGAGTATAACAAGTTGACGTTGTCTGGATATTCCTCAAAAAACGTATAGCTGGGCTAGCCATTTTCATCTTGAAAAAATTAATATCTGGGCTGGATATCTGTCCTGGGCTAGACGGGCCACAGCCCGCCCAATTAATACCCTGCTGTCCTCTGAACAACAACGAAAACATCGCCAAGAAAAACTCTGCAGTGCTCACGCCTCAAAAACACAAATACTTCTCAAGCAGATTGGTCCCAGCTGTCGGCCGCACCTTGTGCAATTCTCTCGTTTATATTGACTACATAGGTTGACAATGGTGTGGGACCGTGATATCAGGAAACCAGGAGGAAGCAAAAAAAATATAGTTGTACATAATAAGGAGGCACTTGCGTACGTACGGCTATGGCCCTAGTGGGTCCCTACTGTCATCCAGTCAAAATAAAGTCATCTCCTGAATCCTCATGTTCATTGACCATGTTAACAATGCTCGGCGCCACGGCGAGCGCAACAACTCGAAGGACGACGGAGAGGGCCTCGCCGACCCTATGGATGGTCTGATATAGCGCCCGCTGCTCATTCAGGAAGCCAGGACCATCGGACACCTATGAGCACCTTCGAGAGACTGAGACGGCATGAAATGGTAAGGCCGCGCTTTGGACCTCTGGTTTATATCACACCTGTATTAAGATACAAGTGTAATTTACTCGTCATCGGAAACAACACGTAAAATACAGGCATAATGAAACCGAGGGCCTGAGGTCTGTAAGTAAAACCGGCGGGTTACGCGTGTAATTGGAGAGACCAGTGTATATTTTACTAGTCGAAATCGACCAACCAAGCGCTTCGCTTGAGACCATCTGCTTTTATTTACAAGCGTCAGTTTTACAAGCGGTTTTGGTTGGAAAACGATGATCCAATCACAGCCTAAGATGATGAGTTGGTCGGAAGATCATATGGTTTCACGTCTAACCTACCCGACTTGTCGTATAGGCTATGAATGAAACATAAGACGATGAACTTCTTAAGCATGGAAACAACAGAAGAGGATAATCTTCTTAACAAGCAAATCACTGGCATTAGATCTACATGCAAAATAATACAAAGCATTATTCTCAGGAGGCACGGTGAATAGCTCGTGATGCCGCATGCCACAACATTCCAAGCTCAACTTTGCAATCAAACACAAGGCCTGGCATTACATAGACAATATTCAGAACAAACTCTTAAAATATCTTACATAAGTCAACATTCATGTGACTATGCATCTCAGTAGAGTAAATATTTACTTCTGAACTGAAGACATGAATAGGAAAAAACGATCGACGTTGCTCACAGCAAAGGGCGTCCCACTCAAAAATATCAAATGCATGTCTTTGATACGTCTCCATCGTATCTACTTTTCCAAACACTTTTTCCCTTGTTTTTTTACTCTAACTTGCATGATTTGAATGGAACTAACCCGGACTGACGCTGTTTTCAGCAGACTTTCCATGCTGTTATTTATGTGCAGAAACAAACGTTCTCGGAATGACCTGAAACTTCACGGAACTTATTTTTGGAAAATAAGAAAAATACTGGAAGAAGAATCCACGTTAGGGGGCCCACACCCTGTCCACGAGGGTGGGGGGCGCGCCTCCCCCCTGGGCGCGCCCCCTGCCTCGTGGGCCCCTTGACGCTCCACCGACCTCAACTCCAACTCCATATATTCGTGTTCGGGGAGAAAAAAATCAGAGAGAAGGATTCATCGCGTTTTACGATACGGAGCCGCCGCCAAGCCCTAAACTCTCTCGGGAGGGCTGATCTGGAGTCCGTTCGGGGCTCCGGAGAGGGGATTCGTCGCCGTTGTCATCATCAACCATCCTCCATCACCAATTTCATGATGCTCACCGCCGTGCGTGAGTAATTCCATCGTAGGCTTGCTGGACGCTGATGGGTTGGATGAGATCTATCATGTAATCGAGTTAGTTTTGTTAGGGTTTGATCCCTAGTATCCATTATGTTCTGAGATTGATGTTGCTATGACTTTGCTATGCTTAATGCTTGTCACTAGGGCCCGAGTGCCATGATTTCAGATCTGAACCTATTATTTTTTCATGAATATATGTGAGTTCTTGATCCTATCTTGCAAGTCTATAGTCACCTACTATGTGTTATGATCCGGCAACCCAGAAGTGACAATAATCGGGACCACTCCCGGTGATGACCGTAGTTTGAGGAGTTCATGTATTCACTATGTGTTAATGCTTTGTTCCGGTACTCTATTAAAAGGAGGCCTTAATGTCCCTTAATTTCCAATAGGACCCCGCTGCCACGGGAGGGTAGGACAAAAGATGTCATGCAAGTTCTTTTCCATAAGCACGTATGACTATATTCAGAATACATGCCTACATTACATTGAGGAATTGGAGCTAGTTCTGTGTCACCCTATGTTATGACTGTTACATGATGAACCACATCCGAAATAATTCTCCAACACCGATCCAATGCCTACGAGCTTTTCCTATATTGTTCTTCGCTTATTTACTTTTCCGTTGCTACTGTTACAATCACTACAAAAACCCAAAAATATTACTTTTGCTACCGTTACCACTACTATCATATTACTTTGCTACTAAACACTTTGATGCAGATATTAAGTTTCCAGGTGTGGCTGAATTGACAACTCAGTTGCTAATACTTGAGAATATTCTTTGGCTCCCCTTGTGTCGAATCAATAAATTTGGGTTGAATACTCTACCCTCGAAAGCTGTTGCGATCCCCTACACTTGTGGGTTATCAAGACTAATTTCTGGCGCTGTTGCCGGGGAGCATAACTCTATTCTTTGAGTCACTTGGGATTTATATCTGCTGGACACTATGAAGAACTTGAAAGACGAGAAAACTAAGATTTATCCCTCAACTACGAGGGGAGGTAAGGAACTGCCATCTAGCTCTGCACTTGATTATCCTTCTGTTTTGAGTAAGCTTGCGACACCTAAACCTGCTACCGCTATTAATTCTGATATGTCGCATGTTATTGATGATGCCAATTTTGCTATGCATGATACTTATGATGAAACCACTTCTATGCTTGATACTACTGTGCCACTTGGTGAATTTCTTGATGAACAACTTTCTAGGGCTAGAGAGAATGAAATTATTGAAACTGATGAAGACTCTGCCCCTAATAAATATGAATTACCTGTTGTGCCTGAGGGCTATGTTATGGATGAAGAAATTGCTAAAGAAATTTTTGCTTGCAATGATAGGTATGATGCTAAGAAATTATTAGCTAAATGGAAGCAGCAAACTCTTAATGCTAAAATGAAACCCGACCCTACTTTTGCTACTTCACCTATCTGTGTTACTGATAAGGATTTTGAATTCTCTGTTGATCCCGATATAATTACTTTGGTTAAATCCGATCCTTTCTATGGTTATGAATCTGAAACTGTTGTGGCACATCTTACTAAGTTAAATGATACAGCCACCCTATTCACTAATGATGAGATAAATCGCTACTTTTATATCCTTAAAATATTTCCGTTCTCATTAAAGGGTGATGCTAAGATATGGTTTAATTCTCTTGCTCCTGGTTGTGTGCGTAGTCCCCAGGATATAATTTATTACTTCTCTGCTAAATATTTCCCCGCTCATAAGAAACAAGCTGCCTTAAGGGAAATATATAATTTTGTGCAAATTGAAGAAGAGAGTCTCCCACAAGCTTGGGGGAGGCTTCTCCAATTACTGAATGCTTTGCCTGATCATCCTCTCAAGAAAAATGAAATACTTGATATCTTCTATAATGGACTAACCGATGCTTCCAAGGACTACTTGGATAGTTGTGCTGGTTGTTTTTTCAGGGAAAGAACACGGGATGAAGCTGAAATTCTATTGAATAATATGTTGACTAATGAAAATAATTGGGCACTTCCTGAGCCAGTTCCCGAGCCTATTCCTAAACCAACTCCGAAGAAGAGGGGTGTTCTATTTCTCAGTCCTGAAGATATGCAAGAGGCAAAGAAATCTATGAAAGAAAATTGTATAAAAGCTGAAGATGTTAAGAATTTACCTCCTATTGAAGAAATACATGGTCTTAATTTACCGCCTGTTGAAGAAACATATGATCTTAATCTATCACCTATTGAAGCAACTCATGGTCTTGATAACCCGACACAGGTAGTAAAGGTAAATTCTCTCTATAGATATGATAAAACTAAAATTCCTCCTACTAAGATTGCTAGTCAATGCTTAGATGAGTTCGATAATTTTATGGTTAAGCAAGAGGATTTCAATGCTTATGTTGGTAGACAATTAAAACGCAATGCTTACATGATTGAACACGTGAGTAATTATATGTCTAGAGTTAAAGGTGAACTTAAACTCATTAGTAAACATGCTTCTATGGTCACCACTCAAGTAGAACAAGTACTTAAAGCTCAAAATGATCTGCTCAATGAATTAAATAGTAAGAATAATGATTATGCTGTTAGAGTGGCTACTAGAACTGGTAAAATGACTCAGGAACCTTTGTATCCTGAAGGCCATCCTAAGAGAATTGAGCAAGATTCTCAGAGAAATAATATAGATGCACCTAGTCCTTCTAAGAAAAATAAAAATAAAAATGATAGGACTTTGCATGATTCTAGTGAACCTATTATAGACAAACCTGAGAATCCTAATGATATTTCTATTCGTGATGCTGAAACACAATCTGGTAATGAACATGAACCTAGTGATAATGTTAATGATGATGTTCATGTTGATGCTCAACCTAGCAATGATAATGATGTAGAGATTGAACCTGCTGTTGATCTTGATAACCCACAATCAAAGAATCAACGTTATGATAAAAGAGATTTTGTTGCTAGGAAGCACGGTAAAGAAAGAGAACCATGGGTTCAGAAACCCATGCCTTTCCCTCCTAAACCATCCAAGAAAAAGGGTGATGAGGATTTTGAGAGCTTTGCTGAAATGATTAGACCTATCTTTTTGCGTATGCGATTAACTGATATGCTCAAAACAAATCCTTATGCTAAATATATGAAGGATATCATCACAAATAAAAGAAAGATACCGGAAGCTGCAATTTCCACCATGCTTGCTAATTACACATTTAAGGGTGGAATACCTAAGAAACTAGGAGATCCAGGAGTACCAACTATACCATGCTCCATTAAAAAAAACTATGTTAAAACTGCTTTATGTGATCTTGGAGCCGGTGTTAGTGTTATGCCTCTCTCTTTATATCGTAGACTTGAATTGAATAAGTTGACACCTACTGAAATATCTTTGCAAATGGTTGATAAATCAACTGCTATACCTATCGGTATTTGTGAGGATGTGCCTGTTGTGGTTGCAAACGTTACTATTTTAACGGGCTTTGTTATTCTTGATATTCCCGAGGACGATAGTATGTCTATTATTCTTGGAAGACCCTTTTTGTTGGGGATGTGCATATCCCCGTTGAGGTAACATAGTGTTATTCGAAATTTCTCCGGTTTCATGTGATTCGAAATGAGTTTGTTAACAAGACCCGATCAACCTTGTTAATGGATTCCTTTTGATGAGCATGAGATGGATGAAGTTACAAGGCACAACTTTCTGTACCCTCCTTTTACTTTCTGTTATTTAGAAGAAATAAAGCAAAAATAGTATTTTCTCTCTGTTTTCTGATTTATCCGTGCAGTATAAAAATACTCCGAAAATAGAAGTTCTCCAAATGCCCCGAAAATGAAATATGATTTTTTCTAGAATATTTGGCACTGAGAACACATCAGGGGGAGATGGCACCTGGCCACGAGGGTCCAGGGCGCGCCCACCCCCCTGGGGCGCGCCCCCCTGCCTCATGGGCCCATGGTGGCCCTCCTCCACTTATTCCTGCACCCATACACTTCTTCTTCCTCCCAAAAAAATCACCATCCAGCTCAAGCACGAGTTCTAGCTCATTTTGCTGCGATTTCGATCTCCTTGCTCAAAGCACCTCTCACAAAACTGCTTTGGGGGATTGTTCCTTGGTATGTGACTCCTCCAATGGTCCAATTAGTTTTTGTTCTAGTGCTTTATTCATTGCATATTTTTGCTGCTTAGGTGACCAGGTTCTTGAGCTTGCATGTCAAATTTATATGGTTCCAAGTAGTTCTAATGCATGATATAGGCTCTAGGGACTTGTAGGAGTAGTTGCTATCAATTTTGTTGAGTTTGGTTCACTTTTATTTGAAGTTACTAAAAATTTCAGAAATTTTCAGAATATAATGAAGAGGTTTTTGAGGGGCTCATCTAGCCGAAGCTCGAAGGAAAAACAAAGTGAAGAAGCACAGAGGCCCAAATATAATCTGCCTCGCACCACGGAGGATCGGCCATGTGAATGGCCTTGTGATGATTTCTTGAGAACAACCGAGATTTATGATGATTTCTACGAGTTGGCTGGGAATGCAGGCCTCACCGACTTCCTCCACGACCAACGCAAACAGTATCTCTTACTCACCAATACTTTTGTGCAAAACTTCTACTATTATCCTAAGGAATCACCTCCTTCAGTAGAGTTTCATTTATATGATGTGGTTAAGAAGATGTCACTATATGAATTTTGCAAGGTTTACAAAATACCTTTCGAGGGTAGCTTAGAGGAACCACATCGTAAAGATGTGGAAGGTTCTATTGACACTATTACTATAGGGGAAACTAGGAAGGTTTCCGATCCAAGAATCACTAGCATATATTTTCCTGTTTTACGCTACTTTGCAATATTTGCTAGTCGTTGCTTAATTGGTCGCGGAAACTGTGGAAACCTTAGTGTTCCTGATATTTTCATTTTGTTCCATGGTTTATTCAGCGATAACTCTGTTAGTATGGGCGGTATTATTGCCAAACGGTTAAGTCTGAACCATACAAAAGGTCCCATCTTTGGAGGTATCTATGCTTCACGCCTCGCTGCATACTATAACATACCTATTAGGCATTATGAAAAAGAAGAAAAATTGCTGCCCACTATTTATTTGGATTATAAGAGTATGGTAGCACATGATTTTATTGTTAAGAATAGGGAAGGGGCGCTTAAATATAAATTGTTCTTTAATAAACATCACCCTGAGACTATCACCTTGCCTGCTCCTTCCTTGTTTGATTTATCTGCAGGCCAGTATCTCGTTCCGCTGGCGGCCATTCACGCCCACCGGAACCCTACATCAGCCACAGAGCCAGAGCCGGAACCACAATTTGATCTTCCACGACAGTCTAATTACCAGTGGGATCCGGAGATGATTGACAACCAGTGGCAATCGGAGTCCTCTTCTTCTCAGTACGACCCCAACTACAACTATGGATATCCGCCAGGCCATCCGTGGCAATAAACCAACTTAGGCCAAAAGCCTAAGCTTGGGGGAGTACGTATTTCTCACTAACATTACATTCATGTTCACACACTAATTGCTAGTTGTCGGTGCTCATACTTTTTCACTGTACTATCCATGCTAGTTTATTTTCTTTTTATGCTTTCTTCTTGTGTGTTAGAAAAACCTTAAGAAAAACCAAAAAAATTAGTTGTCGCTTCTAGCTAGTTTACTTTTCATGCTCGTAGTAGTAATAATTAAAAGAAAACCCAAAAAGATTTCTCGTTCTTCTTTTTCTTGTTGGGAGCTTTCCCGTGTAAATAGTTTTATTTCTTTTCTTTTCTTTGGCGGTCGATAGGAGAAGACCATGATTAAATTGTTGAAGTGGCTCTTATATGCATTATTGTTGATTTAACCAAGAGCCCAGATTGCCTTGTCTTCTTCTGTTTATTGAATGCTTGTAGATTCCAGCTTTGTCCAATGATGTGCACTATTATCATTTTACACATCGTTCGGTCGTGCAAGTGAAAGGCAATAATGACGATATATGATGAATTGATTGAGATGGGAGAAGCTGGTATGAACTCGACCTCTCTTGTTTTTGTAAATATGATTAGTTCATCGTTCCTGATTCAGCCTATTATGAATGAACATGTTTGCAATGACAATTAGATATTATAGTTACTTATGCCATGCTTAATTAGCTATGAGTTATAATGGTTTACCTTGCGTGCCAACATGCTATTAAAATGGTTGTGATGTGGTATAGTGGGGTGGTATCCTCCTTTGAATGATTTAAGTGACTTGACTTGGCACATGTTCACGCATGTAGTTGAAACAAAATCAACATAGCCTTCACGATATTTATGTTCATGGTGGATTATATCCTACTCATGCTAGCACTCAATGTTTATTAATTTTAATGCATGTTCATGGCTGTTGTCGCTCTCTAGTTGGTCGCTTCCCAGTCTTTTGCTAGCCTTCATTTGTACTAAGCGGGAATACTGCTTGTGCATCCAATCCCTTAAACCCCAAAGTTATGCCATATGAGTCCACCATACCTTCCTATATGCGGTATTTACCTGCCGTTCCATGTAAATTTGTTTGTGCCAACCTCTAAACCTTCAAATGAAATTCTGTTTTGTATGCTCGAATAGCTCATGTATCAACTAGGTCTGTCCATATCTTCCATGCAATGTGGGTTATTCTCAAGAGGAGTGGACTCCGCTCCTCATTCACGAGAACATGGCTGGTCACTGGGATGCCCAGTCCCATGCTTTAAGCAAACTAAATCAAAATAATTGCAAACAAAACTCCCCCAGGGCTGTTGCTAGTTGGAGGCACTCGTTGTTTTGAGCAAGCCATGGATTGATGCTTGTTGGTGGAGGGGGAGTATAAACTTTACCATTCTGTTTGGGAACTTCCTATATAGTGTGTGTAGCATGGAAGATATCGCCATCTCTTGGTTGTTATGTTGACAATGAAAGTATGTCGCTCAAAATATTATTTATCTCTATTTCAAAATCGAGCTCTAGCACCTCTACAAATCCCTGCTTCCCTCTACGAAGGGCCTATCTATTTACTTTTATGTCGAGTCATCACCCTCTTATTAAAAAGCACCAGTTAGAGAGCACTACTATCATTTGCATCCATTACAATTAATTCATATTGGGTATGACTATGATTGGATCTCTTTTACCATGAATTACAATGTCTAGTTAGTCCTTGATCTTTAAAGGTGCTCTGCATTTATGTTTTGCGGTCTCAGAAAGGGCTAGCGAGATACCATCCTGTTATATCATATTATGATTGTTTTGAGAAAGTGTTGTCATCCGAGATTTATTATTATTGCTCGCTAGTTGATTATGCCATTGATATGAGTAAACATGAGACCTAAGTGTTATTGTGAATATGGTTAGTCATAATCTTTGCTGAAAACTTGAATGCTGGCTTTACATATTTACAACAACAAGAGCAAACAAAGTTTGTAAAAGTTTTTCTTTATCACTTTCAGTTTATCAACTGAATTGCTTGAGGACAAGCAAAGGTTTAAGCTTGGGGGAGTTCATACGTCTCCATCGTATCTACATTTCCAAACACTTTTGCCATTGTTTTGGACTCTAACTTGCATGATTTGAATGGAACTAACCCGGACTGACGCTGTTTTCAGCAGACTTTCCATGGTGTTATTTATGTGCAGAAACAAACGTTCTCGGAATGACCTGAAACTCCATGGAACTTATTTTTGGAAAATAAGAAAAATACTGGAAGAAGAATCCACGTCAGGGGGCCCACACCATGTCCACGAGGGTGGGGGCGTGCCTCCCCTTGGGCGCGCCCCCTGCCTCGTGGGCCCCCTGACGCTCCACCGACCTCAACTCCAACTCCATATATTCGTGTTCGAGGAGAAAAAAATCAGAGAGAAGGATTCATCGCATTTTACGATACGGACCCGCCGCCAAGCCCTAAACTCTCTTGGGAGGGCTGTAAACCTGATATTTATTCCCTTTATTTTAGTATCAATTGAAATGGATGGGAGTTCATAATGCTGGTCTTATTCAAGGTTGGTTTTAAGAATACATGAATTCCATGGCCTTTCCCTCATATTTCATTTTAGGAAAAGGGATTGCCATTAGCGCCTTCCGAGATCGGCCTCGATCTGGAGTCCGTTCGGGGCTCCGGAGAGGGGATTCATCGCCGTCGTCATCATCAACCATCCTCCATCACCAATTTCATGATGCTCACCGCTGTGCGTGAGTAATTCCGTCGTAGGCTTGCTGGACGGTGATGGGTTGGATGAGATCTATCATGTAATCGAGTTAGTTTTGTTAGGGTTTGATCCCTAGTATCCATTATGTTCTGAGATTGAGGTTGCTATGACTTTGCTATGCTTAATGCTTGTCACTAGGGCCCGAGTGCCATGATTTCAGATCAGAACCTATTATGTTTTCATGAATATATGTGAGTTCTTGATCCTATCTTGCAAGTCTATAGTCACCTACTATGTGTTATGATCCGGCAACCCCGAAGTGACAATAATCGGGACCACTCCCGGTGATGACCGTAGTTTGAGGAGTTCATGTATTCACTATGTGTTAATGCTTTGTTCCGGTACTCTATTAAAAGGAGGCCTTAATATCCCTTAGTTTCCAATAGGACCCCGCTGCCACGGGAGGGTAGGAAAAAAGATGTCATGCAAGTTCTTTTCCATAAGCACGTATGACTATATTCGGAATACATGCCTACATTACATTGATGAATTGGAGCTAGTTCTGTGTCACCCTATGTTATGACTGTTACATGATGAGCCACATCCGAAATAATTCTCCATCACCGATCCAATGCCTACGAGCTTTTCCTATATTGTTCTTCGCTTATTTACTTTTCCGTTGCTACTGTTACAATCACTACAAAAACCCAAAAATATTACTTTTGCTACCGTTACCACTACTATCATATTACTTTGCTACTAAACACTTTGCTACAGATATTAAGTTTCCAGGTGTGGCTGAATTGACAACTCAATGGCTAATACTTGAGAATATTCTTTGGCTCCCCTTGTGTCGAATCAATAAATTTGGGTTGAATACTCTATCCTCGAAAGCTGTTGCGATCCCCTACACTTGTGGGTTATCAGTCTTCTGGCTAACATCAATGAGCAAAAATTGACAAGGTTTTCCAATTCCAATATATTAAACTAATGTCAACTTTGACAAGCTTTTCCCATTCAAAATATGTAAAGCCTATGATTGTGGAACGGGCAGGGTTTGTCATCAGTTTGTCATTTGATAGTCCGGTGGCTCAAGGTGACGACGAATGATTAGAGAACCATTCGATGTATTGTGCATGATGAAGTATTATGGAGGACACGAACCATCTGAACATTTTGGGCAGTTCCACTAAAATCAAGCTGAGCATCCCTGTGGATTTCGTATTTATATGATGCCAAAAAACAAAGACACATCAGCACACACATGAATATTGGCCCCAGTGTCAACCCACCAATCGGTGGACTCACAAACTGAAAGTACGGTAAACAGATTACCATACCCAGATGCCCCATCATTGTTGTGGAGGACATGAACCATCTGAACATTTTGTGCAGTTCCACTAAAATCAAGCTGAGCATCCCTGTGGATTTCGTATTTATATGCTGCCAGAAAACAAAGACACATCAGCACACACATGAATATTGGCCCCAGTGTCAGCCCACCAATCGGTGGACTCACAAACTGAAAGTACGGTAAACAGATTACCATACCCAGATGCCCCATCATTGTTGTGGAGGACACGAACCATCTGAACATTTTGTGCAGTTCCACTAAAATCAAGCTGAGCATCCCTGTGGATTTCGTATTTATATGCTGCCAGAAAACAAAGACACATCAGCACACACATGAATATTCGCCCCAGTGGCAACCCACCAATCGGTGGACTCACAAACTGAAAGTATGGTAAACAGATTACCATACCCAGATGCCCCATCATTGTTGCTTAGAGTGACATTGACAGACTTGGAGTCCTATCCTGGCTGCTTGGTACTTGTTTGGGCACTTGTTTGCCCAGTGTTCCTCCGAACCACAAGTAAAGCGGCCATCTCTCTTTTTGTCTTCCTTCTTACCCTTCTTAATGGCTGACGCTGGCAGCACCATTCAAACATATAGTCCTGTGGCTCAAGGTGACGACGAATGATTAGAGAACCATTCGATGTACTGTGCATGATGAAGTATTATGGAGGACACAAACCATCTGGACATTTTGTGCAGTTCCACTAAAATCAAGCTGAGCATCCATGTGGATATCGTATTTATATGCCGCAAGAAAACAAAGACACAGCAACACACACATGAATATTGGCCCCAGTGTCAACCCACCAATTGGTGGACTAACAAACTGAAAGTACGGTAAACAGATTACCATACCCAGATGCCCCATCATTGTTTCTTAGAATGACATTGACAGATTTGGAGTCCTGTCCTGGCTTCCTGTACTTGTTTGGGCACTTTTTGCCCAGTGCACTCCACGTGTTGTAGAGTTTCCTATGCTCTCTGCAGACTATAGTCATGTCACCAGCGTCTACTAATACTCTGTAAAGCTTCTTGATCATTCCTTGTGTAATGTAGCACAAACAGTTACTGCTTCTTTCTGCAAAGTGGTAAGACCAACTGGACCCACTAATGTAGCATTTTTCCTTAGACACATTGGCTCCTTTTGTGCAGTTCAACTAAAATCAAAGTCAGAATAAAACCGAGCTTTAATTTTGATATCCCTGTAAGCAACAATAGGTATAAGGGAAACAATTACTGAGAAATAACGGTTGATGACTTGTACTCCCAGAAGAAAAACATCTACTGATCTACCTTATCTTAATGGGAAACAAAGCAGGAGAGTAGCAATTCTCAATCAGTGTGATTCATTCATATTAACTGAGACATTATCTTAACAATGCCTTGTTTCAACATGTATAAAGAACGACAAAGCAGAAAAGTATCATTCCTAAAACAATGCGACTGATTCATTTTAACAGAGACATTATCTTAACAATACCTTGGTTAAACATGTAGAAAGAACTACAAAGCAGTATAGTACCATTTGTAAAACACTGTAACTGATATATAATAACAGAGACATTATCTGAACAATACATTTCTTAAACATGTACTCCGGCCGATCCCTAACAGAAATGGTACTCCCGCCGATCCCTAACAAGTGTTGCGGTTTTGAACTAAGATTCAGTAGTTAATTCTGAGGAAAGTAGGTACTGACCTTTCAAGACCAAGATTTGAAACAACTCCTGAGGAAGATCTAAAAGAGATCTCAACACATATATGGAAATCCGGTCTCATTTTGTGTAGTTCCACCAAAATTAAGCGAAGCAAAATGTCGCAATAGCAACAAGTTGAATAGATATCCCTGTTTTAACAGAGGCAAAAAAGGAATCAATTACTGGCCAATAAAGGAGGATGAAACATGCGGCCACAAAAATGGTAATCTCGCCAATCCCTAACAAGTGTTGCGGTTTTGCAATAAGATTCAGTAGTTAATTATGAGAGTGGCATTGCTTAATTTTACCAGCGGCATTAGATTAACAAAAAGCATAAACAGTTCCAGGGGAGAGTGGGCGCAACAACAACATGTGCTTCCATCTACTTATAAAGGGGGTGATGCAGAGTTAGTTGTAACAAAGCAACAAGCATAATGTCTGGGTTGGTCCCATTTTTGTTCACTACTTAATGGGAAAGGACAACAATACAATAGCTTCAATTCAACATTTATTTAAAACGGTACCAATACAAGTAGCACAACATCTCAAAACACACTGCACGATCATGTGGATGAAGGCAAGTACCAACCTGTCATGACGCACACAAGATCACAGGAAATCCAATCTCGTTTTGTGCAGTTGCACTGAAATCAAGTAAAGTCGCCGGTGTGACATTTAAGTTTGCTATATCAACAAGTTGAATAGATATCCCTGATTTAACAGAGGCCAAAAAGAAACAATTACTGCCAATAAAGGAGGATGAAACATGCGGCCACAAAAAGAAGCATCTACCTTATCTTGATGGAAAACAAAGTATAGGACAATAGCATTTCTAAAACGGTTGCATTGATTCATATTAACAGAGAAATTCTCTTAAAATAGTTCAGTAGTTAATTCTGAGAGTGGCATTGCTTAATTTTACCATCAGCATTAGATTAAGAAAAAGCATAAACAGTTCCAGGGGCGAGTGGGCGCAACAACACCATGTGCTTCCATCTACTTATAAAGGGGGTGATGCAGAGTTTGTTGTAACAAAGCAACAAGCATCATGTCTGGGTTGGTACCATTTTTGTTCACTACTTAATGGGAAAAGAGAGCAATACAATAGCTTCAATTCAACATTTATTTAAAACAGTACCAATACAAGTAGAACAACATCTCAAAACACACTGCAGGATCATGTGGATGGGACATGGGACATGCCAGCACCATGTGCGTCCACACGTATAAATGGGTGATGCAGAGTATGTAGCCAAGCAGCATATCTGCGTTGGTCCCATATTTGTTCTCTTTGAAACTTTTTCCTATGTGAGGGCAGCAAATCTAGTCCTACACAAACTACCCGACCCCCCAGTTTCTTTCCCTTTTCAACAAAGAGTTCGGTTCCTTACAGATGTGTGTACTGGGTTACCCCCTTTTTCCCTTTTCAACCAACAAAGCGGCTGGATAGCTAGTCTATACTACTTTCCCTCCCTCCTTTCCTCATTGAACCACGTCCTAGATTCATGCTCCAGCCCACCGCACCCTTCTTTCCTCTTTGAACCAAGACCTAGATTCGACTACAAAATCGAAAAAGATCCGCATGCAGCTAGACCAATGACGGTTTCAAAGAAACTTATACCTTAGGGTCATCGGGATGTGGCAAGGCGTGCGGTGGGAGGTCGGATCTGCCCACGCTACGTACGGCAGCGAGGAAGAAGGGGTCGGTGGCCCTCCCGCACAGGCGCTGGGTGAAAGAGAAAAGCGCAGCCAACATTGGATTGCCTCCCTCGCCGAAGGCGATAGAGTGAACGCTGCACCTCCTCCCCTTCCCGGTGACGCAGTCTTGTTTAGATCTGGTGAAGAGGGTGAGAGACTGTGAATATAGCAAACCCTAGAAAAGGAACACTAAGCCTCCAGCGTGTATATATATATGTAGTGCGGCGAGAGTGTGGAGAGTGCAAACCCTAGCGAACAAGCGCTGAGGCTCCAACTTATATATATACTGTAGTACAGACTGAGCTCCGGTGCCTTAACTGCACCTGCTTTTGGCTGTATGACAGGTGGGCCATCCACATTTTGGGCCCACCTGTCATAAACCCAAAGGCAGGTGCACTAAAGTCAATGAAGCTGCGTCCATATAGTACTCGTGTATACGACTAATATATAGTGGAGTGGTTTTCTTATTCTCTCCATAACAATTGTTTCAAATTGTGTACGTACGAAACAAAACTCTTTATTTAACGTACCAGTGAAGAAAACTACTACTCCCTCTGTTCCTAAATATTTGTCTTTCTAGAGATTTCAACAGATGACTACATACGGAGCAAAATGAGTGAATCTACACTGTAGAAAATGTCTATATACATCCGTATGTGGTAGTCCATTTCAAACCACTTGAAAGACAAATATTTAGGAACGGAGGGAGTAGTTCCGATGAACTAACGATCCATGCGTCCTAGTCGCACTTCCTGTCCTTCACGTGCGGTACACTACCCTCCCTTAAGTGAACAACCACACATCCGCCAAATTATCGGAAACATGTGAGAGTGTGTACAAATAAAGAATTTTAATTTCAATTATCGGAAAGGTTTGAGAGTATGTACAGTTTTCCCTCCTAATAATTATGGTTTGTTGTGTTCGGCCTAAACTTGGTCAAACTTTACAAAGTTTGACTTCAGTCAAATCTAATATGCGAAGTAATAAAAATGGAGGGCTACTACGTCCATACGGGTTTTTAGTCCACGCCATTTTTTAAATCAAAGTTAATAGTTGGACAAATAAAATTACAGAGGAGCTGGAGACAAAGTTGTGAGAAGTCTTAGAAATCAATACAAAACTTATGCTCTTAGTACCAACGTCGATCCTTCTTCGAGGAAACATTTGGTTCATAGCCAATTGTGTGATAAAATTGCACCAACGTGAAAGGCGACTGCGTCTCGAACGCAACCAAGGTGAACTGACGAAGGATATCATCTTTGTGGGTAACAAGCAAAGAGCACTGATGGAAGACAACTTGTTTTTCATTGAAAATCGATCAGCTTCACCAGCGGACGCAACCATGAGGCGCAACCATGAGCATCGATAGGTCATCGTGGTGATGCATCATCCATTTGGCATCATGTTTGGGTGAGGCACCTATGAAGTTCGACAAATCCTCACTGTGGTCTGTTTCTTCTTAGTAATCAAGCTCGAGGAAGGAAGAACCACGTGGCAGAGGACAATGAGGCGGAACAACAATGGCCATCCAATTTTGTGCAGTTCCACTAAAATTGAGGAAGACATGCCCAAGTATGGAGATACGCATCGCTGTTTCAAAAAATAAAAAAGGGATATAGTGTTGTTACTTTGTTTTACATGATTAACAACGACATCTCAATTGTTAATAAGAACTATGAAAAGTACACCAACAAACAGAAGCATCATGATTATCTTGATGGGAACTAAACCAGGATACCCGAGGAAAAAGCATTTCTTCATTTAACCAGTGATAGTATTAGATTAGCAGCAGCAATAGGAGCATATGGACAATGACCACACAACCACCATGTACTTTTTGTCGAAACAACATGTATACCTCCATCGAGGCATAAATCAGGACAACTTTTCGAGTGGCATTTCCTCTATAATAGTAGGTGATGTTGGACCAGCCGACGAACCCTAGCTACTATACATGGGGAGCTGGGGAGTAGTCGCATAGAAGAAAACCCGCATGCAGCGACCTGGGGAGCTGGACCAGTACAAGAAGTTATACCTCAGGTGGGCGAGATGTTGCTTAGGCGGGCGGGATCTGCCCACATGACGACAGCGAACAAGGGCGCGGAGGACCTTCGTTCGCGCCAGCGCCGGCTCCGAGAGGACGGTGCGCATTGGCTTCCTCCATCGCCGACGGTGACAACGTCAATGCTGCACCTCCTCACCTCCCGCAGCGGACGGGATTCGGCCGGATCTGTGACCACCGGCGAGGAGAGAGATAGTGTGGACACTGTCATCTTGTTTTGATATGGAGAGGGTGAGAGAGCGAGACGCGAGAAACTCTATCAAACAAGAGGCTATAATGGAGTAAAAAATCTCTCCATAGCAGTGGTTTTAAATAGAATACGCGCGTTCCCGGAAAAAAGAAACGAAAACTGGCAGACAATTTTTTAACGTCCAAGAAAGAAAACTCGATCAAAAACACGCCCCCGCTTCCAGGTCGCGAGAGTCGTCGCGCACACACACATAGACATGCATATCCGTGTTTACGTAAAATTCCATTTCCATCTCCAATCATAATTGTCCAACTGGCACATTATTTATGTTGTTAATTATATACGTGGCAATATTAACGTACATCATCTCTTGTTTGCGGGCGTCCGGACCGCTGCCACGGCCTCTCCTGACCAACCCGAACCCTCTTCATCACCCGCGCGTGCTTCCCGCCCGAAACGGTCAGTGCCGCATTCATGCCCGGCCAGAGCGGACGCGACCTCTCACTGGCGCCGGCATTGAAGCGGCTCGCCGGCCGAGAGAGCGTCGCCCGTGCCGCTTCCTGGTGCACGCGACTGCTCCGCGTTCAAAGGTCGCAATAGCCGGCCACAACATGCATGTAAAATGTTCTCGGGAGTCCGTGCTACAGCTAGCTGTCCTCCCCCAACTTGTCAATCTCTTCCAGTAGTACTAGTACTCCATGGCGCGATCCATCGACAAGCAGGCGGGAAAGTTATCGTATACTCGGTTTGCGGTGAGTGGCATGCTGAGCGACCATGTGGGGTCGAGCCGTGGAGGAGGGTGAGACACGAACGCGACAAACGTGATTTAAACGTTGGTTTTGCTCGATGGCGCGATCCAATGAAACGAAACGTTGGTTTCTCCCCATTTCCATTTTTTCTCCGGAAAAACGGAAACTTTCCACTCCATTTTCAATCCTACTCCAAGGTTGCCCTGTTACAACATTCCATCAAATACAAAGGAAAACTAACACGCATGCTGATGCATCTCGAAGATTCACAGATCATAGCCAATATTTACTTCACAACTAAAGACAAAAGTTGTGAGAGAGTGTACGAAAGAAAAACTACTGATGGGGTCACTACGACTTAAACCCTAAACCCTAAACAGGATTTAATTTCCTGGACAGGTAGAACCTGTCGAAGGAAAGACGGTTGGCACCCTCGGATCATACGATGCTTTTGTGCAGTTCCACTAAAATCGAGCTGAGCATCCCTGATGGCAAATATATTGAAGAAGTGTGATTAGAATAATAGTACTGGCACTAGTTCATGAGACATAAACTCATCACAAGTAGAAGCCGGTAGAAGTAGAGAAAGATCGACATGGAGATGGAGCTACGTGGGGAGCTGCGACAGTGGAGCAAGCCGGCTCCAAAAGGAAGATGGACTACCTGGGACGTCGAGCTGTAGCTAGAAGGGCGGTTGGGACGCGGCATCGGCCCATACTGCGGTGACCCCCAATTGGGACGCACCGACTGTGGATTTTCTCCCTCGCCGATGTCTACCGCATCTACGCAGAACATTGTTCCCTTCCCCCAGCTGCGGGATCAAGCCGGATATGTGACCAGCGGTGTGGCCACCGTCGTTCAATGCTTGTGAAGAGAGCAACCCAAGCAAGCAGGCTTGTAGCTTAGGCTCCTGCTAGTGTATATATAGTGGTTTTCTTTTTCTCTCCATATGAACCATTTTTTATTGCGTACGTGTCATTGAAGAGTGAAATGATGGTTGCTTCTTCCAACTAACTTACTGTGTGATTTGACTGCTCCTTAGTGGCCCCTACACGTACTCCCCCTACGTGTATGACCGTTCCTGAGTCTCACTTGTACTTATCTCTATTTTCTTGCATGACACATAGACAGGATGCACATAGAGGAATTTTGTTACTGCACGTTGTTACGTAGTACTACTAGTACCTACTCCCTCCTTCCGGTTCACTACTAGTACTCCCTCCTTCCTGGCTTATTGGTCCCCTTTGTACTCAATTCATGGGCTTGTTTTCCTCAAGAAATTGTCTTTACCAACGTATTAATATCAGGAATGCATGCATGAACAACGAATGATTAAACCTTGCATGCAACGTTTTGACAAAGCATTGATTTATGAACATGTGAATGTGAGGGACTACAACCTCGTGCATGCATGCAACAGTTACACGTACACATGGACGCAAAAATGCGCGCGACGCCCTAATGCATGCATGTCCGAGCACACGACGGAACACACACGGTCACGCTCAAGTGCTCAACCTACCACTACAAAAAAATACACTTCCGTGATGATACGTGTTTGTCACCGTAGGTCGCATTTTTTGTCATGCATGTACATCCATGACAATTTTATGACAGAATCAAGATAGTCATACCTGTGCTGTCGTAGAAGTATTCCATGACATTACCAAAATTATCATCACGGAAGTGTCCACTTCCATGACGATAAATCGCGCGTCACAGAAGTGCTTTCGTCAAGGGTGATCGACACGTGGCATCCACCGTAACGGAACACCGTTAAGCTATCGGGTCCGGTTTTGGATCCGATAACCCATTAGCAGCCCCGACCAATGGGGATTTTCCACGTGTAAAATCATCATTGGCTGGAGGAAACACATGTCGGCTCACCGTTGGGACAGATGTCATCCACTCATTGGACCCAAAGCGCCTATGATACGTTGACACGTGGCACGGCCAAACAGAGGCCCATTCCTGTGAAAAGGCCGACCCGTTTGACTTGGTCAAAAGGTGGCGGGCCGGCCCACGGCAAGCCTGTTAACGGCCTCTTCGCATATAGCCCATTTACAGCCCGCTAACCCAGTGCCCGTTTACGGCCTATCCGAATTAGGCCCAGTAGCGTCATCTGGGCCGTCCAATATAATTCCAGCCCATTTTAACTTCCGGCCCATGTATGGCCCATGACGTCTTTTGGCCCATCTGAGGCCCTTAGTAACCCTCGGCCCTTTAACGGCCCGTGGTAAAACTGGCCCATGATGAACACTGGATCACTTTATACCCATTAACGGCCCATCATACCGTTGGGCCGTTTCCAGCGCATGTTAACTTTCGGCCTTCTCAGGGCCCATTTATTCTTGGGCTCATTTCCAGCATTCGTTTACTTACGGCCCGTTACAGGCCTTTTCTGCTTGTGGGCCAAATTCAGCCCGTGGATACGGTCGGCCCGTTTGTGGCCCGTTAATCTATTGGGCCATTTTCATAGCATCATCAAATACGGTTGTTTAACGGCCCGTTATGGTCAGCCCATAAAACGTACGATTTCCACTCTAGCCCATTTACGACCCCTTATACGGCCTGTACAAGGCCCATATATGAGACGGCCCATAGAAGGCCCATTGACCCGACGACCCACAGAAGGCCCATTGACCCGACGGCCCATAGAAGGCCCATGGATCCGCTGGCCCATGGATCCGACAGCTGATAGAAGGCCCACGGATCCGACAGCCCATAGAAGGCCCACGAATCCGACGGCCACAGAAGGCCAGGGATCGTCCGTCCCGTAGATGGCCCATGGAACGTACGACCTGTGGAGGGCCATGGTCACTACAACGTTTGGGCGAGTTGTCCCTCGTTTGAAGGATATAGCATATTCAAAGAATTATCCTACTCTATACTATCACCTCTAAAAAACATACACTATACAATAAAGAGACTAAGGCATAGAAACATAGAATAATCCTACACTATACAATAAAGAAATTACAGCCGATTATACCCACTGGGCATTATGGTTCGGCACCAGTGATAATAAAGCATACACAAACAGCAAATTACATGCACTGGGCAAATACAGCTCATACATCATGGACGCGCATCAACATAACTTACCATTTGAACTATAATCTCTTCAGCAAATAGGATTGGCCGGATTTAGATAGCAGAAATTTCAGTCTGCAAAATCTCCAATTCCTTCGTTGTTACCTCAGTGTATTGTTTCATTTTTTGACTCCTGCATCTAATACCTGCATGTCCAGTCTCAACTTGTTGATTGTACGTTCAGAATCATGTACATGTTGTCTTGCCAACTCTAGTTGATGCTCGAGAACATCAGCACATTCCAATTCCAATCTATAATCATTCGGTAACGGCCATGCCGCACTGCTCGCAGATCTTTGTGTTGATGTCACTTCATCCTGAAATGTTTCTGTAAGTACACATGACTAGGGCAAAAATATAGTTACAACAGTGAAGCGAGCAAGACAGACTATTTTGTACATGGCAAAACAGGACTAACAATAATGTTACACATCATGAAGCATAAGCAGGTGATATTTTAAAAATTATAAAAAAGGTAGTCTGTGCAGCCTGCATACAGAAATCTCTCTTAGCTCACCAGAGGAGCATGATGTTGGGCCCAATCCAAAACACAGACAAGTTACAAATTTAGACAACACGTTGCATAGAAGTAAGCAAGCAGTTGGCCATTCTGTAGCTCAATTAAAGTCTTAGGGAGCATAATGAACAACAGAGGATTTCATACAAACATACTACAGCAAGCAAAACTATGCAATCATTAGCCTAGTATAAACTAGATTGTGAGCCTCATTCAATAATAGTTGGTTAATAGACTTCAAAGCTTCAGGCACACTTCGGCAGAGTAATTAAATGGTAAGGCCTTTAATTATGTCAACTAATAGTTATACAAGTACCCAACATCAGGCATCATTCTTTGGGCATCTCATTAACTGAGGACAAATAAAGCAATTGAAAAGAGCAAATTAACTATGCCTGAAACAAACAAGGAATCGAACTGTTGAGTTGGATACAGTGACTTACCTTAACAGGTTGAAGAGGCTCAGCGCAGCTCCTACTTCTCTTGCAAGGCTCCTTCCTAACATCTTGTACTTGGAAATCCTCAATCTTATCTTCATTGCACCCCCTCTGCAAGGTGACACAAACTAGTTACTCGTCTCCTTGGAAGATAAATATGCATACTTTCCACTCCGTGAACACAAAAGGATGAGATTATAACAAAACAACACCACATAATGAAACATGTCGCATCTCTTGCACTTGCACACAATGAAATGAGCATTTACTATGTGTGCACTATGTAAAAACTAGGCATACCTTCGAACTGGATCTCCAGGTACTCTTGGAGAGCCTACTTTAGTGTACAACCAAACCTTTATGTCACCTATGAGTTAGAAAAGGCCCCACTATAGTAGCCCTTAGTGTTGAAATCATTGACAAGCTCTGTTAGAGTGTTAGGTCAAGAACAACAAGTAATCAAAGCAAACAGTCCTAGTATGGCTGGCTGATGCAAACAAGCAATTGAACAGATGTGTGAGCAAATCTTACATATCAAGAAAAGAAGCAAAGAAGTAGGCTTAAAGACCATCACTTGACTGACCAGATTTAAGGGGCATTTAAACATCATGCGCAACATATGAACTAACATAAACATTGCATATTCCAGATTCTACAATGGAATGCACATGTATTAGGTTATGCCATGTATGATGATGCCTAAATGTACACTATAGCAGGCAGGAGTGATTCATCATTGCACGCACAATTGAATTGCAGGTTAAGGGCCAGTTCTATTCCGCCTTTTCAGGGCTTATTGTCAAAATAAGCCATAAAAGATGTAAAGAAGTCATTTTTGAGTTATGGGCTTGGGCTTAACTAATTTCGCTTTGGAGGGGGGGTGTTTCGGGTAGAACCTCACTAAAAATTGAAGGGAAGGGGAATAGTGAAATGACTCTGTTGTCTGCCTATATTACACTCAAAATGCAACTGGTGACGCCCGCGTCACACCTCACTCTCAAGTAAAAACAAACACGCAAGCGTTCATTGCCCTGCCCGCATGCATCTCCTCTCCCCTTTCCCTCTACCTCGATCCCCTGCCTGCAGCACTAGGGTTCCTCCAGCAAGCCGTTGCCACTGGTCCCATCTGGCGTGGTCCTCGACGATGCTCTGTCCAGCTAGGCTACATGGCCGGCGGGTAGGGGCAAATCTCCCTGGCCGCTCCTCCCTCTGGTGCCGCCCCTCATTCTCATGGTCTCCAGCAGCTGCTCCACTGTGGTTCGTCCACTACTCCAACAGGCGCTGCACAACTACGGCTGATGCCACACTGCAGCAGAAGGCACCTTATTCCCCCTCCCCACCTCCCAGGCCATGGCCTTGAGGTGCTGTTGAAGGATGAGCTCATCCAACAAGGTGAGGATCTCCTCTGATTTTTTGCCAAATTTTCATTCTGATCCACTATACAATGAATTGCTATGAGCTGCTTCTGCTGCTGCTATATGATGCATTGCTATGAGCTGCTCCTGCTGCTGCTATATGATGAATTGCTATGAGCTGCTGCTGCTATATGATGAATTGCTATGAGCTGCTGCTGCTATATGATGAGTTGCTAAAAGCTGCTCCTGCTGCTGCTGTATGATGAATTGCTATGAGCTGCTCCTGCTGATGCTATATGATGAATTGCTATGAGCTGCTCCTACTGCTGCTATATGATGAATTGCTATGAGCTGCTCCTGCTGCTGCTATATGATGAATTGCTATGAGCTGCTCCCGCTGCTGCTATATGATGAATTGCTATGAGCTACTGCTGGTATATGATGAATTGCACACTGCTGCTGCTACTGCTGTATGATGAGTTGCTATGAGCTACTGCTGCTGCTATATGATGCTTTCAGGTGGTGCTGCATATGATAATAACCAGCCACTTGGACCATCGAATTTCAATAAATAATTGTTCTTCATTTAAATGTGGGTCATGCTTTTTCGTTTAAATTAGGCAATGGGATCTCTATGGAAAACATTGACCAAAGTAGATTGTGCCAAGTAGATGGTATATTTGTATTTGCATTTTGAGCAAATAGCGATGGTCTATTTTCCTATCATATTAATTACTGCACTGGGTTCAATTTGTGATGTTTGCAAGTCAAAATAATTTTCATATGGGCAGCAGAATGAAAAAAATATAATGCAATCAAGACTTTTCACTTATCATACCAAAGATATGCTGAAAACGCAATGAAAAGAACTGGTTGGCTTATTACATGGAGCTTATATTCATAGGTTCTTATATTCATAGGTGCTTATTTTCTTAGGATAACTCGTAATAACTGTCCCTAAGAAACTTGGCCAATAGAACTGACATACAAATAACATGTCACGATGATTGCAATGGAGGAGTGACGTACCATAGCACACTGTATAGGCTCACCGCTGGCTCTCCTTTTTTTGCGATGTTCCATGAAATTTCCACATACATCTTGTACTTTTTCATTGTGTAACCCAATCTGCAAGTTGGCACGGCTAATTTCAAACATCTCTACATGATAATACATTGCATATCCCTTGCGCATATTTAAACCACCAATTAATGATTGTGTGCATAGCATAAACTAGCCATGACTCTGTGTGCTAGACTAGCAGGCACTCTAAGGGATCCTAATGTAGTGTACTAGAATTCCTACATGCCATCTACGATTTTGTGTAATGTACTGCCTCTGTTCCTAAATATATGTCTATTTAGAGATTCCAGTATGGACGACATACAGATGTATATAGATGCATTTTCGAGTGTAGATTCACTCATTTTGCTCCGTGTGTAGCCTATATTGGAATCTCTAGAAAGACTTATATTTAGGAACGGAGGTACGAGGTAGTATCATGTATGACATCTACATATCTAATTTAGCAGCCAGTAGTAGAAATCATTGTCTGCACAAAGGGATTACTGGTCGAAAATCCTAGCAAAGCACGCAGGCAGGCACAGAACAATACAAGAGAGAGAGAGACAGGCTTACAAGATCATAGCAATGCCTCGGTCCAGGATCTTGGTTGGCCAAGCTGTTAGATCCAGAAGAAACATCGTCCTTGTAGTTTTTGCCAGCTGCATAACAGGTAAAAGCGACATGTTAGTATATTTGAAGTACATCGGGCAGGTGATGCTGGACGGGTTTAAAGGTGACAAGTACCTAGGCCGTGGCGGGTGCTTGGCATCTTGCTAGACGGTGGGAATCAGGTTAGAAACGTCAAGGGTGATGACGCTGTGCTGGCTGTCGGGGTCCGGTAAGGAGATCTAGAACCATCGAGTAGGGTGTTTGTGGAGCGGCTCCGGTAGGGTGGACTTCGGTGTGGGCGAAGCGGATCTGTGGCCGTGGACGAGGGCGTAGGTGAAGCTGCTCCGGTGGATGGGTTAAGGATGGTGTCGACGATGCGGATCTGCGGCCGTGGACGGGGCATCAAAAGCTGCTCCGGTAGGTTGGATGAGGGTGCGAGGAAGCGGATCTGAGGCCGTGGACTTGTGAGTTGGCAAAGCGTCCCCGGTAGGGTTGAAAATGGTATAGGCGAAGCTACTCCGGTGGGGTTGACGATGTTGTCGGCGAAGCGGCTCCGGTAGGGTTGAGGAAGGTGTCGGCGAAGAGGATCAGAGGCCGTCGACGGGGGCGTCGGTGGGGCGGCTCCGGGGGTTGTGGACGAAGCGTCTTCGGTGGGGAGTACAAATGAGCCGCTGTAGATGCGCTGCGGTTGACGAGAGTACCGGCGAAGCAGATCCGGCGCCGTGGACAATGCCGGCACTGAATGGGCTGTGGTACAGTGGTGGATGAGCAGTCTACTTGTTTCTAGGGGAGGTGGGAGGGGTAGATGCGGCTGCAGAAGCAGATCCGGTGAGGTGGAGGCTGCTGGAAGTGAATGAGCTCTGGTACGCCGGTGGATGAGCAGTCTAGGGTTTCGAGAGGGGAGGGGAGAAAGGCCGATGAAGTACAGACGGCGTGATGTAAGATGCTCTGGTGCTGTGGAGTTAGTCGTTTTTGCGGGAGGGGGAGAGGGAATGGGGGTGCCGTGTAGTGGGGGGAACCGGAAGTTACCAAAGCAGCCCCGACCTATTATGTAGATGAGGGCGGTATTGTAACTGTTGGTCTCCGTGCACCAAGGACAAAAGGGGAATTTCGCATGCTAAACACTAAGGTGGCGGATATTTTAGGAGGCGGGAGATTTTGCCGCCCGCGGGATCGTTCGTATCCAGTTTCAACTAATTTTGGACCGTGCTAGCGGGAAGGTCATGCGAGACTGTGTACACGGGGCACGCGTCAGCAGTTAATAACTGGTGTGTCCACCCCAGAAAAAAAGACAATAATGCGGGATGATGCACCGATAACTTGGATGTTCACACGGGCGCGGCCAATCGTACGGGTGTAGTGGCGCGTTCACAAAAAAAGGGATCAAACGCTCAGCCTATGTATTTCTCGTGTAAATAGATAATTTAGTGCAATTGGTTATTTACTTTAAACATAATGCATTGACGTGTTAGTGTAGAGGCGCACAAAAAGAAGTCTGCTACTTAAAAGTGTTACCTCATATGATTACATAGCCTCCATTTCATAAATTGCGTACCCGTTGAATTCATATATGAATATTACATATATTACTTCATAATAGAACCTTAAATCATCCAAGACTAATGATATTGAATGCAAGAGTAACAATGGTGCATGTACATGATAGCTACATTGGTTGTTTGAAGAAACATCACTGTAACTTTGGCATGCACAACTGAAAAGGTTTATTTAAATAGAAAAAAATGTGATATGTGAGTGTCCAATCTTTATAGCATTGAATCGATATTGTACCTTTGGCCACAATACGAAGTAGATATTGATTTATGTTCAGGCGATGCACGTCCACGATCGCTAGATAGTGATACGTGAATGAATTGTGCAATCTCTCTCACACGCATACATATCTCATTTCCCTGTGGTCATCGGAATCACACACGCGCACTTCGTGTATTTCTCTCCCTCCGTCAAGGTTAGAATTCGTCTTTCTATCCCGTCCTACAAGTCTCTGACACAGAAACACACACGCTCTCTCTGTCGAACACGCCCACCCCTTTAATTCCGCCCACCCACAGCCACTAATGTCTCAAAGTATAATAATGTCTCTCACACATATGCCTAAGGTTAACTCGAGTTCCGGAACCATATGAATACATACAATGGGATTCCAACCGAGCACCTTTTGTTTTGAGATTTTGCTCTCTCTCTCTCCAACACATTGTTTCTCGCTTCATTTTTCCGGTACTTGCATGCACACAATTTTGTTTATCTTCGTGATGCTTTAAGTATGCCTCGCACAAATGCTATCTACCTATCCCTTAATATAGCTAGATATGTGTCACAGAAACTCCTTCTCCCTACTGGCAAGATGCCCATGCGTTGCACCGAACATCAAGATGCATTTGTATGAGTAGTTTATTTTGTGGGAGAAAAGGATGAACGAGGGAATGCCTTATTTGCAAATGCAGAGAGGGGTGTGGGTATCTTTTTGCAAAATTGCCACAGTTTCCTTCCTATCCGTCGGGTATAAATCGGATGGCCTATATTGCAGGATGGCAGGAACACCATCATCACCAACTCTATTTTTTTTATAAGAGTAGGGTTATGTAAGTGTCACTGCCCCCCCCCCCCCCCCCCCGCCCCCCGACACACACACCCACACCCACACAACCACACACACACACTTCCCAACACCGAAGGAGTAGGGTGACACCTCGATCTTGATACTAATCTATCGACTGGCTTCTCTCTCAAACACACACACACACGCACACACACTACCCGACACCGAAGGAGTAGGGCGGCACCTCGATCTTGATACTAATCTATCTACTCCTCTTTCAAACACACACACACACATACACACACACTCGCTAGTTGTGCCTCTGTGCCTACCGCGCACACTCTCGATACGTCTTTCTCTCCCTCCCCCTCCCCCCACTGCAACAATGACAGCAGAAGGGTGACAACTCAATCTGATCGTAATCTGTCAATTGGTTTCTCTCTCGAACATTGTGTCTCTGTGCCTCGCTCAGTAGCCCCCTTGATATGTAGACTTCTCGCGCGCGCACAGCTGTAGTGACGATGACGCTGAACCAAGTGTGCCTCATTTTTACCGGCCTCATGTGATAGTTTCACCCTATTTTCTATTAATTAACAAGGCAACCTTTTCTTTGTTACTACTAGTGAATCCGAAATCATTCGGGGCAGACATAAAATATATCACTTCAACCCAATTATCGCAGTAACTATTTTAAAAGAAACTAGCTAGATGCCCGTGCGCTGCACGGAAAATCAAGATGCATTTGTATGAGTAGTTTATCTTGTGAGAGAAAATGATGAACGAGGGAAGGCCGTATTTGCGAATGTGGAGAGGGGTGTGGGTAAATTTTTGCAAAATTGCCTTAGTTTTCTTCCTATCCGTTAGATATAAATCCGACGGCCCATATTGCAGGATGGCACGCACACCATCATCACCAACTCTGTTTTCTACTCCCTCCATTTCTAAATATTTGTCTCTTTAGAGATTTTAACAACTGACTACATATGGAGCAAAATGAGTGAATCTACACTCTAAATATGTCTACATACACATCCGTATGTGGTAGTCCATTTGAAATCTGAAAAAGACAAATATTTAGGAACGGATGGAGTATAAGAGTAGACATGGAGATATATCAGCAACATGGTCTACAACAAAAATGTGTTGGACTGGTTAGCGCCGGATGCTCGCAACGCGGTGACATGAGTTCGAATTCTGTCTTTAACTTTAGATTTTTATATTATATATTACTTATTTAATATATACTACTTTCGCTACTGTACTGACATTGGAACCCACAGAGTACTTAGAATACAAGATTAAGGATGGACTTGTTTCTTTTTAACTTTCTGTACGAAGCTGTAGCCACCCTGCAAGTCACGTGTACACTGTACATGCAATTAACTTTTTATAGAGGGACAATCATACACGCAATTAACTCAAATGGATTGGATGTCACTCTATTATTTCCAGCATAAGAGCATCTCCAACGGCAGCTGGCAAATTTCCTCCCGTTTCCTTCCGCGGAGGACGACATCAAACGCCAGCGGCATACATTTTCACAACTCTAACCAACCAGATGAAATTCGTGCAAACACGGACTGATTTCATATAAGCATGAAGGACTTCATATAAAAAAGCCGGATCTTCATATAAACATGATGGATTTCACTACATTTACATGAACTAAGCGGTGCCAATCCGGCTATCTTGGTATAATTAATACTCCCTCCGTCCGGAAATACTTGTCCTAGAAATGGATGTATCTAGACTTATTTTAGTTATAGATACATACAATTTATCCATTCTTAGAACAAAAATTTCCCGCCAGGTGGAGAGGGAGTACATAATCTAAATGCCCGCCTGCGGATCCCTTTGTCTTCCTCATGTCCGGCAGACACTTTGCGGGGTTGACGAAGGTCCTCGGAAGAGACAAAGAAGCAAAGAAACAACCTGAATGCGCAGTCGTCGCCTCGGCGGTGGCCTTCATGGGACCCAAGTGGCGGCGGCCTCCCGTGTTCTACTTCTCCTCGATGATGGCGGCGGACACGGAGAAGCTGGCCACCGACTCGTCGCTGTCCACGCACCCGGCTTCTGTCTCTGCCTGCATGGCGCTGCCGCAGGCACGGGAGGCGCGCCCACAGACACGGGAGGCGTTGTACGACGCGGCAGCGATGACGCCCGTACCGGTGTGCTCGCCGCCATGCCGGCGTGGAGCAACTCGCCCCTCCTCATCGAGCTGAACTGGAGCGACGAGTTGCTGAACCACGTGCCTGCTTGGGGCGGCAACTGGCTCTGTCGGGCCAAGCGAGGTTGGTGAAGCACCGAGCGGCCTCGCCCGTATCCGGAGGGCTCGACGGGCCACCCAGCCGAGTAATATGCCAGAGAACGGCTCCTCGGAAGCCATCGGAAGAGTGGAGAAATTGGTGAAGGCGGAGATGGGGGAGCAGCGGAGGGGTGCGATTCTTGCCCGCTATCTGTCTGGCCTCGTGTAAATAGAGGGCGGACGGTAGGAGCTTGGCCGGCGTCTGGCCTCGTTTAAACTGAGGGCGGACGGGAGGAGCTCGGCCGGTGTTGCGTTTAATTCCGGCCCGCTCATGAACGGACGTGTGGTCGGAGTAGGTTTCTCTGTTTGCATGCGGGTTTAACGGAGGGGTTTGATGGAGGCGAGGAGGCGTGTTCAGCCAGGCGTGCAGCGGGCGGCGCAATACTACTATTCGATTTGACAGCGGGCGGCGCAGTTCCTGATACGGCATTAATGCAGATGAGCGAGGGAGTAGCGGTTCCCGAAATGTTGAACGGCCAATGCATCCTCCTTCAATTAATGCATGAGGGAAGTAATGGGAGGAGGACCGGTAAAAGAGGCTGCACGATGTGAATGCAACGCAGTTTGCCCTTATATAAAGGCGCCCCTCCATTCCAATGCATCTCCACATCGTACGCACCTAAGCATTTGCCCAAGCACCTACACTAAGCGCAAAACAGCTCACTCCAGACCCATGGCGGCGATGCGCGCGAGCGGCCAGCGGCTGTGCCAGATGGTCCACGACGTCGGCCTGCGGCATGGCGCCGAGGATCGTCTCCAGACGGTGTTGGAGACCGGCTGGTGGATGGCCGCCGTTGATGCCAACTACGACTCTCAGTTGGACCAGATTATCGTTGCCACCACCAACAAGTTCACCGTCCTCAAGAAGCTCGCGGACGACATCACCGTACTCCTCCAGCCCGCGCGCCCGGGCTCCTCATTGCCTGCCACCCTAATCGGCCTCCATGACCGGAACCTCTTTCAAGCACTGGTGGCCCTGCGACTGCCCGCCGACGCCACGAAGAATGTCCACCTGGAGGTCGCGCTCGCCACGAGGCGCCTCGCCCTGCAAGAATTCGTCGACCTACACATCCACGTGTACGAGCAAATCATGTACATAGGTATCTACAAGGCCAGTGAGGAAGCTACGACGTTGGCCTTCCTCAACCGGCTGGAAGCCTTGAATGCCTTTGCTGAGAAGCACCTCGACCTCGCCCAAAAGCCGCCACTCCTTAGCCGCAGGTCGGTGGCCCGGCGCACTAAGTTGAGGAGGAGGAGGTCGTACGTTGATGGATGCATCTTTCTTCTTGCCTTCTGTAACCACCACTG
Organism: Aegilops tauschii subsp. strangulata; assembly: GCF_002575655.3. Taxonomy (NCBI): domain Eukaryota; kingdom Viridiplantae; phylum Streptophyta; class Magnoliopsida; order Poales; family Poaceae; genus Aegilops; species Aegilops tauschii. The sequence goes on along the minus strand of NC_053040.3, from coordinate 433,748,506 downwards.
CGATCACATCATCATCGTGGCCTTAATTCTTATTGTGGTGTTGCATTCTCGTTCCAGTCAATACCGACATGTGCGATCCCTTTGATTAATTATATGCATCACTGTAACTAGTACTCCATCCGTCAATTTATAAGTTGTGCTTACCTTTTCCAACAACTTCGTGCAACGCGCGGGCATCTTGCTAGAAACACTAGAACATGTCGGACCGCGTGTGACCAAACCGACGATGCGCCAACCTAGCTACTACGTACCCTGCTTATCTGGCGGAAATAGCCCCGCCCTAGCGTTTCCAATCGTTATTTCTATCTATCGATCGTGCCAAGGAGCAGAACCAAAATGTTACAATTTATACATGTTTCTCTACTCCTACTCCTATACAAGACTCAGTTGATGATGGTGGTGTGTCTGCCATCCGTCGTTTCATGACCATTAGATCTGCATCTAACGGCTGTGAGGTAAGTTGTTGCATTTTTGCAACAATAGCCCACTTCTCTGCTCCAATTTGCAGAAAACCCCTTATTATCTTGAAAGCAACCACATCCCTCCCTCACCTCATCAAAACAACCTGAGAAATATATACTCCTACTAGTAACATGCCCGCGCTTCGCTACGGAATCAGAAAAGATGAGGACCAACACAAGATTGTACGGAGATGTTGATCAAGCGATGACATATAGTTTATAGGAACTCATGAGGTTTCCAGCCAATATAATCCTTCTTCTAAGCCAAGGATTTTTTTCTCCATCTTCACCTTACAACCCTATTTGTTGTTTTCCCTGCTAGGCTTTCTCATTGTTTGCCATGTAACTGAGGGTACAGAGAGCATGTGGCAATTGCAAACACGTCCACACATGACGATCTGTAGTATGTTTAGGCAAAATTAAAAAAATAATGACCCTATAGAGGGCCTGTAGTATATTTGGGAAAAATAAAAAAAATGAACCCATGCAATACATTTTATACTAAGCAAAGAAACAAAATGTCCAAGAAGAGATGAAGATGTACCTATCAAACCAAACTAACAGCCATTTTATAGAACCATACAATGACTTGCAACTTCCAATTTTGATGTCAACTTCACTAATAAAAGTTGTATCATCTTCTAATAGTAGTATATGTCGAAACTGATCTATTGCAATCATTGGTAAATTTGGGGGTGCCAAAAACATTTTTACAACCAAATGATGCCTTGTATGATATCAAAGTCAATTCCTCTAGCAGTAACTATGCATTGCCTCACTGGTGTTGTCTTGTCCAATTCTTTTCTCTTGATCTAAACCATATTTTGGCTTCCCCTCGAACCTAAAAAATTGGGAAAATCAGTAAACATAAATATTAATATTTGCAAATGATGTAGGTCAAAATGGTAATCAAATAACTACAGGAGAACTGAGCAAAATTTGACAAAATGTTAAACTGCAAGTGGCCACGAGCACACAAATTCCTTAAAAACTAAAAGACAAGTGCTCACAACCACAATGCGGTAAACATGCTAAATTACAAATTTTGTTCTAGTGATTGTTGCCTTGGAACACCCAAATAGTATTCAACATAAACACAATGGTATTATTTTTAAGAGGAAGCTAAAACTGCCAAGAGACCATATAATGCACAAAATCTGATTTGGCCGTGTCATCTACGGGTCTACTTTGCACGTCAGCCTCATCTATGACCATGGTAGGCAGTGGCGGAGGAAGAATAAAAATCAAGGTGGGGCAAACTCAAACATTAAAAACATGATGAAAAATTAAAGTAGTTCATAACTCTTGTATAGAGAAATAATGTATATCGTCTACAGTTTATTGCCTTTGCTCCACTGAAATTCAGAAAAATGAAACTGAGAAATCAACACAAACACAGAAAATCAGAAAAGAAAATTTATACCTTTGGTGCCCTTTTCCCTGTCATGTACATCTTCTAGCTAGCCAAACTGCTATGAACGTCGCGCCGCTAGGGCCGCCCTGTGCTGCTGCACTCTGCCCGCGGAGTAGGTTTGAGTACGTGTCGGGACAACATGCTGCAACATTGAGGCTGGAGGATCAGTACAGTGCCACGTGCAGCCACTGATCCTGCCGTGGCGCCGTCCGTGGTAGGTTCATTGAATTGCTATCGCTAGTCACTACCTAGCTAGCATTTCAAGTAGTTTTTTTACACGAGTCGTTCCAATTAGTTGCTTGAGTGTGGGACTTGAGAAATTCTCTGCTAATAATATCTAGTCATCCTTGATCATGATCTCTGTTGTTCGTGTATGGATATGTTGAGCGCCCTGCGGCTGGTTGCATGCTCGAGGGGCATGCACACGACCATCGTTGAAGTGAGGCCTAAGCTTTTCAAGACACCCTGCTTGCTGCTATCTAGTCTTGCGAGATTGGCTCACCATGATACGGAGGCGTAGATGACGCCCCTCGACTTCAATCCGATCTCCATTAGCCGAAACTTCTTTGCAGGTATGTAGTGGGTCGCCGTACATCATTTCCCTCGACTTCGATCCGATCACCATCGCCCGAAACTTCTTGGCAGGTATGTACTGGGTCGGCATGAACTCCCACTGGATGGCTGCCGTCAGAGAAGACGGTAAAAAGTTGGTGCTCATGAACTTCCAGACCTCCCATGAGATTATCCTTCCTCCGTTGGATTATATAGAGTATTACCATCGCGGTCCTAGTCATCAAGATTACCTCGTGAGTTGGACGAACCTTGTTTTGCAGAAGATTGTAATCTGCCAAGTGCCCACACGACATGCGGATTACGCAGACTTCAAGCTAATTGCCTTGTTCGACAAGGGACTCGCCTATCTTTACGCCGGTGCCTTCTTTAGATGGAGACAACTCAGCTCATAGTGGATCGTCGTCAAAGCTGATACACACTTCTGTGATGCTATTGAACACAATGGCATCATCTACGCGATCCACAAAGCAGATGGCACCACATATTGCTGGGGCAGCGCCTGTAAGTTGTTTCCGTCTCATGTTAATGATGACGCCATGACACTGTTTGTACTTTTTGTGATGATTGGCATATCCCTGTTTGAGCAGAATTTGAGTAGAACTATGTCAATGTATTAGAGACGCCGTAAATCTGCTATATTTGGAATGAGTTAATTCATGCGATTGTGATCATGTCATTACAGCCAATTTGTACCCCTGAATAATCAAACGGTTAGGAATATATGGATATTCTCCTTATTTTACAATAATCTATATACTACTACTAAATATGAGTGTGTATCAATGGCCATGTTAGTTTCCTCATTTTCATGATGTAGAAACATGAACCACACTGTTGGTTTCATCTAACCATACACTAGGGAAGTAAATGTGCATATGGAGAACTCTATATTTGAAAGTAGTGAAATCCTATAATGCTTACCATGTGTACATACCTATATTCGCCCTTCAGCAATCAATGGCTAGAATAATATCCTCACAAAAAATTTGCCCACAGAACACGAGTATATAACAATGCATGGTCTGTTAGTTACCTTGAAGAATTTGTTTGTGAGGACAGAACATGATTCCATAAAATGCATGACATGGTAGTTTCCGTGAAGAATCGATTGCGAGATAACATGAGTATAACCATGCATGGCACTTCTATATTTTTGAACCCAATATACATTTCCCTGTATTTTCCTCCCAGTTCCAATAGGGACATATCAATGCTGTTTCTTGCATTATCCTACTCATACTCTAAACAATGCTGATCTTACATTAACAATGCCTGTCCTTTTTGATATGATGCAGTGTCCCTACAGTTACTGCCCTTTGTAATCACACCACCTTTGCCAAAAACAAGGAAGCACAACTGGTTCCTCGCTCGATCATACGACGACAAAAGACTGATGATCATTCGGACACATGAGCCGGAAAAGTTATATTGCCAAAACCCCACTGTATACAAGCACCGTGAAATACGTGAGTATCCGGACAGTGGCTATTACGTCTATGAGGAGGATACCAGCTTGTTGGGGCCTTTTCGATTTTTTAGTTGGAGGCGGGTAAACAGCCTTGGTTCACACTCTCTGTTTCTCGGACTCAATTATCCGATTAACCAGGAGATCACTGTTGGCAAGGACCTTGATGGCAGAGAGGCTCTGTTTGCTATAGAAAACTGTGTCTACACGGCGAGCGCTAGGAGTTCGGGAGCAAACTCCCCTGATTGTCAATGATACAGCCTGCAGCCAAAAGAAGGTGAGAATGACAAAGGCATTCGGATTAACTTTGATCCTTGGATGTCTCAATTACGACAGGCAGTGATGTGGTTCAAGCCTTCAGGTTGATAGGTAATTGGGCTGTTGCGTCGAAAGGGTGGAGTACTGGTGTCTCCGGATCATTGGTCGCTGAAGCGGGGCTGCAAATTATGATGGTGTTGGATCATCTCTTCGAATGACTTTGTTGTCTTTGCTGCTTGTTCTGGATGGGTAGTTCTTTCTTTTGTTATGCATATTCCTTGTCATTTGGTCATCCTCGTCTATGTCACTCTTACTACGTAATAGTTGGCTCTGTTTAGAATGTCATTCTCATCTGGATCCTGAGAGTCTGAGCGCTGCAGATGGGTGCGTTTTGGTGGTGTAGCAAGACTTCTTAAGAACTATCATGTCTTGCTGTTTATATCAGTTGTAGTCACTAGTCAGTGTTTGAATGTTGTATATATCGTTGTTTCGAACTGTTTATTGTCTCGAACTACTGGTGGGCTAAATGAGGGCATCACCATTCTCCAGTGTTCAGAGTGTATCTCCTTTTTTGAAGTTATATAATTTGAGCTTAGTGTATTTTCGATGATGTACACTTGTTTGGGCCAGTGAGGTGTCGTTGAATATGGGCCGAATAGTAACGCAAGCCAAATAGGTCAATTATGACTCTTAGGCCGGGCTCTCAAAAGATCCTAAAAAAAGGTCGGCTCTCCAAAAAAGAAAGAATAAGGACTCTTAGGCTGACATGTGGGCGCCACCGGTGTTTTCGTGCGCTTGCGCGCCGAGAGCATATTGGCACGTGTTCGAATTTCAAGCTACCTTTTCATCCCCAATCTTCCCCCTCCCCCACCTCTGGAATCTCGATTCCTACTCCAGTTCCCCCAGATCCCCCTCCTGTACTCCCTGTACTCAAGCTCACTATCATGTCGCCGATCAATGCGGATCTCCGAGCCGGAGATCCTGAGGTCTGTCCTGCCTTCGGTCCCTGCATGCTATCGCTCAACAGTGGCATCGCGATGCTTGACGACCAGTTTGCTGGCAAAGTGCTGATGGTAACCATCAACGGCGACTAGCCTCCCGTCTCGCCGGACGACCTTGTCAAAGCTCTTGGCATTGCGCACGACATCCAAATAAGTGACTTGCTCGTCGAAGTCTGTCCGCCACAGGCTGATTTCTTCGTCAGGTTCCGGACAACTTTCGACTGCAGTCGTGTGTTCGAATCTTCCCTGCGTTTGTTCTGCGATGGCACGCTGGTGAGCTTTGATCGGTGGCACCCAGGATGGGGCTCGGTGCCCTCTGAGCTTGAGTTTTTAACAAAGCTTACCTTCCACGGCATGCCTCGACGTGCTTGGAACAGTGAGTCCATGAATGAGCTTATCAACGACCTTGGAGGTGAGCTCGTAAGTATGTTTGTTCCTCCAGACAGCTGGACTCTGACGGTTATGGCATGGATGAAGAAGCCGTCCACCATACCGAAGGTGATTGGTGTTGAGATACCGGTGCAGGAACCGGGGTTGTACTATTCGTCGCCACCAAGGCCGCCGCATACCACGTTAGGGATGTACCTGTATCGAGTGTTCGTGCATGTCGAAGAAGTGGTCAATCCATCAATCGAAGTCCTGCCACCGCCGCTGGTGCCAGGGTCCGTCGACGACGTCCATTACAGGAGTTAATGTCAGACTTTCCCCGTGTTGCTCGGAATGATGGATGGCACAGGGCCTACTCCATTGCGCAGCGGAGGCCACTGCTTCTTTGGGAGAAGAGGCAGGGCTGGCTGCCTGGATGTGCTCTAATTTGAGGTAACAACTGAATCTTGTCAGATACTCTCTCTGTCCCAAAATTCTTGTCTTAGATTTGTCTACATATGGATGTATCTATTCACATTTTAGTGTTCGATACATCCGTATCTAGATAAATCTAAGACAAGAATTTTGGGACGGAGGGAGTACTAGTTAAATCCGAGCTATGGGTGTGAAGCACTGATGTGCCAGTACATTTGATTGTGACATGTTCTAATTTTGTACCTGAACTTTTTTAGAAAGGGTTGTACGTCAACTTAATGTGCTAGCAAAACTTATTGTGTTGTCTGTCTGTTTTCTTTGCACGGCATTCAAGATATTTCCCTGTCATTGATAAAGAAGATGAACCGTTATGTGCGAGTTCGTTGGTTTCAACATAGCCCTACCCATAGCGATCCACTGCTTTCATCCTGATTGTGCCTCCTACGTGAAATTTTTGTATGCAAGTTAAGTGTGCTATGATGTTCTATATGATTGTGTCAACTATATAAGTTTTTACTGAGCATCAACAATGCATATGGCTGAAAGATGTATTTACGAGCATCGACAATGGGTATCTCTCCCTCTCTCTCTCACACGCACACACGCACACATGCACAAGTGGGACCCGTTGAATTATTTCTTTGCTCGTGACAGCTTTTAATTAGGTTCCGCTGTAATCTAACTTTTTTCTTAAGTTATTAATTGAGAGCAGTGACTTCAAAAAGTTGTACAGAAGCCTTGTTTGGGCCTTTCCGGCGTCGCTGAATGTGGGCTGAGTAGCCATGTTAGGTTCTACTGTACTACACATGCCTTTTTTTTCAACATCAGCAATGCAACTAGGCCGACAGTTGTACACAATATCTGGGTCAACTTGTTATTCTCCGCGCCGCTGGGCTGCAAACTTTCCTAGGAGGTATGCATTAGGCTTAACAAAAAAATGGACTTTAAGAAATAAAAAATGGGATGTAATTATAATAACTGGGCAGTAACAATAAAAAGATGCACCAAACGCGTAATTAGTTTAAAAAATATATTATTATTGGAATTTGAAAATTTTAATTTCATTACTTGTTGCGCGCGCAATATTTCGTTGGATTTTAAAGTAATACAAGTTTATTTTGAAATTATATTTAATCTGACTAGAAATTTCGGATAAAAATATTTGGGATCCCATAAAAATGTGGGAATTTTTTTAACTCTGTTTTGAGCGGTTGGTTGAAATTATTAATCGTTGTCCTAGCTAGAAAATGGGTTGTACTTTTAATAAACTGTAAATGGGCTGTGGTAAATTCCATTAGAATTAAAAAATGGGCTGCACATTCTTACAAATCGCAAATGGGCTATATGTTCTCTGTCACACACTTGTGGGCCTTCAAGTTGACGCGTCCCCTAAAAAAACTAAGTTGACGCGTATGCAAGGCTTTGTCAACAACACACGGTTCTGGCAGCTGTGGCCGTTGGATGTCCATCCAACGGATGTCGTGCTTCTTCTTCAATCTCGGATATTCTTGCTTCAGCTGCCCAAAAAATGATTCCTCCCCCTGACATCTGGGGCGCACCGTTTCGGAGGCTGACCTGTGGGCCTACTAAGTTGACGCGTACCAAGGGCTTTGTCAACTTAGTCAATATAAACGATTCTAGCTGCAGTGACCGTACGATGTCCATCCAACGGCCGTAGTGCTTCTTCAACCTCTGGTCTTCTTGCTCGAGCCGCCCAAAGCAGCGCTGGTCATGCCGCGTGCTCCTGCCTCCCGTGGCCGGCTGTGATGCTGCGGAGGCCTCACCGCCCCCTACTGCTCCCACTGCTGGCCAGGCCATCCCTCTACTCACCCACACCCCCTGTTATTCCGCGGCGACGACAGCCTCACACCGCAGCCAAACCAGTGAACCCTCGCACTCCTCTCCGTGCGGGCTTCCACTGCCGCGTCTTCCCCGGCTCCGTGTCGTCCCCTTCCTAGGCCTCGTCGTCGTCCACCGCCCTGGTGCTCTCGGCGCGGCGTGGTCAACGTGGTCAAGGAACGGCTTCCATCGGACGTGGACTGTATGTGGAGAGGCTGACAGCTGGGTCCACGACGGCAGCAAGGAAGTGCCTCCTTATTATGCAGAAAATAATGATTCCTCCACCTGACAGCAGGGACCCATCGGACGGGCCACCGTATTTCGTGAAAAAAACGTTTCCCCCCTAACTGCTGGGACCCACCGGACGGGCCACCGTATTGCGCGAAAAAACGTTCCCCCCGCTGTCAGCTCGGACCCATCGGAAGTGCCTCCTTATTACACAAAAAAAATGAATACTCCCCCTGCTGGTTGGGACCCACCTTGGTGGGAGGCTGACTTGTGGGCCTACTAAGTTGACGGGGACGGAGTGTTTTGTCAACTTAGTCAATATGAACGATTCTAGCTCCAGTGACCGTACGATGTCCATCCAACGCCCGTAGTGCTTCTTCAACCTCTGGTCTTGTTGCTCCAGCCGCCCAAAGCAGCGCCGGTCGTGCCGCATGCTCCTGCCTCCCGTGGCCGGCTGTGCTGCCGCGGAGGCCTCACCGCCCCCTACTATTCCCACCGCTGGCCATGCCCTGCGGCGATGGCAGCCTCACACCGCAGCCGAACCAGTGAACCCTCGTACTCCTCTCCGCGCGGGCTTCCACTGCCGCGTCTTCCCCGGCTCCGCGTCGTCCCCTTCCTAGGCCTCGCCGTCGTCCACCGCCCTGGTGCTCTCGGTGCGGCATGGTCAACGTGGTCAAGGAACGGCTTCCATCGGACGTGGACTGTACGTGGAGAGGCTGACAGCTGGGTCCACGGCCGCAGCAAGGAAGTGCCTCCTTATTACGCGCAAAATAATTATTCCTCCACCTGGCAGCGGGGACCCACCGGACGGGCCACCGTATTTCGCGAAAACAACGTTTCCCCCTGACAGCGGGGACCCACCAGCTACATCTTCGCACGCAAGGAAGTGCGTCCGGGCAAAAAAAACGATTCGCCCCCCTGACTGCTGGGACCCACCAACTACATCTTCGCAGGCAAGGAAGTGCCTGACAGTCGGGACCCACCTGGTCGAAGCGTATGTAGCGTTGTCATTCTGGTCACGAATGTGTACGTACATACTGGTCGATGTAGAGGCGCGCATGTGTCGTAGTAGAGGCGCGCATGTGTCGTAGTAGAGGCGCGCATGTGTCGTAGTAGAGGCGCGCACGTAGCATGTACACGTACGTACAACGGCCAGTGTGCAAGAAAGAAAATACGGCCATGTACGTACATACAGGCAGGGTCTCGAACGCCTACTCGCGCATACGTACGGCCAGCGCTCGTGTATATGGCTGGGTCGGAACGGAGAAACAGCGTCGTCGTCATGTTCATGGGGAGGCAACGGAATGCGTCGTGTTCATCGGGAGTAAACGGAACGCGTGGGATCCAACCGGCTTGGACGAAACAGCCGATGGAAACGAGGCCTGGCATACCATAGAACGGAGGAAACAGCCTTGTGTTCGACCGACCACGTTCGAAACGGGATCCTGTTCATCGGGAGGGGTCTGGCGTACCGCAAAACGGAGGAAACGGACCTCCTACGGTCGAAACGGGGGGCCTGTTGATCGGGAGGGGTGTGGCGTACCGCAAAACGGAGGAAACAGACTTGTGTTGGAGCGCTACGGTCGAAACGGGGGTCCTGTTCATCGGGAGGGGTGTGGCGTACCGCAAAACGGGACTCCACGGGATACTGTTCATCTCCACCGTCGACCCCCTCCAGCCTCCACGGGCTACTGTTCATCCACCGTCGACCTCCTCCAGCCTCCACCTGCGACTGTTCATCCACGGGCTCCTGTTCATCCAGCCTCCACCGCGCGCTACTCCACCGGCTACTGTTCAACCAGCCCTCTCCACGGGCTCCTGTTCAACCACCCCTCCACGGGCTACTGTTCATCCAGCCCTCCACCGTCTACTATTCATCCTGCCCTCCACGGGGTGGTCCTGTTCATCCTACCCTCCACGGGGTCCTGTTCATCCAGCCCCAACCGGCTCGAACGATCAGGGTCCTGTTCATCCACCCCCACCGGGAACTGTTCATCCAACCCCCAGCAACACTCACTGTTCACCCAGAGGCTCGCCACGGGGTCCTGTTCATCCACCCCCACCGGGAACTGTTCATCCAAACCCCCCCAGCAACGCTCACTGTTCATCCAGAGGCAACATCGATCGGCTTCAGTTAGCAGCAGTAGCGAAGGAATCGCTGGATCGGGTTTAGTTAACAGACATCGATCGATCGCTCGGGTTCAGTAACACGTAGCCTACAGTGCAATCGCTCGGGTTCAGTTAGAGCCCAACGCCTCACACACACGCGCGTACGTACGAGAGAAACGCGCATCGCTCGGCCCCCGACCACCCACCGTAACCGGGGACTCCCCGATATTTTCCACGCCATCGCTTCTACCACGGTTTTTTCCGTCATGGACGGCCCAAAGAATGTCATGCAACTGCGTCTCCGACCCGCCCAGGACGAAAAGCCCATTTTCTGTCATGATTTTTTGTCATAGAAGTAGGACCCCACCACATCTATGATGATACCGGGTTTTGTCACAATTATCGTCATAGAAGTGTCATAAGTGTGACAGAAAAGATTTTCATTCGGCCCAAAATGTCACGGATGTGTCTTTTTTTTGTAGTGTACACATGCATGCACACACATACTCAGCCAGGGTGAGCTAGTGATCGTATAAACACCGGAAAATGTATATATTGAGCGCAATGATCGTATTATGAAGTCCACTGACCATCTTTTTACAAATATACAGTGACAGACAGTGTATTTATCTCGTCTGAAATTAAGCCATATTAACCGGAGAGGAGGCAGTATGGACTAACATTACTTTGCTGTGTCCCCTCAACTTGGCAAACGAGGAGAAGCTTGCAGGACGGGAGAAGCTTGCGCGCGGTGGCTCGCCGGACAAGGAGAAACTTTTGACTAATGCAATCTCTCCCTCGCTCAGGCGGTGGACGTGCAACAGTTAATTCGGTGTCAGATTGCTAGAAGCATACACTATACTAGTACTATTATTGTTCGACTTCCCGAAGAGGCGAATAGCCAAGCGCAAAGTTTACTAGTACTAGTACTACTACTATAGTCTATAGAGGTATGTACTATACTAGTACTAGGAACCGGATGGAGGAGCGTCTGCACTCTTATTATATTTTTAAAATGTGATAAAGCAATCTTCAACACATTTGGTTCTCTTCGAGGGTTCTCGCATGTGATAATGGAAGTTGATTGCATGGAACACTCGCCACAATTATCGCTTAATTCTGGCTCATATCCTGTTACAAATAGGAGCGCTCGGTAATATTTCCTCTTTTTCTGTTATTCAGCATGTAAACAGGTCAGCAAACCTTGCGGCGCATCTTTGTGTGAACCGTTCTTGCTGCACTTTGAATGTGGCCGAGAGCTGGCTTGATGAAACACCTCGCTTCCTACTTCTTTTTTTGCGGGGTACCTCGCTTTCTAGTGACCAGTGTCTTGGCTGATCGTCCTAAGAATGCTTATATATGAATAAAGCACTCTCATTTACCCGCAAAAAGATTAAGCCATATTAACCGGAAAGGAGGGAGTATGGACTAGCACTACTTTTTGGTGTGTCCCGTCAACTCGCAGAACGAGGAGAAGCTTGTAGGACAAGGTGAAGCTCGCTTACGCCTTTTTACTAATGGAACCTACCCTCGCCCAGGCGGTGGACATGCATCAGTTCATTCGGTGTCAGATTGCCAGAGGCATACACTGTAGTACCGAACATGCGGAGTACCATCATCATTCGACTTCACGAAGAGGCGAAGAGCCAAGCGCAAGGTTTATTAGTATGAGTAGTACTACTACTAGAACCGCATGGTGGAGCGTCTGTACTCTAATTTTTTTAATCTCTGATAAAGTACACATTTATTCTGGAGAAGGGCGGAAAACGGCAGCCCAACTTGTAATGATGATATCGATCAACCATGCTCGAATATATCTTGGCCTCCGTGCGAGCCCGTCCATGTGTTCTCGCTCCTCGTCTCTCTCAAGGAACGGCAGGTTGGCCATTTTGCCATCAACTGAGATCGGTTTGCTCACACTCCGGTCCCACATGTCAGTGATATGCCAAGAGGAGGTGCGTTGACCGACTGACCATACGTGTACTTGGTTTTGCACCTTCATACTACTCCTCCCTCCGTCACAGTTTACAGGGCGCGCTTCATTATGATGCATTTCTCTCAATGCATTTCCACCACCAGAGAGACTTTAGACGCGTTTGGTTTAATGGTCAATTAATTAGGGCGTGGTAACCGCAATCAAGTCCACAATTTTCTCTTGATGTACTACGGAGTGGAGTAAGTGCATGCATGTGTGTACCCGGGGTGGAAGCACTGCATGCATGTGTGTACGCATTATTTCCTCTAGTAATAGACGCCGTGCTATAACTACCAATGCTATTTTTCAGGCTGATCACTAGTCACCGTGGTCCCAGAGATATTTTCTTTTTCTGAAGCGCGCTCTATAAACAGTGACGGATGGAGTAGTATGAGCGGATTCAAAGAAGAGCGTATTGATGGTTGCTTCTTCCGAGCAACTTACAGTGGGAAAGGTGGGGCTTATGATTTGACTGCTCATTACTCACTATTAATGCGGCGCCAACGGCCGGGCTGAGTCTCCCATGCGGATGTGCACTACCCCCTCGGTTCTTAAATATACTTCGGAGTATTTCTCTTTCTAGAGATTTCAACGAGTGACTACTCAAATATTTGTCTTTTTAGATATTCAAATGGACTACTACATATAGATGCATATAGACATATTTTAGAGTGTAGATTCACTCACTTTGCTCCGTATGTAGTCACTTGTTGAAATCTCTAGAAAGACAAATATTTAGGAACGGAGGGAGTACACATACGAAGCAAAATGAGTGAATCTACACTCATTTATATGCCCATTTGAAATTTGTAAAAGACAAATATTTAGGAACGAAGGAGTATAATTTTGTGCATGGCACATGGACCCGGATGCCGAAGAGGCTTCTGGCAATGCTATCAAGCTTCCAGCATTTGTTTACATAATTGACGTACTATACAAATAATTTTCCAGCGACATGAAATTGTACAATGGTGTGAGCTTTCAGCTTTTGTTTCGTGTGTCTTGCCATCGATGCTCTTTCGGAAACAATAAAAAAGCCAACTTCCTTGCTAACGCATCTCAATTATTAGCAGATCAGAGCTAATATTTACATCACAACTGAAGACAAAGTTGTGAGAAGGTGTTAAATTAAAATTGATCCATGCTTTCATTGGCAGCAACGTCCCCCCAGCTCTGTCTAAATCAACAAGGCATGTTGGGAAAAAAGTAGCTGTCTGGAGCATGCAATATTCCGATCATTTTGTGCAGTTCCGCTAAAATAGAGCTGAGCGTCCCTGTTCCAAAGATATTTAGTGTGATCACGATAATAGAGGACTGCTTATGAAACAATAAACACACAATTAGAAGCCGGTCACCTTTGCAGTATCTCTTAAGACTGACTAGTTGGAGAAGATTAGGCTCGGAGTTGGATGAGGAGGTTAGAGCAAAACCAATATCCCTTTGTGCAGTCGCACTAAAATGTAGAGACGTTGCCCGTGTGACATTTTAGTACAACTGCACAAAACACTCTTAAGAAAAAAGTGATTTGTGCAGCTCCCCAAAAGGTCGCAATAGCAACGAGGTGAAATGGATAGCCCTCTTTGCAAAAAAGAGGTAGAAAGGAAACAATTACTGGCCAATAACAGTTGATGACACATGCGACGACAAAAAAGAAGCATATTCCTTGTCCTAAGGGAAGATAACAACACGGTTGTGTTTGTCTAAAACGGTGTGAGGACGAGATTGCAATATGGAAAGTACGCCGAACGAGCTACCTTTTGGGCAAAGAACTATGGAAGATCCACATTCAGCGACGTGGGAAGACGGGCAGTGGAGCAAGGCCGGAGGGGATACCTGGAGGTCGTCGGGATGTAACTAGGTGAGCGGCGGTGGGCGGAGTCTGCCCATACTGCGGCAGTGAGCAGGTGGCGTAGGCCCTACCGCGCCGGAGCTTGGTCAGAGAGAACGGCGTGTACCGCAGATCGGGACAGAGAAACGATGCACGTCCTCCCTTTCCGCCGGCGGACGGGATGCGGCCGGATCAGTGACCAACGGTGAGAGAGAGAGAGACCACCGCAGCCTTGTGTGAGATACTCTGAAGAGAGACAAACCAGGCAGGCAGGCTCCATTGTATATAGTGGAGCAGACTACCTTTTTCTCCATAAAAATCGTTTTATATTCTATGTACGTGCCATTGAGCGATATAACTTTATTTAAAAATAACGCGCCAACGCATCAAGTCGAACTTTGTTTCGTGCACGCGTGGTACACGACCTCCGTAGGTAAACAACCGCTACACGCGTTCAAATTAGCACGTGGGCTGCCATTTCGTATAGAAATGAGCTCCACCGTGTACCCGCGCGGGTGTGGCTGGGCACAAAGCGTGAGTACGTGCACGGTGCACCTATTCTCTTCTTGTATACGTACACCACATACGTGGGGTTGTGTGAGAGAGATACAAACGTAGAGAGATATAGTGTGTGGGTTCGTGAGAGTTTTTTTTGGGGGGGGGGTCAATCAAAAAATGTAACATATGCAATGTGTGTGAAATAGAGTCCTGGATATATCATATATATAGAGGGGGCGATCCACGAGAAGAGAGTGGAGGTATCATCGGCTTGAGGTGTCCATAGAATCGAAGAGAGGGATGATGATGTGTATGTGTGCGCGCGCGATCGATAAAGAGTGCCATCGAATTTGTGTGTGCCCACGTCAAAGATAGAGAGTGGCTGGCCTACTGGAACGTGAGAGGGGACAAGTGCAGTTTGTTTCTGTGGCATGGATACCTACCTACAGCGCTCGACTATCGGTGTGTGGTGGGGGGGGGGGAGGGAGGCCCAATTAACTATAGAGGTACAATGGCTGGTATATGTGTGGAGGAGGAGAGACGCCTACCTCATGTACTAAGGGAGATCAATCTACCTCATGTATTAAGGGAGATCGATCGTCATCCATGCATATGTGTAGGAGAGGAATAAGGTTGGGAGAGAGACAGAGCTAGAGTGTTGGCGGGGGTGGTAGTGGAGTTGCTTCTAACAAATGGTGGGATAGGCTTGCTAGACAACCGGTGGGCACGCCTGCAATATCAATAAGAGAGGGGATGGCTGCCTGTCTGTGCACGTGCGTGTGAGAGACGGGTCAGGAGGCATGCACGAATGATGAGGGGGGACGATATGGTTGTGGTAAGCAGACGTAACTACATAGGAAGATCAATCGTCCTTTGTCAGAGAAAGGAGAGACATAACTTGTGAGGTACGTCGATCGATGGGGGGGGGAATAGTTAAAGTCGACCTAGGTATATGTTGGGAGATCGATCGGTATACATGCATGTGTGTTAGAAGCAAATGAGGCACAGGGAGAAGGATGGAGAGAGAGAGGGATGCATCTAAGAGGTGGTGCGAGAGTCATACTATATCGAGGGGGAAGGAGTGTGCGAGTACGAGATCGATGAAAAGAGTGGTGGGAGTGAGGCATGGACGGCGATAAGAGAAGAGGGGAAGCTTGTGTTTGTGCTAGGCACACCTGGCTAGAGAGGCATATCGATTGATGTGTGCCGTAAAGAAGGAGCTGGGGGGCCTACTCACACCGTGGGTGAACGACCTAAAGTGAAAAGAAGAATTTGTGCGATGGAGCTAGAGAATGCTCAGGGAGGGTGAGAGGGATGCGGGCGTGTGC
Organism: Aegilops tauschii subsp. strangulata; assembly: GCF_002575655.3. Lineage (NCBI taxonomy): Eukaryota > Viridiplantae > Streptophyta > Magnoliopsida > Poales > Poaceae > Aegilops > Aegilops tauschii. Next base: position 433,732,728 of record NC_053040.3, on the reverse strand, counting down.
ATGCACGAGAGAAAGTTAGCGTTAGCTACAAATATAAGAGGATTGTGTGGGTGTAAAAGACGAATAGAGATCATACTTCATTATAAAAAGCGAATTCGGATATTTGAAGAATTTATCATAGTGTTTTAAACTGACGCATGTGTGAATATATATAACGGTGATACACATGGTGTGGTTATGAACATGTTATACTACATATAATATATTTTATCTCTACTCTTATAAAATACGGAGTTGTTGATGATGGTGTGCCTGCCATCTTGCAATATAGGTCGTCCAATTTAAATCTGACGGATAGGAAGGAAACTATGGCAATTTAGAAAAAAGATACCCACACCCCTCTCCATATTTGCAAATTAGGCCTCCCCTTGATCATGTTGATGTTCTGTGGAACGCATGGGCATCTTGCTAGTACTATGTATAATATATAGAACATTGATCATAATTTGGGCTAATGTGTGGCTTTTGCAGCTCAGGTCTAAATACTTGTCATAATGTAGGGGGCGGGGCACTATACTATGTGTGATAAACACGGTGTACGTATGGAACATGGTTAGATTATGAATATATAGTTAGTACATCAAATGTACTATTATTTGGAATCAACATCAAGTGTATTCAGAAAATAGAATTCGAGTTCATGTAGTACACATAGTTCATATCTATCTCTATAGTAATCATGTGGTGTGTTATTAAGGTAATACACGAATGATGGTTGAAGTTGGCAACAATCATTATTGTAGATTCTTATTGAAATAGAGAAACGGATTCAAATTCAGTTCAAATTGCAGCAGTAGTATAGACATTTGGAATGCACTAAAATGTTGGTATGAGTAGGTTACATGCATTATACAGCAAGCGAAAAAAATTAATTGGACATAACATGGATTCATAGCTTTGAATAGCATTTTTATAGTAAAACGGGGCAAGACTCTCTCTTTGTGTGGTGTGAATAGTTTTATTTTTTTCGTTTTCTTTTTGGTTGAGAGAAGTGCGAATTGATTTGGTACGTACAAGTACAATATTACACGTTAGGCTTGTCCCTAAAATTCAACCCGTGCCTTGTTATATCCCGAAAATTCAGATATCGTGCTCCCAAAACTGGCGCCTTCACAACCCGCGCCTTGCTATCCCGAAATTACAACGCGCGCGAAAACTCCCTCCAGCTGCCAAATCCCGACACGTGAAATCCCCCTTCTAACCCTGAGCCGAAAGGGCCGCTAGTTCAAATCGGTGGGGGTTACTTTTGTAACACACCCTACAATTTGGACAAGCGCGTCCCTAAGTCATGGTTCACCCCTCCCATCGCCTCCTTTTTGCCATTCGAAATCCCAGGCCGCCATAACCTCTCCGCTCCAACCGTGAAACCCCACCCTCCTCCGTCCGCCACCTCACCGCTGCCCAGCCGGAGACTCTTCCCCGACGACGTCGTCCACCGCAACAGCTCGACGTCCATCGTCCACCTTCCCGGATGAGGATCCATCGTCCATCTGGTCGTCCCGCCGGTAAAGCCGCCCCGTCCTCCACCTCCAAGGAGCTGCTCCGACGATCACCTCGTCTATCACGGCTGCTCCATCCCCACAGCGCTGCCTTAACCTGCTCCACCGGAACCGCATCATCCTCACCGACTCCTCGGACGAAGCCGAGGCCTACTCGGCGCCACCAAAAAGGTTGTACACTCATCGCATCGCACCTTCTCCTTAACTCGACCTCCCGGCGCCGACGGTGCTCCATCCCGCACCCCCATGGAGCGGCTACCTTGAAGCCGGCGCCGCGGGCGACATCTCCACGACAGCTCTCCCCCAGTGCGAGGCCCCTTCGGCGGCGGCGGCCATAGCAGCCGGATCTGCTGCTGCTGCTCTGGCTCTCGCTCGCTCGCTCGCGCTGCTGCTGCTCCGGCTCTCGCTCGATCGCTCGCTTGCCCAGCTGCTGCTGCTCTCCCCCTCGCTCGTGCTGCGGCTCTGCTCCGATTTAGCTACACTTCAGTTGACTGAATCGACTTTTGGGTCAGTCGATTTCAGGGGGTGGGGGGCTCACCGGAGTTAAGGAAGAACCACCCGCAGCGGGGACGGCGGCTCGCCGGAGAGGTACCCCACTATCTATCTTAGGGTTCAGGGTGGGGGCAGGGGGCCTAGAGGGCTGGCCGGGGCGGCGGCGGACCGGCAGTGGGGAGTTGTTCCGGGCGGCGAGGCGGCGCTAGGGCCGGCGGTTCGGCCGGTGGTGGCTGGCAGCTCAGGGGGGTGCAGGTTGAAGATGAACTGCAGGCCCTCCCTAAACTACATGTCAAGTGTCTCTCTGCTACCATTGCGTTCAGTTTCGACAGTAACATTCAGATTCCATAGTAAATTTCAGTTTTGATAGTTAAGTTCAGAGTCAACAGTTTTTACCTCATCTGTTGTAGTCAAGTGGTTTTTGGTGATGTAAATTTTACATCTATTTTACATCATCTATTGGAGATGCTATTAGAATCCCACTTGAGATTGACGATGTCTCTCTTGTGCTGCTTCAGCCTTGACGTCTTACGACTCACCGGAGCTGCTCCAACGACAGAACAATCCATCACAACAGAGCAGTGCCCTGGATGCCGTCTACAGATTCCTCAGATCTTCCTCCACACCTCCGACAGCCACCTCTTCCTCAACTGCTTCAGCGACCAACCCAATGATGCTGAGGTCGACACGGCTACGGCAAAGAGGTTGTACACTTGTTGCATCACTTATTACTATACATTCGTGTCGATCCATTAGGGCTATTTTGGTTCAACGGAAAAACATAGCAATAGGGAATTTTCCAAAGGCACTCTACTATTCAATTATTCATACATTTTGTTGAAAGGAATGAAGCAAAACATCCACCTGCACCTACTTTTCAAAATCCTATGCATGAAAACAAGACCAAGTGCATGAGTGGCAGAATAACATTCTAACTGTACACGCTTTCATATGGTTTCACTTTATTTTGGCTATGTTTCTTTGCATTCCTCTACTCTTCCAATTCTTGTAAACCAAACACCCAAGTTGACAGAAATCATGTGTTTACAAATGCTCTGTTTACCATGTGCATTCCTATCCTATTCTGATGTTTTTCCTATCCCTGCGTTTTTAGAATCATGCAAGCCAAATGAGCCCTTACAGAATTACTTCAGTTACAGGTAGGTGTCGAAGGGAACTTTGTGTGGTTTGTCCTGCTCCTGCGGCGACGTCGTCCACCTCACTTGAGCTGCTCCATCAACAGAAACATCCACCAAACCAGACATCACGACTCCTGACCGTCTTTCGCCGCCTCAGATCTCCTTCCTTGCCGCCGGCACCCACCGCAATGGCATCACCATCATCGACTCAACAGATGAACCTGAGGAGTACACGGGTCCACAAGAGAGGTCGCACTCTTTTGTTTCTTCTTATGTTACGCATTGCTTAAAATTATCTGCTACTTTATCATCCTGTTCACCTCTTGGACTCCAATTCAGCTCCAAATTAATGTTCAAACTTGAGTTCTAAATTAGTTGTGGGGCACATAGCGAGGAAGCAATGAATAGTATCTCTGTCTAATATCTGGTTCACCTAGGGTATGCCTATGTTGTTCATCTTGGGTGGGAAACAAATAGTAACGCAATCATCATATGTCTTTTTATTAAATTAAAGCAATCATCAGCCTGCTATCATTATTTTTGGATCCATCCACTGGTTGTTACCATCCCTCTAAATTTTTGCATGCTCTCCTTACATAATCTCACCATATTTTATTCGTATGCATGTCAGATATTGTACACAGTCATGCTGAACATGTAGAGAAAAAGAGAAGAGTTTTGCGCGGCAATACAATGTCATGCAGACATCGCTCCATGGTGGGTTCAATGGCAAACCCTCCCCACCCCTCTCCAGATTGTAATCCAGAGGAAGATATCTCTTCTGAGGTGGATTCAGACGCCGCTGACCACTCCTATTTACCCCCCAAGGTGTTTGCTCTACCTTGGCATGATGATGTTAGTCATATCATGCATATGTTGCCTTGCAGTGCCTACTTTTGACATCATATATGTCATATGCTTAGTTTAGACATGTTCTATAATGCCACCTGTTTAGTTTCTATATCATATATGGGAATTATGCAGTCTCATGTCTTTTAGCCAGCCATAATATATGTGAAATGTGTAATGCCATCCTGTTTAACCAGGCATCATATATTTGAATGATATCTTGCCCATCCTTTTCTTCATTACATTTCCATTTGTCGACAATGTTTGTACATTAAACTAATCTTCCTGTGAATCAGCCATTTGGGTGGGAGATTGAAAAATCTGGAGTGAAAACAAGGCCTTCAGAGCAGACAGTGCTACCTGTCGAAGCAGATCTCTTGTTGGGTCCCGATAGCTCCTCAGAGATGGATTCAGAGATAGATGACCAGTCCTATTCCCCCACCGAGGTGTATGCTCTAACTTGGCACGGTTATACTGCTCATATCATGCAATGGTGTCTTGCATTGCATAGTTTAGACATCATATACACAATATTCAACACCATGTTCTTAGTTCAGACATCATATCGAATGCTCTCTGTTTAGCATATAAATCACATATGTGAATTAAATGATGCGATCCTGATTACTTAGATAACATGTAGGTGGATTATCTCATGCGATCTTGTTTAGTTATTCATCATATCTTTGAATTATGTTATGCTATGCTATCCAGTTTAGATGGACGTCATATATGTGAAATTATGTCATGCTATCTGCTTTAGTTAAACAATATACATGTCAACTATTTCATGCCCTCTTTTTCCACACTATCTATTGCATCTGTCTCTCATACAATGTCTGTACATTCGACTATGTTTCCTGTTTATCAGCCATTTGAATTGGAGCGAGTGATGCCAGTATCTAGCGGACTGAAAACACGGTCTTCAAATAAAACAGTGCTACCTCTTGGTGGAGATAGCACCCCGGTTGTACATGCACGAGAACCAGCCCTACCACACATAACCCAAACTCTCGCAGATTGTACCCCTACTGCGATGGACAGAGAACCAGCTTCACCCAATCTAACCCCAACCCCAGCAGATAGTAACCCAGTTCCTGTTGACACAACACCATCTCCACCACAGAGCTCCCGAACAAGAGCAGTTAGTAAGGCAGCTCCAGTGCCCAAAGGGTCAGTACTACCACGGCGAACCCCAACTCCACCAGTTAGTACGCCTATTCCTGTGGAGGAAGCACAACCAGCTAGTCGTAGTTTAGCATCTATCGCATTTGATGTTGTTAAATCGTATGTGCGTATCTTCCCATCTTGGAAATATTATACTGAAGATGAAGGAAAATGCCAGTTGCAGGTTTTTGTCCAGGAGTTATGTGTAAGTAATGTTATTCATGGAAATTACTTTGCTTTGTCCCATAAATCCTACCTCCATGATGGTTATAATACAGCAAATTTTCCCATTTTTCTCTATAGAGAAGGACCGATTTGGAAACTCAGGATGAGGTAACCTGTGCTAATACCTCTGCTATCTTCAAGAATACTTGGTGGTAGTATCGAAATTACCTGAAGAATACGTACTTCACCGGCAAAGAAACTCATCAAATTCCCTTACGTTCTCCTGAGACACATTTACTGGTCCCGAACCAAGAATGTGGTAAGGTCTATGAGCTCATTTTCTATTTTTAAGTACTATATTCTTGCGTCTTACTGTACTCTGTTCATGTAGAAAAAGTGCCTAAACCTGAAGAACAACTGTTCTAATTTAAGATTCCGTTGCTATCATAGTTCAAAAAAGCGCTAGGCATTAATTGTGCGTTTTGCCACCGCCTTGCGCTTTACCGACCAAAGCGCATGCTTATGCGCAGTTATGCACAGATTAAGCGTAGTTATGCGCAATGCATTTTGCCAACGCCTAGAGCCTAGGCGCGCTTAAGCGCTCGCCTAGGCGTGCCTTTTTAATTATGATTTCTATCGTGCATACTGCTTTGCTCTTGTATCACTGTATTTACTCATACAAACTTATTTTTAAATTGAAGGATCCAATCGAAACTCCAATGGCACAGCAGGAATGTTCACGCATGTTTCTTTAACAGGTTTGCTCTTATCAATAGCTCTGTTGATTTCAATTTCAATTGTGTATACAGTTGACTTCTCATATCATGCACATTACTAGCATCACAACAGAGCCAATAGTGTTGTTGTACATGTAGACCCGTGGTACCCATCTGAAATCTTGTTGTGCCGTGTAGTTTCCCACGCTTTGTATTCTTTCACTGCTGCTTTGTCTTGAACTGATATGATTTGAACCGTGTCTCTATTTTGATTTGGCAAGACAATGCAGTGACCATAGGACATAGATATATGTTTGTTTGATGCTTTTATTATGTACTAGTACTTGGCAATAGAAGACTTGGTAGTTTAATCCTGTCCACCTTACTAATGAACTGGTTCACCGAAATGAGTTTCATATACTAGTACATGCTAAACCTGTTATGTGTCTGCTTGTTTCTTCTTTTAGAATGCTGACAGAATATTGGGGAAGAGTGCCTTATTAAGCAATGGTAAAGGAAGTAATGCAGATAAGGTTCAGGATAGTGACACATCCTTGTTGGTCTACAACAAAGCTGATAAAACAGCTAAGGAAGACTATCTCGAAGACAGTGAGACAACCCCAAAGTCCTGTCTTGGTTTAGTGTTCGAGTTACTGGCCACTACCGCTTGCACAAGCTATTCAAACTCACTGTCTGAATCAGTTCAGTTTCTTGAGTCTCAACTACAAGAAAGACATCGATCAGCTGTGCTGCGACAAGAAGCGGAAGGACTGTGGAAGTCCCTGGAGCATTCAGATGCATACTTTGTGGTGCAACAGCAAGCATTGGAGGATTTTAGCGCCAAACAGGACAAAGCTAATAAGCTTGCTAAGCTTATTGCCAGCATGGTGGATACCCCAGATAACATTTCTTGAGCTCTTCTGAAGTTGTTTCAGTTATGCTCTTGTTTTGCTGCCGCATTTATTTGCACTGGTGGCCAATTTTGACGGCCAATGTATATAATATGCTGCTTTGTTCCCTCTATTTGCACTGGTGGCGAACTTTGATACCCAGTGGATGTAATATGTGTAATAGCGGTAATAGGCTAGCGTTAATTGCTTGCTTATTTATTTCCTTATCGTCTTGTTTAGTTGTTTGCTTGTAGTCACTGCAGTTCTTTTTCTGTGTTTTTCTAGTGGCCACAATAACCTATTTTTGGAAAGTAGGCCAAAATAATCATGTCAACACACAGACTATTGTAACCATGGGCCTCCTGTGGGCCGTATGATCCATGGGCCTTCTACGGGACGTAGGATCCATTGGACTTTGATACGGGCGTAGGATCCATGGGCCTTCTACGGGCCGTACGATCCATGGGCCTTTTATAGGCCATAGGATCCATGTGCCTTCTACGGGGTGTATCATCATTTCCCCAATCATGGGCCGTCCTATACGTGGACCATAACGGGCCGTTAATAGGCCGTATCTGATAACTCTATGAAAACAGCCCAACAAGTTTTTTGACATGAAAACGACCCAACGTATTAACGGGCCACAAACGGGCCGACTGTAACCACGGGCTAAATTTGGCCCACAAGTAGAAAATGACAGTAACGGGCCGTAAGTAACCGAATGCTGGAAATGAGCCCAAGAATAAATGGGACCTGAGAAGGCCGAAAGATAACATGGGCTGGAAACAGCCCAATGGAATAATGGGCCGTTAATGGGTATGAAGTGATACATTGTTCATTACGGGCCAGTTTCACCACGGGCCGTTAATGGGCCAAGAGTTACAAAGGGCCTCGTATGGGCCGAAAGACGTCATGGGCTGGAAGTTAAAATGGGCTGGAATCATATTGGACGACCCAGATGACGGTACTGGGCCTAATTCGGAGAGGTCGTAACGGGCCCTAGGTTAGCGGGCTGTAAATGGGCTATATGCGAACAGACCGTTAACAGGCTTTCTGTGGGCCGGCCGGCCACCTTTTGACCAAGTCAAACGGGCCGGCCTTTTCACAGGAATGGGCCTCTCTTGGGCCAGGCCACATGTCGACGTATCATAGGCGCCTTGGGTCCAATGAGTGGATGACATCTGTCCCAATGGTGAGCCGACACGTGTTTCCTCCAGCCAATGATGATTTTACACGTGGAAAATCCCCATTGGTCGGGGTTGTTAATGGGTTATCGGATCCTAAACCAGACCTGATAGCTTAACGGCGTTCCGTTACGGTGGATGCCACGTGTCGGTCACCCTTGACGAAAGCACTTCTGTGACGCGCGATTTATCGTCATGGAAGTGGACACTTCCGTGATGATAATTTTGGTAATGTCATGGAACACTTCTATGACAGCACAGGTATGAGTATCTTGATTCTGTCATAAATTTGTCATGGATGTACATGCATGACAGAAAACGTGACCTACTGTGACAAACACGTATCATCACGGAAGTGTATTTTTTTTGTAGTGTTGGTACCCTCCGAAACACTTCCGGTGTCCGAATACCATCATCCTATATATCAATATTTACCTATCGATCATTTTGAGACTCCTCGTCATGTCCCTGATCTCATCCGGGACTCCGAACAACATTTGGTCACCAAATCATATAACTCATATAACACTATATCGTCAAAGAACGTTAAGCGTGCGGACCCTACGGGTTCGAGAACTATGTAGACATGACCGAGACACCTCTCCGGTCAATAACCAATAGCGGAACCTAGATACCCATATTGGCTCCTACATATTCTAAGAAGATCTTTATCGGTCGAACTGTTATGACAACATACGCAATTCCCTTTGTCCATCGGTATGTTACTTGCCCGAGATTCGATCATCGGTATCTTCATACCTAGTTCAATCTCGTTACTGGCAAGTCTCTTTACTCATTCCGTAATACATCACCTCGTGACTAACTCCTTAGTCATTTGCTTGCAAGCTTATGATGTGTATTACCGAGAGGGCCCAGAGATACCTCTCCGATACTCGGAGTAACAAATCCTAATCTCGATCTATGCCAACTCAAGAAACACCTTCGGAGATACCTGTAGAACATCTTTATGATCACCCAGTTATGTGGTGACATTTGATAGAACACAAGGTATTCCTCCGTTATCCGGGAGTTGCATAATCTCACAGTTGAAGGAATATGTATTTGACATGAAGAAATCAATAGCAATAAAATTGAACGATCATTATGCTAAGCTAACGGATGGGTCTTGTCCATCACATCTTTCACCTAATGATGTGATCACGTTATCAAATGACAACACATGTCCATGGTTAGGAAACCTTAACCATGTTTGATCAACGAGCTAGTCTAGTAGAGGCTTACTAGGGCCACAATGTATGTTTATGTATTCACACATGTATTTAAGTTTCCGATCAATACAATTGTAGCATGAATAATAAACCTTTATCCTGAATAAGGAAATATAAAATAACAACTTTCTTATTGCCTCTAGGGCATATTGCCTTCAGAAGAGCAGGGAGAAAGCAGAGGATCGGGCGGTGGTAGCCGTGGTAGTAGGGGCGGTACTACCGCTTCTACTACCACTTCTACAACCGCCAGTTTTCTAGGGGCGAACAGGTGGCATGGTAGAGACCCGTAGGTACTACCGTAGAACCCAACATGAAAAAATTCGAGGCCCCAACTACGAGCTGTAGTACGAGCGGGAGTAACAGCGGTACTACCTGTTGGGAAACGTACCATGCAATTTCAAAAAAATTCCTACGATCATGCAAGATCTATCTAGGAGATGCATAGCAATGAGAGGGGGAGAGTGTGTCCACGTACCCTCGTAGACCGAAAGCGGAAGTGTTAGGTTAACGCGGTTGATGTAGTCGAACGTCTTCATGGTCCAACCGATCTTAGTACCGAACGTATGACACCTCCCTGTTCAGCGCACGGTCAGCTCGATGACGTCCCTGGAACTCTTGATCCAGCAGAGGGTCGAGGGAGAGTTCCATCAGCACGACGGCGTGGTGACGGTGATGGTGATGTGATCCGCGCAGGGCTTCGCCTAAGCACTACGACGCTATGACCGGAGGCGTAAACTGTGGAGGGGGGCACCGCACACGGCTAAGAGAACAATTGATGTGCCTTTGGGGTGCCCCCCGCCCCCGTATATAAAGGAGGAGGGGAGAAGGCCGGCCACAAGGGGCGCGCCAAGGAGGGGGAGTCCTACTAGGACTCCACTGCTAGTAGGATTCGGCCCCCCTATTTTTCCTTCTTACGGAGAGGGGGGAAGGGGAAAGAGGTGGAGAGGGAAAAGGAAAGGGGGGCTGCGCCCCCCACCCCTTGTCCAATTTGGATTGGCTTGGGGGGCGCCACCTCCGATGGCCTGCCTCCTCCTCTCCACTATGGCACATGAGGCCCATTAACTTTCCCGGGGGTTCCGGTAACCTCCCCGTACTCCGGAAAAACCCCGAACTTCTTCGGAACCATTCCGGTGTCCGTATATAACCTTCCAATATATAAATCTTTACCTCTCGACCATTTCGAGACTCCTCATCATGTCCGTGATCTCATCTGGGACTCCGAACAAACTTCGGTCACCAAAACACATAACTCATAATACAAATCGTCATCGAATGTTAAGCGTGCGGACCCTATGGGTTCGAGAACTATGTAGACATGACCGAGACACATCTCCGATCGATAACCAATAGCGGAACCTGGATGCTCATATTGGTTCCTACATATTCTATGAAGATCTTTATTGGTCAAACCACATAGCAACATACGTCATTCCCTTTGTCATCGGTATGCTACTTGCCCCAGACTCGATCGTCGGTATCCTCATACCTAGTTCAGTCTCGTTACCGGAAAGTCTCTTTACTCGTTCCGTAATGCATCATCCCATAACTAACTTATTAGTCACATTGCTTGCAAGGCTTATAGTGATGAGCATTATCGAGAGGGCCCAGAGATACCGCTCCCATACACAGAGTGACAAATCCTAATCTCGATTTATGCCAACCCTATAAACACCTTCGGAGGCACCTGTAGAGCATCTTTATAATCACCCAATTATGTTGTGACGTTTGGTAGCACACAAGGTGTTCCTCTGGTATTCGGGAGTTGCACAATCTCATAGTCAGAGGAATATGTATAAGTCATGAAGAAAGCAATAGCAATACAACTTAACGATCATTATGCTAAGTTAACGGATGGGTCTTGTCCATCACATCATTCTTGAATGATGTGATCCCATTCATCAAATGACAACACATGTCTATGGTCAGGAAACTTAACCATCTTTGATTAACAAGCTAGTCAAGTAGAGGCATACTAGGGACACTCTATTTTGTCATGTATTCACACATGTACTAAGTTTCTGGTTAATACAATTCTAGCATGAATAATAAACATTTATCATGATATAAGGAAATACAAATAACAAATTTATTTTTGCCTCTAGGGCATATTTCCTTCAGTCTCCCACTTGCACTAGAGTCAATAATCTAGATTACATTGTAATGATTCTAACACCCATGGAGTCTTGGTGCTGATCATGTTTTGCTTGTGGAAGAGGCTTAGTCAACGGGTCTGCAACATTCAGATCTGTATGTATTTTGCAAATCTCTATGTCTCCCTCCTTGACTTGATCGCGGATGGAATTGAAGCATCTCTTGATGTGTTTGGTTCTCTTGTGAAATCTGGATTCCTTCGCCAAGGCAATTTCTCTAGTATTGTCACAAAAGATTTTCATTGGACCCGATGCACTAGGTATTGCACCTAGATTGGATATGAACTCCTTCATCCAGACTCCTTCAGTTGCTGCTTCCGAAGCAGCTATGTACTCCGCTTCACATGTAGACCCCGCCACGATGCTCTACCTGGAACTGCACCAACTGACAGCTCCACCATTCAATATAAATACGTATCTGGTTTGTGACTTAGAGTCATCCGGATTAGTGTAAAAGCTTGCATCGACGTAACCATTTACAACAAGCTCTTTGTCACCTCCATAAATGAGAAACATATCCTTAGTCCTTTTCAGGTATTTCAGGATGTTTTTGACCGCCGTCCAGTGATCTACTCCTGGATTACTTTGGTACCTTCCTACTAAACTTATAGCAAGGCACACATCAGGTCGGGTACACAGCATTGCATACATGATAGAACCTATGGCTGAGGCATAGCGAATAACTTTCATTTTCTCTGTATCTTCTGCAGTGGTCGGGCATTGAGTCTGACTCAACTTCACACCTTGTAACACATGCAAGAACCATTTCTTTGACTGATCCATTTTGAACTTCTTCAAAACATTATCAAGGTATGAGCTTTGTGAAAGTCCAATTAGGCATCTTGATCTATCCCTATAGATCTTGATGCCCAATATATAAGCAGCTTCACCGAGGTCCTTAATTGAAAAAAATCTTATTCAAGTATCCTTTTATGCTATCCAGAAATTCTGTATTATTTTCAAGCAACAATATGTCATCCACATATAACATTAGAAATGTTACAGAGCTCCCACTCACTTTCTTGTAAATACAGGCTTCTCCAAAAGTCTGTATAAAATCATATGCTTTGATCACATTATCAAAGCGTATATTCCAACTCCGAGATGCTTGCACCAGTCCATAAATGGATCGCTGGAGCTTGCACACTTTGTTAGCACCTTTTGGATCGACCAAACCTTCTGGTTGCATCATATACAACTCTTCTTTAAGAAATCCATTAAGGAATGCAGTTTTGACATCCATTAGCCAAATTTCATAGTCATAAAATGCGGCAATTGCTAACATGATTCGGACAGACTTAAGCATCGCTACGGGTGAGAAGGTCTCATCGTAGTCAACTCCTTGAACTTACCGAAAACCTGTCGCAACAAGTCGAGCTTTGTAGACAGTAACATTACCGTCAGCTTCAGTCTTCTTCTCGAAGATCCATTTATTTTCTATGGCTTGCCGATCATCGGGCAAGTCAAACAAAGTCCACACTTTGTTCTCATACATGGATCCCATCTCACATTTCATGGCCTCAAGCCATTTCGCGGAATATGGGCTCATCATCGCTTCCACATAGTTTGTAGGCTCCTCATGGTCTAGTAACATGACTTCCAGAACAGGATTACCGTACCACTCTGGTGCGGACCGTACTCTAGTTGACCTATGAGGTTTGGTAGTAACTTGATCTGAAGTTTCATGATCATCATCATTAGCTTCCTCAATAATTGGTGTAAGAATCACTGGAACTGATTTCTGTGATGAACTAATTTCCGATTCGGGAGAAGGTACAATTACCTCATCAAGTTCTACTTTCCTCCGACTCACTTGTTTCGAGAGAAACTCCTTCTCTAGAAAGGATCCATTCTTAGCAACGAATATCTTGCCTTCGGATCTGTGATAGAAGGTGTACCCAACAGTTTCCTTTGGGTATCCTATGAAGACACATTTCTCCGATTTGGGTTCGAGCTTATCAGGTTGAAGTTTTTTCACATAAGCATCGCAGCCCCAAACTTTAAGAAACGACGGCTTAGGTTTCTTGCCAAACCACAGTTCATAAGGTGTCGTCTCAACGGATTTAGTTGTTGCCCTATTTAATGTGAATGTAGCTGTCTCTAAAGCTTAACCCCAAAATGATAGCGGCAAATTGGTAAGAGACATCATAGATCGTACCATATCTAATAAAGTACGGTTACGACATTCGGACACACCATTACGCTGTGGTGTTCCAGGTGGCGTGAGTTGTGAAACTATCCCACACTATTTCAAATGAAGACCAAACTTGTAACTCAAATATTCGCCTCCGCGATCAGATCATCGAAACTTTATTTTCTTCTTACAACGATTTTCTACTTCACTCTGAAATTCTTTGAAGTTTTCAAAAGTCTCAGACTTATGTTTCATTAAGTCGATATACCCATATCTGCTCAAATCATCTGTGAAGGTCAGAAAATAACGATACCCGTCGCGAGCCACAACACTCATCGGACCGCATACATCGGTATGTATTATTTCCAATAAGTCAGTGGCTCGCTCCATTGTTCCGGAGAACGGAGTCTTAGTCATCTTACCTATGAGGCATGGTTCGCAAGCATCAAGTGATTCATAATAAAGTGATTCCAAAAGCCCATCAGTATGGAGTTTCTTCATGTGCTTTACACCAATATGACCTAAACGACAGTGCCACAAATAATTTGCACTATCATTACTAACTTTGCATCTTTTGGTGTCAATATTATGAATATGTGTATCACTACGATCAAGATTCAACAAAAATAGACCACTCATCAAGGGTGCATGACCATAAAAGATATTACTCATATAAATAGAACAACCATTATTCTCCGATTTAAATAAATAACCGTCTCGCATCAAACAAGATCCAGATATAATGTTCATGCTCAACGCTGGCACCAAATAACAATTACTCAGGTCTAAAACTAATCCCGAAGGTAGATGTAGAGGTAGTGTGCCGAAGGCGATCACATCGACCTTGGAACCATTTTCGACGCGCATCGTCACCTCGTCCTTAGCCAATCTTCGCTTAATCTGTAGCCCCTATTTCGAGTTGCAAATATGAGCAACAGAACCAGTATCAAATACCCAGGCGCTACTACGAGCATTAGTAAGGTACACAGCAATAACATGTATATCAAATATACCTTTCACTTGGCCATCCTTCTTATCCGCCCAATACTTGGGGTAGTTCCGCTTCCAGTGACCAGTCCTTTGAAGTAGAATCACTCAGTTTCACGCTTAGGTCCAGACTTGGGCTTCTTCCTGGGAGCAGCAACTTGCTTGCTATTCTTCTTGAAGTTCCCCTTCTTCCCTTTGCCCTTTTTCTTGAAACTAGTGTTCTTGTTAACCATAAACACTTGATGCTCCTTCTTGGTTTCTACCTCCGCAGCCTTTAGCATCACGAAGAGGTCGAGAATTGTCTTTTCCATCCCTTGCATATTATAGTTCATCACGAAGCCTTTATAGCTTGGTGGCAGTGATTGAAGAACTATGTTAATAACACTATCATAAGGTAGATTAACTCCCAGTTGAGTCAAGTGATTATGGTAGCCAGACATTCTGAGTATGTGTTCACTGACAGAACTATTCTCCTCCATCTTGCAGCTATAGAACTTGTTGGAGACTTCATATCTCTCAAGTCGGGCATTTGCTTGAAATATTAGCTTCAACTCCTGGAACATCTCATATGCTCCATGACGTTGAAAATGTCTTTGAAGTCCCGATTCTAAGCTGTAAAGCATGGCACCCTGAAGTCTGCCAGACGTTCATAACGTCCGGAGTTTCTCCTGCAGCAGGCCTCGCACCTAGTGGTGCTTCCAGGACGTAATTCTTCTGTGCAGCAATGAGGATAATCCTTAAGTTACGAACCTAGTTCGTGTAGTTGCTGCCATCATCTTTCAACTTAGCTTTCTCTAGGAACGCATTAAAATTCAAGGGAACGGTAGCATGGGCCATTGATCTACAACAACATAGATATGCAAAAAACTATCAGGACTAAGTTCATGATAAATTAAAGTTTAATTAATCATATTACTTAAGAACTCCCACTTAGATAGACATCCCTCTAGTCATCTAAATGAGCACGTGATCCATATCAACTAAACCATGTTCGATCATCACGTGAGATGGAGTAGTTTTCAATGGTGAACATCTCTAGGTTGATCATATCTACTATATGATTCACGTTCAACCTTTCGGTCTCAGTGTTCCGACGCCACATCTGCATATGCTAGGCTCGTCAAGTTTAACCCGAGTATTCTGTACGTGCAAAAACTGGCTTGCACCCGTTGTATGTGAACGTAGAGCTTATCACACCCGATCATCACGTGGTGTCTCGGCATGATGAACTGTAGCATGGTGCATACTCAGGGAGAACACTTATACCTTGAAATTTAGTGAGGGATCATCTTATAATGCTGCGGCCGTACTAGGCAAAATACGATGCATAAAAGATAAACATCACATGCAATCAAAATATGTGACATGATATGGCCATCATCATCTTGTGCCTTTGATCTCCATCTCCAAAGCACCGTCATGATCTCCATCATCACCGGCTTGACACCTTGATCTCCATCGGAGCGTTGTTGTCGTCTCACCAACTATTGCTTCTACAGCTATCGCTACCGCATAGTGATAAAGTAAAGCAATTACATGGCGATAGCATTTCATTCAATAAAGCGACAACCATAAGGCTCCTTCCAGTTGCCGATAACTTTTACAAAACATGATCATCTCATACAAAAACTTATATCGCATCTTGTATTGACCATATCACATCACAACATGCCCTGCAAAAACAAGTTAGACGTCCTCTACTTTGTTGTTGCAAGTTTTACGTGGCTGCTACGGGCTTCTAGCAAGAACCGTCCATACCTACGCATCAAAACCACAACGATTTTTCGTCAAGTGTGTTGTTTTAACCTTCAACAAGGACCGGTCGTAGTCAAACTCGATTCAACTAAAGTTGGAGAAACAGACACCCGCCAGCCACCTGTGTGCAAAGCACGTCGGTAGAACCGGTCTCATGAACGTGGTCATGTAATGTTGGTCCGGGCCGCTTCATCCAACAATACCGCCGAATCAAAGTAAGACGTTGGTGGTAAGCAGTATGAGTATTATCGCCCACAACTCTTTGTGTTCTACTCGTGCATATCATCTATGCATAGACCTGGCTCGGATGCCACTGTTGGGAAACATAGCATGCAATTTCAATAAATTTCCTACAAGCTCGCAAGATCTATCTAGGAGATGCATAGCAACGAGAGGGGGAGAGTGTGTCCACGTACCCTCATAGACCGAAAGCGGAAGCGTTAGGTTAACGCGGTTGATGTAGTCGAACGTCTTCACGATCCAACCGATCTTAGTACCGAACGTACGGCACCTCCGTGTTCAACACACGTTCAGCTCGATGACGTCCCTCGAACTCTTGATCTAGCAGAGGGTCGAGGGAGAGTTCTGTCAGCACGACGGCATGGTGACGGTGATGGTGATGTGATCCGCGTAGGGCTTCGCCTAAGCACTACGACGCTATGACCGAAGGCGTAAACTATGGAGGGGGCACCGCACATGACTAAGAGAACAATTGATGTGCCTTTGGGGTGCCCCCGCCCCCGTATATAAAGGAGGAGGGGAGGAGGCCGGCCACAAGGGGCGTGCCAAGGAGGGGGAGTCCTACTAGGACTCCACTCCTAGTAGGATTCGGCCCCCCTCTTTTTCCTTCTTACGGAGAGGGGGAAAGTGGAAAGATGTGGAGAGGGAGAAGGAACGGGGGGCCGCGCCCCCCACCCCTTGTACAATTCGGATTGGCTTGGGGGGCATGCGCCACCTCCCGTGGCCTGCCTCCTCCTCTCCACTATGGCCCATGAGGCCCTTCAACTTTCCCGGGGGGTTCCGGTAACCTCCCGGTACTCCGAAAAAACGTCGAACTTCTTCAGAACCATTCCGGTGTCCGTATATAACCTTCCAATATATCAATCTTTACCTCTCAACCTTTTCGAGACTCCTCGTCATGTCTGTGATCTCATTCGGGATTCCGAACAAACTTCAGTCACCAAAACACATAACTCATAATACAAATCGTCATCGAACGTTAAGCGTGCCGACCCTATGGGTTCAAGAACTATGTAGACATGACCGAGACACATCTCCGGTCAATAACCAATAGCGGAACCTGGATGCTCATATTGGTTCCTACATATTCTACGAAGATCTTTATTGGTCAAACCGCATAACAACATATGTCATTCCCCTTGTCATCGGTATGTTACTTGCCCGAGATTCGATCGTCGGTATCCTCATACCTAGTTCAATCTCGTTACCGGCAAGTCTCTTTACTCGTTTCGTAATGCATCATCCCGTAACTAACTCATTAGTCACATTGCTTGCAAGGCTTATAGTGATGAGCATTACCAAGAGGGCCCAGAGATACCTCTCCGATACAGGGAGTGACAAATCCTAATCTTGATCTATGCCAACCCAACAAACACCTTCGGAGACACCTGTAGAGCATATTTATAATCACCCAGTTACATTGTGACGTTTGATAGCACACAAGGTGTTCCTCGGTATTCGGGAGGTTCACAATCTCATAGTCAGAGGAATATGTATAAGTCATGATGAGTGCAATATCAATAAAACTTAACGATCATTATGCTAAGCTAACGGATGGGTCTTGTCCATCAGATCATTCTCTAATGATGTGATCCCGTTCATCAAATGACAACACATGTCTATGGTCAGGAAACTTAACCATGTCTGATTAATGAGCTAGTCAAGTAGAGGCATACTAGGGACACTCTGTTTTGGCTATGTATTCACACATGTACTAAGTTTCTGGTTATAATACAATTCTAGCATGAATAATAAACATTTATCATGATATAAGGAAATATAAATAACAACTTTATTATTGACCCTAGGGCATATTTCCTTCACTACTGCCTATAGGCGGTACTACCGCTGCTGCCCCCGGTAGTACCGCTTACAGCTTTTCTCCCCTTCTTTGGCACAAATGAAGGTCAACTCCAATGAAACGGAAAGGGGCGATGGGTGCCATATGATACGTGTTGATTCCACCCGAACCTTTTTGAAGCGGACCCCCTCTTGATAGTATGGTTTTCCCTATGACTCAAAACAACCAAAAAGAGCAGAAGGAAAGAAAACCATTTTCACTTGAAACTCCGAGGGGCACGAATCGTCTTGTGCCACATGCTTGATAGTTTGAAATGCTCAATGCACACGATTAGTCTGTAAACACATTGTTATCAATCATCAAAACCACTTAGGGAGAAATATGCCCTAACAATCCCCCCTTTTGGTGGATTGATGACAATGTGGGGTTTGCACAAAGGATATAGCAAAAAGAGGCGTGCAACCCCACAACCTACAAAATATAGACAGGCTCTGATACGTCTCCAACGTATCTATAATTTTTGATTGTTCCTTGGTATTATATTATCTGTTTTGGATGTTTTATATGCATTAATATGCTATTTTATATTATTTTTGGGACTAACAAATTAACCTAGAGCCCAGTGCCACTTTCTATTTTTTCCTTGTTATTGACTTTCGCAGAAAAGGAATACTAAACGGAGTCCAAACGGAATAAAAATTTCGCGATGATTCTTCTTGGACCAGAAGACACACGTAGGACTTGGAGTCCAAGTCAGAGACCCTTGGAGTAGACGACAAGACCCCCTGACCTACTTCTTCCTCCTATATATTCACATATATTCCCAAACTTTCAGAGGCATCCACGAATCCACTTTTCCACCGCCGCATCCTTCTGTTCACGTGAGATCCCATCTTGGGGCCTTTTCCGGCATCTTGCCGGAGGGGGATTCGATCACGGAGGGCATCTACATCAACTCCATTGCCCTTCTGATGAAGCATGAGTAGTTTACCACAGACCTACGAGTCCATAGCTAGTAGCTAGATGGCTTCTTCTCTCTCTTTTATTCTCAATACCATGTTCTCCTCGATGTTCTTGGAGAAATATCCGATGTAATCTTCTTTTGCGGTGTGTTTGTCGAGATCCGATGAATTGTGGATTTATGATCAACTTATCTATGAATATTATTTGAATCTTCTCTGAATTATTATATGCATGATTTGGTATCTTTGTATTTCTCTTCGAATTATCGGTTTGGTTTGGCCAACTAGATAAGTTTTTCTTGCAATGGGAGAGGTGCTTGGCTTTGGGTTCAATCTTGCGTGATTTCACCCAGTGACAAAGTAGGGGTAGCAAGACACTTATTGAATTGTTGCCATCGAGGATAAAAAGATGGGGTTTTCATCATATTGCTTGAGTTAATTCCTCTACATCATGTCATCTTACTTAAGGCGTTACTCTATTCTTTATGAACTTAATACTCTAGATGCATGCTGGATAGCGGTCGATGTGTGGAGTAATAGTAGTAGCTGCAGGTAGGAGTTGGTCTACTTGACACAGATGTGATGCCTATATTGCATAATCATTTCCTTGGATATCGTCATAACTTTGCGCCTTTCTATCAATTGCTGGACAGTAATTTGTTCACCCACCGTATTATTTGCCTTCAAGAGAGAAGCCTCTAGTGAAACCTATGGCCCCCGGGTCTATTTTCCATCATATTAGTTTCCGATCAACTATTTTACAATCTTTTATTTTTAGATCTATAAACCAAAACCCAAAAATATTTTATCTTTTGTTTAGTTCTATCTATCTCTAACAGATCTCACCTTTGCAAGTGACCGTGAAGGGATTGACAACCCCTTTATCGCGTTGGTGCAAGTGTTTGATTGTTTGTACATGTACATCTATTGGGGACTTGCACATTTATCCTACTGGATTGATAACCTTCGTTCTTAACTGAGGGAAATACTTACCTCTACTATGCTGCATCACCCTTTCCTCTTCAAGGGAAAAACAAACGCAAGCTCAAGAAGTAGCAGGAAGAATTTCTGGCGCCGTTTCCGGGGAGATCTACATCAAGCCTACCAAGTACCCATCATAAACTCTCATCTCTCGCATTACATTATTCACCATTCGCCTCTTGTTTTCCTCTCCCCCACTTCTAAAACAATTTTCGAAAAGATTTTCCTTTGTATTCGCCCTGCTTTCCTTCGTCTTTTCATTTAATTTTTGCTTGAGTGTTAGATTTCTTACTTACCTTCATGGCTCAACCCAAGAACTTTGATCCTTACTATAGGAAGTTGGTAGAAGTTGAAAATAATGTTAGGAGTTTCATGTCCTTCCAATTTGAGCATAACAGTTTCTTTAGGAACGAGCTTAAGGAGCAGGAAACTTTTATGGTATGTATGAATAAAGAGCTTGACAATATGTCTAAAGAATTTTATGGTCTTAAATCTCAATTTGCTTATCTTGAAAATTTAGTTGGCCAAATTTCCGATAAGTGAACCACTTTGGTAAATAAGATGGCCGCTAAATCAGAGTTTCATGAAAATAATGATGAAGATCTTAAAGTGATTGATGTGACTCCTATTGAATCTTTGTTTTCCAATATTAATCTTGATAAATATGGGACTGAAGATGAGTCAACTTTAGTTAAAAGGCGTCCCAATGATTTGGAGTTTACATCTCTTGATACTAAAATTAATAAAAGTGGGATTGAAGAGGTCAAAACTTTAAGTAGCGATGAACCCACTCTTTTGTATCTCAAGGAATTTAATTATGATAATTGTTCTTTAATAGAATTTATTTCCTTGTTGCAATCCATGTTGAATTCTCCTCATGCTTATAATCAAAATAAAGCTTTTACTAAACATATCGTTGATGCTATGATGAAATCTTTTGAGGAAAAGCTTGAATTGGAAATTTCTATCCCTGGATTAAGATTAAAGAATATGAGTGCCATGCTTTGTGTGATTTGGGTGCTAGCGTTTCCACGATTCCAAAAACTTTATGTGATGTGTTAGGTTTCCGTGAATTTGATGATTGTTTTTTAAATTTGCATCTTGCGGATTCCACTATTAAGAAACCTATGGGAAGAATTAATGTTCTTATTTTTGCAAATAGGAATTATGTGCTAGTAGATTTCATTGTTCTTGATATAGATTGCAGTCCTACATGTCCTATTATTCTTGGTAGACCTTTCCTTAGAACGATTGGTGGAATTATTGATATGAAAAAAGGAAACATTAGATTTCAATTTCCATGAAGGAAGGGGATGAAACACTTTCCTAGAAAGAAAATTAAGTTGACATATGAATCTATTATGAGAGCTACTTATGGATTGCATACCAAAGATGACAATACATAGATCTATGTTTTTATGCCTGGCTAAGGGCGTCAAACAATAGCGCTTGTTGGGAGGGAACCCAATTTTATTTTTGTTCTTGCTTTTTTTGGTTCTGTTTTCAATAAATAATTCATCTAGCCTCTGGTTAGATGTATTTTTGTGTTTTAATTAGTGTTTGTGCCAAGTAAGACCTTTGGGATGGCTTACGGTGATAGTTGATTTGATCTTGCTGAAAAACAGAAACTTCTGCGCCCAGCAAAATAATATTAATAATTCATAGAAGCGTTATTTTGATCTGCATTTCTTACACAAGATTGATATACAAATTGCCCAGGTTTTCCTAATTTTTCAGAATTTTTGGAGTTACAGAAGTATTCGAAGTTTTCATATTTCTACAGACTATTCTGTTTTTGACATATTCTGTTTTCTATGTGTTGTTTGCTTATTTTGATGAATCTATGGGTAGTATCGGGGGTATGAACCATGGAGAAGTTGGAATACAGTAGATATTACACCAATATAAATAAAGAATGAGTTCATAACAGTACCAAAGTGGTGATTTTATTTTCTTATACTAACGGATCTCATGAGATTTTCTGTTGAGTTTTGAGTTGTGAAGTTTTCATGTTTTGGGTAAAGATTTGATGGACTATGGAATAAGGAGTGGCAATAGCCTAAGCTTGGGGATTCCCAAGGCACCGGAAGGTAATATTAAAGGAAAACCAAGAGCGTAAGCTTGGGGATGCCCCGGAAGGCATCCCCTCTTTCGTCTTCGTCTATCGATAAATTTACTTGAGGCTATATTTTTATTCACCACATGATATGTGTTTTGCTTGGAGCGTCTTGTATGATATGAGTCTTTACCTTTTAGTTTGCCAAAATCATACTTGCTGTACACACCTTTTGAGAGGGACATGCATGAATCATGATTTATTAGAATACTCTATGTGCTTTATTTATATCTTTTGAACAAGGCAATTTTGCTCTAGTGCTTCACTTATATCTTTTTAGAGCACGACGGTGGATTTATTTTATAGAAATTGTTGAACTCTCTTGCTTCACTTATATTATTTTGAGAGTCTCTTTAAACAGCATGGTAATTTGCTTTTGTTATGAATTTAGTCCTAATATGATGGGCATCCAAGAGGGATATAATAAAACCTTCATATAAAGTGCATTGAATACTATTAGAAGTTTGATTCCTTAATATTGTTTTGAGATATGAGGATGGTGATATTAGAGTCATGCTAGTGAGTAATTGTGGATTGTAGAAATACTTGTGTTAAAGTTTGTGATTCCCGTAGCATGCACGTATGGTGAACCGTTATGTAATGAAGTTGGAGCATGATTTATTTATTGATTGTCTTCCTTATGAGTGGCGGTCGGGGACGAGCGATGATCTTTTCCTACCAATCTATCCCCCTAGGAGCATGCGCGTAGTACTTTGTTTCGATGACTAATAGATTTTTGCAATAAATATGTGAGTTCTTTATGACTAATGTTGAGTCCATGGATTATACGCACTCTCACCCTTCCAGCATTGCTAGCCTCTCTAGTACCACGCAATTTTCACCGGTGCCATACACCCACCATATACCTTCCTCAAAACAGCCACCATACCTACCTATTATGGCATTTCCATAGCCATTTCGAGATATATTGCCATGCAACTTCCACCGTTCCGTTTATTATGACACGCTTCATCATTGTCATATTGCTTTGCATGATCATGTAGTTGACATAGTATTTGTGGCAAAGCCACCGTTCATAATTTTTATACATGTCACTCTTGAGTCATTGCACATCCTGGTACAACGCCGGAGGCATTCATATAGAGTCATATTTTGTTCTAAGTATCGAGTTGTAATTTTGAGTTGTAAGTAAATAAAAGTGTGATGATCTTCATTATTAGAGCATTATCCCATGTGAGGAAATCAAAAAAAAGTGAGAGAAAAGAGAGAAGGGGCAATGTTACTATCCTTTTTCCACACTTGTGCTTCAAAGTAGCACCATGATCTTCATGATAGAGAGTCTCCTATGTTGTCACTTCCATATACTAGTGGGAATTTTTCATTATAGAACTTGGCTTGTATATTCCAACGATAGGCTTCCTCAAATTGCTCTAGGTCTTCATGAGCAAGCAAGTTGGATGCACACCCACTTAGTTTCTTTTTTTGAGCTTTCATAAACTTATAGCTCTAGTGCATCCATTGCATGGCAATCCCTCACTCACATTGATATCTATAGATGGGCATCTCCATAGCCCGTTGATACGCCTAGTTGATGTGAGACTATCTCCTTCTTTTTGTCTTCTCCACAACCACCATATTCTATTCCACCTATAGTGCTATGTCCATGTCTCATGCTCTTGTATTGCGTGAAAGTTTAAAAGGTTTGAGAACATCAAAAGTATGAAACAATTGCTTGGCCTGTCATCGGGGTTGTGCATGATTTGAATACTTTGTGTGATGAAGATGGAGCATAGCCAGACTATATGATTTTGTAGGGATAGCTTTCTTTGGCCATGTTATTTTGAGAAGACATAATTGCTTTATTAGTATGCTTGAAGTATTATCGTTTTATGTCAATATTAAACTTTTGTTTTGAAACATATGGATCTGAATATTCATGCTATAATAAATAAAATTACACAGATAAATATGTTAGGTAGCATTCCACATCAAAAATTCTGTTTTTATCATTTACCTACTCGAGGACGAGCAGGAATTAAGCTTGGGGATGCTTGATATGTCTCCAATGTATCTATAATTTTTTTGTTCCATTCTATTATATTATCTATTTTGGATGTTTTATATGCATTAATATGCTATTTTATATTATTTTTGGGACTCTCCTATTAACCTAGAGTCCAAACGGAATAAAACTTTCGCGATGATTTTACTTGGACCAGAAGACACACGTAGGACTTGGAGTCCAAGTCAGAGACCCTTGGAGTAGATGACAAGCCAGGGGTGCGCCCTAGGGGCGCCCCTACGGCTTGTGGCCTCCTCGAAGACCCCCTGACCTACTTCTTCCTCCTATATATTCACATATATTCCAAAACCTTCAGAGGCATCCACTTAACCACTTTTCCACCACCGCAACCTTCTGTTCCCGTGAGATCCCATCTTGGGGCCTTTTCCGGCATCCTGCGGGAGGGGATTCGATCACGGAGGGCATCTACATCAACTCCATTGCCCTTCCGATGAAGCGTGAGTAGTTTACCACAGACCTACGGGTCCATAGCTAGTAGCTAGATGGCTTCTTCTCTCTCTTTGATTCTCAATACCATGTTCTCCTCGATGTTCTTGGAGATCTATCCAATGTAATCTTCTTTGCGGTGTGTTTGTCGAGATCCGATGAATTGTGGATTTATGATCAGCTTATCTATACATATATTTGAATCTTCTCTAAATTC
Source organism: Aegilops tauschii subsp. strangulata (assembly GCF_002575655.3). Lineage (NCBI taxonomy): Eukaryota > Viridiplantae > Streptophyta > Magnoliopsida > Poales > Poaceae > Aegilops > Aegilops tauschii. Next base: position 433,707,585 of record NC_053040.3, on the reverse strand, counting down.
TTATATGCCTGATTTGGTATCTTTATATTTCTCTTCGAATTATCGGTTTGGTTTGGCCAACTAGATTTGTTTTTGTTACAATGGGAGAGGTGCTTAGCTTTGGTTCAATCTTGCATGATTTCACCCAGTGAAAAAGTAGGGGTAGCAAGACACGTATTGAATTGTTGCCATCGAGGATAAAAAGTTGGGGGTTTTATCATATTGCTTGAGTTAATTCCTCTACATCATGTCATTTTACTTGTGTTACTCTCTTCTTTATGAATTTAATACTCTAGATGCATGCTGGATAGCGGTCGATGTGTGGAGTAATAGTAGTAGATGCAGGCAGGAGTCGGTCTACTTGACACCGACATGATGCCTATATTGCATAATCATTGCCTTGGATATCGTCATAACTTTGCGCTTTTCTATCAATTGCTCGACAGTAATTTTTTCACCCACCGTATTATTTGCCTTCAAGAGAGAAACCTCTAGTGAAACCTATGGCCCCTGGGTCTATTTTCCATCATATTAGTTTCCGATCTACTATATTGCAATCTTTTATTTTCAGATCTATAAATCAAAAACCCAAAAATATTTTATCTTTTGTTTAGTTCTATCTATCTCTATCAGATCTCACCTTTGCAAGTGACCATGAAGGGATTGTGTCGGTGTACAAAAGTAGGGGCTCTCCTTTTGACCACTTTACTTGTGCACGGGCAGTTAGAGCCACGACCGCTGCCACACTAAGCAGAGCAGAAGAAGGGAGCCGGAGCATAAGACAAACAAAGCAATGCCAAGACCAGAGACACGACGAACAGAGGGGCAAAGCAGTTCCCCCTGGCCGCCCCGGCAAGAACCTTGTCGGGGCAACTTGCCCAAGCACCAGCGGAACGAGCCACCCTTGAGCCCACGGCTTCCAACGTAGTCAACCACGTTAAGGCAAGGGCTCGGGAGGCACCTCCTTGGTGACATGCAGATCTTCATCAAGATCATGAACACACAAAGTCAGATGAGGACCAGAAGACGGCGACCCTTGGCGGGATTCTAGCCGAGGAGATCCACGAGACCCCCAGCAAGCGCCTTACTGGGGATAAAGCCAACGCCACGGCACGACCCTTGCCGGGCCCCCGGCAAGGCCCTTGCCGAGGACATCAGCGGGGCCATAGCTGGGCTCATGTCAACCAAGACTCCACTGACCGTCCCCAAGCAGCTGCTAGCTCAACCAGTTGGGCATGCGCCTGCGTGGCAACGGGCGGCCTCCACGCCAACTCAGCAAGCATCTGCGTGGTGGCATGCAAATCTTCGTAAAGGCTCCACCACCGCGCCACCTCAGCTGCCTGCCTGCCTACATGGCGCCACACGCATCGCTGGCCTGGGCGCGTGTCAAAGCCAGGCGAGGCGGCAACGGATGGGACGGGCTCCGTTCTCGTCCTCGATAAGGCAAGAGGACACCTAAGCGATGCATTAGATGCATCTTATCCTGTAATACGGGCGATAAGCTCGCAGCACTGTTACCTTTCCACCTCCTGTGTGCCACTGTGGCAACCCCTTTTCCTATAAAAGGAGGCCCGAGGTGACCAGGAGAAGGATTCGGCTTTTCTGAGCACGTTACACCCCGTAGCTAGCTCAAGAACACAAGAACACTCAATACATCCACCAAAGCAGGACTAGGGTTTTACGCATCCTCGCGGCCCGAACCTGGGTAAACGAACCGCGTGCTTCCTGTTGAATCTGCTCTTCGCTCAACCCCGCGCCCCGCCAACCGTAGTAGGGATTCTTGTGATCCCATAGGTGTCGTTTTCCCCGACATCTTTGGCGCGACAGGTAGGGGGCGCAGTTGTGAGAATCGGCTTTAGCAGCTAGTTTAGCGGTTCTTCATCGCCATGGCTCCTAAGAAGAAGGCGGCCAGAAGAACGACGCCTGTGCAGCGAAAAAAAAGCTAAATCACGCCGAACCTTAAATATTTCCTTTCTTTTATATGTGGTTATTCCCCTCAGAGATTTTGTTCTTTGTATGGAAAACCTGCACGCAAAGGGGCCCTCCCGCAATCGGCAATGCCTTTGTTCTGTTTCGAGTCCGCTCAACAGCTCAAGCGGCTGCGTCGAAAGCGGTAGGGTAGCCTTCCGCAATTGGCAACGCTCTCGATTCTGACTTGAGTCAAGCTCGACAGTTCAAGTGGCCGCGTTAAGGGCGGTAAGGTGGTTCGCCTGGCAGCAAGCACACCCGGCAGGCCAATGGGGACCCGTACTCAAAACGCCGCCCTGGGGTTACGCGCCGGCGAGCCTACCCAGTTGTCGTAGGGTGCGCATAAAAAGGAAAATTAAATAGGGAAAATGACATGCATAATATCAAAAGTACTGCAGAGTTATATTAGATCAAATTGTTGCTGCGGTTCTAACTAAAGATAGAAATTGTCTTGGTCATGAACCTGCAACGGCGGTGAGAAACGGGTGTTGGGAATCGTAGCATAATTTTAAAATTTTCCTACGCTCACCAAGATCCATCTATGGAGTATACTAGCAACGAGGGGAAAGGAGTGCATCTACATACCCTTGTAGATCGCGAGCGGAAGCGTTCCAATGAACGTTGTTGACGGAGTCGTACTCGCCGTGATTCAAATCACCGATGACCGAGTGCCGAATGGACGGAACCTCCGCGTTCAACACACATACGGTGCAGCGACGTCTCCTCCTTCTTGATCCAGCAAGGGGGAAGGAGAGGTTGATGGAGATCCAGCAGCACGACGGCGTGGTGGTGGATGTAGCGGGATGTCGGCAGGGCTTCGCCGAGCTTCTGCGAGAGAGAGAGGTGTAGCAGGGGAGGATGGAGGCGCCCAAGGCTGTTATCCTACTGCCCTCCCTCCCCCCTTTATATAGGCCCCCTGGGAGGGGGGGGGGCGCCGGCCAGGATCCCATCTGGATGGGGGGGTGGCGGCCAGGGGGGTAACTTACCCCCAAGTCAAGTGGGGCGCCCCCACCCTAGGGTTTCCAACCCTAGGCGCAGGGGGGAGGCCCGTGGGGTGCGCCCCAGCCCACTATGGGCTGGTTCCCTTCCCACTTCAGCCCATGGGGCCCTCCGGGACAGGTGGCCCCACCCAGTGGACCCCCGGGACCCTTCCGGTGGTCCCGGTACAATACCGATAACCCCCGAAACTTTCCCGGTGGCCGAAACTGGACATCCTATATATAATTCTTCACCTCCGGACCATTCCGGAACTCCTCGTGACGTTCGGGATCTCATCCGGGACTCCGAACAACTTTCGGGTTTCCGCATACTCATATCTCTACAACCCTAGCGTCACCGAACCTTAAGTGTGTAGACCCTACGGGTTCGGGAGACATGCAGACATGACCGAGACGCCTATCCGGTCAATAACCAACAGCGGGATCTGGATACCCATGTTGGCTCCCACATGTTCCACGATGATCTCATCGGATGAACCACGATGTCGAGGATTCAATCAATCCCGTATACAATTCCCTTTGTCAATCGGTATGTTACTTGCCCGAGATTCGATCGTCGGTATCCCAATACCTTGTTCAATCTCGTTACCGGCAAGTCTCTTTACTCGTACCGCAATGCATGATCCCGTGACTAACGCCTTAGTCACACTGAGCTCATTATGATGATGCATTACCGAGTGGGCCCAGAGATTCCTCTCCGTCACATGGAGTGACAAATCCCAGTCTCAATCCGTGCCAACCCAACAGACACTTTCGGAGATACCCGTAGTGCACCTTTATAGTCACCCAGTTACGTTGTGACGTTTGGCACACCCAAAGCACTCCTACGGTATCCGGGAGTTGCACGATCTCATGGTCTAAGGAAAAGACACTTGACATTGGAAAAGCTCTAGCAAACGAAACTACACGATCTTTTCTGCTATGCTTAGGATTGGGTCTTTGTCCATCACATCATTCTCCTAATGATGTGATCCCGTTATCAACGACATCCAATGTCCATAGTCAGGAAACCATGACTATCTGTTGATCAACGAGCTAGTCAACTAGAGGCTTACTAGGGACACGTTGTGGTATATGTATTCACACATGTATTACGATTTCTGGATAACACAATTATAGCATGAACAATAGACAATTACCATGAACAAAGAAATATAATAATAACCATTTATTATTGCCTCCAGGGCATATTTCCAACAACGGGATACCTAATCCCGGCGCTGGCCCTCCACCCTCAGAATTCCGCCGACACCGCTGATGATGGGCTTGATGCCCTCCCTGAGCGGCGCGAGGTCAGTATCCTCCGGCAAGCTCTCCAATGCAGCGTCGAAGTCGAGGTCGGGGTACCAGTATGCCACCTTGGTGAGAACCTTGGTCATGGCGCCCTGGCAAAGCCTCCGGGCCTCGTTGGCTAGCGAGGCCGCCCGGTTGGCATGAAACTGCTCCAGGGCCCCGAGAACACCCTCGAAGAACAACGTCAGCTTGGCGTTGGTGGTGCCGCTGCGTTCTGGGGCGTACCTCACGTTCAGCATCCCCATGGCGGCTAGCTGCGCGGTGATCCTGCCGGTGACATCTTCGAGGTGGCCAACCCAGTGGTTATGGCCGTCCACCACATCCTTGTGGTTGGCGGCCTCGTTCCTTCGCAGCTGCTTCTCCTCCTCCAGATCCTTAGCCAGGGTCTCCTCCCGGGTTCTGCTCTCCGACAGCGTTCCCTCGAGACCCTCCAGCTTCATCTTGGAGTCTTTGATGGAGTTGTTGGCCTCGGAGAGCTCCCCGGCCTTGCTGATGACCGCGCCCTGCGCCTCCGTCAGAGCGCCGTTGAGCGTGTCCTTCTCCTGGGACAGCTTCAGGGCCTGGTCTTTCATCCTGTCCCGCTCCGCCTCCAGCTCCTTGACCTTGCCAACATGGACCAGAGCCTGGGCATCGAGTGCCTCTTTGTGTTTCTGCTCCAGCTCTTGGGTCCGCCGCACGACAAGGGTCTCGAGCTCCTCATCCTTGCCACGGAGCGCTGCGGCAAGCTTCTCCTCACGCGCGGCAAGAACCTCCTCCTGGGAGTCCAACACGGCCTGATGCTGAGTTCCGGCGACCTCGGCCACGGCAGCCTGGTTCTCCGCCATCACCTGGGCCTTCTCGATGTCGGCACGCTTCATGGTGAGCTCCATGTCACGCCTGGTCGGCTCGTCCTGGGCGGCCTTCAGTTCCTCGCGGGCCTTGCGGAACCTGTCCTGCGTCTCGACGACGCGCTTCTGGAGGTCCGCCTCCGTTTTCTCTACCGCTGCCTCCCTGGACTTGGCCTTGTCCAAGCGAGCGCGGTGGAGCGCCTGGAGCTTCCGGAAGCTGGCACCCATGGCCTGCAGGAGCCGCTCCTCTTGAGAGCCATCGCCACCTGCACTCGGCTCGTCGACGACCTCGAGCCCGGCAGCGGCAAGCACTTCACCATCAAACACCTCCCCCTCAACGGGCGCCCTGGTGCTCGATGCGCCTGGGAGGTGAACGAACAGATCGTCGCTCACCCTCAAGTACCGGCCAGAGCCAGAGGTGGCCAAGGAGGAAGGTTGATTATCAACCACCTCCTCCTCGACGGCGGCCTTGCCGGCCTCCCCGGCAGGCCTTTCGCCGGCCTCCTCAGCTGCAGTCTTGCCGGATTCCCTGGCGGGCCCCTTGGCGGCCTCCTCGGTGGGGATCTTCTCGCCCTCCGCCGCGGCCCCCTTGGCGGCCTCCTCGGTGGAGATCCTCTCGGCCTCCGCCGCAGCCTCCTTGGCGACGTCCCCGATGACGGTGTCCACATCCTTCATGTCTACCAAAGGAGGATCTGGATATCAAGAAAAGGGTGAGATGAAACCAAGACCAAGAGCCGGAAAGAAAAAGCAGAGACGAAGGGCAAACAACTCACCAGTGCCAGGCTGGGAAGCAGAAGTCCCCTCCCCGCCAACATTTGGCGTCGAGGCAAAGCCACTAGTGCCCAAGTTCTCCTCCTCCTCCATGTACGTGGGCTCGGTACTTGGCGCCCTTGTTGGGGACGCCCCTCGGGGCGGTGTGGTCGATGGGGGCAGCGTGTTGGGAGTAGCCCTCTGCGGTTCCTCCTGCTGCCGCTCCCCTCCTACATACCCGGCAAGGTCAGCACCAGAGTATCATATCCCTGACACATGTTGACAAGGGGAGAGTGACGAACTTACGCTGGGGGCTGTGCCGGGGGCTGCTGTCCGGGCTGCTCAATACCACCAGTGGTGCCCTTGATGTACCCGCCGGGGGCTGGCCGCCCGCCGAGACCTTGGCCCTCTTCACCCTTTGGGCCAATGTCTTCGCATCCCTGCAAAGATAAAAGATGATCCAAGATAAGTAGCACGATTCGGGAGAACGGGGAAGGCGCGGGCCGCCTCCTTTCCCATTAACTGCGATGTGACGCATGCGTGCGAAAACCACCCCACGCATGCCCCCCACGTCACATATGACCCTCCACGACGCGCATTCAACGCGGGTCATGGGGAAGCGCAGCGGACGAAAAATTACTGCGGTGAAAATCCGCCCCACCTGCGTGCACCGTTCTGGGCCTGGCCCAACAACGCGTCGCGCTTATGTGTGGCCCAGACCCGGGGGCTCCTGTCGGTGTACAAAAGTAGGGGCTCTCCTTTTGACCCCTTTACTTGTGCACGGGTAGTTAGAGCCACGACCGCGGCCACACTAAGCAGAGCAGAAGAAGGGAGCCGGAGCACAAGACAAACAAAGCAACGCCAAGACGAGAGACACGACGAACAGAGGGGTAAAGTAGATCCCCCCGGCAAGGCCCTTGCCGGGGCGGCCTCGGCGGCCCCGGCAAGAACCTTGCCGGGGCAACTTGCCCAAGCACCAGCGGAACGAGCCACCCTTGAGCCCACGGATTCCAACGTAGTCAACCATGTTAAGGCAAGGGCTCGGGAGGCACCTCCTTGGTGACATGCAGATCTTCGTCAAGATCATGAACACACAAAGTCAGATGAGGACCAGAAGACGACGACCCTTGGCGGGATTCTAGCCGAGGAGATCCACGAGACCCCCGGCAAGCGCCTTACTGGGGACAAAGCCAATGCCACGGCAAGACCCTTGCCGGGCCCCCGGCAAGGCCCTTGCCGAGGACATCAGGCGGGGCCACAGCCGGGCTCACATCAACCAAGACTCCACCGACCGTCCCCAAGCAGCTGCTAGCTCAACCAGTTGGGCATGTGCCTGCGTGGCAACGGGCGGCCTCTACGCCAACTCAGCAAGCATCGGCGTGGTGGCATGCAAATCTTCGTGAAGGCTCCACCACCGCGCCACCTCAGCTGCCTACCTGCCTACATGGCGCCACACGCATCGCTGGCCTGGGCGCATGTCAAAGCCAGGCGAGGCGGCAACGGACGGGACGGGATCTGTTCTCGTCCCCGATAAGGCAAGAGGACACCTAAGCGATGCATTAAATGCATCTTGTCCTGTAATACGGGCAATAAGCTCGCAGCACTATTACCTTTCCACCTCCTGTGTGCCACTGTGGCAACCCCTTTTCCTATAAAAGGACGCCCGAGGCGACTAGGAGAAGGATTCGGCTTTTCTGAGCACGTTACACCCCGTAGCTAGCTCAAGAACACAAGAACACTCAATACATCCACTAAAGCAGGACTAGGGTTTTACGCATCCTCGCGGCCCAACCTGGGTAAACGAACCGCGTGCTTCCTGTTGAATCCGCTCTTCGGTCAACCCCGCGCCCGCCAACCGTAGTAGGGATTCTTGTGATCCCATAGGTGTCGTTTTACCCGACAGATTGACAACCCCTTTATAGTGTTGGGTGCAAGTGTTTGATTGTTTGTGTAGGTACATCTATTGGGGACTTGCGCATTTCTCCTACTGGATTGATAACCTTGGTTCCTAACTGAGGGAAATACTTACCTCTACTGTGCTGCATCACCCTTTCCTCTTGAAGGGAAAAACCAACGCAAGCTCAAGAAGTAGCAGGCTCCCCCTAGATGTATGCACTATTTTAGATATGCTTTTGAAATGCAAAATACACACATATAGGATCCACACTCCCCACATATTTTATAGACCAAACCATACTTGCATAAAAATAGTAAGATGAAGGCAGGCAAGAGATACCATGTGAGCACATGAATAAAAGCATAAGCATAAGATATGTCTCACAAGCAATTATAACATAAGGTACTTGACATAGATAAATAGATATAGGATAGCTCATATGTCTCACACCATATGGTCTCGAACACACGGGACAAACACAAACCAAAGCAAACGAAAGAGTTCGAGCGAAGAAAGCAACAGCAAGATAGAAACACACTCGACTCACGACACACACTGCAAATCCATACACTCTCTCCCCCTTTGGCATCGAGACACCAAAATGGTAGAGAGGACACCTAAGAACGACGGTGGTAGCAATACTCCAGGACATCACCAATCATGCTCCTCCTCCTTGTCAAACTCCTCTGCAGCAGGTGAAGGGCCCCCAATACCATCATCAGAATCGGTCCACGGGTAGTGCACTCTGACCCAAGACTCGTCATCAGTGATCTTCTCCTCGGAACCATCTGAAATGGTGAGGCCTTCCTGCCTCATGATAGCCTTGTCATAACAACGGGCCTTCTTTGCATTCACGTGAGACTTGTACTGTCCCTTGGCCTGGAGGCAAAACAACTTCTTCATCTTCTGTTTGAGCTTCTTATCCCAAGATGGCTCCTCTGACGGCTCATAGTCTGGCTCATCATCCTCATCCTCAGACCTAACTATGTCATGCTCTTGAGGGGCCGGGGTTGTGGTTCCCCACTTCTCCTTATGTGTCAGCTGAACAACATCATGAGACACTAGGTCTCCAGTGATAAGCTCCTCATCAGGAAATGTAGAGGCCCATGTCTCCTCAATGAGCTGCATCAGGTAGGGGCCATAAATGATGCACTGGCGCTCCATGATCGCACAACGAAGTTCTGACCACATGACATGCGAAACACCAACACCTCCCGAGAGCCCTTCTCCTTGTGGCAGAAGAGAAGGAGGTCCAAAAGATAGGAGTGCACCACAAGAGACGTGGCCAGTCTCAGACACCTCCCTGGTAAAGAAAGGCCACAAAGCCTCCTTATGAGTCGCATTAGCCTCCTTGTGAGGGCGAAACCCAATTGGGGTTTGGGCGCCCCGATCATCATAAGACAAACTCTCCATGAACCTCTTCCAAGGAGCAGACAGGCACCGACCATTGGACATCCAAGAGAGAGTCCTCTCCTCATCATGCCCAAAGTGCACTGTGGCATAGAACTGGGCCACAATCTCTGCACCAAAGTCTTTGTTGAAAGAAATGATCCTCTTGATATCAAGTTCTTCGCACCTCTGCAAAGCGGCACCAAAGTATGGCAAGTCCCTCTCCATGTGAGAGAGATCAACATACTTGGCTTTCACAAACAAATTCTTCTTTTCCTTCAACACATCATGGAAGATAGACTATTGAAACCTGCTCCAAAACATGCGATGAACAAGCGCAGGATCCTGAGGCTCCCGGTATGGATTGCGCTTACGAGCCGTACCGAACACCAGAGCAGACATCTCATGAGCACCCTTGGGCCCCTTGTTCTTGGTAGCAATAACTTTGACTCTCTGTCTTGGCGGATCATTGGAGGCACGCATGGGAGGGGTGCCACCCACTGGAACATCAGCAGAACGGTAGCGCTTGGATCCACCGGTATGAGCAGGATTCTTGCGACGAGCCTGATGCCCGAAGCTACTACCACCTGGAAGGCTGGAACACACACACAAGAACAAAAAAACAAATTGCATAAGCCAAAGAAAAAGAGAGACTCAAGAGTGAAGATGGAATGGGGAAAAACTGAAGTTGGCAGCTTGGAGCGGTAGTACCGCACCTCCCAGCGGTAGTACCGCCTACGAGCGGTAGTACCGCTCGAGCCGGATGTCAGCGGATCCGACAACTTCCACGAAGAGATCCGGTAGTAGCGGAGGTGCCAAATTCAAATTTTTGTGGTTAAACCTTCAATCTGACCAGTCTAGCAGTCTTCTACGTCCTACTCATGCCCCAATTTGGCCAAAAATCAAAGAATGCAATGGATATTGCCCTAAAGCCTCGATCCAAAAACTAAAACCAGTGAGGAGAAGAACGGGGGCAATATTGGCATCCATGGCAAGAGGAGAGGGTGGGGATTGAGGGAGTCCTGGATTATGGGGTCCTCGGGGAGCCGACCTATGTGACATGGGCCAGACTGATGGGCCGTGAAGATACAAGATAGAAGGCCTTCTCCCGTGTCCGGATGGGACTCTCCTTTGCGTGGATGGCAAGCTTGGCGTCCGGGTGTGTAGTTTCCTTCCTCTATAAACCGACTTTGTACAACCCTAATCCCCTTCGATGCCTATATAAACCTGAGGGTTTTGCCCGTAGAGGCTATCGCAAAACATACATGCTAGACATCTAGGGTTTAGCCATTACGATCTCGAGGTAGATCAACTCTTGTAACCCCTATACTCATCAAAGTCAATCAAGCAGGAAGTAGGGTATTACCTCCATCAAGAGGGCCCGAACCTGGGTAAACAACGTGTCCCCCGCCTCCTGTTAGCTTTGATCCTTAGACGCACAGTTCGGGACCCCCTACCCGAGATCTGCCGGATTTGACACCGACATTGGTGCTTTCATTAAGAGTTCCACTATGTCGTCGATCGCTGGATCGATGGCTCGCCTTGTCATCAATAACAACATCACCTCCGGAGGAGCCCTGGATTCAGGCCAGACCCTCCAACTCGGCAGTTTTACCATGGGAGCCTGCTCGGCCTTTAAGCCAAAGACAGCCCCTCAAATTGCCAAACCTCATCTCCGCATCGGCCTCGAGCACTCTGAGAAGATGGATCCGGCAGACGTCTCTTCCTTGAACGAGCTTCTAGATCGCATCGCCGCCCGGGGGTTCGCCACAGACTATGGTCAGATTGGGCTTAAACCTGATCAGAGGGAAATCAAGTCCCCGCCGATCACCCATCTGGTAGCGGCCGTGGAGGAACAAGCCGGGACTACTTCTCCCCCTAAGTTGGTAACAAGATATGTTCGGATTTCCGAGCCCTGCGAACCAGATACCCATCTTCGGGAAGATACTGCACGTCCTCCGAACACTGAATCAAGCGTTGTAAGCTATCAGGACTCTCCTGGTCCTGGCCTAGTGACCTCGGAGATTCTTCAAACTCCGGATCCAATAGCAGGTCGGGGTTCAGATTTTAATCCACCCACCACACACAATATTCCCCAAGCAACTCAGGTCCCCCAGACGTATGTGACCTAATGTATGTACGACAGCAACCTCAGGAAACGGTCCATCACTTCTGGGCCAGATTCCTCCTTGTTGAAAACAAGATTAAAGATTGCTACGACGAGGACGCGATTTTAGTTTTTTGCCACAACTGAACGGACGAGGGAATCCTCAATGCCCTCAACCGTCGCAGCATACTGCACTTTGCAGATCTGGCACATATAGTATAGAAATACTGCGCAATGGAAAGCGCCTGGAAAGCCTAGAAAACCTGGTGGGAACATCCTGCCTTTACGCAGCCCACCGAACGGGCAACAAGGACGCACCCTTACAGGGCACTTGATCGTGACTCCATTGACAAGAAAATCAAATCCGTTAAGGGACATAGAACTGTCCACGATGAACTCCTCGACAAGCCCTGTCAGATACACACGACGCCGAATACCGAACCAACACACAGCCTTCGGGCATGTTGGGTACTCCGGCAGGTGGCTAAGAGCGGCGAGGACATCCTCACCAACACTACCCTAGAGAAGTACTCTTCGAAGGATGACGATCTTAATGTATTTATTGTCTTCGAGACCTTTTCTTCAAATAATCAGTGCAAAAGGGCACTCCGCGACCTCGCCGAAGTCAACCAAGTAACCGCAATAAATCCTTGGAACGATACGGCAATAACTTTCAACGCCAAGGACGAACCAAGAGCCCGATCAGTCCGAGCACCGGCCGCTTTGGTCCTAAACCCAATCGTGGATGGCTTTCGGCTCTCCAAAGTGCTCATGGACGGCGGCAGCGGATTGTACCTCATCTACGAGGATACGCTCAATAAAATGCAAATGGACAGGAGCCGCATCGAGCAGAGAAGTACAACCTTTCGAGGCATTATCCCCAGCCAAGAAGCACGGTGCTCGGGGAAAATCACACTTGATGTGGTATTCGGCACGCCGGAAAACTATAGGTCCGAAGAGTTAATCTTCCACGTGGCACCTTTCAACAGCGGTTATCACGCCATGTTGGGGCGAGACGCATTCACGCGCTTTCAAGCCATACCCCATTATGGATATATGAAGCTCAAAATGCCCGGGCCCAACGGAGTCATCACTGTCACCAGTGATCCGGACATAGCGCTCCGTGCCGAAAACAAAACCGCATCCCTCGCCCTCGATGCATTATCCGAGGCCCTGGCGGCCGAGGAGCTCACCGCTCTGCGTTCTACAGTCGACAGAGAATACGTAATCCTCCATAAGAGGCCTAAGTCTACTTCTTTCAAACCCGCAGACGAAATCATCAAATCTCAAGTTCACCTGACGGATCCTAATAAACCAGCAGCCATTGGAGCACAACTAGATCCGACGGTCGATGCTTCTCTGAGATCATTCTTGCGCGAAAATTGGGAGATCTTCGCCTGGCACGCTTCGAATATGCCAGGAATCCCACGCAGACTGGCCGAACACAGCCTCAACATAATAAAGGGGTTCAAGCCAGTCAAGCAAGCGCTGCGGTGATTTTCCGAACCCAAGCGACAAGCTATGGGGGAGGAGCTAGCCAAACTACTTGAAGCCGGATCCATCAGAGAGATCAAACACCCCGACTGGCTAGCAAACCTGGTCATGGTCCCAAAAAAGGACAAATCATGGCGCCTCTGTGTTGATTTCAAAGACCTCAACAAGGCTTGCCCTAAGGACCCCTTCCCACTACCCCGCATTGACCAGATTATTGATGCGACGGCAGGACATGATTCACTGTGTTTCCTCGACGCATACTCCGGATACCATCAAATCAAGATGAAGGAATCCGATCAGGCCGCAACGACATTTATCAACCCATATGGGCCTTTCTGCTTCAACACTATGCCTTTCGGACTTAAAAACGCCGGCGCCACTTACCAGCGCATGATTCAAATATGCCTGGAAAAGCAAATTGGCAAGACGGTGGAGGCATATGTAGATGATGTACTCATCAAGACTAAACACGTTGAATCATTGGTGGATGATCTACGCCTCACATTCGACAACCTACGATCATATGATATCTGGCTCAATCTGGAAAAATGTGTCTTCGGCGTCCCAGCCAGCAAACTGCTCGGGTTCATCGTCTCCAATCGAGGAATCGAAGCCAACCCAGCCAAAATTCGAGCCCTGTCACAGCTGGCAATTCCAACAGACCTAAAGCAGGTCCAAAAACTAGCGGGGTGCATGGAAACCTTGAGCCGCTTTATCTCCATACTAGGAGAAAAGGCGTTACCACTTTATCGCCTACTCCGACGAACCGACCACTTCGAGTGGACGGATGCGGCAACAGCCGGACTGGAAGAAATAAAAACCTTGCTAGCAAGCAACCCAATCCTGGCCGCACCAAACATCGGCGAGCCTATGTTACTCTACATATCCGCAACCCACCAGGTGGTGAGCGCAGTGCTCGTCGTCGAACGAGCAGAAGAGGGACATAAATTCCCACTCCAGAAACCAGTATATTATGTATCGACGGTCCTTACACCATGCAAAACCCGGGACGCCACCGGCCGGATTGCCAAATGGTACATTGCGCTCTTACCATTTGAAATAACATACAAGCCACGCCGAGCCATTAAATCTCAGGTGTTGGCTGACTTCGTCGCCCAGTGGACAGAAGCCGAACTCCCTAAAGAGTACATCACATATTCCAACTGGGTGATGCACATTGACGGCTCTAAAATGTTAGCCGGACTGGGGGCTGGTGTGGTTCTGACATCCCCCTCTGGAGACACAGTCCGTTATGTGTTACAAATATTGTACACTGACTCTAACATTGCAGCCGAATAAGAGGCTCTACTGCAGGGTCTCCGGATGGCTGTCTCTATGGGCATACTACGCTTGGAGGTGCGCGGGGATTCAAACTTCGCAATATCCCAAATAAATGGAGAATTTGACGCAAAAGATCTAAAAATGGTGGCTTACCGCAACGCCGTACTCAAAATATCAGCTCGGTTCGAGGGGCTCGAGTTCCATCATGTGGCCCAAGACAGTAATCAAGCAGCGGACATCCTTGCTCGAATGGGCGCTAAACGCGACACCATCCCGCCTAACACATTTGTGGAAAGACTCTTCAAGCCATCTGTAGTATGGCAGGACGAGAGCGGAAATACTAGTCCGGCGCCGATCACACACCCGGATGCCGAACTTGATTCGGATATCATCGGGGGCTCGGGCACCGAGCCAAAGCCTTCCGCCCATGTTATCATGGCGGTAATAGCTCCATGGACCTCACCCTTCTTAGCCTACCTTAATAGGCAGGAGCTCCCTGATGACCAGAACGAGGCCCGTCATATTCTGCGACGCTCAAAAGCCTACAAAGTTCATGAAGGGGAACTTTACAAGAAAAGTACTACCAGAGTCCTTCAAAGATGTATCTCCGAAGAGGAGGGACGGCAGCTCTTGGCTGAAATACATGCTGGCCTGGGCGGCCATCACGCCGCAGCTCGGGCCCTTGTAAGTAAGGCCTCCCGTACAGGTTTCTTTTGGCCTACGACCCGAGCAGATGCACAGGACCTCGTACAGGCGCTGTGTTGGATGCCAGCTTTTTTCCAATCAAAGCCATATGCCGCCCACTGCCCTACGAACAATCCCCATTACTTGGGCTTTTGCGGTCTGGGGGCTAGACATGGTCGGACCCCTTAAAGGGGGAAGCCATAAGAAGAAATATCTGCTGGTTATGGTAGACAAGTTCACCAAGTGGATAGAGGCCAAACCAGTCAAAACGGCTGAAGCCGGACCAGTGATAGACTTTATATCCGATGTCGTACACCGTTATGGTGTCCCGCATAGCATCATTACTGACAATGGCTCTAACTTCACAGCCGATGAGGTGAAGAACTGGTGTGCTAATCTAGGTATCAAACTCGATTACGCCTTTGTATACCACCCTCAAACAAACGGTTAAGTACAATGGGCCAATGGCCTGATAATGAGCGGCATCAAACCCAGACTAGTGCGAGCCTTAAAGGAGTCAGATAAACACTGGGTCGAGGAACTCGACTCCGTACTCTGGGGGCTGCGGACCACGCCCAATCGCACGACCGGATACACACCTTTTTTTCATGGTGTACGGCGCAGAGGTAGTCTTGCCTTGCGACATTATTCATGACTCACCTCGAGTGCGCATGTATGAGGAGAGAGAGGCCAAGCTCAATCGGCAAGACGACTTAGATAGCCTGGAGGAGGAGCGCGATGTCACGAAAGCCCGTTCCGCATTCTACCAGCAACAAGCTCGAAGATACCAAAGCAGAGAAGTACGGGAAAAGACTTACAATGTCGGTGAACTTGTTCTATGCCTACCAGAGAAGAAAAAGGACAAGCTCAAGCCCAAATGGGAGGGTCCCTTCATTATAGATGAAGTTCTCACTGGAGGTGCCTACCGCCTTCGCAATGCATCGGACAATCGCTTGAAGCCGAACCCATGGAACGCTGCCAGACTCCGAAGATTCTACGCCTAAGTCCGGACACATTATTCGTTATCTCTCTTCCCTTGTTTTTCAAAATTTTGCATTTTTCGTTTCTTTCACGACTTCTAGTGAGTGTTCGGATACACCGCACACTTGAGGGGTACACATCTTTAAATGTACACACCCCTCTATGACTAGGGGCTTCTCCAAATAGAAGCTTATTATTCTACTGAGCATAGAGCTCACCATATATATGTGCCGTTTGCTCGTATACGTCTTTCTTCGCCATTATATGCACCTCTATGACTTAAGTTTTTGCCAAGCTGGGTTGCCTGGCTCTTGTGCTTATGCCCTACGTTCCCGATTGTTCGGCTAGAGCATAAAGGGAGCACCTCTGCGATTGCTACAACCGGGTTATCCAGGCATGTAACTCAAACGGGTGAAGCTGAAAGCTAGCGTTCTTAAGAAAATAAGTGGTCGGCAGACAGACGATGAATTGCCTTTATGTCAATATAAACCCCCAAAGAACAAAGCTTCCTGCGCTTTTTCAAAGCTCAGGCGTGCACAAATTAGCATGCCGACCCAGGGAGAGGAAGCCTTAATGGAACTATTCTCTCTGGAAGATGTTTCTTACGTTCAAATGTAATATAACATAACTCCCCAAATACAACTTGTCTGTTCAAGCAACTATGACCGGACTGCCTGGTTTCTAAACATACTCTGGTGTTTACCGTCGGTATAGTATTCGGAGACACTCCGACCCTTGGGTTTCGAAGGTTGAAGCGGAAAGTCTGCCATGACAATCGTTTTATAATTTGGGTGGAGACAAGTTTGGCAATACAAGTACATTTTTACATGGAATCGAAAAGTTCTTCTTCCTCTAAACCATCTAACAGGCTGTCTAGTTTACAATCCTGTTGTGAAAATTTGGTGGCTATGTTTACTTGGTCGTATACCAAGTGAACTGGAATTTCTTGTCCGTCTGGTCCTAGAGGTCCAACCCGGCCATATGATTCGGATCAAGTCTGGTATACCGCATTTCTCCATGGCCCAGGCCTCTCGTGCACCTTCTCGGCATGTGGATACCTTCCATAGTCCAAAACGGCGCCGAGCTCCCTTGAATAGATTCACGAGCACCTCCATACTTCCTGGAGGAGAATCAGATGGCCATAAAGCCTTAGCCATGTTCCTCTTTGCTTTTCGAGCTCGCTCGTGCACTTTGGACAGCTCTTGTAGCAGGTCGCCTTGAAACACAGACACTTCTCCCTCGGGCCGCCTAGTCAGCACACCTACAGATACAAACTCGTAAAACTTTCCATCAGGGGACCGTACAAAAGTAAGGTTAAAAAGCATACTGAATATGCCGCCTTTCAGCTTTTTGTTCTCCTTTAATGCATTCGATAGTTGGGCTCTTACGTCCTTCAGTTCTTCGACTTGCTTGATGTTTGCATCCTTTAGTTTGTTCTTCTCATTAATGGTTCGTGTTAATACACACTGACCAGCGGTTTCTTGCCCTTCGGCATGTTGTTTGTCCGCTTGAGCAGCCCTTAGCCTCTCCTCCAGCTGATCTGTCGAGCCTGCTAATAAGATGATGCATATTTAATAAAATCATTATAGGCACGGAATCATATCTCCATAATACTGCTATACTTACCATCAGTTGCCGACTTGGACCTCTTTAAATTTTCCAGTTCGGCGGTGGCAACAGTTAACTTAGTTCGGCATTCTTCCAGCTCCTTGGATAATGTGTTATTTTTCTCCATGAGTACCTGATGACATGACGACCCTTAATTCAATTGGGCCAACTGCTTCAAGACTCGGGGGCTACTGGCATATGATTATTAAATCTACACAAGTGTTCTTACCCGCATATCCTTTGGGAGCTGGTGAGTGGCTCTAGCAAGCCCATCCCGAGCAGCTCGGATGTATGCATCTGCTGAGCTGAAAGCGTTGATTGCCTCTTCGGTGAAATTCGGGTCGTGCATTGCTGCTCTCCGCCGCCGATGATTCATCGCACTCTCCACTTCGGAGTTGGTGATGGATACATTATCCGAATCCTCTAGGAGATTGAGAGAGTCCTGGATTAAGGGGTCCTCTGGCGTCCGGACTATGTAACATTGGCCGGACTGATGGGCCGTGAAGATATGAGATAGAAGACTCTCTCCCGTGTCCGGATGGGACTCTCCTTGGCGTGGACAGCAAGCTTGGCGTTCGGATATGAAGATTCCTTTCTTTGTAACCGACTTTGTACAACCCTAGTCCCCTCTGGTGTCTATATAAACCGGAGGGTTTAGTCCGTAGAGGCAATCGTAATCATATAGGCTAGACTTCTAGGGTTCTAGCCATTACGATCTCGTGGTAGATCAACTCTTGTAATACTCATATTTATCAAGATCAATCAGGCAGGAAGTAGGGTATTACCTCCATAGAGAGGGCCCGAACCTGGGTAAACATCGTGTCCCCTGTCTCCTGTTACCATCGACCTTAGACACACAGTTCAGGACACCCTACCCGAGATCCGCCGGTTTTGACACCGACATTGCTGCTTTCATTGAGAGCTCCACTGCGTCGTCACCAAAAGGTTCGATGGCTCCATCAATCATCTACAACAACGTTGCCTTGGGGGAGGCTTTCCTCCCCAGCCAGATCTTTGTGTTCGGCGGCTTCGCACTACGGGCCAACTCGCTTGGCCATCTAGAGCAGATCGACATCTACGCCCCAGGTCAGCAGATTAGTTTTGGAAATCTGGACTACGTCGCTGATATTCGAGGAGACTTGATCTTCCAAGGATTCACGCCCTCAACCTCCGCTCTGGCCTTAAATCCGGAGCGTATCGCCAGGTCCGAAGACGGGCTCCCTGAGCTCGCCGGACTATCTGCGGCCATTGGGCCCATTGTGGGAGAGCCGGGGGAAGTAGTGTCGCTGGCAGCCATCACGGAGCCGGACCCTTCTCCGGACACTGGCTCCAAATCCTCGGAACCAGCATCGTGTGAGTTCGGCCAAGGGGTTTCCCTCTCGCCGTACTCCACGGGCTCTCTTCTCTCGGGCCAAACCTCGCCTTTAAGAGAGGCTCCGGACTTAATGCGATCCCTTGTCATTACAAAGGAGCAATGTCCGAACTATGCCCAGCCCGGACTAGGGGCTGAGAGCAAGGAATTTTACGTCCCACCCACCACCCACTTTATAGCCACTGTCGAGGACTTAACCGACATGCTCGATTACGGCTCCGAAGACATCGACAGTATGGACGATGATGCCGGAGAAGAACATGCCCAAAACCCACCGTTTACTGGATGCTGGACGACCACCTCTTCGTATGACGTGTACATGGTGGATACACCCAAACAGAATAGCGCTGATGACATGGAAGATCCAGTCAAGGACAAGCCTCCTGAGATACAGCCAAAGCGTCGACGTCAGCGGCGCTGCTCTAAGCCACACCGCGGAAAATACAGCAATACCGGCACAGGAGAAAACAATACTCTCGACGATGCCGAAGACAATGAAGACCCCGTTAAGCCAACCTCCGAATAGGATAAACGGGAAGATGGGCGAGCCAGCCCTGATGAACAGGCCGTAAACGAAGACTCGGAGGACAGTAACTACCTTCCGCTCTCCGAGGAGGAGGTGAGCCTCGGCAACGAGGATTTTATCGTGCCTGAGGAACCTCTCGAGCAGGAGCTCTTTAAGCGCCAGCTAATAGCCACTGCAAGGAGCCTGAAAAAGAAGCATGTAACGCCCATGATGCGGCTATATCTCCCACGTGTCGAGGCACGACTTAGAGGCATAACCGCATTGTGGTTTTGTCGCAAGAAGGGTCATCTTCACACAATCCCATGTAATGAACATGAATGGGATAACGAGAGTTGGCTTACAATCGCCACTTCACACAATACATAAATTAATTCATACATCATCCAAAATCCACACATAGATCGACTACGGTCAAATCCAGATGAAAATAAGATAACCCCAAATGCTAGATCCCCGATCGTCCCAACTGGGCTCCACTACTGATCATCAGGAAAAGAAACATAGTAACGACCACGTTCCTCATCGAACTCCCACTTGAGCTCGGTTGCGTCATCTGCACTGGCATCGTCGGCACCTGCAACTGTTTTGGTAGAATCTGTGAGTCACGAGGACTCAGCAATCTCACACCCGCGAGATCAAAACTATTTAAGCTTATAGGAAAGGATGGTGTAATGAGGTGGAGCTGCAGCAGGCACTAAGCATATATGGTGGCTAACATACGCAAGTGAGAGCGAGAAGAGAAGCAACGCAATGGTCGCGAAGCTAGAAATGATCAAGAAGTGATCCTGAAACTACTTACGTTCATGCATAACTCAAACCGTGTTCACTTCCTGGACTACGCCGAGAAGAGACCATCACGGCTACACACACGGTTGATGTATTTTACTTAAGTCAAGTGACAAGTTCTCTACAACTGGACATTAACAAATTCCCATATGCCTCATAACCGTGGGCACGGCTTTCGAAAGATAATACCCTGCAGGGGTGTCCCAACTTAGCCCATCATAAGATCTCACGGTCAACGAAGGATAAACCTTCTCCCAGGAAGACCCGATCAGTCTCGGAATCCCGGTTTACAAGACATTACGACAATGGTAAAACAAGACCAGCAAAGCCGCCCGAATGTGCCGACAAATCCCGATAGGAGCTGCACATATCTCATTCTCAGGGCACACCGGATGGGCAAGACGTCGGGTTGGCATAGACCCTGGTTGCCCAGGGGGCGCCGGACATCGCCCAGTTTGGGCCAGCACTCGAAGGAGCACTGGTCTGGGGGTTTAAATAAAGATGACCAACGGGCTCGCGAAAAACCCAAGGGAAAAAGGCTTAGGTGGCAAATGGTAAAACCAAGGTTGGGCATTGCTGGAGGAGTTTTATTCAAGGCGAACTGTCAAGGGGGTCCCATAAATCACCCAATCGCGTAAGGAACGCAAACTCAAGGAACATAATACCGATATGACGGAAACTAGGGCAGCAAGAGTGGAACAAAACACCAGGCATAAGGCCGAGCCTTCCACCCTTTACCAAATATATGGATGCATTAATTTAATAAGAGATATTGTGATATTCCAAAATATCCATGTTCCAACATCGAACCAACTTCAACTTCACCTGCAACTAGCAACGCTATAAGAAGGGCTGAGCAAAAGCGGTAACTTAGCCAAACAACGGTTTGCTAGGAAAGGATGGTTAGAGGATTGACATGGCAATATGAGAGGCATGATATAGCAAGTGGTAGGTAGCGTAGCAAAGCAATAGAACGAGCCACTAGCAAAGCAAAGATAGAAGTGATTTTGAGGGTATGGTCATCTTGCCTACAAGGTTTTCAGAGTTGTCGAAAGCTTGATCCTCGTAAGCGTACTCAACAGGTTCCTCGTTCATGAACTCGTCTCCCGGCTCTACCCAGAGCAAGAATACAAGCAATGGAACCAATATCAATCACGGGAAATGCACAAGCAACATGATGCAAAACATGCATGGTATGCGAGATATGATATGCGATGCATATGCGTGCTCCAGAAGAAAAAGAATGAACAAGGAAGTAACTTGGAAAACCAAGTATGCCACTGGAAAGATGAGATGATTTCGGTCGAAATCGATATAAAGATCACCGGAAACGGATGCACGGTTTGCAAATGGCAAGCAAGTCAAGAATGACACGATTCTGCGATTAACAACATGATAGCACTTAGAATACATCAAGTAACCATGCTACAACACTCCAACATAGCAACAAAGCATATGGCAGTAATCCACAGGAGATGCTTGACAAAAGATGAACACTGAGCTACGGCTAGATCACAACATAACAGGCTCAAACAAGCATGGCAAAAGTGCAAAAGATATCAGGTTCACAGACTTGGTGAAATTACTGGACATGGCTGAAACAGCATCAGGTAGCAGTGTCCAGAGCAAGCAATCAACATGCTACAGGAACTTAACAAAAAAACAAGGCATGGAATGAATCTACTAAATGCATAGAACAAAAGTCCCTTACTGACCATAACCCAAAAAGGACCAGAAGATATGATGGCAACCATGTGAACATAGCAAGTTTCGTTAACAGGTTTCAGACTTGGTGAGCTTGATGCACTAACCACAAAGCAATGCATGACAAAACAAGCATATCTACATCAAGATGGCATGTTTATGAAGCTATACATGGCAAGAGCAAATACATATCATGTATGGAGCAACTACAACAACCTTGGCAAAATTGAATATCATGTTAACAATCTGCCAGAAAT
Source organism: Aegilops tauschii subsp. strangulata (assembly GCF_002575655.3). NCBI lineage: Eukaryota > Viridiplantae > Streptophyta > Magnoliopsida > Poales > Poaceae > Aegilops > Aegilops tauschii. The sequence continues at coordinate 433,685,684 of NC_053040.3, read as the reverse complement.
ATTTTATAGCAAAAGTAGAGCAAGTTTAAGACATGCTATGGCACTCCCTAATTGCAAACAGGGGCATGGATGGATAGAGCACAGCTATATCTACAAAACATCCTTACTGAACATCACCAAAAGGAGCATGGATCTCTCTGTAGCCACATGGATACATGGTAACAAAATAACAGCAGACAAAGACTGAAAATCCTAAATCCCTGAAATCAGAAATATCATGAAGCCTAGTTTGCATGCTTGTGCTAGTCACCACATAGATCACAAAAATACATGGCATACACCTCTGTAAAGATGGCATGGCATAGATCAAAACACCTGTAGAGCTCATGCCCATAAGATGCACACATCAATAGCAACAAAAATAACAAATCATCAAGTTCTGATAAGTAACAGCAGTTAACATCATATAGCTCTCTTGCACCAGAGATTTGGGCATCAAGATGGACTCAAATGAACATGGCATAATGGAACAAAATGAAGAGCATCTAGAGACGAACATTTCGATATATTACACGCACGAAACGGAGCTATATGCAGAGAGTTATGATGCAATGGACAGGAGCATCTAGAGTCAAATCTCTGGGACTTAGAAATTAGAGGGAAGGGGAAAGTCAACCGCGCGGTTTCAGATCCAGATCAGGCGCTGCCTTCGAGGATCGCCGGAGTGAGCTCGCTGGAGTTCGGAGTGGAGGAGGCCGGAGCTCGGGGGAGGTTGGTGAGGCGCGGGAGGAGCGGCCGGAGGCGCCGACGTCCACGGGCGGCGGAGCACGGGAGCTCACCGGCTCGGGTGCGGGCGCGGGCGGCGCCGGCGACGGGGCGCGCGACGGCGGCTCGCCGTCCGGTGCGGGAGGGCGGCGGAGGACGGCGGCGAGGCGGCGGGGCGACGGGATCCGGCGGCGGCGCGGGGAGCCGTGGGAGGAGGCGCGGGCGCGCGGGCGAGGCGCGGGCCGCGGGGGCGGCGTACGGGCCCGGCGGGCCGGCGGCGCGGGGAACGGAGCGGGGCCACATGGCGCGCTGCGGTTGGGCGAGGGCGGCGGCGGCTTCGTCCGGCGGCGACGGGGTGATTTTGCTAGGGTTTGATCCGGGATTTTTGACGGGGAGGGTGTTTTTATAGGTAGAGGGAGCAAGGAGACTCAAAATGGAGTGCGGTTTTCGCCCACACGATCGTGATCGAATGACCTAGAGCATGGAAGTGACTTAGATGGGTTTTGGGCTGTTTGGAGGGGGTTTTTGCTGCAACACATAAAAGGACTTTGCGGTTACCCGGTTAACCGTTGGAGCGTCAAACGACCTCCAAATGGAACGAAACTTGTCAGGTGGTCTACCGGTGGTATACCAAGGCCACTTGGCAAGACTCGGTCCATTCCGAGAATGTTGAACACCCGCTCATGAAAATAAACAAGAGGGGTGCGCCGGTGCATGTGGGAGTGTCGGATTGCAAAACGGACAACGGGGAAAATGCTCGGATGCATGAGATGAACACGTATGCAAAATGAGATGCGCATGATGACATGATATGAGATGCATGACATGAACAAAAAGCAAAATGAAAAAAAACAAAACCCGACCACGAAGGGAATATCATAACACGTAGCCGAAAATGGCAAGAGTTGGAGTTACAAATATTGTCGTGGAATTGTCACGGCAGATGTCCTCGAGCAAGGACTTAGTCGTGGAGCCATCGCCGCTAGGAAGCTTAAAGGGGTTAAACGGGACAAAGTACACGAAGATTATACTGGTTCGGCCCCTTACGTTGAAGGTAAAAGCCTACTTCCAGTTGAGGTGGTATTACTTAGGGTTTCGATGACCAGGAGCTAAACCGCTCTGCCTGGCTATCGATCTGATCTTACTTGTCCTGAACCGCCGCCGGGTCGCCCCTTTATATAGAGAGGTTAATGCCCAGCGGCTCTCAGAGTCCCAGCCGGCTTATAAACAGCGTCCGGCTCGGACTCTTAACTATTCTTGCCTTACACTACAAGTCACGCCTTACGGCGGTTTACCACTACGGGCCTTAAGCCGCCTCTGGGCCTTAAGCCCATTACTGACCCGCCATCTTCGAGCTTGACTCTGGGCTTCATGCGATGATCGTCTCAATGTAACCCGGCCCCTCCTGGGCGGGTGACACCAGTAGTTATATCCCCAACATTAGGCCCCGGATTGATTTGAACCGGTTCATGTCAATCTTCAATATCTTAAGAGAAAATCTTCCGGCTTCTGTTTGTGCGAAGGTCATAACCCGCCATGACGTCATCTTCTGGATTCTTGGTAACCCGTCGTGACGTCATCCGCCATTAATGCACGTTCCGTCCAACGTATATCAACGGATCCTTATCTTAATAACTATCCCAAAAATCGAGGCGCCTCTGCAGCTGGATAATCATGTCTTCAGCCTCCTCGTTTCTCGCGCCCACTCATCAGTCGTCCCTTATAAATAGGCCCGGCCCTCAGGTCTTCGTCACTCTCCCTTTCCATCGTCTTCCTCCTCTCGACACCCCAGAGCCCGAGCTCCGCCGCCGCCGCCGCGCGTCCCGTCTGCACCAACCAAGGCCGCTGCATCGACCTGTCTTGACCAGAGAACCGTGACGCATCTCCGCTGCTCGTCAGCAGCAGTAAGTCCTCGCCATCCCGTATACTAGATCCACATTAGGGTTCGCAAGTTCTTCGGTGTTCTTCGTGGTTCCTCGCGATTCCTTCGCAGTTCTTCCACAACGGCTCCCTTTGATCCAAGAGTATAGCATTACTCCGGCGGTAGTCGTTTCACGCCCATTTTCCATATTAGCAGACCCCTTTTGCTTGCAAAAAGACCTCATTTAGAGCTTATGAACTTCTCCGTATCAGTTTTTAGGTCTAGAAATTTTTCTTTTCTGGACGATCATTTGATCCAAAATAATCCCTGTAATCTGTGAAACTTGTTTGTGCAACACTTAGGCAAAAACTGCATCTGTTAACCATGGCGGGTCATATCGCCGGCTTAAAACAAGCCATGCTTTGTGAAATTTCTGGATCACTCATAATAGAGTTAAATAACTTAATTGCTCATGATATCCACGGCGGCTTAAATAACCTGACACAATTAACCATATACCATTAGGCCCTTTCATAAGCCGCCATCTTGAATACTTAACTGAAATTTTCCTCCGGCTTAAATTTGAACTGGAAACTTTATTTTGTCATAGGCTTCCATCTTTCACAATGCCACCTAAGGCTTCCAAAGCACCCATCACCTGCAACTGGGTTAGATCCAACGTCACCGACATCATCTTAGCTGACTTCGTGAAATCGGGTTATCTGCCAAAGAAAGAGGTCATGTCCTATCGTGCTCCTAACCCGTCAGAAGAGAGGCCTCAACCCAAGGATGGGGAAGTGGTCATTTTTACTAATCACATGAACCGGGGCTTTGCTCCTCCCGGCTCAAAATTCTTCAAAGATGTCCTGCACTTCTTTGACCTGCGACCTCAAGACATCGGACCCAATTCCGTGTCAAACATCTGCAACTTCCAAGTGTTCTGTGAGGTGTACCTCGGAGAAGAGCCCAGCTTGCTGCTCTTTAGGGAGTTATTCTACTTGAACCGCCAGAATGAATGTGCCAACGGGCCTAGCTTGGAACTTGGTGGAATTTCAATCCAACGACGGAGAGATTGTCTCTTTCCTTATGCTGAGCCGCCAAGCCACCCGAAAGATTGGAACCAGACATGGTTCTACTGCCAGGACACTTCTCCGGCTGACGAGAACCCTCTGCCCGGCTTTCGCGCCTTGCGCCTGGAATCAAATCACCCCTTGCCGGACAAATTATCTCAAGCTGAACGTCAACCACTTACACCCACAATCAACAAAATCAAAGCTCTTCTGGGGAACGGCTTGAATGGTATTGATCTGGTCCGGGTCTGGGTTGCCTGGCGGGTGATTCCTTTAAGCCGCCGCCCCGGCTTGATGTGTGATTACACAGGCCAGAAAGATGATCCTCTATGACACAGCCCAGACGACTTACCTGAGGACGTCATTGATGATACAACCAAGTCGCTTCTGAACGAGAGCCTCGCAGATTGCGGGAGAGTGGGCTTAAGCCCTTTCTGCAAGACTAACCCGGCTGCAGCGGTAAACCATTAACCTGAATGTTTCTCCTTCCATTTTTAACGATTTTGTCTTAACTTATTAACCTTTGTTGTATTTTACAGGCTAATGATAAATTCTGGAAGGTCAAGTATGACCACGAAGCTGCCAAGAAAGCCAGGAAAGTTAAAAAAGCTGCCAGGAACGCCGCTCCCCGTAAGAAGGGGAGTAAACCTAGCGCCTCGGACCTGCTTCGTCTGGAAGACACCTCCGAGTCAGAGGTAGCTCTTGACTCTTTAGGCTCCTTTTTTAACCATCTTATTGACACGGATTATTAGCAGGAGGACACTGGAACAAGTCATGAAGTGAATGAAGAGGAACTATAATTTCATCCGACTCCGAGCCTTTGCCGAGACGGAAAGTTCGAAGAGTAACCCGGAAAGTAAGCTTTTCACATCCTTTAGCTTATCAAGATCCTCAATTTCTTTTGAAGCAACAGATTTATGAGAGACGGAGGCAGACCCGGACTAGCAAAGACGCAGACCTCTCCTCCGGCTTACCCGAAGTGACAAGGAAGCGCCGGACTAAGGTCATCTCCGACTTATATCCTTTTCATCCTTTGGCGGGCGTCACTCGTCAACCACTCAATTCTTCTGATTCAAACTACCAGGGAACTTCACCTTCCTCCGGTGACTCAATGTAGTCTAGCTTGCCGGCCTTCAAGACTGCACCCGGGTAATGATGATCAGCTTACTTTGTGCTTATCTTACTCATGTTTTTGCACTAACTCTTTGACTTTCAGTGTACAAGTAAAGCCCAGCAAGAGGGCGAAGAAAAATAAGCCGGCCAAAGAGCCGGTCCTGACTGAACCTGAGGCTTCTGCTCATGAGCCGCCAACTGCACCAGCTCCTGAAACCACCACTGCTCCATCTGATGAACAAGTCAAGGAAGGTTCCGATAACCCGGAGATCCCCAGCCCGGCTCATCCTGATGATCCGGACGTTGTAATCACCCGGACAGAGTTTGTCGAACCAGGAAGACCCACTTTGCTAGCTAGATGCTCTGCCAAGGAAGAGCTTCTGGAACGCCGTAGGGCCAGGCTGGACATCACTGACTATGCCAATCTGAGCATTGGAGATATTTTCTCTGGCTATGTTAATCAAGTGCACAACAGCCGGGACCTGGAAATTGACATGGTGAAGCAAATACAGCAAAAATCTGAGGTATGACTCTCTTGCTTACTCCATAGTTATCCTTACCATGCCAGCCCCCAAGTCTATGACTTATGATAAAATATGTTGTAGACTTAATGCCGGCTTAATAATTACTGCAAGAAACCGGCTTACCTGGTCACACTCAAGGGCCGTCTTAAACAGTCATAGTTGACCCGGTTCTTTCCTTACTTTAATCAAGTAGTTGAGCAACTTTACACATTAGCCCCCAAGTGCCAAGTACCTTTGCCTGCAAAGTGCTTGGGACTTAATGTTGCATTATAATCACCCTAACTGTAACCCAGAATTTGTACAGGCCGCCTGTAAGAAATTTGAATCAGAAATCTCTGATCTATGGAACCGCGTGAAGACCCAGGAAAGTGAGACCCAAAAGGCCAATTCCAAATTTGAATTCAGTGTATCTGCACAAGAGAAACTGAAGAAAAAATTTGAAGCAGAAAGAAAAGCCTGGGCGGATGAGAAGACTGCCTTGCTCAGCCGGGCCGAACAAGCGGAGGCCGCTCTTACTGAAAGAACCGCCGAACTTTCCGGCTTAGAACGCCATGTATCTCAGATGGTCTCCACAATCTTCGGTAAGTTATTCTGTAAGTTTCTCACTAGTTTACTTCTTTCCCTTCCCATAAGTATCACTATTGCCATCAGCTCACCTGACTTTGTCATGCAGGCCCAGGAGCTCCAATCTTAATCAAAATGTGCTGACCAAATTGAAGGCGGTTTATACTTTGGTAGAGCAAATGTACACTGGGCCACAGCGTGCCTTAGCCGTTGTGGCTCTGTCAAATGAGGTTCCCACTCACCTGGCAGATGTACTCAGGCGGCTTGCCGTACTTCCTCAACGCTTCCAAAAATTGAGACGGGCTTCTGCAAGACCCGGAGCTATAGCCGCTCTGAGCCGGGCCAAGGCGTTTCTACCGGAGCTAGACCCGGCCGACATCGCTCTTGGATACCCCAGCTTGAAGGAAGACGGCACCCCCTTTGAGCAGAAAGACTTCGCCGCCTGTGTGAAGAGCGTGCGCCCGGTGGCCACCTTGATTGGTAATGATACAGACCTTACCAAGTATCAACCGGGCTATGACGCGGAGAATCAGAGGATCCCAACACCACGCTATGAAGCAGTCAGCCTGATTCCTCCGACTCGTAAGCATACCTTCGCCCTTGAAGTTGACCCGGCCGGGTTAATTGATGATGAGGCTCAATTTGAAGCCTTGAGTGGCATTGACTGGAAATCATCAATCTTCCAGGTCATGGACACAGCCGGAGGAGCGGAGAGGGATGACCCGGAAACCTCAGGCCAACAACGCCCTTGATCTCGCAGGCGGCTCATATGTTGTCTTAAAAGACGATGCCTCACCTTTCAGACTCGGGGAGTCATGTAATAGAGTAGGATGAACACTTAATTTTTTCGTGCCATCGTGCACGTGTCTAGTGCTTAACTCCATTTAAACTGCTCCTTTATATTCTTCCGGGTTATGTTTGATCCTCTACTTTCCTCAAGTTTTAAATAGCTGTTTTCAATTTTCCTGCATAGAAAATAAGTCACAAGTCCCTAGACAGCTTACCGCACGGAGAGTCATATAACCCGGAATATGAATCAAAGTCATAATAAACCGGCTCTCAATTATATCTTCGAGATACCATAATAGCATACCTGCGAGCCTTCAAATACACTTCCGGTTTATGTAACCCGAATAATGAGGTTGAGAACTCCGGCTCACCAGCACTTATAATACTTATTATGTGCCATCAACATTATTAATCAAGGTTAAGCCGGTGGAATTAAAACCACCCTTGAATACTTTTGATATGATCAAAAGAACTTGTTTGCAACAAAAAGATGTCAAAAATCTGGAGGCTTCTGATTCGAATACGACCAGAGAACCGTCCCAAAGGGGTTAAGCTAAGATTCGAATACGATCATATAGCCCCCAGTGGCTTTGGTGTTGCCGATCAAGAGGGTACCGACAGCTATGTTCTCTTTGGTTCGAATACGTCCCATGTTTGAACAGGAAGCCCCCAAATGACCTTGAGAGTTGTTTAACGACGCTGATTCGAATACGATCCACGTCGGTTCCCAAAGGGGGTTGAGCTATGATTCAAATATGATCAAGAAAAACTCCCCAATGAGCTCGGCAATATGCCAATCAAGTGGGTATTGACAGCTATGTTCTCTTTGGTTCGGATACGACCTATGTTTGAACAGGAAGCCCCCAAGTGATCATATTTTTAACGGCTAGATTCGAATACGATCATAAGCCGGATCAACCTCCAAGTGACCATGTAATGTTGCAATGAAAATAACAATGACACATTTACCTTTGGAGGAAAAAGGGACAGAGGCCCTGCTTTATTATTTATCACAATATATACATGGCTATAGAAATATATACATTATGAGAGCCGGTGGCTCAAGTGTAATAAGGCCGAAGCTGAGCTATGTTCCACGGCCGGCGGGTCTCCTCCTCCGACTTACGTGAATCTTTGTGCTCCCGAACATCGATAAGGTAGTATGACCCGTTGTGCAAGTTCTTGCTGACCACAAAGGGCCCTTCCCAAGGCGGGGATAAGTTGTTTGCGTCTGTCTGATCCTGGATGAGCCGGAGCACCAGATCACCTTCCTGAAAGACCCTGGACTTAACCCGGCGGCTGTGATAGCGGCGCAGGTCTTGTTGGTAAATCGCCGAGCGAGCTGCTGCTACATCACATTGTTCGTCCAACAAGTCAAGAGCATCTTGACGTGCCTGCTCATTATCCGCCTCGACGTACGCCGCCACTCGAGGCGAGTCATGACGGATGTCGCTAGGGAGGACTGCCTCCGCTCCATAAACCATGAAGAAAGGCGTGTAACCCGTAGACCTGTTAGGAGTAGTATTGATGCTCCATAACACGGAGGGTAACTCCTCCACCCAACAACCCGACGTCCGTTGCAAAGGGACCAAAAGCTGGGGCTTGATGCCCTTCAAGATTTCCTGATTGGCTTTCTCAGCTTGACCATTGGATTGAGGGTGAGCCACTGATGAAACATCAAGCCGAATATGCTCTCGTTGACAAAACTCCTCCATGGCGCCTTTAGACAGATTGGTACCATTGTCAGTTATAATGCTGTGTGGAAAACCAAAGCGAAATATCACCTTTTTCATGAACTGAACCGCCGTGGCTGCGTCACACTTACTAACGGGCTCTGCCTCAACCCACTTTGTGAACTTGTCAACCGCCACCAAGAGGTGAGTCTTCTTATCTTTGGACCTTTTGAAGGGCCCAACCATATCAAGCCCCCAGACTGCAAACGGCCAAGTGATTGGAATCATCCTCAACTCTTGAGCCGGCACGTGAGCACGTCTTGAGAACTTCTGACAACCGTCACATTTACTGACTAAGTCCTCTGCGTCAGCATGAGCCGTCAGCCAATAAAAACCATGACGAAAAGCCTTGGCCACAAGGGATTTTGAGCCGGCATGATGGCCACAATCCCCCTCGTGAATCTCACGTAAAATTGCTTGACCTTCCTCAGAGGAAACACAACGCTGAAAAGTTCCAGTGACACTGCGATAATTATCATTGACTTAGACCGTCGGGTTATTTGTCTGGCCAAAGTTTCATCCTCAGGCAATTCTCCCCGGGTCATGTAAGCTAAGTATGGCACTGTCCAATCTGGGATAACATGGAGAGCCGCCACCAACTGTGCTTCTGGGTCAGGAATAGCCAAGTCTTCCTCTGTAGGCAACTTGACAGAAGGGTTATGTAGAATATCCAAGAAAGTATTAGGCGGCACCAGCTTTCGCTGAGAGCCCAGCCGGCTTAATGCATCAGCCGCCTCGTTCTTTCTGCGATCGATGTGCTCTACTTGGTAACCCTGAAAGTGTCCAGCAATGGCATCAACTTCGCGGCGATAAGCCGCCATGAGGGGATCCTTGGAATCCCACTTGTCTGATACTTGTTGGGCCACTAAATCTGAGTCGCCAAAGCACCTTACCCGGCTTAAGCTCATCTCCTTAGCCATCCGAAGACCATGGAGCAAGGCCTCGTACTCAGCTGCATTGTTAGTACAGGGAAACATCAACTGTAGTACATAACAAAACTTGTCACCTCGAGGGGAAGCTAACACAACACCAGCCCCCGAGCCCTCCAATTGCCTGGCCCCGTCAAAGTGAATAGTCCAGTATGTATTATCCGGTTTCTCTTCAGGCACCTGCAGCTCTGTCCAATCGTTGATGAAATCCACCAATACTTGAGATTTGATAGCAGTGCGTGGCACGTATTTTAGACCATGAGGCCCAAGTTCTATAGCCCACTTAGCAACTCTTCCTGTGGCCTCTCTATTTTGGATGATATCTCCTAGGGGAGCAGAACTGACCACAGTGATAGGGTGGCCCTGGAAATAATGCTTAAGCTTCCGGCTTGCCATGAACACCCCATAAACAAGCTTCTGCCAATGTGGATACCGTTGCTTGGACTCAATGAGTACTTTGCTGACGTAGTAAACCGGCCGCTGAACCGGATGCTCTTTACCCGCCTCCTTACGCTCCACCACCACAGCTACACTGACGGCTCGTATGTTAGCGGCGACATACAGCAATAAAGGCTCCTTGTCGACAGGAGCAGCAAGGACTGGCGGCTCAGCTAGTTGTTTTTTCAAATCCTCAAAAGCAGCATTAGCAGCATCATTCCAGACAAAGTCATCTGTTTTCTTCATCATCTGATACAGTGGCATGGCCTTTTCACCCAACCGGCTTATAAACCGACTCAAAGCAGCTATGCGACCCGCCAGACGCTGCACGTCATTTATGCACGCCGGCTTAGCCGGAGAGGTGATTGCCTTGATCTTCTCCGGGTTAGCCTCAATGCCTCTGTGAGAAACCAGAAAACCCAAGAGCTTGCCTGCAGGAACACCAAAGACACACTTGGCCGGGTTAAGCATCATCTTGTAGACCCGGAGATTATCAAAGGTCTCTCTCAGATCGTCTATCAAGGTCTCCTTCTTTCTGGATTTGACCACGATATCATCCACATAGGCATGAACGTTGCGCCCAATCTGATTATGAAGACAATTCTGCACGCAACACTGGTAAGCCGCATGTGCACTCTTGAGCCCAAAAGGCATAGACACATAACAGAAGGCTCCAAAAGGAGTAATGAACGCCGTCTTTTCTTGGTCCTTAACAGCCATTTTGATCTGATGGTAACCAGAATACGCATCCAAAAAACTCAAACGCTCGCAACCCGCCGTAGCATCAATAATTTGATCAATACGAGGGAGAGCAAAAGGATCAGCCGTACAAGCCTTGTTTAAATCCGTATAATCCACGCACATACGCCAGGTGCCGTTCTTCTTGAGCACGAGCACCGGGTTAGCTAACCATTCTAGATGAAAGACTTCAACGATAACCCCGCCGCCAAGAGCCGGGCTACTTCCTCACCAATGGCTTTCCGCCTCTCCTCATTAAACCGCCGGAGAAATTGCCTGACTGGCTTAAATTTTGGATCAACATTGAGAGTGTGCTCAGCGAGTTCTCTTGGTACACCCGGCATGTCAGAAGGTTTCCATGCAAAGATGTCCCTGTTCTCACGGATGAACTCGATGAGCGCGCCTTCCTATTTCGGATCCAAATTGGCACTGATGCTGAACTGCTTAGATGAGTCACCTGGAACAAAGTCAACAAGTTTAGTCTCATCAGCTGACTTAAATTTCATTACCGGCTCATGCTCCGTGGTTGGCTTTTTCAAAGACGTCATATCTGCCGGGTCAAGATTATCCTTGTAAAACTTCAATTCCTCTGTCACACAAACAGATTCAGCGTAAGCAGCGTCACCTTCCTCACACTCCAAGGCTATCTTTCGGCTGCCATGAACCGTAATGGTTCCATTGTGACCCGGCATCTTGAGCTGCAAAAACACGTAACACGGCCGTGCCATGAACTTGGCGTAAGCCGGCCGCCCAAATAAAGCATGGTACGGGCTTCTTATTTTAACCACCTCAAAGGTTAGTTTTTCCGCCCTGTAGTTATACTCATCTCTGAAGGCTACTTCCAGCTCGATCTTACCGAATGGATACGCCGACTTACCAGGCACCACCCCATGGAAAACAGTGTTGGACTGGCTGAGGTTTTTGTCAGTTAATCCCATACGACGGAAGGTCTCATAATAGAGGATGTTGATGCTGCTGCCTCCGTCCATGAGCACTTTAGTGAATTTATACCCCCCAACCTGAGGAGCCACCACCAAGGCCAGGTGACCAGGATTATCAACCCGGGGAGGATGATCTTCCCTACTCCATACAATAGGCTGCTCAGACCACCTTAAATAGCGGGGAACTGCCGGCTCAACAGCGTTTACAGCCCTCTTATGAAGCTTCTGGTCTCGCTTGCACAGACTGGTAGTGAACACATGATACTGTCCACCATTGAGCTGCTTTGGATTGGTCTGGTATCCCCCTGCTACTGCTGCTGATTACCCTGGCCAGATTGCTGATTAAAACCCCCTTGAAAATTCCGAGAATTGGAATTTGAGCCGCCGACCGGGCCATGAAAGCCGTCGGCGCCTGAGCCGCCGTCCGGCCCATTGTTGCCATTAAAAGCGTTGGAATTTTTGAAGGCTTTCATGATTGCGCAGTCTTTCCATAGAAGAGTGGCCGGCTTCTCCCTAGAGCCGTGCCTTGGACAAGGTTCATTCAACAACTGCTCAAGCGTCGGGCCTGACCCGCCGGCTCGGGGAGGTGGTCTCCCCTTGCGTCGGTGTTGTTACCCTGCGCATTGGCGTTGGCCACAAACTCCATACTGCCATCAGCCTTACGTTTGTTACCTCCCTGGTTCGCCGGGTTATGCTAAGGACCCTTGCCATTGCCGTTCTTCTTTCCCTTCCCTGTCCTTTCATCATCCGACGCGAGATCCTTGGTACTATCAGAGTCGGCGTACTTGACCAGAGCCGCCATCAGCGTACCCATATCATTGCAATCACGCTTGAGCCGCCCAAGCTTCATCTTCAGGGGCGCAAAACGACAATTTTGCTCCAACATTAAAACTGCAGAGCCGGCATCCATCTTATCAGGCGAATGTATTATCTCTTTGACCCGGCGAACCCAATGGGTTGTAGACTCGCCCTCCTGCTGCTTGCAGTTAGTCAAATCCACAATTGACATAGATTGCCTACATGTATCTTTGAAGTTTTGGATGAACCGGGCTTTTAGCTCTGCCCATGACCCGATAGAATTAGGCGGCAGTCCTTTCAACCACGTACGGGCGGTCCCATCCAACATCACGGTGAAGTACTTGGCCATTGCCGCTTCACTGACCTCTAGCAACTCCATAGCCATCTCGTAGCTCTCGATCCATGCTCCGGGTTGTAAATCAGCCATATAATTAGGTACCTTCCTAGGTCCTTTGAAATCCTTGGGCAGACGTTCATTACGGAGAGCCGGCACCAGACAAGGGACACCTCCGGTCCTCGTAGGTATACCCGCCTCGACAGAAGCCATCGGATAAACCGGGAGGGGCTGGTAAGCCGTCAACTAAGGCGCCTGCTGTACCTCTTGCCGTGCTCTGTCTTGGTCTACCGCGTTAAAGGCTTCATTATGAGTCAGGACGTGGCCAGCCGGCAAGTCACGGCGTCAGACGTTGCTTGAGCCGGTCGCTGAGACCATGTGTCTGCTATAACTTGGGCTCCGGCCTGGACGAGGGGTTGAATGAATCCTGTCCCGGCTATATGAATATGCCTCCTGTTGCGCCAGAGCCGTCTGAAGAAGTTCTCTGACCCGGCGGGTTTCGACCGCCGTTGGAGAGTCGCCATCGATTGGGAGAGCCGCCAGTCGTGCCGCTGCGGCGACCATGTTTTCCAACGGGTTGGCATAATGACCCGGTGGTATTGGCACATACTGAGGCGGGGTAGTGTTCACACGGGGAGGCCCCATCACTTGCGGCTGAATCGGCGTTCGAGCCCCAGGTGCCGTGATCTCTGGCGGGTTACTGGGCCCGGCACCAGGCGTGTTGAAGAGGTTTCGAGGATCGTAAACTGGAGGGAGTCGAGATTGAGCCTTCTGATGCCTCCTTCTCATGATCTCATTGGATGCGTTCTGATCCATCGTAAGCCGGAAAGACTGCGCCTGAATCAGCTGAGTCTGGGCGTCGAGAGCTGCCCGCTCTGCAGCCATCCTCATCCCTTCCGCTGCCAGATCTTCCTTGGCTCTCGCTATATCCAGCTTTAACTGTGCCACCTCCGCCTCGTGCTGAGCTTGATCCGCTGGGATGACCGTAGCGGTTAACAGGGCCGTCATCTTATCTGTGAGATCCATTAGCACCTGAGCCGGCGAGTGCGCGGGGCCCCCTGCCCCAGTAGCGCGGTTTTGAACAGGTTGTGCGCCGGCCATGAAGCTTCCAACCCGACTGGGCGGCTCAAAGGGGTCCGGAATACCGTCGCCATCAGAACAACCCTTGAGCCTGCCATCTTGAAGTTGATATAACGAGTTGGTCTCGTCTGTGGACGACTCGCCGTCAGAGCGAGCGGCCGTCTCATCGCCAGATCCAGATCCTTCAGAGAGTCCTCCATGGACGCATCCCGCGAAAGCACGCTTCAAGGCAGGCAGAGTCCGGGCGGGTTTTGCACGCTGAGCCGTCTCGGTGAGGTCGGCGCAGAGGTCCGGCTCAGGGCCCGGCTCGCCAATCTTGCCAATGAAAACATGGATTCCGCCGAAGGGAACCCGGTACCCGTATTCTATTGAGCCGGCGTCGGGGCCCCAGCTTGCATCGCCGATGTAGAGCTTGCCGCGACGACTCTTGGTCATCCGGCCCACAGCGTATCCCTTGAGCTCTTCGAAGCTGCCCTTCAAGAACTCAAATCCACCGTGCGCTAGCCCAACGGTGGGCGCCAACTGTCGTGGAATTGTCACGGCAGATGTCCTCGAGCAAGGACTTAGTCGTGGAGCCATCGCCGCTAGGAAGCTTAATGGGGTTAAACGGGACAAATGACACGAAGATTATACTGGTTCGGCCCCTTACGTTGAAGGTAAAAGCCTACTTCCAGTTGAGGTGGTATTACTTAGGGTTTCGATGACCAGGAGCTAAACCGCTCTGCCTGGCTATCGATCTGATCTTACTTGTCCTGAACCGCCGCCGGGTCGCCCCTTTATATAGAGAGGTTAACGCCTAGCGGCTCTCAGAGTCCCGGACGGCTTATAAACAGCGTCCGGCTCGGACTCTTAACTATTATTGCCTTACACTACAAGTCACGCCTTACGGCGGTTTACCACTACGGGCCTTAAGCCGCCTCTGGGCCTTAAGCCCATTACTGACCCGCCATCTTCGAGCTTGACTCTGGGCTTCATGCGATGATCGTCTCAATGTAACTCGGCCCCTCCTGGGCGGGTGATGCCAGTAGTTATCTCCCCAACAAATATGGAAAGTTACATCCGGGGTGTTACAACACTCCACCACTACGAGAGGATCTCGTCCCGAGATCTAGGACTGAAAGAACTCCGGATATTCGGAACGGAGGTGGTCCTCGCGTTCCCAGGTGGTTTCTCGGTCGGAATGGTGCGACCACTTCACTTTCAGGAATTTGATAGACTTGTTGCGAGTCTTGCGCTCAGTTTCTTCAAGAATAGCAACGGGGTGCTCATGATAAGACAGATCTTCTTGGAGGTCAATCTCTTCGAAGTTGATGGTGCGCTCAGGAGTCTTGAAGCACTTGCGAAGCTGTGACACGTGGAACACATTGTGCACGTTCGCGAAGTTGGAGGGAAGCTCAAGTTGATAGGCGAGGTCGTCTCTTTTGCCAACGATATTGAAAGGACCCACGTATCTAGGGGCAAGCTTCCCTTTGATACCGAAGCGACGAGTGCCTTTCATTGGAGAGACGCGGAGGTAGACATGGTCTCCGATCTTGAAAGCCACATCACGGTGCTTGCTATCATAGTAACTCTTCTGGCGCGATTGCGCGGCTTTGAGATTTTCACGGATGACTTTACACATTTCTTCAGCCTCTGTGATTAAGTCATTGCCAAGAAGTTGGCGTTCACCAGTCTCTGACCAATTGAGAGGAGTACGGCACTTCTGCCATAGAGAATCTCGAATGGGGCCTTGCCCGAACTCGCTTGGAAGCTGTTGTTGTAGGAGAACTCGGCATATGGAAGACAATCTTTCCATTTCATGCCAAAGGAAATGACGCAAGCCCTGAGCATATCTTCAAGGATTTGATTTAATCGCTCGGCTTGGCCACTAGTTTGAGGGTGGAAAGCTGTGCTGAAGCGAATGTTGGTGCCCATGGGGAAAATGTCGGATTGCAAAATGGACAACGGGGAAAATTCTCGGATGCATGAGACGAACACGTATGCAAAATGAGATGCGCATGATGACATGATATGAGATGCATGACATGAACAAAAAACAAAACGAAAAAAACAAAACCCGACCACGAAGGGAATATCATAACACATAGCCGAAAATGGCAAGAGTTGGAGTTACAAATATGGAAAGTTACATCCGGGGTGTTACAAAGCAGCAGCAGCTTAGAGATGATCAAGATCTGCTCAACGATAGATGGACTAATGTCCTGGCAGCCGAGGAATACGGCCTCGAGCGCCCAACCAAAAGTTACCCGAAGCGCAAATTGCTACCTCAATTCGACAACGAGGCACTTGGGCCCTTACCATCAGCGCGTAATGCGGCTGATCGACCACCACGTGGCCGGGACAAAGCGGCACCTCAAGCCGAACATCAGCCCGTACTACCTCGCCGTAAAGGCAGAGATATAGCAGCTCAGGTATATACATATGACCTGTGGCAGGACCTGGACAATAGAGCAGGACATACCAGATCGACCTACGGATCGCGGGGGCGTGCCCCGATACGCGATGACGGCTATCTAGCTGGACGCGACAAGCATAATCACGCCCAGGCCAGAAACCGCAGACGAACTCCATCCGAGCTACGTTGCGACGTGGCCCGATATAGTAGCGCCGCACACCCCCTTTGCTTCACTGATGGTGTAATGGAGCACGAATTCCCAGAAGGGTTTAAACCCGTAAACATCGAATCATATGCTAGGACAACAGACCCCGCGGTATGGATTGAAGATTTTCTTCTCCATATTCATATGGCCCGCGGTGATGATCTTCATGCCATCAAATACCTCCCACTAAAACTCAAGGGACCAGCTCGACACTGGTTGAACAACCTACCAGAAAATTCCATTGGCAGCTGGGAGGACCTGGAAGACGCCTTCCGCGATAACTTCCAAGGTACATACGTCCGACCTCCGGATGCCGACGACCTAAGTCACATAGTCCAGCAGCCCGGAGAGTCAGCCAGGAAATTCTAGACTAGGTTCTTAACTAAAAAGAACCAGATCGTCGACTGTCCGGACGCCGAATCCCTAGCGGCCTTTAAACATAGCATCCGCGACGAATGGCTCGCCCGACACCTCGGCCAAGAAAATCCGAAGTCCATGGCAGCCCTGACAGCGCTCATGACCCGCTTTTGCGCAGGCGAAGATAGCTGGCTAGCCCGTAGCAATAACACTGCAAGCGAACCTGGCACTTCTGAAGCCAAAAATAGGAACCGCAAGCCCCGACGCAATAACACAAGCGTCGAAGCAACGATAATAATACCGATGACACGGCGGTCAACAACGGATTCAGTGGCTCTAAGTCCGGCCAGCGGAAGAAGTGAAAGTGCTAGTTATCGACTAGAGGGGGGGTGAATAGGCGATTTTTATGGAAGTCTTCCAAACATGGGAGTTTCAAAGACAAACACAAGAAACGAACCTATAAACATGCAGCGGAAGGTAGACTACACTAGACAAGCCATAGTCAAGCAAGTATGAAACTAAAGCATGAAGACTAATAGCAGCCAGGTAGAATGGATCAGGATGGAAGATAGTATGAAGCCAATCAGAACAAGTAGTCACTCAGTGAAGTCAAACAAGTAAAGCAATCAGGCAATGACTTCACGAAGACAAACAGTAACTAGAGGAGTGCGAGAGAAAGAACCAGTGTGTTGCGAAGACAAGGATTTGTTTGACCAGTTCTAGTTGCTGTGACAACTATACGTCTGGTTAGGGAGGCTGAGATTTAACTCAGAAGACCGCGTCTTCACCTTATTCCCCTTGAGCTAAGGACACCTAGTCCCCGCCCAATCACTCTGGTAAGTCTTCAAGGTAGACTTCCAAACCTTCACAGACTTCGTTCACCCGCAATCCACAATGACTCTTGGATGCTCAGAACGCGACGCCTAACCGGCTGGAGGATTCACAGTCCTCAAGTGTAACAAGTCTTCAGATCACGCAGACAGAAAGACTTCAGTGATGCCAAACACTCTTTGGGCTCTGGGTGTTTTGGGCTTTGTCCTCACAAGGATTTCTCTCTCAAAGACTTCGGAGGTGGGTTGCTCTCAAACGACAGAAGCCATACTCTAACTCTGAGCAGCCACCAATTTATGGTGTAGGGGGTGGGCTATTTATAGCCACTAGGCAACCCAACCTAATTTGTCCGAAATGACCCTGGGTCACTAAGGAACCAACACGTGTCACAACGGTCAGATTTCAAACACACGCGGCAGCTTGACTTGGGCTACAAGTTAAGCTGACTCATCCGACTCTGGATAAGTTTTGCTCTGATTGTCTTCACTCGAAGACATGGGATTTGGTTGAGCATCACTTTAGTCACTTTGACTTTGTTCACTTGGACCCCACTTAACAGTGCGGTGGTTCCTATGACTCAACAAAGAAGAAAAGGAAACAACGAAACAGCTAAGTCTTCGCGCTCCATAATCTTCACACAATGTCTTCTCTCATCATAGTCTTCAATGTGAATATCTTCACGTACCACCATTGTCTTCAATGTCTTCATACATTTTTAGGGGTCATCTCCGGTAGGTAAACCGAATCTTGAGGGACCACTACCTGTGTTATCCTGCAATTCTCACAAACACATTAGTCCCTCAGCCAGGTTTGTCGTCAATACTCCAAAACCAACTAGCGGTGGCACTAGATGCACTTACAATCTCCCCTTTTTTGGTGATTGATGACAAACTGGTCGAAGTTTTCAACGGGGATAAAAGTATGTGAAATTGTAAGGGATTTTAGGTATTGTCTTCATAAGTAGCAAAAAGGATCCCCCTGAAGATGTGCATATAAGTATTTTGCTTTGGAATGCAAATGCACATGGCAGGTTGTACTTGTGGAGATCCTCTTCAACTTATGAAGATAGTTCATCATGCGTTAAATTAAATAGCAAAGATAATGATATGCATAATTAGAAATGGACGTCTGCAATATGACTTCATGCGGGATTTATCATCACATATGCGGAATTTATCATCGCATCCCAGAATAGCAGAAAACGTAGCAGACGACCATCAAGTTTAAGTGTTACAACTCAAAGAACCAAATGTATCAAGAAAGGAGTTGTAAGCACTTGGCAAAACTATAGCAACCACCCATTTGGACCCGCTTGAAGACTATCAACATATGCTTCTCCCCCTTTTGTCAGTAACGTCCAAAAAGGTTTGAAGACATAGTCTCTACTCGTTCCCATGAGGAGTAGGTGAAGCAGTAGGGTCGTCGGTGAGGTTTGGTGGTGCAGACGAGCTTGGTGCAGTGTCGATTCGCGCTGACGATGGAGGTGGTGAAGTAGCATCGTCTTCATCATCGATGACACGGGCATTGACTATTGTAGCAGAAGAGGAGTACTCAGAGTCTTCAAGAGATGGAGTGCGCCACAGTACAACCTTTCTGGGAGGTGTTGTGTCAAACTTGAATCGTTCAGAGAAGCCATCATGGTGAAGATCATCTTCAGGACACATAAGCGTCAGCCCTTTCCATGTTCGCCGATAGGTTTCATGGGCGACAAAGGCATTCTTGGTGGCAAGGTTGCGAATCCTGTTTACATCCACCAAGAGGCTTTGCATCTGGCGCTTCAGCGAATCATGATGCTTATCCTGTTTCTGATGAAGGGCAACGAGAAGCTCTCGGTCGTTGAGAACACGAGATCGCTTCCGAGGCCGTTGAGAAATTGTGCTTTCAGTGGCTTTAGTTTGGGCACGGTGAGGTGCACGCGTAGTACCAGCCAGGGGATAATCACGAGTGGCAGCCAGAACTCCTTCAATGGGCTGAGTGAAGCTTTGGTGATCTGCATTGTGAAGATGAATTGGCTCCTTGGCAAGCTCTGGGTAGATGACTTCAACAGACATATCAACCTCTGGCAAAAAGATGATATGGTTGTGTGCAGAGGGCTGATAGTTGAAGGTAGAGTGGAGCTTGATCAGACGCATGATCAGGGAGCATAGAACTTCAGACCAAAAATGTCAGAGCCTGATGCAGCAAGTTGGCGGATAAAGAAGTCTTGTGCATTGAAGCATTTTCCATGAAGAATATGGAAGACCAATGTCTTCATTGCACCTTCCAGCTTAGCATGTGGAGAATGTCCTTTGATGGGCCAAAGAGTTTGCCGTATAATGTGATAGATGGTACGTGGCAGATACTCAAGGTCTTCAACAAAGAACTCCTTAGGATATTCTGCATCTTGAGGCAAAGGCTTCATCATGCTGAGCATCTGACTCATGTTGGGTTCAGGCTCGTGAAAGATGCTCTCCGCAACAGCACTGTGAAGCTGACAACCAGGTTCATATAGATCACCTGGAGTGGGCAAGCCAGTGAGCTCAATGATATCAAGAGCTTTGGCTTCATGTTGGACATTTCCTGTCATCCACTCAAGGACCCAAGTCTTCGGATCCTTGTTGTAGCCACGAATATGAAGGTGTTGGGGAACGTACTAATTTCAAAAAAATTCCTACGCACACGCAAGATCATGGTGATGCATAGAAACGAGAGGGGAGAGTGTTGTCCACGTACCCTCGTAGACCGAAAGTGGAAGCGTTAACACAACGCGGTTGATGTAGTCGTACGTCTTCACGATCCGACCGATCAAGTACCGAACGCACGGAACCTCCGAGTTCAGCACACGTTCAGCTCGATGACGTCCCCCGAACTCCGATCCAGCCGAGTGTTGAGGGAGAGATTCGTCAGCACGATGGCGTGGTGACGATGATGATGTTCTACCGACGCAGAGCTTCGCCTAAGCACCGCTACGATATTATCGAGGTGTAATATGGTGGAGGGCGGCACCGCACACGGCGAAGAGATCAATAGATCAATTGTTGTGTCTTGGGGTGCCCCCCTGCCCCCATATATAAAGGAGCAAGGTGAAGCCGCCGGCCAAGGAGGAGGGCGCGCCAAGGGGGGAGTCCTACTCCCACCGGGAGTAGGACTCCTCCTTTCCTTGTTGGAATAGGAGAAGGGAATGGAGAAGGAGAAAGAAGGAAGGGAGCGCCCCCCTTCCCTAGTCTAATTCGGACTAGTCCATGGGGAGGGGTGCGGCCACCCTTTGGGGTCTTTTTCTCCTTTCCCGTATGGCCCATTAAGGCCCAATACGAATTCCCGTAACTCTCTGGTACTCCGAAAAATACCCGAATCACTCGGAACCTTTCCGAAGTCACAATATAGTCGTCCAATATATCGATCTTTACGTCTCGGCCATTTCGAGACTCCTCGTCATGTCCCCGATCTCATCCGGGACTCCGAACTCCTTCGATACATCAAAACACATAAACTCATAATATAACCGTCATCGTAACGTTAAGCGTGCAGACCCTACGGGTTCGAGAACTATGTAGACATGATCGAGACACCTCTCCGGTCAATAACCAATAGCGGGACCTGGATGCCCATATTGGCTCCCACATATTCTACGAAGATCTTTATCGGTCAAACCGCATAACAACATACGTTGTTCCCTTTGTCATCGGTGTGTTACTTGCCCGAGATTCGATCGTCGGTATCTTAATACCTAGTTCAATCTCGTTACCGGCAAGTCTCTTTACTCATTCTGTAATACATCATCTCGCAACAAACTCATTAGTTGCAATGCTTGCAAGGCTTAAGTGATGTGCATTACCGAGAGGGCCCAAAGATACCTCTCCGACAATCGGAGTGACAAATCCTAATCTCGAAATACGCCAACCCAATAAGTACCTTCGGAGACACCTGTAGAGCACCTTTATAATCACCCAGTTACGTTGTGACGTTTGGTAGCACACAAAGTGTTCCTCCGGTAAACGGGAGTTGCATAATCTCATAGTCATAGGAACATGTATAAGCCATGAAGAAAGCAATAGCAACATACTAAACGATCGAGTGCTAAGCTAACGGAATGGGTCAAGTCAATCACATCATTCTCCTAATGTATGATCCCGTTAATCAAATGACAACTCATGTCTATGGCTAGGAAACATAACCATCTTTGATCAACGAGCTAGTCAAGTAGAGGCATACTAGTGACACTCTGTTTGTCTATGTATTCACACATGTATCATGTTTCCGGTTAATACAATTCTAGCATGAATAATAAACATTTATCATGATATAAGGAAATAAATAATAACTTTATTATTGCCTCTAGGGCATATTTCCTTTAGTCTCCCACTTGCACTAGAGTCAATAATCTAGTTCACATCGCCATGTGATGTAACATCAATAGTTCACATCACCATGTGATTAACACCCATAGTTCACATCGTCATGTGACCAAAACCCAAAGGGTTTACTAGAGTCAATAATCTAGTTCACATCGCTATGTGATTAACACCCAAAGAGTACTAAGGTGTGATTATGTTTTGCTTGTGAGATAATTTTAGTCAACGGGTCTGTCACATTCAGATCCGTAAGTATTATGCAAATTTCTATGTCTACAATGCTCTGCACGGAGCTACTCTAGCTAATTGCTCCTACTTTCAATATGTATCTAGACCGAGACTTAGAGTCATCTAGATTAGTGTCAAAACTTGCATCGACGTAACCCTTTACGACGAACCTTTTGTCACCTCCATAATCGAGAAACATATCCTTATTCTAGTAAGGATAATTTTGACCGCTGTCCAGAGATCTACTCCTAGATCACTATTGTACTCCCTTGCCAAAATCAGTGTAGGGTATACAATAGATCTGGTACACAGCATGGCATACTTTATAGAACCTATGGCCGAGGCATAGGGAATGGCTTTCATTCTTTTTCTATCTTCTGCCGTGGTGGGGTTTTGAGTCTTACTCAATTTCACACCTTGCAACACAGGCAAGAAACTCTTTCTTTGACTGTTCCATTTTGAACCACTTCAAAATCTTGTTAAGGTATGTAATCATTGAAAAAACTTATCAAGCGTCTTGATCTATCTCTATAGATCTTGATGCTCAATATGTAAGCAGCTTCACCGAGGTCTTTCTTTGAAAAACTCCTTTCAAACACTCCTTTATGCTTTGCAAAATAATTCTACATTATTTCCGATCAACAATATGTCATTCACATATACTTATCAGAAATGTTGTAGTGCTCCCACTCACTTTCTTGTAAATACAGGCTTCACCGCAAGTCTGTATAAAACTATATCCTTTGATCAACTTATCAAAGCGTATATTCCAACTCCGAGATACTTGCACCAGTCCATAGATGGATCGCTGGAGCTTGCATATTTTGTTATCACCTTTAGGATTGACAAAACCTTCTGGTTGCATCATATACAACTCTTCTTTAATAAATCCATTAAGGAATGCAGTTTTGTTTATCCATTTGCCAGATTTCATAAAATGCGGCAATTGCTAACATGATTCGGACAGACTTAAGCATAGATACGAGTGAGAAACTCTCATCGTAGTCAACACCTTAAACTTGTCGAAAACCTTTTGCGACAATTCTAGCTTTGGAGATAGTAACACTACTATCAGCGTCCGTCTTCCTCTTGTAGATCCATTTAATCTCAATGGCTCGCCGATCATTGGGCAAGTCAATCAAAGTCCATACTTTGTTCTCATACATGGATCTCATCTCAGATTTCATGGCCTCAAGCCATTTTGCGGAATCTGGGCTCACCATCGCTTCTTCATAGTTCATAGGTTCGTCATGGTCTAGTAACATAACCTCCAGAACAGGATTACCGTACCACTCTGGTGCGGATCTTACTCTGGTTGACCTACGAGGTTCAGTAATAACTTGATCTGAAGTTCCATGATCATCATCATTAACTTCCTCACTAATTGGTATAGGCGTCACAAAAACTGGTTTCTGCGATGAACTACTTTCCAATAAGGGAGCAGGTACAATTACGTCATCAAGTTCTACTTTCCTCCCACTCACTTCTTTCGAGAGAAACTCCTTCTCTAGAAAGATCCATACTTAGCAACGAATGTCTTGCCTTCGGATCTGTGATAGAAGGTGTACCCCACTGTCTCATTTGGGTATCCTATGAAGACACATTTCTCCGATTTGGGTTTGAGCTTATCAGGATGAAACTTTTTCACATAAGCATCGCAACCCCAAACTTTAAGAAACGACAACTTTGGTTTCTTGCCAAACCACAGTTCATAAGATGTCGTCTCAACGGATTTAGATGGTACCCTATTTAACGTGAATGTAGCTGTCTCTAATGCATAACCTCAAAACGATAGTGGTAGATCGGTAAGAGACATCATATATTGCACCATATCTAATAAAGTACGGTTACGATGTTCGGACACACCATTACACTGTGGTGTTCCAGGTGGCGTGAGTAGTGAAACTATTTCACATTGTTTTTACTGAAGGCCAAACTCGTAACTCAAATACTCTTCTCCACGATCAGATCGTAGAAACTTTATTTTCTTGTTACGATGATTTTCCACTTCACTCTGAAATTATATGAACTTTTCAAATGTTTCAGACTTCTGTTTCATTAAGTAGATATACCCATATCTGCTCAAATCATCTGTGAAGGTCAGAAATTAATGATACTTGCTACGAGCCTCAGTATTCATCAGACCACATACATCTGTATGTATGATTTCCAACAAATATGTTGCTCTCTCCATAGTTCTGGAGAACGGCGTATTAGTCATCTTGCCCATGGGGCATGGTTCGCAAGCATCAAGTGATTCCAAAATCCCATCAATATGGAGTTTCTTCATGCGCTTTACACCAATATGACCTAAACGGCAGTGCCACAAATAAGTTGCACTATCATTATTAACTTTGCATCTTTTGGCTTCATTATTATGAATATGTGTATCACTACGATCGAGATCCAACAAACCATTTTATTGGGTGTATGACCATAGAAGGTTTTATTCATGTAAACAGAACAACAATTATTCTCTAATTTAAATGAATAACCGTATTGCAACAAACATGATCAAATCATATTCATGCTCAACGCAAACACCAAATAACACTTATTTAGGTTCAACACTAATCCCGAAAGTATAGGGAGTGTGCGATGATGAGCATATCAATCTTGGAACCACTTCCAATACACATCGTCACTTCATCCTTAACTAGTTTATGTTCATGCAACTCCCGTTTTGAGTTACTACTCTTTAGCAACTGAACCTAGTATGAAATACTGAGGGGTTGCTATAAACACTAGTAAGTACACATCAATAACATGTATATCCAATATACCTTTGTTCACTTTGCCATCCTTCTTATCCACCAAATACTTGGGGCAGTTCCGCTTCCAGTGCACAGTCCCTTTGCAGTAGAAGCACTTAGTCTCAGGCTTAGGTACAGACTTGGGCTTCTTCACTTGAGTAGCAACTTGCTTGCCCTTCTTTTTGAAGTTCCCCTTCTATCCCTTTGCCCTTTTCTTGAAACTAGTGGTCTTGTTAACCATCAACACTTGATGCTCTTTCTTGATTTCTACCTTCGTCGATTTCAGCATCGCGAAGAGCTCGGGAATTACTTTTGTCATCCCTTACATACTATAGTTCATCACGAAGTTCTACTAACTTGGTGATGGTGACTAGAGAATTCTGTCAATCACTATTTTATCTGGAAGATTAACTCCCATTTGATTCAAGCGATTGTAGTACCTAGACAATCTGAGCACATGCTCACTGTTTGAGCTATTCTCCTCCATCTTTTAGCTATAGAACTTGTTGGAGACTTCATATCTCTCAACTCGGGTATTTGCTTGAAATATTAACTTCAACTCATGGAACATCTCATATGGTCCATGACGTTCAAAACGTCTTTGAAGTCCCGATTCTAAGCCGTTAAGCATGGTGCACTAAACTATCAAGTAGTCATATATTGAGCTAGCCAAACGTTCATAACGTCTGCATCTGCTCCTGCAATAGGTATGTCACCTAGCGGTGCATCAAGGACATAATTCTTCTGTGCAGCAATGAGGATAATCCTCAGATCACGGATCCAATCCGCATCTTTGCTACTAACATCTTTCAACATAATTTTTCTCTAGGAACATATCAAAAATAAACACAGGGAAGCAACAACGCGACTTATTGATCTACAACATAATTTGCAAAATACTATCAGGACTAAGTTCATGATAAATTTAAGTTCAATTAATCATATTACTTAAGAACTCCCACTTAGATAGACATCCCTCTAATCCTCTAAGTGATTACGTGATCCATATCAACTAAACCATGTCCGATCATCATGTGAGATGGAGTAGTTTCAATGGTGAACATCACTATGTTGATCATATCTACTATATGATTCACGCTTGACCTTTCGGTCTCCGTGTTCCGAGGCCATATCTGCATATGCTAGGCTCGTCAAGTTTAACCTGAGTATTCCGCGTGTGCAACTGTTTTGCACCCGTTGTATTTGAACGTAGAGCCTATCACACCCGATCATCACGTGGTGTCTCAGCACGAAGAACTTTCGCAATGGTGCATACTCAGGGAGAACACTTTTATCTTGAAATTTCAGTGAGAGATCATCTTATAATGCTACTGTCAATCAAAGCAAGATAAGATGCATAAAAGATAAACATCACATGCAATCAATATAAGTGATATGATATGGCCATCATCATCTTGTGCTTGTGATCTCCATCTCCGAAGCACCGTCATGATCACCATCGTCACCGGCACGACACCTTGATCTCCATCATAGCATCGTTGTCGTCTCGCCAACTATTGCTTTTACGACTATCGCTACCGCTTAGTGATAAAGTAAAACAATTACAAGGCGATTGTATTGCATACAATAAAGCGACAACCATATGGCTCCTGCCAGTTGTCGATAACTCGGTTACAAAACATGATCATCTCATACTATAAAATATAGCATCATGTCTTGACCATATCACATCACAACATGCCCTGCAAAAACAAGTTAGACGTCCTCTACTTTGTTGTTGCAAGTTTTACGCGGCTGCTACGGGCTTAGCTAGAACCGTTTTTACCTACGCATCAAAACCACAACGATAGTTTGTCAAGTTGGTGATGTTTTAACCTTCGCAAGGACCGGGCGTAGCCACACTCGGTTCAACTAAAGTGAGAGAGACAGACACCCGCCAGTCACATTTAAGCAACGAGTGCTCGCAACGGTGAAACCAGTCTCGCGTAAGCGTACGCGTAATGTCGGTCCGGGCCGCTTCATCTCACAATACCGCTGAACCAAAGTATGACATGCTAGTAAGCAGTATGACTTATATCACCCACAACTCACTTGTGTTCTACTCATGCATAATATCAACGCATAAAACCAGGCTCGGATGCCACTGTTGGGGAACGTAGTAATTTCAAAAAAAATCCTACGCACACGCAAGATCATGGTGATGCATAGCAACGAGAGGGGAGAGTGTTGTCCACGTACCCTCGTAGACCGAAAGCGGAAGCGTTAACACAATGCGGTTGATGTAGTCGTACGTCTTCACGATCCGACCGATCAAGTACCGAACGCACGGCACCTCCGAGTTCAGCACACGTTCAGCTCGATGACGTCCCTCGAACTCCGATCCAGCCGAGTGTTGAGGGAGAGTTTCGTCAGCACGACGGCGTGGTGACGATGATGATGTTCTACCGACGCAGGGCTTCGCCTAAGCACCGCTACGATATTATCGAGGTGTAATATGGTGGAGGGGGGCACCGCACACGGCTAAGAGATCAATAGATCAATTGTTGTGTCTTGGGGTGCCCCCTGCCCCCGTATATAAAGGAGCAAGGGGAAGGCCACCGGCCAAGGAGGAGGGCGCGCCAAGGGGGGAGTCCTACTCCCACCGGTAGTAGCACTCCTCCTTTCCTTGTTGGAATAGGAGAAGGGAAGGGAGAAGGAGAAAGAAGGAAGGGAGCGCCCCCCCTTCCCTAGTCCAATTCGGACTAGTCCATGGGGAGGGGTGTGGCCACCCTTTGGGGTCTTTCTCTCCTTTCCCGTATGGCCCATTAAGGCCCAATACGAATTCCTGTAACTCTCCGGTACTCCGAAAAATACCCGAATCACTCGGAACCTTTCCGAAGTCCGAATATAGTCGTCCAATATATCGATCTTTACGTCTCGGCCATTTCGAGACTCCTCGTCATGTCCCCGACCTCATCCAGGACTCCGAACACCTTCGGTACATCAAAACACATAAACTCATAATATAACCGTCATCGTAATGTTAAGCGTGCGGACCCTACGGGTTCGAGAACTATGTAGACATGATCGAGACACCTCTCCGGTCAATAACCAATAGCGGGACCTGGATGCCCATATTGGCTCCCACATATTCTACGAAGATCTTTATCGGTCGAACCGCATAACAACATACGTTGTTCCCTTTGTCATCGGTATGTTACTTGCCCGAGATTCGATCGTCTGTATCTTAATACCTAGTTCAATCTCGTTACTGGCAAGTCTCTTTACTCGTTCTGTAATACATCATCTTGCAACAAACTCATTAGTTGCAATGCTTGCAAGGCTTAAGTGATGTGCATTACCGAGAGGGCCCAAAGATACCTCTCCGACAATCGGAGTGACAAATCCTAATCTCGAAATACGCCAACCCAACAAGTACCTTCGGAGACACCTGTAGAGCACCTTTATAATCACCCAGTTACGTTGTGACGTTTGGTAGCACACAAAGTGTTCCTCCGGTAAACGGGAATTGCATAATCTCATAGTCATAGGAACATGTATAAGTCATGAAGAAAGCAATAGCAACATACTAAACGATCGAGTGCTAAGCTAACGGAATGGGTCAAGTCAATCACATCATTCTCCTAATGATATGATCCCGTTAATCAAATGACAACTCATGTCTATGGCTAGGAAACATAACCATCTTTGATCAACGAGCTAGTCAAGTAGAGGCATACTAGTGACACTCTGTTTGTCTATGTATTCACACATGTATCATGTTTCCGGTTAATACAATTCTAGCATGAATAATAAACATTTATCATGATATAAGGAAATAAATAATAACTTTATTATTGCCTCCAGGGCATATTTCCTTCAGAAGGGTGGCATAGAATTGGAGCAGTAGTTCTTCATTCCAGTGCTCCTTGTCAGTGACGAATTGCAATAAGCCAGACTCTCTGAAGCAATCCAGCGCTTCTTCCAAACAGGGCAGGCCAGCTATGGCTTCAGTGTCAAGACGCATATGCGAAAATATGCAACATTGATTGTATAAAATACATGAGTAATAACTGCGCTGCTGATAGCTCCAGAACCGATCAGATGAAATCTTTGGCTTGGTATAAGGGTTCTTGTCACTATCAAAGAAGGTGTTGTGCGCAATGAAGCCATTGACATTGAATGATCCATGTGCAGATGCAGTACCTCGGAACCTTGGCAGCCTCGGCTTTGGTTTCTGAACCTGAGGCCTATGCTCCACATGATAGTCGAACTGAGGTCCTGGAGCAGGCGGATGAACCAGAATTGGCCATTTCACTGTGACAAGCTCGCCTTGGTAGAATGCTTGGTCAATTGTGTGTGGCCTTGGAACTGGAGCAGTGGCATTCGTAAGGGCATCTGGCTGCACATCAGTTGCAGGTGCATCATTGGCTTCATTGGCTTCTGGCACAGTGTTCAGCGCAAGCTCCACATTATCTTCAGCCATGACGACATCATTGGCTTCAGTATCGTTGTTGGTGGCAGCCTCAGGATTCTCAACCTCCACTTGAGTAGCTGGAGGGTTGGGCACAGACACATTCTCTTCATGGATAACTTCTTGAGTGGTAGGGGGAGTAGCGACAGGCTCTTCTTCTTGTTTTTCTTCGGCTGATGCAGCCGCATTGTCTTCAGCAATAGCTTCAGACACTGGGACCGTCACAGAAGGATTGTCTTCAGGGAACACTTGACGTGCCACTGAGCTGGACAAGTTTGAGTCTTCTTCTGTGATGGTAGTCATGGAGACGGATGGCCTCTAGCCTTTGCGAAGCCGTTGGAACACGGGCAACGCTTTTTGGTGACAGTGTGGTCTCCATGTAATTGTCATCATTTGAAATGGGGCTGATGACTGCCATTGGTGAAGGACGGGGTGTACTTGGTGAGTCTTGATTTGGAGTTTCTGGTTGGGGGCGATCAGCCCATGATGCATCCTGTGAGATTGGTGTCAGAGGACGACCAATGCTGATGAGCTTGCTGTTCGTTAGAACCGGCGATGATACCGTTGGGCGCTCAATCTGAGGAAGAACTACATCATCTTCAGCATTGTCATGAGGACCAATGTCTTCAGTCGCGATGGGGTCAATGACTGGAACTTCTTGAGCTTCAGGAGCCTCTGTGGAAGCAGGCTCATGAACGATCAGTTGACGCTCTTGATTGTCAGTTTCGAGATGAGCAAAGGCAATGGGTTCAACTACAAGGGGCTCTGTGGGAGCAGCCCGATCTCTCTTCTTGGTTTTTCTCTTCTTGGGGGGTGGTGCATCATCAGTGGAGCTCTTGGTTTTCCGCTTCCTGGCTTCAGCTTCAGCTGCCTTGGTTTTCTTCTGTTCAGAAGCCACTGAAGGGGCCTTAGGCTTCGAGCCGCGCATACTGGCTGTGAAGACAATGTGAGGTTCTTCCTGCCTTGAAGCTTCAGTTGGGGCCTCAGTTGACTTCTTCTTTCTTTTGGCAGCCATCGAGGGGTCAATGCCTGGACGCCCAAGTGCCTTGCGCTTCTCAGCTTCATTGTAAGCTTGAACGCACTTGTCTGCAAGGTTCTTCATGCGCTCTCTTGAACCTTTGGCTTCTTCGCGTTTCTTTCGAAACGACTCCTTGAGATCATTCAACATCAACTTGAATTTCTGAACATCAGCCAAACTAAGCTTGGCCACATGCTTCTTGAACTGCTCTTTCTCAAAGTCTATCTTGTTCTTCAGTTCAACAATTCGCTGAGCCAGAGCAAGCTCAGGAGCAATGGCGCCTTGGAAAGGAACGCTGACGCCAATGGGAAGCTGAAGATCATCAAAACTGAGATCTTGATTGTCGAACCATTCATCAATGAAATTCTTAAAAATGTTCACATCAAAGAGGGGCAGATCATTGAAGATCTCCACCTCCTGCTTGCTCTTTATCAGCTGCTCAAGGGCATCAGTACCAAATTCTTCATCAGAAGACAAATCAATGTTTCAGATTCGTTCCTCAGAACGGCAGCTGGTGTGAGGGCTTGACTGGATCTGTGAACAGATTTCCGTGGCTTCTCGCGCTTCTTGGAGATGCGAGAGAGATCTTCAGAAGTGTTACTAGGAGCAGGAGGGGCTGTTGCCAATGGCTTCACTCGAGAAGCTTTTGGGGCATCTGTTGGTTTTTGAAGCCTTAGCCTTCTTGGGCTTCTGCGGCTTAGGAGTAGGAGCTGGTGCATCATCAGTATCAGCAGCATCATCAGAATGATCCACTTTTGCTCGCTGAATGGCAATGTAAGAGAGGAGGCCTTCGAAGTTATAGAAGGGGCCGATCCTGTTTTCATTTGCTTCGCGGGTCCCATCTTTCCGAGGACCAGATGGACCAGGGTTGAAGTCACAGCCAAATTCCTTCTTGTTCTTTGCAGTAGAATCTTTTGCAAACTGATAGTTGCAGTTGAAAAGATTGTCTTCACGACACCAGAGCAGTGAAGAAGGGTCAGCATCCTCAGGCTGTGGTCCGCGCACCATGCAAGGATAGAAGCCTTGCTCAATAGCTTCATCCTGAGTTCTGGGAGGAAGATTTTTGTACAAAATATCACCCCATGGTGCCTTGATGGCATTCTTCTCTGCATATTCTTCTGTGACCAGTATAGGTTTCCTCAGGGTCAGTCTTGTACAGTTCGTGAAGATCTGGAGGTAAATCCTTGGAAGTATTCCCACGGCGCTGTCTGCCACCCTTCCTTGCAGACTTCTCTGTTGCCATGAGGTTCAGTCTGAATGGCTTCAACACTGTCAAAGGCTTCCGTCTGCTGGTCAGACAGGAACTGGCTTCGGGAGAGTTGATGTGATGCTGTAAGAATTCTGCAAACGAATGCAGACTATGAGAACCAAGGGATTCTCCCACGGACATGTACCTGTGACAGCATTAGAGGTGCGAGGGAAGGGGAAGAGGTCATATGCATTCTCAGAAGATTGTTAAGTTAAATCACTTTGAAGACATTGACCTCATAACGCGAAGACATTCACTTATTTGATGAGAGTTGGTTCCAGATTTGTACAAATCCAAGAATAAGTACAAGTGAGGAATCGAACTTGTAAAGAGGCATAAGTGAATAGACTAGGCATAGTATGAGATAGAGAAGGAGGTAGATTCAACTTTGAAGATCTAGAAACAACTTTTGGTAAGGAAGGATGAATCTATCCGATCGAAAACACGGTAAAAAGTGAATTTTAATTACCACACGAAGAACCGCTAGACGAAGTGGAGTTGGAGGCCGAGCAGTTCGATCTTCCGTGCCCTAACTTGGCGACGGAGGACACCTACGGCGACGGCGGAGAGGACGAAGTCCGCGGCCGGCGTGAGGACGGTGTCGGAGAAGTTGTGGCAGCCAAGCGCTTCGTCGCCGGCGTCGTCAAGAGCTAGCAGAGGTGCTATGGTTTGCGAGAGGTGGCGAGGTGGAAGAAGAATTTTTGACCGAGATGTGACGGGCATTTATAAGGAAAGGGACGACACAGCGCAATTATGCAGGTGCCCCTGGTGGTTCACATCTGAAGGACACGTCGCACACATGCAACACATTAAGAGTTGTTCCATGTTCCCACGCTCGCCTGGATTGTCAGGTGGTCGTTCCGAATTCTCCGGGTTTCAGGCAAAAGGATATAGCATTAAAAGCGGATATAAATGTTTGTCTCTGTATCTTCTGCTGACAAGGACGCAGAGAAGACATTTGACAGTTTCAACAGAATGCATATGATTTGGATAGATAGAGCTTGAGGTAGAAAGCATAGAGAGGTTAGGGTCCGATCACATTCACTTAGTTCAAAAGATTCAAACGAGAAGACATAGCTATAAGTGAGTGCTGTAGAGGACAGAATACAATACATGTATATAACAGAGTAAGGCCAAATCAACATAGTGAAGATAATCATGAACTCAAATCAATGTTGAAGACAAATCAATTGTGAAGACTTTGCAAATATGACGCTAAGAGAAAACACTTCAAATAAGAGTTTGGTGGTGGCGTTACCCACCGTATAGGAAGTATTAGACCCAGACACGGCACACAATTATCGTGGCGCTCCGAAGTCAATTTCCACATTAATGTATTCACACTTAGAGTGTATGTCTTCATTGATTGAAGATATACATTACTTCGTGTGTTGCACATCTAAGTCATCAAACTGCATAAGTGTTAGGATGTGTGCCAAATCACTGGACATTTGAGGATTCCAAGATATTTAGCTCACACCGCAACTTGCAAAACCTTTTCTCATCCAAGGGCTTGGTGAAGATATCAGCCAACTGCTCTTCTATCTTGACGTGAATGATATCAATATCTTCCTTCATAACATGATCTCTGAGGAAGTGATGACGAATTTCAATGTGTTTTGTCTTCGAGTGCTGAACTGGGTTATTTGCAATCTTGATGGCGCTTTCATTATCGCAGTAGAGTGGCACATTCTTCAGATGGATGCCATAGTCCTTGAGAGTTTGCTTCATCCATAGAAGTTGAGCGCAGCAAGATCCAGCAGCAATGTATTCGGATTCAGTAGTGGAGAGAGATACACAGTTCTGCTTCTTTGAAGACCAGCACACCAGAGATCGACCTAGAAAGTGACATGTGCCTGATGTAGACTTGCGATCCACCTTGTCACCAGCATAATCAGCATCCGAAAATCCAACCAGATCAAACTCCGAGCCCTTTGGA
Organism: Aegilops tauschii subsp. strangulata; assembly: GCF_002575655.3. Lineage (NCBI taxonomy): Eukaryota > Viridiplantae > Streptophyta > Magnoliopsida > Poales > Poaceae > Aegilops > Aegilops tauschii. Next base: position 433,652,347 of record NC_053040.3, on the reverse strand, counting down.
TACCATAATCCTAGTGTTGGGGTGTAAGCCAAATATCGAAGAATTCGCTTCACAGCTAAGTGATGCGACTCCTTTGGTGTCGCTTGGAATCGGGCACACACGCAAACACTAAGCATGATATCTGGCCTAGATGCACATAAACAAAGTAAAGAACCAATCATGGAGCGGTATACCTTTTGACCGAAATCTTTACCATTGGCGTCGGGGCTTAGATGACTTTTGGTTGGCATTGGCGTCGTGTAGCCTTTGCAATCTTGCATTCCAAACTTTTTCAGGCAGTCTTTGAGATATTTTTCTTGAGATATGAAGATTCCATTGCTTTGCTAACGAATTTGAAGACCGAGAAAGAACTTCAGTTCACCCATCATGGACATTTGATATTGTTCTTGCATCATGTGACCAAACTCATCTCTGTATTTCTTGTTGGTGCAGCCGAAGATAATGTCATCCACATAGATTTGGCACACAAACAGTTCACCATCATATGTCTTCGTGAAGAGTGTGGGGTCTAGAGAACCAGGTTTGAAGCCTTTGCTCTTCAGGAAGTCTTTGAGTGTGTCATACCAAGCACGAGGGGCTTGTTTGAGGCCATACAGTGCCTTGTTGAGCTTGTATACCATATCAGGATGTTTTGGATCTTCAAAGCCAGGCGGTTGTGCGACATACACTTCTTCAATCTTTCCATTGAGAAAGGCACTCCACGTCCATTTGATACAGAAGGATGTTATGATGATTTGCGTATGCTAGCAGTATGTGAATGGCTTCAAGCCTAGCCACTAGGGCAAATGTTTCGTCGAAGTCAATTCCTTCAACTTGTGTGTATCCTTGAGCAACGAGACGTGCTTTGTTTCTGACAACTTGACCATGCTCATCTTGTTTGTTGCAATATATCCACTTGGTGCCAATTATGTTGTGCTTGCGAGGGTCAGGACGCTTGACTAGTTCCCATACATTGTTCAGCTTGAACTGTTGAAGCTCTTCTTGCATGGCTTGAATCCATTCAGGTTCCATGAAGGCTTCATCGTCTTTCTTGGGTTCTGAGATTGAGACGAATGCAAAATGCCCACAGAAATTGGTTAGCTGTGTTGCTCTTTGAGTAGCTCTTGAACGAGTGAGTGGACCAGGCGCATTGATGCTATCAATTATCTTCTCAATCTGAACATCATTTGCAACATGAGAATGAACTGGACGAAGACTTTGCTCTTGCTGATCATTGTCTTCAGTCTGAGGATTGGCTTCTGGCTGAGCATTGTCTTCAGGTTGATTGGGTGCAGAAATGCTAACTTCCTCTTCAGCCTGGGCCTCAGACGGTATGATCTCTCCGGTTCCCATTTGCTTGATTGATTCACTAGGAGGTACTTCATCTAGCACATTTGGCAGGTGCTCTCTTTGCGAGCCGTTAGTTTCATCGAACCGCACATCTACAGTTTCAACCACTTTATAGTGAAAGAGGTTGAAGACTCTGTAGGAGTGCGAATCCTTTCCGTAACCAAGCATAAAACCTTCATGTGCTTTCGGTGCAAATTTTGAAGTGTGATGCGGATCCTTGATCCAGCACTTAGCACCAAATACTCTGAAGTAGCTGACGTTTGGCTTCTTACCAGTCAGAAGCTCATAGGATGTTTTCTTCAGAAGCTTGTGAAGATAAACACGGTTGATGACGTGGCATGCAGTATCAATGGCTTCAGGCCAGAATTTTCTTGGAGTCTTGTACTCATCAAGCATCGTCCGAGCCATCTCAATAAGGGTTCTGTTCTTGCGCTCCACGGTGCCATTCAGCTGAGGTGTGTAAGGAGCAGATAACTCATGAGTGATGCCCAAGGTATCAAGATAAAGGTCGAGGCCAGTGTTCTTGAACTCTGTGCCGTTGTCACTTCTGATGTGCTTGTTCTTGATGCCATAGTTGTTCATGGCACGGTTGGCGAAGCGTCTGAAGACATCCTGCACTTCAGTCTTGAAGAGAATTATGTGCACCCAAGTGTATCTTGAATAATCATCAACAAAAACAAAACCATAGAGACAAGCAGTTGCAGTGAGAGTAGAGTAGTGAGTGGGACCAAACAAGTCCATGTGAAGCAACTCGAAAGGTCGAGATGTAGTCATGATTGTCTTCGAGGGATGCTTGGCCATTGTCATCTTCCTAGCTTCATAGGCACCACATAGATGATCTTTCTTAAACTTGACACCCTTGATGCCTATGACGTGCTTCTTCTTGGCGAGAGTGTATAGGTTCCTCATGCCAGCATGCCCTAGCCTCTGATGCCAGAGCTAGCACTCTGAAGCTTTTGCAAGAAGACATACGGCCATCTGTGGTCCAGCTGAGAAGTCTACCATATATAGATCATCTTTCCGGTACCCTTCAAAGACTAAAGACTTGTCAAATTCCATTAGTACAAGGCAACGATATTTTCCAAACAGCACAATCATGTTTAAGTCACAAAGCATTGAGACAGACATTAAGTTGAAACCAAGGGATTCAACAAGCATCACTTTATCCATGTGCTGATCCCTTGATATTGCAACTCTACCTAGGCCCAATACCTTGCTTTTACCAGTGTCAGCGAATGTGATGTGACTTTTGTCAGATGGACATAAGGTTGAGTCCATGAGAAGACTTCGATCACCAGTCATGTGATTAGTGCATCCGCTGTCCATGATCCATTCTGAAGCACGAGGTGTCGTACCCTACAGTGCAGTTAGGAGGATAGGCTGCACAAAGAGTATTGTGAAGCATAAACATTTGACGCACAAGAGGATTATCAAAGCTCAGATCAAGGTTAGGACTGATAGGATGACTGGCAAGCGATTCAGAAACAAAATACACAGTAAGACCATTTGGGCATTTTATCTTACGTCCCGTAATGTGTTTTAGGTCCCCAGCAATAGCATCGGACGCCTTTGATTTCCGGCTGGAGACCTTTCCTGCAAAAGAGAGTTAAGTGTTCTTAACCACCCACATTTTCAGGGGTGGCTTTGAAGCAATGAGTCTAAGTGCAGCATCTGAGAACTTCGGCTTTGAAGCCCTAGCAAATAGCCTTGCATGTGGTGAATAATACTCATATGAATAGGCAGAAAAATTCTTAGTTTTGTGAACATAGCGGTTTGAAGAAACACGCTCATATTCATACATCTGAGTATGATTTTCCTGCAAAACATTGTGGTTAGGGTGACTCGCATGAGTCCTGTGTCTGTATGAAGCCTTTGGGCCATATGAAGCCTTAGGTCTGGGGTTTGTCTTCTTCCTTGGTGGTGTCCTGATGACATTCACAGGAAGATTCTCAAGACGCTGTTTGGGCACCCAGATCTTCTTCATAGGTGGTCCATTCCTGCAGTTAGTACCAATATACCTGGCAAACACTTCACCATTCTGATTCTTAAACAGTTTATAGTTTGCATCAAAAGATTCATCGATGATAATTGGGTTAGCGCAGGTGAATCCAGATAAGGTGGATGGATCCACTGAAGGTCCCTTTGTAGCGACCCATGTGGTTTTGGGGTACTGCTCAGGCTTCCAGTAAGAACCATCAACATTTATTTTCCTCTCGAACCCAACACCCTCTTTCCTAGGGTTTCGGTTCAGAATATGCTTTTTGATGACATCACATAGTGTCTGATGCCCTTTGAGACTTTTGTACATCCCTGTTTCAAGCAATGTCTTCAATCTAGCATTCTCATCAGCAACAGCAGTGGTATCCTCCGCAGAGGGGTTAGTTACCACATCGATAGTTGAAGATATTGCAACAGTAGCAGCAGTAGAACACTCAGCAACAGAATTGGCGTTATCACGCTCAAGACATTTTAGACATGGTGGTTCAAATCCTTCCTGGGCGGGACTGATCTGTTGAGCGCGAAGTGACTCGTTTTTCCATTTGAAGATCTCCATGAGCCGCTCTCAACTTCTCAAGTTCTTGCTTCCTTTGAAGATAATCATAGGAAAGCTTTTCATGGGTTGTTGAGAGTGATTCATGACGACATTCAAGTTCTTGGTACTAAACATGAAGATTTTTTATATCTTCAATTAAGGACTGAGATCGGGTCATTTCAGCGTCCAACAGATCATCGCTTTTGTCTAACAGTTTTTGAATATGTTCATAGCTTTCTATTGTTCAGTTGCAATTTTAGCAAGTGTTTTGTAGCTGGGTTTGGATTCACAATCAGAGTCATCTTCACTAGATGTTTGAAAGTAAGCATCGGGTGCGTTTACCTTGGCACCGCGTGCCATGAAGCAGTAGGTGGGAGCGGAGTCGTCCTTGTCACTAGCATCAGCGTTGGTGTTGGATCCATTGTCTTCAGTGTTGAAGATGGACTTGGCAACGTAGGCTGAAGCTAGAGCCAGACTTGCAATGCGAGAGTCAGATTCCTCCTCAGACTCCACCACCTCTACCTCCTCAGAAGCAGACTCCTCCTCTGAATCCATCTCCTTGCCAACAAAAGCACGTGCCTTGCCAGATGAACTCTTCTTGTGTGATGAAGACTTGGAAGAGGACTTGGAAGAAGATTTTGAGTATTTCTTCTTCTTCTTGTCATCAGAATCATATTCCTTGCTCTTCTTCTTTTTCTTCGCATTGTCCCACTGTGGACACTCAGAGATGTAGTGACCAGGTTTCTTGCACTTGTGACATGTTCTCTTCTTGTGGTCATGGGTAGAAGCTTCATCATTTCTGGAGCTGGATCTTGAAGACTTTCTGAAGCCCTTCTTCTTAGTGAACTTCTGGAGCTTCTTCACAAGCATAGCGAGCTCCTTTCCAATGTCTTCAGCATCACCGGAACTGCAGTCAGATTCTTCTTCAGATGAGGAAACAACCTTTGCCTTCAAAGCGCGAGTTCGGCCATAGTTGGGACCATAGATATCTCTTTTCTCAGATAGCTGGAACTCATGTGTGTGGAGCCTCTCAAGTATGTGAGACGGATCGAGTGTCTTGAAGTCAGGGCATTCTTGAATCATCAGGGCAAGGGTATCAAATGAGTTGTCAAGTGATCTCAGTAGCGTCTTGACGATTTCATGCTTGGTGATCTCAGTGGCGCTGAGAGCACGAAGCTCATTCGTGATGTCAGTGAGGCGATCAAACGTGAGCTGAACATTCTCATTGTCATTTCTCTTGAAGCGGTTGAAGAGGTTGCGAAGGACACTAATCCTTTGATCTCTCTGAGTTGAGACGCCTTCATTGACCTTGGAGAGCCAGTCCCAGACAAGCTTCGACGTTTCCAGAGCACTCACATAGCCATACTGCCCTTTGGTCAGATGACCACAGATGATGTTCTTTGCAGTAGAATCGAGTTGAATAAACTTCTTGACATCAGCAGGGGTGACACCTTCACCAGTCTTGGGAACGCCATTCTTGACGACATACCACAGATCGACATCAATGGCTTCAAGATGCATGCGCATCTTATTCTTCTAGTAGGGATATTCAGTGCCATCGAAGACAGGGCAAGCAGCGGAGACCTTGATTATCCCTGCAGTCGACATAGCTAAAACTCCAGGTGGTTAAACCGAATAACACAGAACAAGGGAGTACCTTGCTCTGATACCAATTGAAAGTGCTAGTTATCGACTAGAGGGGGGGTGAATAGGCGATTTTTATGAAAGTCTTCCAAACATGGGAGTTTCGAAGACAAACACGAGAACCGAACCTATAAACATGCAGCGGAAGGTAGACTACACTAGACAAGCCATAGTCAAGCAAGTATGAAACTAAAGCATGAAGACTAATAGCAGCCAGGTAGAATGGATCAGGATGGAAGATAGTATGAAGCCAATCAGAACAAGTAGTCACTCAGTGAAGTCAAACAAGTAAAGCAATCAGGCAATGACTTCACGAAGACAAACAGTAACTAAAGGAGTGCGAGAGAAAGAACCAGTGTGTTGCGAAGACAAGGATTTGTTCGACCAGTTCCAGTTGCTGTGACAACTGTACGTTCCGTTAGGGAGGCTGAGATTTAACTCAGAAGACCGCGTCTTCACCTTATTCCCCTTGAGCTAAGGACACCTAGTCCCCACCCAATCACTCTGGTAAGTCTTCAAGGTAGAGTTCCAAACCTTCACAGACTTTGTTCACAGGCAATCCACAATGACTCTTGGATGCTCAGAACGCGACGCCTAACCGGCTGGAGGATTCACAGTCCTCAAGTGTAACAAGTCTTCAGATCACGCGGACAGAAAGACTTCAGTGATGCCAAACACTCTTTGGGCTCTGGATGTTTTGGGCTTTGTCCTCACAAGGGTTTCTCTCTCAAAGACTTCGGAGGTGGGTTGCTCTCAAACGACAGAAGCCGTACTCTAACTCTGAGCGGCCACCAATATATGGTGTAGGGGGTGGGCTATTTATAGCGACTAGGCAACCCGACCTGATTTGTCCGAAATGACCCTGGGTCACTAAGGAACTAACACGTGTCACAACGGTCAGATTTCAAACACACGCGGGAGCTTGACTTGGGCTACAAGTTAAGCTGACTCATCCGACTCTGGATAAGATTTGCTCTCATTGTCTTCACTCGAAGACATAGGATTTGGTTGAGCATCACTTCAGTCACTCTGACTTTGTTCACTTGGACCACACTTAACAGTGCGGTGGTTCCTATGACTCAACAAAGAAGAAAAGGAAACAACGAAACAGCTAAGTCTTCGCGCTCCATAATCTTCACACAATGTCTTCTCTCGTCATAGTCTTCAATGTGAATATCTTCACGTACCACCATTGTCTTCAATGTCTTCATACATTTTTAGGGGTCATCTCCGGTAGGTAAACCGAATCTAGAGGGACCACTACCTGTGTTATCCTGCAATTCTCACAAACACATTAGTCCCTCAGCTAGGTTTGTCGTCAATACTCCAAAACCAACTAGGGGTGGCACTAGATGCACTTACAAGAAGCCATTTAAAAGGAACAATCCAGGATCATCCAGCTTGGACCGCATACTCGATCGTTTGTGTCAGATACACGGCACCCCCGATAAACCAGCCAATCACACCAACAGAACCTGTTGGGTTTTTAAACAGGCCGACAAGTTAAATGCCGAGAACAAGGAGAAGGGGTCGCAAAGCAAGGACGATGACGAGGAGCCCCGTCCACCGAACACAGGGGGACATAAGAAGTTTCCCCCTCAGGTCAAAACGGTGAACATGATATACGCTACCCATATCCCCAAGAGGGAGCGCAAGCGCGTGCTCAGGGACGTCTATGCAATAGAGCCAGTCGCCCCAAAGTTCAACCCATGGTCGTCCTGCCCGATGACCTTCGATCATAGGGACCATCCGACCAGTATCTGTCATGGCGGTTCAGCCGCACTGGTCCTCGACCCAATCATTGATGGATTCCATCTCTCGCGAGTACTCATGGACGGCGGCAGCAGCCTGAACCTGCTCTATCAGGATACAGTGCGCAAGATGGGCCTCGATCCCTCAGGGATCAAGCCCACAAATACTACCTTTAAAGGAGTCATACCAGGTGTAGAGGCCCGCTATACAGGCTCAATCACACCGGAGGTTGTCTTCGGATCTCCGGACAACTTCCGAAGCGAAGAGTTGAACTTCGATATCGTCCCCTTCCGCAGTGGCTATCACGCACTGCTTGGACGAACCGCATTTGCTCGATTCAATGCGGTGCCACACTATGCTTATCTCAAGCTCAAGATGCTCGGTCCACGCGGTGTCATAACAGTTAATGGAAACACAGAACGCTCCCTCCGTACCGAGGAGCACACCGCGGCCCTGGCAGCGGAAGTACAGAGCGGCCTTACCAAGCAGAATCTTAATTCAGCGGCCAAGCTCCTGGACACTGTCAAACGAATCCGGACTACTCCGTAGCATAAAATTCCGGCTCGTCAGGAGTTAGACTAGCAATCCGGCCTCCGTCTCCATCCCGGCCAAATGGCGGCATACGTACCACGCGTACATAACTACGCACTTAAAATACTATGGGCATAGACAGAGGCATAACTAGATCATGGCCCATAATACGGCTCAACCTCTCTTGGACACACATACTTTCACTTTTTCTTTTTTATCCTTTTCAGGTTTCTTTTCCACAGGCCCTTCCGGACGGCCTGATCATCGGTCCTTTCGAAGGATAGATATACCAAGACGGCAAGAAGCATCGACGTATACGGGAATCTCTAGGTGGTCTTTTTGACGATCACCCTACCTGTTTTCAGGACCCGCACGCAGCTCTCCCTTGGTCGTGGCATGTTAAATAGCCCTGTTGCTTATCACGCTACTTGTACAAATACGCTTTGACGTATTAATCAAACTATAATAGAAACAGTTTGCGGCCCAACTTCTGCGGCACTAGCTTACTACTTCATTTTTTCTTATTAATCTTATCAATTGCACCCGTACACTTTGGTACACCTTAATTCGCCAGGGGCTTCATTGCGCCCCATACTACGGCAACAAAGTCCGAACACTTTCTTACAGTATAGTTCGGCACCCTGAATTTTAGCATTATATGCATCGGCTCCGAATCATGTCTTCGGTCAATAGTTGGGTTGCCCGGCTCCTGTGCTTACTACCTTACGTTCCGCTATATCGGCTAGGGTAGTAAAGGGAGAACTACTGCGATTGTGTCCTGGTTTATCTGGATGAGCACCTTAGTAGAGAAAGCCGAAAACTGACTGTCATGATGCGGCGTGAGCCGGTCATCTATTCGGAGGTTACAAATCTTTTGCGATTTTTCCGCATTATGCGATGAATCGGTCTTTACCCGATCAGGTGTTTACAGCACCCTAGTTCGAACTCACGAATACTAGGGGCTGCCCCTAAAATTCTATTGTCAAACTCCTATGGCTAAGTGAGGGTGATAAAGCCACATAGTCCGTTTGCCTGGTTCGTTGCGCTAAACACCTCCTTCAAGGATCAAACCTTTGGATCAAGAGTGTTTAGATTTCATCCCGAACACCCCCGTACTACCTATGTGGGGGCTGAAGTCGACGAATGGCCAACTCTCAGATTTAATAAAAACGGCCGCACAGGAGGTGAAATTTCAAATAATAAACAAGCATTATATTACATAACGGCTTTGTTTCATAATACAGGATAGGATAACATGAATGTATTCATTCAAAAATAATGTCCATAGCACATTGCTCCGCTACAATGTGGGATCCCTCCAGGACATCATCAAAATACCGCTCGGGCGTGCGGTGCTCCTTGCCAGCGGGCGGTCCCTCGGTCGCGAGCTTGACAGCATTCATCTTCGCGCACTGCACCTTGACAGGAGTGAAGGCCATCCGCGCACCTTCAATGCAGATCGACCGCTTGATGACGTCAAGCCGGGGGCAGGCATTGACCAGCCGCTTCACAAGCCCGAAGTAGCTGCTGGGTATGGCTTCGGCAGGCCACAGCCGGATTATCAAATCCCTCATGGCCAGTTCGGCCACCCTATGCAGTTCGACCAGCTGTTTTAGCTGATCGCTAAAAGGCACCGGATGTTCCGGCGCAAGGTATTGCGACTAGAACAGCTTCTCCGTTGAGCTCCCCTCTTCGGCTCAGAAGAATTCTGCAGCGTCAGACACACTGCGCGGGGCAGATCCGCAAACACCCCTGGAGAACTCCAAATCCGGGTTAGTAAGAGATACCTCTTCTTCGCATATTTGTTTTGCATAATGAAGGCCCTACCCGCCGCGATTGTCTTGGACTCTTGGATTTCCTGGAGGGCGCCCTGGGCTTCAACCTGGGCCCCTTGTGCGCTTTGGCGGGCCTTATCAAGCTCGGACTCTTGATTCGCAATCTTGTGCTCCAAGGACTCGCATTTCTTCACGGCGTCCTGGAGTTCTTGCTGGACCTCCCCGACCCTGGCCTCGTGCTTTTCGCGGATGGATTGTTCCTCCGCCGCTCTCTACTGGGCTTCTGCCAGCGCAGCCTTGAGGGTCTCCACCTCGGTCGTAGCTACTACGACATATCATGATACTGTGATCAGCACAAAACAATTCATATCTTTCTAGATTTGAATAGGCCATTGCATACCTTGCTTATCCTCTAGCTGCTTTTTTACACGGCCGATCTCTTCCTCGGTCCGCTCCAAACTCTGCTTCAGTCCGGAGACTTCGGTAGCGTGGGAGGTCGCAGCCAGCAATGACGCCTGCTTATTCACATAGACATGTATGGTTAGTCTCTTGTGAAAATTATTTGATCCTCTGTCCAGCTTTTCTTTCTGAACACCGGACAGAGTCTCAGGGGCTACTGTCTATACTGTGACATTCCTTTTACATAATTGCGTTGCTTACCTCAAAGCCTGTTAGAAGGCTTGCGCAGGCTTTGGTCAGTCCGCAATTCGTGGACTGAATCTTCTCAATCACCATACCCATGAGGGCACGGTGTTCCTCAACAATGGAAGCACTTCGCAGCGCTTCCAGTAGAGTATCTGATGCCTCTGGTTGGACAGAGGTCATCGGCGGAATAGGCACACCTCCTTCTTTTAAAGGAGGCTGCTTGCCGGATTCCGGAGCCGTATAGGTCTCCAGGACTGTATTCGGCTGGGGGCCGAATTGGATATGGCCCCCATAACCAGTCTCCGTGGGGATTTGCTCCCCCATGTGTCCGGCAGCCGAGGTTTCACCCTCCGGCGCCGCCCTGGCGGCCTCCCGCGTCTCTCCTTGTCCTGGGATCCTTCGGGACAACACCTCGGTGTCATCCATGGCCCTGGGAGAGGAGGCTGCCGGAAGGGACCCGCTGTCCATCACCTTCGGGTCCAGCGAATTCCCCGAAGATGAGGATCGCTCAAGGACGTTACGAGCCGGACTGCAAGTGCATGATTGAGCATGTTAAAACTATGAAGTAAAGAGGCTGGATATATGAATGCATCAGGGTCTTTGAGTACTCATGATTCGGCCAGGGGCTTATCTCGGGGGCGCCGCTCTGGGCTGCTATCGATGTCCCACGTGGAGCTATCCGCGAGGGAGACTTTCCCCTTCTTGGACGCTTCGGCCTCCATATGCGTGGAGGCCACCCTCTTCTTCCTCCCCCCTCAGGGGGAGTTGCTTTGTTCCTCCTCCTCGTCATCGTCCTCGGCGGCGGAGGAGTGATTCTTGGTGTCTTCGGATGTCACGCCCGAAGCGCCCGTGCGGCGGAGGCCACTTCGGGTCTCCTTGGCCTTTTTCTTGGCCTTCTTCTCCGACGCCTGGTAGGGCGCCGGAACCATCATCTTCGTGAGAAGCGGGATGGCTGGTTCCTCGGGCAGCGGAGCCGGACACTGAATCCGCTCCGCCTTCTTTGTCCGGCCCTAAAAAAATAAATAGGGAGGCTTAGGCATCTTCCCTAAATAAGGAAGTACAGGATACACCTTGAAATGCGAAAGACTTACCGGACTGGCAGGATGGGCCAGGTCGTGCCCACGGTCCTTGGTCGTCTTCAACCATGTCTCATTGGCCTTGAAGAGCACCTTCCAGATATCTTCGTGCGTAGTTCCGAAGAACCGTTGCAACGTCTGGTGCTCGGCCGGATCGAACTCCCATAGATGGCAAGCCCGGCTCTGGCATGGAAGGATCCGGCGAACTAGCATCACCTGGATCACGTTGATGAGCTTGATGTTCTTGTCCACCATGCTCTGGATGCGCGTCTGCAGCGCTGTCAGCTCGTCCGACGAAGCCCAATTCAGGCCCTTCTCTAGCCAGGAGGTGAGCCGCATTGGGGCTCCGGACTTGAATTCGGGAGCCGCAGCCCAGGTGGTGTTGCGGGGCTGTGTGATATAGAACCACAATTGCTGCCACCCTTTGACGGTCTCCACGAAGGAGCCTTCGGGCCATGTGACGTTGGGCATCTTTCTCACCATGGCGCCTCTGCACTCTGCGTGCTGGCCACTCACAACCTTCGGCTTCACATTGAAGATCTTTAGCCACAATCCGAAGTGGGGTGGGATGCGGAGGAAAGCCTCGCACACGACAATAAATGCCGAGATGTTGAGGAAAGAATTTGGGGCTATATCATGGAAATCTAGCCCGTAGTAGAACATGAGTCCGCGGACGAATGGGTGGAGAGGAAATCCCAGCCCGCAGACGAAGTAAGGGATGAACACTACCCTCTCATGGGGCTCCGGGGTGGGGATGATCTGCCCCTTGGCCGGAAGCCAATGGGCGACTTCCTTGGACAAATACCCGGCCTCCCGGAGCTTGGTGATGTCCTTCTCCTTGATGGAGGAAACCATCCACTTGCCCTCCGCTCCGGATCCGAAAATGGCTGGAGTGCTTTTTTGAGGTGGAGAGGATGAGGACTTGGGCGCTGGAGCTCGAGAATGGGTAGAGAGAGAGAAGGCATGGGTGAAAAGGGTGAATTCTTATCCCCTTATAAAGGCAGCGAATATCAAGCGCCTCCCCGCTCGCCTTAAAACTCGCCTATTCCCCAAGGGTCGTGCAGATGGCGCGGTTGGGTTACCCACGCCCGTATTGATGAGAATCTCGTAATAAGGGGACATGATCTCTGCTTCGACAAGACGTGCCAATAAAACCGCATCTTGAAACATGGAGCGGGAGGCTAAAAAACGGTTCGAAATAATGACCGGGTGGTGACATAATGTCATGCTACAAAAAGTTGTCAGTAGATTGGACTCGTGAAATATTATACTCTCTATGGTTGTGTGTGGTATTTATTTTGCAGAGCCGGACATGTTTCCTGTATTCGGAGGCTGCTTTGGAGTATTCGGAGGAGGAACCCGCCTTGCAATGCCGAAGACAATTTGCGCGCCAGACACATCGTCATTGAAGCCTGGTTCAGGGGCTACTGAGGGAGTCCTGGATTAAGGGGTCCTCAGGCATCCGGACTGTGTAACGTGGGCCGGACTGATGGGTCGTGAAGATACGAGACAGAAGACTCTCACCCGTGTCCAGATGGGACTCTCCTTGGTGTGGACGGCAAGCCTGGCGTTCGGATATGAAGATTCCTTTCTCTGTAACCGACTTTGTACAACCCTAGTCCCCTCTGGTGTCTATATAAACCGGAGGGTTTAGTCCGTAGAGGCAATCATAATCATATAGGCTAGACTTCTAGGGTTCTAGCCATTACGATCTCGTGGTAGATCAACTCTTGTAATACTCATATTCATCAAGATCAATCAAGAAGGAAGTAGGGTATTACCTCCATAGAGAGGGCCCCAACCTGGGTAAACATCGTGTCCCCTGTCTCCTGTTACCATCGACCTTAGACGCACAGTTCGGGACCTCCTACCCGAGATCCGCCGGTTCGACACCGACAGAGATGACAATCCGGCTTTGCGCCCATTTCAACCCCAGTCCTTGTGGTAGGGTTCGGGGCCGGATTAGCCTGTGTAGGGCCGGCCAACTCTCCGGATACAGTCCGGCGTATGCTCCTCCTACAATATGGCACAGCAGGAAATGTCATAGTCCAGTCTACCCACTGAGTGCATGTAAAAAAAATTATACCTCTTTGATGAAGGAGAAAGCCCGGCAGCGTCATTGTTTTCTTTTCTTTTCAAAGACTTGCCCTGCGCAAGCGTTGTCTTCTTAGAGGACGCCTTTGCCGCAGTTCGATGGGACGAGCGTCGCCCCTTGGGTGCATGATACAATGCGGTGGGTGAGGCGCAAGGGGAAAACTCTTTTTGAAGGGATGCCTCCTGAGTACTTACATGGGAGGAGGGAAGAAGGCCGGGGTAATCGTCTATAATGGCTACCTCCGTGCCATCGTAGCTCGTCTGATAAAAGACTCCCTCCTTGAGTTCCATAAATATATCCGGATCTTCCTGAAATCCGGGATCTAGGTCTCGAATATGGTCCTCCGGCTGCCAAGCGGGGCTATAGATCCCCGCGACGACTTTTCGCCATTCTTGTTAGAGGTAGCCGGATTAAGTTCGACTAAACATACCTTAGAAAAGATTGAGCGAGGCCTATGATAAAAAACTTACCCAATCAATGGGGTTATACATGGAGAAACCTTCTCGGCATTTAAGGCGAGTGAAGTCTTCCTTCTCCCCTTTGAAAAGATCAGCCAACATGGCGACCAAGGCGGCAAAATTGTCCGGACCCTTGCGCCCACAGTGTGATGCGTCGTCCTCCCCGTTGTAATGCCACATGGGGAGCCCTCTGGATTGGAGTGGCTGAATGCATCGCGTTATGGAAATCGCCATTACCTCAATTATGGACAGTCCGGAGTGGGCGAGTATTCTGATCTTGCTCACTAGCCTCTTAATCTCCGCACTGTCTTCTTCCTCGAGGCTTCGGGGGCGCGAGGAAGAGCTAGGAGCGCCAGCCATGTTTGGATGGTTTCCTATGGCAAGCTCTAAGGATTTTTCACCTAATGAGGAATGGCATTTGAGATTCAATCTCTTTAAATAGACGCCTTCCCTACGTGGTCAAGGGGTTATCTGTAAAAGTACCTGGACCCTTCGTATTCGTTTGACACGTGGAAGTCGAGGCGACGGCAGCACAGAAGCTGCAGGATATGGTATTTAATGTAAAAGCCGAACTATGCGATGTACGATGGAGAACCCGCCTTGCAAAGCCGAAGACACGAAGCCAGATACAACATCGTCATTGAAGGCAAGTTCGGGGGCTACTGAGGGAGTCCTGGATTATGGGGTCCTCAGGGAGCCGGCCTATGTGACATGGGCCAGACTGATGGGCCGTGAAGATACAAGATAGAAGGCCTTCTCCCGTGTCCCGATGGGACTCTCCTTTGCGTGGATGGCAAGCTTGGCGTCCGGATGTGTAGTTTCCTTCCTCTGTAAACCGACTTTGTACAACCCTAATCCCCTCTGGTGCCTATATAAATCGGAGGGTTTAGTCCGTAGAGGCTATCGCAAAACATACGCGCTAGACATCTAGGGTTTAGCCATTACGATCTCGAGGAAGATCAACTCTTGTAACCCCTATACTCATCAAAGTCAATCAAGCAGGAAGTAGGGTATTACCTCCATCAAGAGGGCCCGAAACTGGGTAAACATCGTGTCCCCCGCCTCCTGTTACCTTTGATCCTTAGACGCACAGTTCGGGACCCCCTACCCGAGATCTGTCGGTTTTAACACTGACGGGGATTGATCCCACTAGACGGAAACGTGGAAGACGGTCCGAAGGCGGCGGCCCTCCGCTGCCTATTTGTCGCCTGAGAGAGAGAGAGAGAGAGAGATAGAGAGAGAGAGAGAGGAGGCGCGTGAATGGGTATCGGGAGAGCAACCTCCCCCTGCCCCGACTCATAACCCCCCGCTCAAACTCACCACGCGGTAGTACCATGGAGCCAGGCGGTAGTACCGCGCCGGCAAAAACAGGTAGGAGCAGAGAAGAAAAGTGGCTTATGCAAACGAAACAACCAAGAAGAACTCGAGAGAGACAAGACAAGGAACCACAACAACCAGTAGACACACCCAAAGCACAAAAGCGAAGGGAACAAGAAGCACTCAAGAAGGGATTCAAACACACACAAAGACCTCAAGGCTAAAACAAGAACAAACGATCCCGAGGAGAAGCCTCTCAAGGAGAGGGCGGTGGCCGAAGCCACCTATGTTTGATTCAATTGGTATGGCACCATGAAGATTTTAACCTTGGGCCCATGACCAAAACTCATCTTTGAAGCACAAGTACCATCAAAAATGGCTAATGTGAAAGACTTGATCGATTTACGCATAATGGGGGGAGGGAGAGTGCATTGAGGGAACAACACTCCCCCTATGTCCATGCCTACATCTGGAACAAGATATAATGATGAGTGTGGTCGAGTGTGCCTAGATTCAAGCCACATTGCTCGAATCAATGATATTTAGCTCATGCCTTAAATCGCAAAATCTTGCTTCATCTAGAGGCTTGGTGAAAATATCCACTAGTTGCTATGTTGGGTGTTGATGTAGATGATCTCAATATCTCCATGCTTGATGTGATCCTGAATGAAATGATGAAAATCTCAATATGCTTTGTCTTGCTATGTTGCACCGGATTGTGAGAGATCTTGATAGCACTTTCATTGTCACATAGAAGAGGCACTTTGTCACACGTGACACCGTAATCCTTTAAAGTTTGCCTCGTCCATTGTAATTGAGCACAACAACTTGTGGCGGCTACATAGTCGGCCTCTCCACACAATCTTCCGCCCAATCCGAGTCCGAGTAACCCATGAGATCAAAACTTGCTACTTTGGGGGTACCATAAGCCAAAGTTTGGGGTATGAGCGAAATATCAAAAGATTCGCTTGACCGCCATAAAATGGCTTTCCTTAGGTGCGGCTTGAGATGGTGCACAAATTCCCACACTCAACATGATATCATGTCTAGATGCACAAAGTAAAGGAAGGATCCAATCATGGAGCGATATACCTTTTGATCCACCGCTTTACCATTGGGATCACTGTCAAGCTTGCATTTGGTGGGCATGGGGAATTTGACGGGCCTGACATCATCTAGCTTGAATCTCTTGAGCATGTCTTGGGTATACTTGGCTTGGTTGATGAAAGTTCCTTCTCTTCTTTGCTTGACTTCGAACCCAAGAAAGAACTTCAACTCTCCCATCATAGACATCTCAAGCTTCTCAGTCATTAGTGCGGCAAACTCATCATTGAAAAATTTGTTAGGAGAACCAAATATAATATCATCAACATATAGTTGGCATATGAACAAATCCCCTTTGACCCTCTTAGTAAAAAGAGTGGGACCAATTTTCCCAATTTCAAACCCACGAACCTGCAACAACTCAGTAAGGTGCTCATACCACGCACGTGGGGCTTGTTTAAGGCCATATAGTGCCTTTTTGAGTTTGTATACATGATTGGGGAGCTTGGGATCCTCTAATCCCGGAGGTTGTTTGACATATACCAACTCATCCAAAGGACCATTAAGAAGTGCACTTTTCACATCCATTTGTTGCAACTTAAAATCATGATGACATGCATATGCAAGCAACATGCGATTAGATTCAAGACGAGCAACAGGGGCAAAGGTTTCACCGTAGTCCATACCCTCGACTTGGGAGTAGCCTTGTGCCACCAATCTTGCCTTGTTTAGAACAGCCACACCGTTTGCATCTTGCTTGTTATTGAAGATCCATTTGGTCCCAATGACATTGTGTTCCTCCGTTGGCCTTGGCACTAACTCCCAAACTTGGTTGCGCTCGAAGTTGTTGAGTTCATCATGCATGGCTTCAAGCCAATCCTCATCATCGAGCGCCTCATGTACCTTTTGGGGTTCAACACACGAAACAAATGCGTGATGCTCACAAAATTTTGACAATTGTCTACGAGTAGTTACCCCTTTTCTCAAGCTGCGAAGCACATTCTCCATGACATCTTGTTGACGCTCGAGCTTGGAAGCCACCTTGGCAACATGGTGCTCCAAAAGTTCCCCGATGGGCTCATCTTGAGCACCATCTTGAGTTTGCTCTTGATCTTGAGCACCGTCTTGAGCTTTCTCTTGATCTTGAGCGAGCTCGGAGACATGACCTTGATCTTGGGCATCATATGGTGCATTACCATCTCCATGGGGTTGATCTTGCCCTTGATCATGCTCATAGGGTTGAGGGCCTTCACTTTGCTCGGAAGCGTGTGGGTGTAGCGTAGGTGATGACTCCACTTGAGTAGATCATTGTCCTTCTCCTTCGGCCACAAGGGGTTCCTCAATGGGGAGTATTTGACCAATTCCCATTCTTCTTATGGCTTGGGGAGAAATTTCATCACCTACATCACAAAGACCACTTTGCTCCACTTGGGAGCCGTTATTTTCATCAAAATACATGTTACACGTCTCCTCAATGAGTCCGGTGGACTTATTGAAGACACGGTAAGCATGAGAGTTTGTAGCATAACCAACAAATATGCCCTCTTGAGCTCTAGGTCCGAATTTAGACAAACGAACATCTTTCTTGAGGATGAAAACACTTACAACCAAACACCCGGAAGTACTTGAGGTTGGGCTTGTTGCCGGTAAGTATCTCATATGGAGTCTTGTTCAAGCCTTTGCATAGGTAGAGCCTATTGGATGCATGGCATGCGGTGTTGATGGCTTCGGCCCAAAAGTTGTACGGAGATTTGAACTCCGCCATCATAGTCCTTGCTGCATCCATCAACGTCCGGTTCTTCCTCTCCGCCACACCATTTTGTTGAGGGGTATAGGGTGCGGCATATTGGTGCTTGATCCCCTCATCACCAAGAAACACATCCAAGGTGTAGTTCTTGAACTCGGTGCCATTGTCACTTCTTATAATCAAAATCTTTGGTCCATGTTGATGTTGAGCTTCATTTGCAAAGTTGATGATGGTTTGTTGAATCTCACTCTTCCTCTTGAAGAAGTATACCCATGTATATCTTGAGTAGTCATCCACAATTACCAAGCAATATTTTCTTCCACCAAGACTATCAAAGGATGGAGGACCAAAGAGATCCATGTGAAGAAGCTCCAAGGGCCTCTTCGAGTAGATGATAGTTGAGGGTCAGTGAGCCATTTCATGAAGCTTTCCTTCGATACAAGCACTGCAAGCACGGTCTTTGGCAAAACTAACATTTGTTAGTCCACGGAGGTGATCCCCTTTGAGGAGACTTTGCAAAGATCTCATATTGACATGGGCTAGTTGGCGATGCCAAAGCCAACCCACATCAACTTTAGCCATTAGGCAAGTCGCGGTCTTAGTGGGTCGCTCCGTTCACCACATAGAGACCGTTCTCGGCATGCCCAACAAAGGCTACTTTAAGTGTCTTGCTCCACAAAAGGGCCACGATATCAAGATCAAAGAATGTTGCAAGGCCCATAAGCGCAAGTTGACGAATGTAAAGCAAATTGTATGCAAGGGACTCAACAAGCATGACCTTCTCAATAGATAAATCTTGAGAGATGACCACCTTGCCAAGTCCCAATACCTTAGATGCCGACGCATCACCGAATTGGACATGGGTGGGCATAGATGGAATTTGATGCACATCCACCACCAAGTCCTTGGTCCAGGTCATATGATTTGTTGCTCCACTATCAAGCAACCATGACACTCCATCGGAAACATACTCCTACAAGAGATCAATGCTTGGATTTAGGTACCCATTCTTGAATGGGTCCTTTTGTAGCGATCCGACCTCAGACGGTCAAATCTCTGTGCATAGATGTCATCCCTGGATCGGTAATGCTGACACACACAGTACTTGAAGGATTTATAGCAGAGTGCAATCACACACTTATTACATCGAATGTCTCAAAAGAGAACTTATTACAATAATATGGCTTAAGGCCATCTAGATAAGATAACAGCGGAAGGCTTCAAAGGTAAAGTGAGTCCATCAAATCCAACGGCATAGCTGAGTGCACGACAACAACCTAGCGCACCTTACTCTTTGTCTGAAAAGTCTGCAACATGATATGTTGCAGCCCGAAAATGGGTCAGCACATGGAATATGCAGGCAAAATAACACTGTAGAGCAAAGAACAATATGACAGCTATCACTACATGCAAATATGGCTGGTGGAGGCTCTAAGTTTATTTTTGCATAAAGCGAGTTTTCCTACAACAAAGGAATATGTTTTATTTAACTATCATGGTGGTTGACAAACATTGAGAAGGTTCTTCCAACTCAATCCCAATTAAGCAGTATTAATAACCAAACAAATTAATTTAGAGTGATGAGATCAAATCAATAATTCAAGTACCAGATACTCAAGATGTCCATAACTGGGGACACGGCTAATCATGATTAGTTTATACACTCTGCAGAGGTTTGCGCACTCTTCCCCACAAGAATCGATCTCCTCCGTTAGATTTCTCGCACTGCATGTTGTTTGAGCAACGGATGACCGAGACACAGTATTTCAGAAGCACTAACTCTTTACTCTGGGTAGACAGTACCACCTACATCCCCTACATCTGCTAGCCTACCACTGAAAGAGGTCACGCGACATACTCAACTATGCCAGAGCCCATAATGGCTTGTGGCTGCACACGGAAGTTTCCAGCATGAATAATCTTATGATCCCTTTGAGCATGGGTGGCGAACCTTAGGATGATCACACGGGTACTCCGGGATATCCTAGGACAACACTGGATTCTCCAAGTGCCCGCAACCAATCCACCCAGACGTGTATTTAAGTAGCCACCTTAAGTTAACCATTAAATTAACAATCTCACATCTGTCATGGATACACTCAAACCCAGTCCACGTCTACTACCATAGCATAGCAGTATAAGCATAACGTAGAAGAAACTCCCAAGGGTTTGATAATAAAAGGGCAATAGGTTCTACCTCATCATCTACTTCCCAATACCCACAAGTTAATCACATCCTAGTCAGGCAGTGTTTGAGGATTGTAACTAATGCATAAAAACTGGGTAATAAAGAAGTCTGATCAATGTGTTACTTGCCTTGCTGACGATCTGCAAACTCTAGTGACTCGTAGTAGCACGCTTCGCACTCCGGGAATTCTATTGCAAACAAACAATAGCATACATAAGAACTCAAGAATAGATGCACAGGTAAAACTCAAATAAAAAGATCCAAACTGAAAGTTCAACTGAAGAGCTTCGATTTGCAAAAAGAATCAATCGAATCAGAGCTACGAAACTCAAACTACGATCAAAAGAACTTCGAATTCAAATCTGCTTGAAACCAAATTTTAAATTGTCAAAACCATGTTCAAGTTGATTAACTAGAAAGAGGGGTTCGAGATGAAGATTTTGGCATTGGTTTCACTGGATTTGGACGAACGGTTAAAAAGTTGCGAGGGTTTGAAGATTAGGGGCTAATCTGCGATAAAAATAACGGGGATAGGTCCCTGGCGAAAGTAAAACAGAAAAGAAAAATCTATCGGACGAACGTCCGCTAACAGAGACTAACGAACGGATTCGTTCGTTTCAGAAACTAATCTGACGAACGTTCGCTAATTAGCGAACTCAGAAAAAAAAAGATGATCTAAACCGGCGAAACCGAGAAAAACCGAACCGATCTACTTGAAATAAACCAGATCTAGGGTTTATAAGAAAACTGAAATGGACCGGAACAAAACCGGTGGCGGCGGCGGGTCAACGACGACGGTGGGCGGCGGCTCCGGTGAGCGGGGCGGCTCGGCGAGGCGGCGGCGTCGGCGCGGGGTGGCGGCTACACGGCGACGGCGGCAGCGGCAGTAGCAGCAGCGGAGGGGTGTGGTGCGGCTGCGGCGGCGGTGCGGCGCGGGCGGCGGTGCTGGTGCGGCGGGACGAGGAGGAGAGGCCGGCGGGGCGGGCTATTTAAAGGGGGTCGGGGGGATCCGACTTGGCCAAGGGGCCAAGCGGCGGCGGCGGCGCGGTCTCGGACTCCCGCCGGAGTCCGACGCGGGCACGACTCGGGGAGGGGAAGGCGGTGGCGGCTGGGCCGTGGCCTGGCGCTAGCTCGGCCGGCCCAGTTCGGCCGTGATTTTTTTTAAATAAATTCCGCTGAAAGAACAATCCTAAATAAATATAAAAAAATTCTAAAAATGCCAAAAACAATTTCATCGTCTAAATAGAATATTTAGAACAAGGTGAACATTTTTCTGGCCTAACAATGCAATTTTGAAAAATGCATATTTTTTCTAATTCAAATAAATCTCGAGTAAAATCCAAATAAAATATTTATTTGATTCTAACATTTTTCCTCCAATTTCTTTTATTCTGGAGAAGTCATTTTATCTCCTCTCTTTTATTTTTAATATTGCAAATATTTCGGAGAGAAAACTATTAAAACCAAAATGATCCTATTTTCAAATTCGAGAAAAATTCAAATATGAAAATAACGAAATCCCCAACTCTCTCCGTGTGTCCTTGAGTTGCTTAAGATTTCAAGAAATGAAATGCAAATAAAATATGATATGCATTATGATGACCTATGTATAACATCCAAATTGAAAATTGGGATGTTAGAAACCTACCCCCCTTAAGATGAATCTCGCCCTCGAGATTCAGGTTGGCTAGAAAATAGGTGTGGGTGGTCTTTCCGTAGATCTTCCTCTCGTTCCCATGTGGATTCATCCTCGGTATGGTGGCTCCACTGAACTTTGCAAAACTTGATAACCTTGCTGCGTGTGACTCGGCTGGCAAACTCGAGAATCTTGACAGGTTTCTGCTCATAGGTCAGATCACTGTCCAACTGAATTGCTCCTAGGGGCACTGTATCTCGTAGAGGAATATCGGCCATCTCTGCGTGGCACTTCTTCAACTGGGAAACTTGAAACACATCATGGACTCCTGACAACCCTTCGGGTAATTCCAACTTGTAGGCCACTTCTCCCATACGCTCCAAAACTCGGTACGGTCCTACAAATCTCGGGGCTAACTTTCCCTTGACTCCAAAGCATTTAACTCCTCGCAGAGGTGACACACGAAGATATGCTCTGTCTCCGATTTCATAAACTACCTCCTTGCGTTTTGAGTCTGCATAACTCTTCTGCCTGGACTGAGCTACCTTCAGTCCATCTCGAATCAACTTAACCTTCTCTTC
Source organism: Aegilops tauschii subsp. strangulata (assembly GCF_002575655.3). Lineage (NCBI taxonomy): Eukaryota > Viridiplantae > Streptophyta > Magnoliopsida > Poales > Poaceae > Aegilops > Aegilops tauschii. The sequence continues at coordinate 433,629,996 of NC_053040.3, read as the reverse complement.
AGACTCTTTGATTGAATCTGGTCCAAACAACTGATGGTCTCCAACTTCATCCCACATTAACGGTGTCCTGCACCTTCTTCCATACAAAGCTTCGAAAGGTGCCATCTTCAAGCTGGCTTGGTAACTATTGTTGTATGAGAACTCTGCGTACGGCAAATTATCATCCCAACTAGATCCATAATCTAGCGCACAAGCTCTCAACATGTCCTCCAAAATCTGATTTACTCTCTCAGTCTGTCCATCTGTCCGTGGATGAAAAGTTGTACTGAACTCTAGCCTGGTACCCAAAGTCTGGTGCAGCTGATGCCAAAACTTTGAAGTAAACTGAGTCCCTCTATCTGATACGATGGTCCTCGGAACTCCATGCAGACATACGATCCTGGGCATATATATCTTGGCCAACTTCGCACTTGTATAGGTGGTTTTCACTGGGATAAAGTGAGCCACTTTGGTCAAACGATCCACTACTACCCAGATTGAATCATATCCCGATCGAGTCCTGGGTAATCCGGTGATAAAATCCATGCCAAGCTTGTCCCACTTCCATTCGGGTATCGGCATAGGATGCAGTAATCCTGCTGGCTTCTGATGCTCTGCCTTCACTCTCTGGCATACATCACATATGGCTACATACTCGGCAATATCCTTCTTCATACCAGTCCACCAGAAATGCTCCTTTAAATCCAAATACATCTTGGTGTTTCTGGGGTGTATCGAGTATGGCGAGTCATGGGCCTCCTGAAGTATTAACTTCATGATCTCTTCATTATTGGGTACATAAACACGGTCCTCAAACCATAAAGTGTCCTGCTCATCCTCATGAAAACCTTTGGCTTTTCCTTTGCTCATCTTCTCCTTTATCTCAGCAATCTCCTTATCATCCTTCTGAGCTTCACGAATCTTTCCCAATAATGTTGATTGAATCTCCATTGCTGCAAAAAAACCTCTAGGGACTATCTCCAAACAAAGCTCCCTGAGATATTCGGCTAACTCCTTTGGTAATCCTCCGCTTACGAGGGTATTGACATAACTCTTCCGTCTCAAAGCATCTCCTACGACATTGGCCTTTCCTGGATGATAGTGTAGCTTCATATCATAATCCTTTATAAGTTCCAGCCATCTCCTCTCTCTGAGATTCAGCTTCTTCTGCGTGAAGATATACTTCAAACTCTTATGATCCGTGTACACATCACAACGGTTTCCAATAAGAAAGTGTCTCCAGGTCTTGAGTGCATGTACTACAGCTGCTAACTCCAAATCATGCGTGGCATAATTCAACTCATGCAGTCGAAGCTGACGTGAGGCATATGAAACAACTCTTCCTTCTTGCATAAGTACTCCTCCAAGTCCTAAGAGAGAGGCGTCGCAATACACTTGGAAATCCTTGCGTATATCCGGCAGAATCAGCACTGGGGCAGTAACCAAACGTTTCTTCAACTCCTGGAAACTTGCCTCACATTCATCTATCCATTTAAACTTGGGATTTTTACATCTGTGCCATGTTCCTTAGCTCTACTCATTCATCCCCGCGCTCTTAACTTTTGCTCAATTTTCCCCACTCCCTTGCCAGAAACCCTCATAACTGGGCACAACAGACGTTGCCTTCGGGTCAAAGGCTTGACCGTTAACTCTGACTAGTGGGGCCACGCTGGACTGTGCCGCGTTGGGTGGTGTCGCTGTTCGACCATTGGGCCGTGGTTTCGTTGGGCCGTCCCTTGCATTAAACGTCTGCGCGCGCCGCCAGGACAGAAGCCTGCTATGCATGCACCCAGCAAACCCTGCCTGCATGCATCGATCGAGCCTGCATGCGCTGATGCCATGTAGCTTAAATAGCCGTAGTGCTACGTGTTATTTGGCCGTGGCAATAACGGGGTCAAATGTGAAGTTAGTAGCCCGTTTTCAAACCCATCGCAGCATCGGGAGTGTACACATGTGGGAAACGGTGGTTTGAAAAGAAGAAGTAAAAGAAGCTAATTGCACGCATGGGAATCCGCGATCATACCCTATATTATATGAACAAAAAGAGACAATTTTTGAAGAGCTTGTGGCCATTTTGAATGATAAAAATAAAATTGGCCCTTAAAATTTTGGTCATTTTGCATGATAAAAAGAGATAGAGGGCTTGTGGCCATTATACAAATGCAAAATGACCCATCTTTTGATAGTTTGTGGCCATTTTACATGATAAAAATACTTTAGCCCTTATAAATTTGGTCATTTTACATTTGGATAGAACAAAAAGAACGATGCAAAAAAAAAAACAGAGCAAACGATGCAAAAAATGACGCAAAAATACAAAGCCAACATGTTCACAAAAAACAGAGCAAACGATGCAAAAAAACGACGCAATTCGACGGCCCAGAGCTTGGTTTCCTTTTCGGCCCAATAACAATGTTTTCTTTCACAGAGTCAGTGGTGGGCGAGCAGCCGAGCACAACCAATAGGATTGCCTCTCGCGGATCACCCCATGATCCAACGATGCAGAGCCGTCCTTGTGATCCAACGGCGCGGAGCCTGCACACGGCCAGCCCACCTAGTTCCTTCTAGAAGGCCAGATCTGAGGGTTGTGGCTTGGCGCGAGGGTATCTTCGGACGGCTGACGTTGGGAGCTAGGGTTAGGCGAAACCCCGCGGGGTTTTGAGCTGGTCAACGGGGTTTCGAAGGCTTTGACTGAGCATAACTAATTCAAAAAAAATCGTAAAAATATGAAACCTTCGCCGTTCGTCGTTTTATAAGACAAACTAACGGGAAAAAATACTAAACTTGGTCTATGGTCATTTTCATGAAAAAACCCTAGCTGGCACGATCGAGGTCAAATGAGCACCATTAATTTTAAAAAAATCAAAAAAATATAAAACCTGCGCACAATGTTGTCTTATGTGACATGTTACCAACCAAAAATCATAAACTTTCTCTATGGTCATTTTCATGAGAAAACCTTCACACATATGAGCTATCATGTACTTGATTTCATAGAGTTCAAGGAGAGGAGGTGGTGTTACCTTCTGTTTTTGAAAAATTAAAAAAAATCAAAAAAATCAAAAAATAGTGAGACTTCGAATCTACACTATGGAAAGTGAATATGTGTTATTAAAAAAACATTTGGCTCATTTAGAGTAGGTTCAAAAAAACTTGATTACAAATGGGTTGTTTACCCTAGCCTGGGAGCTCATTTGGAGGACATTTTCTCAAATTCAAATTTATTTGACCTCCTCTAAATCACTTCAAATTTGCGCCCCAAATGCGTCGGCGCGGACGTCGAATGGACGCCACCCGCGCCTTCTCGATGTCCACCGCATCCCCACCTGGCGGCCGCCCACTTGCTATCAGCTTAATTTATGACCACGGGCCCACGCGTCAGCGACGGCGGTCTCCCTTTTTTAAGCCGACCGTGAAGCGGGGCCATCCTCATCCAAACTCGCCGTCCCCATCTATGCACGCTCGCTCCCCCCGTCGCTGGCAAACCCTAGCAAAAACCCTAGCCAAATCGGGCTCTTCTCCGGCGCCGGCAGCAGCAAGTCCAAGGGCAAGGCCCCCGCCGTCCCTTTCCCCTCTGAGTTCGTACCGCCTCCGCCGGCGCCGGCTCGCTGGCAGAGGCAGCGCGTGAATGTGCCAGTGCACCAGACGGAGTGGCACTGGCAGCACCGCCAGCCTCTGCCGTACCCCGACATCACCCTGCCGCACGACTGGCATCTGGATCCAGATAGGATCCCAGTGCCGGCGGCACCGCGGACGGCTAGGGCTCACACGGAGGAGGTGCGGCGCCGGCGGGCAATGCTGACGCCGAAGCAGTGCCGCGACGCCACCTACGCCACCGACTCGCCTAACTGGGCGAGGTGGTTCGCCTTCGACCACGAGGAGGCGAGGCGACGCGGCGTGCGAGAGGTCGACCGCAGCGTGCTGCCGCCCCCGCTCGTCGTCCGGGAGGAAGACCAGGCGGCGGAGGCCGCCTACCAGGCGGCCCTTGAGGCGGTCTACCGCGAGGCAAGGAGGACGAGCGGCGCTGGGTGGAGGCGGTGGAGGAAGAGGAGGCTCGCTACGAGGCGGCCATGGCGTAGGCCCTCGCCCTCTCCGCGGCCGGCGATTGCGTCGTGTCGCCGGTGGCCCCAACGTCCCCTCCCCGACGGCTCGTCAAGGACAACCCCATCGCGCGCTTCTCCTGGACGGGAGTGGTGCGTGAGTGGGTGTCCGCGCCACCGGTTTAGATGGGGGCGACCCCGGAGCAGGAGGCGGCATACCTCGAGATGTGGCGCAAGCGACGGCTCGCCGAGGAGCGCTGTCGCGGTGAGTACGAGGAGATGCTCGAGCGCGACCTCGAGGAGGAGGTGCGCCAAGCCGCGGCTGCACAGGCGGCCGCACAGCCCCCCGCGCCGGCACTGCTCCCGCCGGAACAGCTGCCCGCGGCCGACATCGCCGCCTCCTGGAACACGTTGTTCCCCTGGGCCGGCCCTGCGCCGACGCTCATCGACCTCACCCACCCCGAGGACGACGACGACGACGCCTAGGGCGCGCTGGGCAGCTCGTCGCCTCATAGTTAGGTTGTTTTTAATTTCTTTTAATGCTAATGTGGACGCGTGGACTCTCGCCGGCCTTCCTAAGGCCGGCTTTAATGTTTAATTAAGTTGATTTTATTTCAAATATGCATGCACAGTTTTTTTGTCGGCGCCGTTAAAATGGGTCGGGCCAGCGTTGGGCGCACGAGCCGACCCAAACACGTTGGGCGCAGCTAGGGGATTTGGGGAAAATGGTAGGGGCGATGGAGGTGGTTGCCCTCTTTATTTGATGTGCTACCCCACGACCGCGATCTTGCATGCGCCCACGTATACGCGGCCCCACTCGTTAGCTAACAGTCAAAGCCTTTGACCCGACGGCAACGTCCGTTGTGCCCAGTTATGAGGGTTTCTGGCAAGGGAGTGGGGAAAAGTGAGCACAAGTTAAGAGCGCAGGGATGAATGAGTAGAGCTAAGGAACCAGGGGCACAGAAATAAAAATCCCTTTAAACTTAGTGTCCTTCTTCAATAACTCCGTCATGGGTTTCGCAATTTTGGAAAAAATCACAATGAATCTCCGGTAATATCCTGCAATTCCAGAAAATTACGGATCTCTCCAACTGAGTTGGGTGCCAACCACTCAGTGGCTGACTGAACCTTAGTAGGGTCTACTGCTATACCTTCTCCTAATATAACGTGTCCAAGAAATCCAACTTCCTTCAACCAAAACTCACATTTGCTGAACTTGGCATATAACTGATGTTCCCTGAGCTTCTCTAGAACTAATCGCAAATGCTCCTTGTGTTCCTCTTCATTCTTCGAGTATACCAAAATATCATCAATGAACACCACGACAAACTTATCCAAGAACTCCATGAACACCTTGTTCATCATACTCATACAATAGGCAGGGGCATTAGTCAATCCAAATGACATAACTGTGTACTCATACAGCCCATACCTGGTGGTAAAAGCTATCTTAGGTATATCCTGTTCTCGGATCTTCAGCTGGTGGTATCCTGATCGTAGATCGATCTTGGAGAATACTTTAGCTCTTTGCAGCTGGTCAAACAAACCATTGATCATCGGTAGTGGGTACTTGTTCTTGATCGTCACTTCATTCAATGCACGGTAATCAACAACCATTCTCAAAGATCCATCCTTCTTCTCAACCAAAAGCACTGGGGCTCCCCACGGTGATGAACTTCGTCGAATGTAACCTTTCTCCAATAACTCCTTAATCTGCTTCTTAATCTCCTCCAGGTCATTTGCGGCATCCGCTATGGTCTCTTCGATATCGGTCCGGTGCCTAGCAACAGCTCTATCAAAAACTCAATGTCTCGATCCGGCGGCATGCCTGGTAGTTCCTCCGGAAATACATCTGGATAATCCTTCACTACAGGCACTTACTCCTGAACAACTCCTGAGAGGAAATTTACTTGGGTTCTCCTTGGCGCATGCCTGGATACATACTTAATCCTTTTTCCCTCCGGGGTGGTGAGCAGAATTGACTTACTAGCACAGTCAATGTTTCCTCCATACTTCGATAGCCAATCCATGCCTAGTATTATATCCAATCCTTGTGACTCCTAAATTATTAGGTCTGAGGGGAAAACATGGCTACCAATGGTTAAGGGTAACCGATCACACCATCGGCTGGCCATATACTCTGCTCCTGGCGAGCTTACTAACATGGGTGACCTAAGGGCTAAGTTGGGTAGCTTATACTTGTCAACAAATCCCCTTGAAATATATGAATGCGATGCACCAGTATCAAAAAGAACGAGTGCAGTAAATGACTTAACCATTAACTTACCAATCACTGCATCTGGCTGATCTTCAACCTCCTCCACGTTGACGTGGTTCACCTGACCTCTGGTTAAGGGATTGGGTTTCTTCCCAGAGCTTCCATTGCCATTTCCATTCTTTGCTTCAGAACACTCGGTGGCGTAGTGTCCAGTCTTCCCGCACTTGAAACAAGTAATGTGACTTAGATCCTTCTTGGCGGGCGTTGCTGGGTTGGAACGGTTCTGGCTGCTGCTTGCTCCATTTCCATTCCCATTCTTGGGGCCACTATGATTATGCGAACTTCCTCCATTGTGAGTGTGGCCTCCATGGTTGTGGTGGGTGTGTCCTCCCGAGTTCGGGGTAAAACGAGGTCTCTGTTGAGCTCCTGAATTGTACTTCCCTTATCCATACTTCCTTTTGGGTCTCTCAATCTGCTGCTGCTTCCCTTCAATCATAAGCGCCCTGTCTACCAACTCCTGGTAATTTGCAAATGTTGCCACCATCAACTGCATGCTTAGTTCATCATTCAGCCCTTCCATAAACTTCTCCTGCTTCGCGGCGTCTGTGGCCACATCATCTGGGGCATAGCGAGCTAACTTGCTGAACTCATCCATGTACTGCCCCACAGTACGATTTGCCTGGCGTAAGTTGCGAAACTCACGCTTCTTCATGCTCATGGCTCCAGTTGAGACATGTGCGGTGCGGAACGCTTGCTGAAACTGATCCCAAGTAATATTGGCTATAGGGAAAGTGGCGGTGTAATTCTCCCACCATGCGGCTGCGGGTCCATCCAATTGATGTGCGGCAAAACACACCTTCTCAGCATCTGTGCAACCTGCGGTGGTCAACTCCCTTCCAATCCTGCGTAGCCAGTCATCAGCAACAATCGGCTCGGTGCTACTGGAAAACACCGGCGGATTCAACCTCAGAAAACGGGCTAAGTTATCAACTGGAGGTGGTGGCGGTGGGTTGTTATTGTTGTTGCCTTGGTTCTGGACTAGTAGCTGCATCAAGGCATTCTGCTGTTGGATCAACTGAGTGAGCTCCGGTGGGAAGACAAATTCGGGGTCACGTCTCGGAGGCATCTGATGGGTTTGGAGGGGAGAGGTTAGAATAGAGTGAGGTCTAGTGAGAAAGCACTACCCATATGCACATGGGACAAAGACATTCATATCACACCCCTCAATTCAAACAAGGGCATACAATCTATCTAACTACCGTTACAAAATACTCGGACTACTACTATATACATGGGGGAAATACTACTGATAATATGGTGGTCATCTAGAAATTTTGATCGGTGGAAGACTCTATGATATCCGCTCCAGCTGCATCTTCGTAATCATCATCACTACTATCGGGATCGGAGTCAGTGTCGTCGATGATGATGTAGTCCTCGGGATGGTCGTCATCTCCTCCTGGCGCGGGGTCTCCCATGAATACTCCTAGCTTCCTTGTCAAATCGTCATTCTTCTCCACTAGTATTGCGATTTCCTCCTCGTATCCATCTCGTGTAGACTTGAGTTCCTTTTCAAGCTCCATGTTCCTGGTCATCACTTTCTTCAGATCTATCATGCTTGCACACATCTGGTTCTCCTGTCGACGAATGTGCTGATTTAACTATTGGGTGAAAGATGCAATGGACATGTCCCTCCTGGTGCTGATCATCTCCCATTGCTCATCTCAGCGCCCACATATCTGGTAGATGGTGTCCTTAAGATCCTTGTGATAAACTTCGCCGATGCGTCCCATGGCGATGTGGGCTGCCATGCTCTTACCTAGACTCCAGGTTGGTGCATCAAAGGAAAACTCTATGGGCTCAGTAATTGGCGTGAATGTCCTTCCTGGAACGTGAACTCGAATCATCCAACGCTCCTCTTCTGGTGAAGTGGCGGTGTAGGTCCCAGTGAAGCTTGGTATTCCGATGTTCAGGTACCTAGTGACTTCCTTCAAGTGTCGTCCAAAAGGTGTGTCTTCATCCGGTTGGGCAAACTTGTTCCTTGGGTCCGCCATCTATAGAGTGGAAAATGGAGAGGAGTCAGAAATGAGTAGAGAAGAGTGACCTATGGCTTATCTTAGTGGTCGCGTCCTACAGTCAACGTGTGCCCTGATACCATCTTGTATTGATCCGACCTCAGACGGTCAAATCTCTGTGCATAAGTGTCATCCCTGGATCGATAATGCTGACACACACAGTACTTGAAGGATTTATAGCAGAGTGCAATCACACACTTATTACATCGAATGTCTCAAAAGAGAACTTATTACAATAATATGGCTTAAGGCCATCTAGATAAGATAACAGCGGAAGGCTTCGAAGGTCAAGTGAGTCCATCAACTCCAACGACATAGCTGAGTGCACGACAACGACCTAGCGCACCTTACTCTTTGTCTGAAAAGTCTGCAACATGATATGTTGCAGCCCGAAAACGGGTCAGCACATGGAATATGCTGGCAAAATAACACTGTAGAGCATAGAACAATATGACAGCTATCACTACATGCAAATATGGCTGGTGGAGGCTCTAAGTTTATTTTTGCATAAATCTAGTTTTTTCCTACAACAAAGGAATATATTTTATTTAACTATCATGGTGGTTGACAAACATTGAGAAGGTTCCTCCAACTCAATCCCAATTAAGCAGTATTAATAACCCAACAAATTAATTTAGAGTGATGGGATCAAATCAATAATTCAAGTACCAGATACTCAAGATGTCCATAACTGGGGACACGGCTAATCATGATTAGTTTATACACTCTGCAGAGGTTTGCGCACTTTTCCCCACAAGACTCGATCTCCTCCATTAGATTTCTCGCAGTGCATGTTGTTTGAGAAACGGATGACTGAGACACAGTCTTTCAGAGGCATTAACTCTTTACTATGGGTAGACAGTACCACCTACATCCCCTACATCTGCTAGCCTACCACTGAAAGAGGTCACACGACATACTCAACTATGCCAGAGCCCATAATGGCTTGTGGCTGCACACGGAAGTTTCCAGCATGAATAATCTTATGATCCCTTTGAGCCTGGGTGGCGAACCTTAGGATTATCACACGGGTACTCCAGGATATCCTAGGACAACACTGGATTCTCCAGGTGCCCGCAACCAATCCACCCAGATGTGTATTTAAGTAGCCACCTTAAGTTAACCATTAAATTAACAATCTCACATCTGTCATGGATACACTCAAACCCATTCCACGTCTACTAGCATAGCATAGCAGTATAAGCATAACGTAGAAGTAAATCCCAAGGGTTTGATAATAAAAGGGCAATAGGTTCTAGCGCATCATCTACTTCCCAATACCCACAGGTTAATCACATCCTAGTCATGCAGTGTTTGAGGATTGTAACTAATGCATAAAAACTGGGTAATAAAGAAGTATGATCAATGTGTTACTTGCCTTGCTGACGATCTGCAAACTCTAGTGACTCGTAGTAGCACGCTTCGCACTCTAGGAATTCTATCGCAAACAAACTATAGCATACATAAGTACTCAAGCATAGATGCACAGGTAAAACTCAAATAAAAAGATCCAAACTGAAAGTTCAACTGAAGAGCTTCGATTTGCAAAAAGAATCAATCGAATCGGAGCTACGAAACTCAAACTACGATCAAAAGAACTTCGAATTCAAATCTACTTGAAGCCAAATTTTAAATTGTCAAAACCATGTTCAAGTTGATTAACTGGAAAGAGGGGTTCGAGACGAAGGTTATGGCGTTGGTTTCACTGGATTTGGACGAACAGTTAAAAAGTTGCGAGGGTTTGAAGATCAGGGGCTAATCTGCGATAAAAAAATCGCGGATAGGTCCCTGGCGAAAATAAAACAGAAAAGAAAAATCTACCGGACGAACGTCCGCTAACAGAGACTAACGAACGGATTCGTTTGTTTCAGAAACTAATCTGACGAACGTTCACTAATTAGTGAACTCAGAAGAAAAAAAGATCTAAACCGGTGAAACCGAGAAAAACCGAACCGATCTACTTGAAATAAACTGGATCTAGGGTTTATAAAAAACCGAAACAGACCGGAACAAAACTGGCGGTGGCGACGGGTCAACAGCGACGGCGAGCGGCGGCTCCGGCGAGCGGGGCGGCCCGGCGAGGAGGCGGCGTCGGCGTCGGCGCGGGGTGGCGGCTACACGGCGGCGGCGGCAGTGGCGCGGGGCGGCCGGGCGCGGTGCGGCTGCGGCGGCGGTGCGGCTCGGGCGGCGGTGGTGGTGCGGCGGGACGAGGAGGAGAGGGCGGCAGGGCAGGGCTATTTAAAGGGGGTCGGGGGATCCGACATGGCCAAGGGGGCAAGCGGCGGCGGCGGCGCGGTCCCGGACTCCCGCCGGAGTCCGCCGCGGGCACGGCTCGGGGAGGGGAAGGCGGTGGCGGCTGGGCCGGCCCAGTTCGGCCGCGAACTTTAAAAAAAAATCCGCCAAAAGAAAAATCCTAAATAAATATAAAAAATTCTAAAAATGCCAAAAACAGTTTTAACCGTCTAAATAGAATATTTAGCACAAGGTGAACATTTTTCTGGCCTAACAGTGCAATTTTGAAAAATGCATATTTTTTTCTAATTCAAATAAATCTCGAGTAAAATCCAAATAAATATTTATTTGATTTTAACATTTTTCCTCCAATATTTCTTTTATTTTGGAGAAGTCATTTTATCTCCTCTCTTTTATTTTTAATATTGGAAATATTTCGGAGAGAAAACTATTAAAACCGAAATGATCCTCTTTTCAAATTTGAGAAAAATTCAAATATGAAAATAACGAAATCCCCAACTCTCTTCGTGGGTCCTTGAGTTGCTTAAGATTTCAAGGATCACAAACGAAATGCAAATAAAATATGATATGCATTATGATGACCTATGTATAACATCCAAATAGAAAATTGGGATGTTACACCTTTGAAGTTAGTAACAAGGGTCTTAGGAACCCAAATAGACCATTCAATGTACTCACAATAAGAACCAACGAATTTAGCATAAACATGCCCATCACCAGCATGGCATAAAACATAAGAGGGGTTAAAGTCGCCGGCTTTGTTGGTAGGGGAGGTTTTTCCCTTCTTGGCATTACCACCCACTTCTGTGTTCTTCTTCTTCTCATGAGTACCCTCACCCGCCTTGACAAAAGTTTCCTTGAGTGGGAGAGGTTGCTTGGTCTTGTTCTTCTTCTTCTTCTTCTTCTTTGACTTGGGTACAAACCCAAGTCCTTCCTTTCCTACAACTTCCTTTTGATTGCTCAAAAGGTCATTGAGGTTATTTTCGCCTTGTATGCATGTCACAAGGCCCTTCTCAAGTTGCTCTTTTAGCTTGGCATTTTCCTCCACAAGATGCACATGCTCACAACAAGGGTTAGTAGCATGTGCATTATCAATTAGAACGAAAGGATGACACGTGGAAATCTCCTTGGTTAGCTTCAGTTGGAGTTGATCATGAGACTCTTTGACAGAAGCATGAACACCCTTCAAGACCTTGTGAGCCTTGTCCAGCGTATCAAACTCTTCCTTGAGTCTATCATGGCCAACCCCAAGTGCAACTTTCTCGGATTTGAGCACATGAGTAAGCACAATAGCATGATCAAGATCTTTTTGCTATTTAGCATAATCAACATTGTGTGACTCCTCAAGAGTCAAAAGAAGCCTCGCTCTTCCTCTAGAGCAATGGAAAGATCCGCACTCTCATCGGCATAGTCACGACTATGCCCTCCAACTTGGAGATAGTATCCTCATGGGATTCAATGATATCATTGGCCTTGCCAAGTTGTTCCAAGAGAGCAACAAAGTGCTTCTTGGATTCACCCTTGAGCTTACTCACAAACTTGGTAAACTCATTCTCATCAACATTTACCACCTCACTATCATCAACACAATCTAACAATGAAGGAGTAGTAACGATGGTGATTTTGATGTTTGAGGTTACCTTGTTGATACCTTTGGCCATGAGACACTTGGCAATGGTGTTCTTGTTGGGGGCGCCAAAGAGAGACACCTTGGAGGGGTGTGGTGATGGCAATGGTCACCGTTGCCATTCCTTCACAAATTGTATCTTCATCATCATCATCGTAGGCGTACTCTTCATGTGCCACCAAGCCCTTTGGAGGTATCTTCTTGGTGAAGTTGCTCTTGCTTGGGAAAGACTTGGCTTTGTCTTTGCGAATGAGTTTGCCACCGTTGTCTTCCCTCTTCTCATAAGGACACTCCGCTACAAAATGACTCACATTGCCGCAATTGTAGCAAGTCCTCACTCGTTGCTTGTTCTTTGGGCCACTTGAGTTGTTCTTTGAAAAGTTGGGCCTTGAGTTCCCCTTTTTGCTCCAAAATTGCCTTGATGCAAGAGCCATGTGCTCATGGTAAGCATATTTGGTGTCCTCGGGGTAACACTCATCTTCTTCTTCCGGAATGGCCTTGGCCTTCAAAGCAAGAGTGGATGAGCTTTTCTTTGACCAGACACGAGCAAGAGCATTGTCGGCGTTCTTGTTCATGATGTTCATGGCAATAAACTCATCCAACACTTCACTCAAGGTTAAGGTGTGAAAGTCCGGCCTCTAACGAATCACGGAAGACATAGCCTTGTTGAAAGGCATGATGGCCTTGGGAAACTTGCACTTGATCCAATTGTCATCCATATCCTAGCTCCCATGGTCTTGGAGAGCAACCGCAAGAGTTGTCACCCTCCGGTAGAAATCACGCGGATCCTCATTTCTAACATCACAAATTCACCGGCCTCATTAAGGACCACTTCAAAGTTGGACCGTTGGATGCTTGAGCTCCCCTTGTACAAAGATACGATGTATTCCCAACAATCCTTTGCACGAGTGAAGGTACGTAAGTGAGAGAGATCTTGGGAGGAACCGCATCTTGAAGGATGAACAAGGCGGAGTGATTGTATTGATTGTCCACTTCTTCTCTTGGGGTGAAATTGTTTGGATCATGCAGGTAGAAGCCTTGCTCAATGATTCTCCAAAGGTTAGTTGAGTTGTGATTCAAATGGGACTTGATGCGAAAACCCCAATTAGCAAAATCACCCTTAACAAGCTTAGGAGGAGGACCAACATTATTAATGCGCGGTGTAGGGAACGGTCCTCCATAGACCGGGGGAGGGGGAACTGAGGCAAAGGTTTCCATCCCATTCTGGTTGTGAGGGGAAGAAGTTTGAGTACCTTTAGCCACTTCCTTGCCGTAATTGGCCTCCGGCTCCGATGCGGAGGGATTAACCACAGGCAAAGGATCGGGAGAGACTTTCAACCCCTCAACAATTCTTTAAGCATGGATTTGACTTCGGTCATCATGGACGTCTTAAGTGAAGCCATGGATTCATTTAAGTCGTCTCTTGTGATCAAAGTCAACTCCACGGCCTCGAGCACTTCCTCCACGGTGTCAACCATACTCTTCGGGTGGTGAAACCCTTAATAAAGGGACGAGGCTTTGATACCAATTGAAAGGATCGATATGGTTGACTAGAGGGGGTGAATAGGCAACTACCAATTTTTAGCTTTTCTTAGCAAATTAGGTATAGCAACAAATAGGTTGTCTAAATATGCAACTAGGTGAACAACCTATATGATGCTATCAACAACAACAACACGAGCAAGCAAGATATACAACACTACTAAAGCTTGCACAAAGTAGAGGTAAGAAATAACCACAAGTGGAGCCGGTGGAGACAAGGATGTGTTACCGAAGTTCCTTCCCTTTGAGGGGAAGTATGTCTCCGTTGGAGCGGTGTGGAGGCACAATTCTCCCCAAGAAGCCACTGGGGCCACCATATTCTTCTCACGCCCTAACACAATGCGAGAAGCCGTGATTCCACTAGTGGTTCCCTTGAAGGCGGTGACCGAACCTTTAAAAACAAGGTTGGGGCAATCTCCACAACTTGATTGGAGGCTTCCAACAACACCACGGAGCTTCACCACAATGGAATGTGGATCCGAGGTGACCTTAACCGTCTAGGGTTCTAGGGTGCTCAAACACCCAAGAGTAACAAGATCCGCAAGGGATTAGTGGGGGGAATCAAATTTCTCTTGGTGGAAGTTTAGATCCGAGCCTTCTCAACCAATCCCTAGAAAATCAAGAAGTTTGATTGGCTAGGGAGAGAGATCGGGCAAAAATGAGCTTTGGAGCAACAATGGAGTTTGGGGAAGGAAGATGTAAGTCTTCTTGGGGAAGAAGACCCCCTTTTATAGTGGGGGGATCCAACCGTTATGCACCTCTCAGCCCGCGGCCCAGCGGTACTACCACTCCAGGCGCGGTACTACCGCTCTGGGAGCGGTACTACCTCCACTTGAATGATGATCAGGAGATATAGAAGAGCAGGGAGAAAGCAGAGGAATTGGAGGTGGTAGCCACGGTAGTACGAGCGGTACTACCGCCTATAGGCGGTACTAGTGCTTCTACTACCGCTGCTACAACCGCCAGTTTTCTAGGGGCGAATAGGTGGCACGGTAGAGACTCGGAGGTACTACCATAGAACCGGACACGAAAAAAGTCGAGGCCCCAACTATGAGCGGTACTACGAGCGGGAGTAATAGCGGTACTACCGCTGCTGCCCCCGGTACTACCGCTTGCAGCTTTCCTCCCCTTCTTTGGCACAAACGAAGGACAACTTCAATGAAGCGGAAAGGGGTGATGGGTGCCATATGAGTCTGTACGTGTTGATTCCACCCGATCCTTTCTAAGCGGTCCCCCACTTGATAGTACGTTTTCCCTACGACTCAAAACCACCAAAAAGAACTGAAGGAAAGAAAATTGTCTTCACTTGAAACTCCGAGGGGCACGAATCGTCTTATGCCATATGCCTTATAGTCTGAAATGCTCAATGCACACGATTAGTCCGCAAACACATTGTCATCAATCACCAAAAACACTTAGGGAGAAATATGCCCTAACAAGTTGGATGTGTCGAAGGAGGCATGGAACATATTATCGTCTGATTTTGCAGGCATGCCGGCTAAGGCATAGATGGCCCAGACTTTCTCCTCCGTGAGGTCAAGGGCAGCCCTGGTTTGCTGCTTCACGAGGATTCAGGCACATGCATCCGCCTTTTCTTTCTTCTCCGCGTTGAAGGGTGACACCGCAATACCCTCCGCATTAACTTGGTGTTGATTCGGCGGCGGCACACATCTGACTCCTTAGAGCATCTATAGGCGGACTCCTCAAATTGATTGGGCGGACGCAGGACCACTGACCGGACAGGAGAGAGAAGCAAAAAAGTTCACCCAACCGGACCCCTCAAAGCCTCCTTAAATGCCCGGGTTGTCTGACACTCCTCATATTCATCTCATATATGAGATGAGTATAAGGAGTGCCCGGGCATGTCCGGCCAGTGGTACTGCGTCAGCCACATAGGATTAGGCCCACCACAAAGCATCTTTTTTCCTTCTTCTTTTTCTCTCTCTCCTTGTGCACCAATCATATGCATGTGACCGGACATATAAGGTAAAAAGTGAGGGACATGGTTGCATGAGGGAGAAAATAGATTCAAAGCAGACACACCCGCACGCCGACGGATGCATCCGCGAACGTTTGAGAGGCCAAATTTGTTCAGTCCGGCTGTAGATGCCCTTGGAGATTAGCGACTGCTGCTTGACTATGCGGATGACCCGGTCCTCGTCTGATCCAGATGGCGCCAGCACCGCAGGGGGCGAGCAGGAGCCGCAACATGCGTTCAACCTCTCATAGCGGGCACGCCTTGCCTGTACCCCAGAGTAGCCGTGGCAACTGTCACATTCGTAACCACAGTGGGTGTCATATTCGAGGCAAATATCGCAGGGACAAGCTCCGATGGCGACGTGGACCGCGCCTATCGCGCCATTGTTGGATCTGAGCTAGACTGTGGGGAAGCCATAGGTTGCTGGAGGATCCACGTCCGGGAGACCTCCTCTTCAGTGCCTTAGGCGCTGGTTAGCTTAGCGGGCGCTCGTAGCAGCTTCGCATGGGCCGGCCCAGCTAACACACTCGCTTCGTGCGCGTTTCGTTCGTTCGTTTTCTTTTGTGCCTGTTCCTTCGTTCACAAAACTGAAAAACACATGGATCTGAAAGTTACGAATTTTGAAAGAAGTTAATGAATTTGAAAAAGTTCATCAAATTCAAAAAAAGTTGATCAATTTTAAAAACATTCCACAAAATTTGAAAAAGTTCATCGAGTTTGAAAAAAGTTCATTGTGTTTAAAAAAAGGTTGTTCGAATTTGAAGAAAAATTAATCAATTTTCTCGAAAAAATTCATGAAGATAATTTTTTTTATCAAATTTGGAAAAGGAAAGAAAAAGGGGACAGAAAAAAGGAAAAATAGAAGACATATAAAAAGGATAAAAACATGTAAGTAATCACAAAAAACTGAAGTGGTTGGGTGGTTGTCGCGTCCTACTCTGAACTCGCGTGTCGTGGGATCGTATTCTGGCTCGCGCACACTTTGTGCACTTTAGAAATAGAAAAATGGGCCAGCCCAAACACGATGAGGGGTTGTGCGCCCCTTAGTCAAATGAGTAGTATTGGGCGCTAAAGGCGCCGAATAGGGTTTAACCACGTCGGGAGGCTCCAGCGACCCGCCGAAATCACTAATTGAGGAGTACTCATCGCAAAGATCACCCCCACCTTTCCAGGTTGTGACAAGTGGCGTGCTGCATGTGTGCCACTTGTCTCAACCTGGGAGTTTTCCCTTTTTTCGTAGATCTGTTTATTCAAAACTTTTTATCTCTTAAACCGTGCGTCCAAATGTCGAACCGTTTTCACCCTTGGATTCCTCGCGTCGAGACACTCAAAACTAGATCCCATGTTGATGGCTTTTAATCAATTTTTAATGGAAAAAAAACGTACAAAAAACCAAACCGGGATCACGGTTTTTTCCCTTTCTGAAAGAGGCACGGCCGTGCCTCGCGAAATCACAACCATGAAGGAAATATGCCCTAGAGGCAATAATAAAGTTGTTATTTATATTTCCTTATGTCATGATAAATATCTATTATTCATGCTAGAATTGTATTAACCGGAAACTTGATACATGTGTGAATACATAGACAACACAAAGTGTCCCTAGTATGCCTCTACTAGACTAGCTCGTTAATCAAAGATGGTTAAGTTTCCTGACCATAGACATGTGTTGTCATTTGATGAACAGGATCACATCATTAGGAGAATGATGTGATGGACAAGACCCATCCGTTAGCTTAGCATAATGATCATTAAGTTTTATTGCTACTGCTTTCTTCATGACTTATACATATTCCTTTGACTATGAGATTATGCAACTCCCGAATACCAGAGGAATACCTTGTGTGTTATCAAACGTCACAACATAAAAGGGTTGTCGGCGTTCTGGGAACGGGGGTCCCGAGACTTGCCTGCCTGCGGCCCACGGCGTGGCTCTACTCGCGGCCCAGTACGGCCCATCTTCACCAACAAACACTCAAGACCCTCGCGAGGGGCCAAGCCTCGCGAGGCGGACGACACAAGACCTCCTCGGGAGCGGCCTCACTAGGCTGGCTCGCGAGGGGCAGAGAGATCGAGGCAAGGCAAACCTCGCGAGGATCCAATGACGACCGCAACCAGGCGGGCGCCAGGCAGGCGCCCGCGCGCGTAGTGTCCTTGTTACCTCTTTCGTGCTAAAGGGGCAAGCGCAGGCGCGGGGTCCCGAGGCATCAGGAAAAGGTTTCCATATCAGTGCAATGAGACCAAGACCAGTAGGACGGCAGGACAGAGGTCACCGTGGAGCCCAAGACGGCTTCACCGCCAGAGCCTTTGGGGCGAAGACCGCTTTTGTCAGGATAAGCTGTACTAGCTGTTCCCCTTCAAACTTGGCCGTTGTGGGATCCCTTCCCACTCAATATTTGGGAAGAGGACCCGGGCCTCTATAAATAGGACTAGCCACCACCGCAGAGAGGCATCTAATCTAGGATCAGATCCACTCCATCCTCACACTCACCAGCTCACCGAGCACAAGAACACCTCGCCTCAGGAGGCTGTTCTGCCCCTTGTACTGTTCATCCCCAGCCCAAGAGGCAATCCACCACACCACACTGGAGTAGGGTATTACACCGCATCGGTGGCCTGAACCAGTATAAATCTTGTGTCTCTGTGTTCTTCGGGTTCGGCGAGCTAGTCCGTGATATCGTGGAGTGCGAGAGCTTGGGAGAGGAGAGATCTTCGTGCGCACCCCAGTGTTCGAACCTTGAGGGTTTTGCCGGAACCCGTGATACAACATTTGGCGTGCCAGGTAGGGGTGTGCCGGAGCCTCTCTTCCGCCAGTTGATCCGTTGGCACTCCACGGTTCTGATGTCCGGAGACCCGAGGACCAACGCCGACCGTTGGGCAGCTTGGCCGGCCCAGCGGCGTCGTCCGCCCAAGAAGACCTCAACCCCGCGCTCCAGGCGGCACGCGCGACGCCAAATGCTGTGGGGCGTGGGCGGCGCGGCCAGGCGTCATCCACCCTTACTCCACGACAAGCTCGGGCCGCCGCAAGAGCTTCAAGCCACGCTGCGGCAATGGCACCACACACTCGGTGGGAGAAGGCGAACATGAGGGCCGCGCTCACAGTGGCACGGGAGCTGCAGCAGTGTCGACTGATGGAGAGCGGTCGGGACGCATTGCTGGAATGCGTCACCGAGTTGCTGGACGCAGCGCCCACGGGAGCACCACCCTTCTGCTACCAGCTAACTCCCCAGGCCGCGGCCGGATCCCACAGCGGGCCTCGCCGCGCCCGTGTGCCCTCGGGTGCGCCTGGGGGTTTCATCGGCATCGGCGCGGCCAGCGGCTACGGGCGCCCCGTCGCACCCGCGCCACCTCTGGTGGGTGTGGGCACGAGCGTTGCCACACACGGCCCCAGCGGGGCACTACCCTACCATCCTCAGGACGGCGCGATGGGCCGGGCGACATGGAGCGTGGGGCACTTCGGCAAGGTCTTCGGGGCGCCGGCCTCGGAGGCCTACGTGCCCTGCATGATGAACCAGGAGTACGCACCAGAAGATGACCCTGGCACGTTCCTTGAGCCAGGTTGGGAAGAGGAGGCGCTAGGAGCTGAGGCCTTTCAGGAGCCGCCCGAGAGCCCCGCCAACCGCGCCATCGACAACAGCTACAGGGTACCACTAATCTCTCAGGAGCAGGCTTACGCTAACCACGGGTGATGTCTACTATGCAACCTTCTCCTTGTAGACGTTGTTGGGCCTCCAAGTGCAGAGGTTTGTAGGATAGTAGCAAATTTCCCTCAAGTGGATGACCTAAGGTTTATCAATCCGTGGGAGGTGTAGGATGAAGATGGTCTCTCTCAAGCAACCCTGCAACCAAATAACAAAGAGTCTCTTGTGTCCCCAACACACCCAATACAATGGTAAATTGTATAGGTGCACTAGTTCGGCGAAGAGATGGTGATACAAGTGCAATATGGATGGTAGATATAGGTTTTTTTAATCTGAAAATATAAAAACAGCAAGGTAACAAGTGGTAAAAGTGAGCGTAAACGGTATTGCAATGCTAGGAAACAAGGCCTAGGGTTCATACTTTCACTAGTGCAAGTTCTCTCAACAATAATAACATAATTGGATCATATAACTATCCCTCAACATCCAACAAAGAGTCACTCCAAAGTCACTAATAGCGGAGAACAAACGAAGAGATTATTGTAGGGTACGAAACCACCTCAAAGTTATCCTTTCTGATCGATCTATTCAAGAGTCCGTAGTAAAATAACACGAAGCTATTCTTTCCGTTCGATCTATCATAGAGTTCGTACTAGAATAACACCTTAAGACACAAATCAACCAAAACCCTAATGTCACCTAGATACTCCAATGTCACCTCAAGTATCCGTGGGTATGATTATACGATATGCATCACACAATCTCAGATTCATCTATTCAACCAACACAAAGTACTTCAAGGAGTGCCCCAAAGTTTCTACCGGAGAGTCAAGACGAAAATGTGTGCCAACCCCTATGCATAGATTCATGGGCGGAACCCGCAAGTTGATCACCAAAACATACATCATGTGGATCACGTGATATCCCGTTGTCACCACAGATAAGCACGGCAAAACATACATCAAGTGTTCTCAAATCCTTAAAGACTCAATCCGATAAGATAACTTCAAAGGGAAAACTCAATCCATTACAAGAGAGTAGAGGGGGAGAAACATCATAGGATCCAACTATAATAGCAAAGCTCGCGATACATAAAGATCGTACCACCTCAAGAACACGAGAGCGAGAGATCAAACACATAGCTACTGGTACATACCCTCAAACCCGAGGGTGAACTACTCCCTCCTCGTCATGGACAGCGCCGGGATGATGAAGATGGCCACCGGTGAGGGATCCCCCCTCCGGCAGGGTGCCAGAACAGGGTCCCCATTGGTTTTTGGTGGATACAGAGCCTTGCGGCGGCGGAACTCCCGATCTATTGTGTCCCCCGATGTTTTCAGGGTATATGGACATATATAGGCGAAAGAAGTCGGTCAGGGGAGCCACGAGGGGCCCACGAGGGTGGGGGCGCACCCAGGGGGTAGGGCGCGCCTCCCTGCCTCGTGGCTTCCTCGTTGCTTCCCTTACGTACACTCCAAGTCTCCTCGATTGCTTCTGTTCCAAGAATAACTCTTCCGAAGGTTTCATTCCGTTTGGACTCTGTTTGATATTCCTTTTCTTCGAAACACTGAAATAGGCAAGAAAACAGCAATTTGGGCTGGGCCTCCGGTTAATAGGTTAGTCCCAAAAATAATATAAGTGTATAATAAAGCCCATTAAACATCCAAAACAGATAATATAATAGCATGGAACAATCAAAAATTATAGATACGTTGGAGACGTATCAAGCATCCCCAAGCTTAATTCCTGCTCGTCCTCGAGTAGTGTTGGGGATATAACTACTAGTGTAACCCGCCCAGGAGGGGCCGGGTTACGTTATGGCGATTCATCTTTGAAGCCCAATGTCAAGCTTGAAGATGGCAGTTCAAGTAGGGGCCCAAGGCCCAGAGGCGACTTAAAGCCCGTAGTGATAAACCTCCATAATAACATGACTTGTATTGTAAGGATAGGATAACTAGTCACCGAGTCGGACACTATTGATGATCCGGTCGGGGCTCTATAGGCCGCAGGGCATCAACCCGTGTATATAAGGGGACGACCCGGCGGCGGCTTAGGGCAAGGAACAACAACTCGAGACTCAGGCAAAGCGTATTCGCTCCCTGGTCATCGAAACCCCAACAATTCCATCACAACTAGACGTAGGCCTTTACCTTCATCGTAAGGGGCCGAACTAGTATAAACCCCGTGTCCTTCTTCCAGATTAACCCCTTCTTGCTTCCTAGTTGCGATGGCTCCACGCATAAGTCCTTTCACTAGGACATCTGCCATGACAATTCCACGATAGTTGGCGCCCACCGTGGGGCCAGCGCACGGTGGATTTGGGTTCTTGAAGGGCAACTTCGAAGGGCTCAAGGGATACGCTGTGGGCCGGATGACCAAGAGTTGTCGCGGCAAGCTCTACATCGACGATGCAGGCTGGGGCCCCGACACCGGCTCAATTGAGTACGGGTACCGGGTCCCCTTTGGTGGAATTCACGTCTTCATCGGCAAGATCGGCGAGCCGGGCCCTGAGCCGGACATCTGCACCGACATCATCGAGACGGCTCAGCATGCGAGACCCGCCCGGGCTCAGCCTGCCATGAAGCGTGCCTTCGTGGGTTGTATCCGTGGAGGGGGATTTTCTGAAGGATCCGTGGAAGGTGGTGAGACGGCCATCTATTCTGGTGATGAGTCATCCACTGGTGAGACGGATTCGCTATATCAATTGCAAGATGGCGGGCTTGGGGGCTGTTCCGATGGCAGCAGTATTCCGGACCCCTCTGAGCCGCCGAACATAGTAGGGATCTACATGGCTGGTACCAACCCGGTCAAAACTCTACAGCTTCAGCAGCAATAACCTCCGGGTTAGGAGCGGCCGGGGCCGGAGGCCCTGTGCGCCCACTGGCTCAGGCATTGGTGGACCTCATGGACAGATTGACAGCTTTGTTAACCGCCACAGTCATTCTGGCGGATCAGGCTGAGCATGATGCCGAGATGGCACGGGTACGTGAGGAGATAGCTCAAGCCAAGGAAACCCTAGCAGCGGAAGACACCAGACTAGCAGCAGAGCGGGCGGCTATGGACGCTCGAGCTCAGCAGCTCCAATCGAAGGCTTTCCAGCTTATGATGAATTTAATGCATCTAATGAGATCATGAGGAGGAGGCACCAGAAGTCCCAGTCTCGTCTACCTCCGGTTTATGATCCTCAGAATCTTTTCAATACACCTGGAGCTGGCCCTAGTAACCCACCGGAGGTGGACCGGATTGTAACACCCGGAGCTGGAGCGCCAGTTCAGCACCGAATGATGGAACCTTCGCCCATGTACACGGCTCTGCCTCGCTATGTACCAACTCCACCGGGTCATTTTTCTAACACTTTGGAGAACCTGATAGCTGCGTCGGCGCGTTTGGCGGCTCTCCCAGTGGATGGCGACTCTCCAACAGCAATTGAGATGCGAAGAGCCAGAGAACTTCTTCAGACGGCTCTGGCACAGCAGGAGGCTTATTCCTATAGTCGAGACAGGATCCATTCGACTCCTCGCCCAAGCCGGAGCCCGAGTTATAGCAGACATATGGGTTCAGCGGCCGGGTCAAGCAATGCCCAGCGCCGTAACCAGCCAGGTGGGCATAACCCGGTGCAGGACAGGATACGTCAGGAGGCTCGGCAGGCAGCTGAGCAGCCGGCTCAGCAGGCGGCTCAATATGCGGCTTATCAATCTCTTCCAGTTTATCCTGCTGTTTCTATTGAAGCAGGTGCCACCACGAGAACCGGGGGCGTTCCTGGCTTAGTACCGGCGCTACGTAATGAGCGTTTGCCTAAGGATTTTAAGGGCCCTCGGAAGGTGCCTAATTACACGGCTGATTTACAGCCCGGAGCTTGGATCGAAAGTTATGAGATGGCCATGGGGTTACTGGAGGTCAGTGACGCGGCGATGGCCAAGTACTTCACTATGATGGTGGATGGAACGGCCCGCAATTGGTTAAAAGGACTACCGCCTAATTCCGTTGGTTCCGGTGCCGAGTTAAAGGCCCGGTTTATTCAGAACTTCAAGGATACATGCAAGCAGCCTATGTCGATTGTGGATTTGACTAATTGCCGGCAAGAGGAAGGCGAGTCCACACCCATTGGGTGCGCCGAGTGAAGGAGATAATACATTCATCCGATAAGATGGATGCCGGCTTTGCGGTATTAATGTTGGAAAAGAATTGCCTTTTTTACCTCTAAAGAAAAAGCTGGGGCGGCTCAAGCGCGATTGTAATGATATGGGCCAGCTGATGACGGCTCTCGTAAAGTACGCCGATTCTGATAGTACCAAGGATCCCGCGTCTGATGAAGAAAAGACAGGGAAGGGAAAAAAGAATGGTAATGGAAAAGGCAATCAGCATAACCCGGCAAGTCAAGGAGGTAATAATAAACGTAAGCCTGACGGCAGCTCGGAGTTTGTGGCAAATGCGCAGGGCAACAACCAACGACGCAAGGGGAGGCCACCTCCTCGGTCGGGCGGGTCAGGTCCGACGCTTGAGCAGATGTTGAGAGCCCTGTCCAAGACACGACACCCGAGAGAAGCCAGCCACGCACTTGTGGAAGGACTGTGCGATCATGAAAGCTTTCAAAAACTCCAATATGTTTGACGGCGGTTGTGGACCCGGTGGCAGTTCAGGCGGTGGAGGCTTTCATGGCCCGGGTGGCGGCTCAAATTCCAATTTCCAAGGCCCTCAAGGTAACTCAGGTGGTTATAATCAGCAATCTGACCAAGGAGGCCAGCAGCCGCAGCAATCCGGGTATCAGAGTAACCCGAAGCACCTGAATAGTGGGCAGTATCACGTGTTTACCACTAGTTTGTGCAAACGGGACCAGAAACTTCATAAGAGGGCTGTGAACGCCATTGAACCGGCGGTTCCTCGTTATTTGAGATGGTCTGAGCAGCCTATTTTATGCAGCAGGGAGGATCATCCTCCACGGGTTGATAATCCGGGTCATTTAGCATTAGTAGTGGCGCCTCAAGTTGGTGGATACAAATTCACAAAAGTGCTCATGGATGGAGGTAGCAGCATCAACATCCTCTATTATGAGACTTTTCGTCGCATGGGATTGACGGATAAAAATCTCAAAACGTCCAATACTGTTTTTCATGGAGTAGTACCTGGTAAGTCGGCATATCCAGTGGGTAAAATTGAGCTGGAAGTAGCCTTTGAAGATGAGCACGATTCCAGGGCTGAGAAATTAACCTTTGAGGTGGTCAAGATCCGGAGCCCATATCATGCACTGTTTGGACGGCCGGCTTATGCCAAGTTCATGGCACGGCCGTGTTACGTATATTTGCAGCTCAAGATGCCGGGTCACAAGGGCACCATTACCGTGCATGGGAGTCAGAAGATAGCCTTGGAGTGCGAGGAAGGTGACGCCGCCTATGCTGAGTCGGTTTGCGCAACAGAGGAGTTGAAGTACTACAAAGATCATGTTGACCCGGCGGACATGACATCTTTGAAGAAACCAACCACGGAACATGAGCCGGTGATGAAATTTTTGGCTAATGACACCAAGCTGGTCGATTTTGTCCCAGGTGACTCATCAAAGCAGTTCAGCATTAGCGCCAATCTGGATCCTAAATAGGAAAGCGCGCTCATCGAGTTCATCCGTGAGAACCGGGACATCTTTGCATGGAAACCTTCTGACATGCCGGGTGTACCGAGAGAACTCGCTGAGCACACCCTTAATATTGATCCAAAGTTTAAGCCGGTCAGGCAGTTCCTTCGGCGGTTTAATGAGGAGAGGCGCAAGGCTATTGGTGAGGACGTGGCCGGCTCTTGGCGGCTGGGTTTATTGTTGAAGTTTTTCACCTAGAGTGGTTGGCTAACCCGGTGCTTGTGCTTAAAAACAACGGCACCTGGAGTATGTGTGTGGGTTACACAGACTTAAACAAGGCATGTCCGGCTGATCCTTTTGCTCTCCCATGTATTGATCAAATCATTGATGCTACGGCAGGTTGTGAGCGTTTGAGTTTTTTGGATGCTTACTCTGGTTATCATCAGATCAAGATGGCAGTTAAGGACCAGGAGAAGACGGCTTTTATTACTCCGTTCGGAGCCTTCTGCTATGTGTCTATGCCTTTTGGGCTCAAAAGTGCCTAGGCGACTTATAAGCGATGTGTGCAGAACTGTCTCCATAATCAGATTGGGCGCAACATTCATGCTTATGTGGATGATATTGTGGTGAAGTCCAGAGAGAAGGAAACCTTGATAGGTGACTTGAAAGAAACTTTCGATAATCTCCGAGTCTACAAGATGATGCTTAACCCGGACAAATGTGTTTTTGGAGTACCAGCAGGCAAGCTTTTGGGTTTTCTGGTTTCTAACAGAGGCATTGAGGCTAAGCCGGAGAAGATCAAGGCGATAACTTCTTTGGCTAAACCGGCGTATATTAATGATGTTCAGCGTCTGGCGGGTCGTATTGCTGCCCTAAGCCGGTTCATAAGCCGGCTAGGTGAGAAGGCCATACCACTGTATCAAATGATGAAGAAGACAGACGACTTTGTCTGGAGTGATGCCGCTAATACTGCCTTTGAAGATTTGAAGAGACAGTTATCTGAGCCGCCGGTCCTTGCTGCTCCCATTGATAAGGAGCCATTGTTGCTATATGTGGCTGCTAGCACACATGCTGTCAGTGTTGCTATTGTGGTTGAGCGTAAGGAGGCTGGTAAGGAGCATCCGGTTCAATGGCCGGTTTACTATATCAGTGAGGTGCTTATTGAGTCCAAACAGAGATATCCACATTGGCAGAAGCTCGTTTATGGGGTGTTCATGGCAAGCCGGAAGCTTAAGCAGTATTTTCTGGGTCATCCCATCACTGTGGCCAGTTCTGCTCCCTTGGGAGACATCATTCAAAACAGAGAGGCCACAGGGCGAATTGCCAAGTGGGCCATTGAGCTTGGGCCACACGGTTTAAAGTATGTGCCACGCACGGCTATCAATTCTCAGGCGTTGGTGGACTTCATCAATGATTGGACAGAATTACAGATGCCTGAAGACGGACAACACATATTGGACTATCCACTTTGACGGGTCAAGGCAATTGGAGGGCTCGGGGGCTGGAGTTGTTTTGGCTTCCCCTCGAGGTGACAAATTTTGTTACATGCTACGGTTGATGTTTCCCTGTACTAACAATGCATCTGAGTATGAAGCGTTGCTCCATGGTTTATGGATGGCCAAGGAGACAAGCTTAAACCGGGTAAGATGCTTTGGCGACTCAGATTTGGTGGCTCAACAAGTATCAGGCAAGTGGGACTCCAAAGACCTGCTCATGGCGGCTTATCGCCGCGAAGTTGACGCTATTGCAGGATGCTTTAAGGGTTACCAGGTGGAGCACATTGATTGTAGAAAGAATGAGGCGGCTGATGCTTTAAGCCGGCTGGGCTCTCAGCGTAAGCCGGTGCCACCTAATACTTTCTTGGATATTTTGCATAACCCTTCTGTCGTGGAATTGTCACGGCAGATGTCCTCGGGCTAGGACTTAGTCGTGGAGCCATCGCAACTAGGAAGCTTGAAGGGGTTAAGTGGGACAAGGAACACGAGGGTTTATACTGGTTCGGCCCCTTACGGTGAAGGTAAAAGCCTACGTCTAGTTTGAGGTGGTATTGATTAGGGTTACGATCACTAGGGAGCTAAACCGCTATGCCTGGCTTTCGATGAGATTGTTCTTGTCCCTAAACCGCTGCCGGGTCGTCCCTTTATATAGGGAGGTTGACGCCCAGCAGCTCTCAGAGTCCCGGCCGGCTCATAAGAGTGTCCGGCTCGGACTCTCAACTATCCTTGCCTTACACTACAAGTTCTAGCATAATAATGATTGCAACTACGGGCTTTAAGCCATATCCGGGTCTTAAGCCCATCTTTGGCCCACCGTCTTCAGGCTTGGCACCGGGCTTCTGGCAATGACCATATGAATAACCCAGCCCGTCCTGGCGGGTGACTCTAAGGTCTATATCCTCAACATTAGGCCCCAGATTGATTTGAGCCGGCTCATCTCAATCTTCCATTCCTTCGACAGAAAAACTCCGGCTTACAATTGTGCGAAGGCCATAACCCGGCGTGACGTCATCCTCCGGACTCCGGATAATCCGCCATGACATCATCTTCCGTTGAGCCCGTTTTCTACTCCGCCAGATCCGCAACGGATCTTTTTCTTTACTGTCATCCCGAAAATCGAGGCGTTTCATGGGGAGATAACCACGCCGTGGTCTCCTTGATTCTCGCGCCCACTTATGAGCTTGCCTTATAAATAGACCGGCCCGATGGGCTCTCAGCCACTTCTCTCTCCTTCGTCTTCTTCCTCGTGCCACTGCTCCTCTGCCCGAACTCCGCTGTTGCCGCCGCCGCAGGTCTTCTCGTCGTCACCGACTCAGGCCGCTGCATCACCCTGATCTGACCATAGAAACGCGAAGACCTTCGCGACTCTCCAGCCCCTATAAGCCCTGCTTGCCCTGTAGAACAGATCTGCCGTAAGGTTCATCTGTGTTCTTCGTGTTCTTCGCTGTCACCTACGAGCCCCGGTAGTCTTGATTTCTACTGCCCTCTTTTGATCTTAGCTCTGTGTAGAACTACTGCGGTAGCTGTTTAGCACTCATTTCAAATCCAGGTAGGCCTCTTTTCACTGCATAAAGACCTCATTCGAGCTCAAGAACTCCCATGCGTCTGTATTTTAGGTCTAGAAAATTTCCTTTGAACCGACCATTTTGATCCAAAATTTTTACTGCGATGTGTAAAACCTGTTTACCACACTTAGTAAAAAACTGCAATCATTGAATCTCGGCAGTTTACAGTTCCGGTTTAAAGAAACCACGCGCCGTAGAACCTTCCGGCTTAAAGAAAACCATGCGCCATAAAATTTCCAGCTTAGCTGTGATAAGGCCTGTAGACAATCAAATTACTCTCAATCCCTCTGCGGCTTAAATAGCCTGATGCACTTAAATGTATACCATTAGTCCCCTTCATAAGCCGCCACCTTGACATTGAACTGTAGATTTCTTCCGGCTCATAATTAACCCGGACGTTTTTCCTTTTATCATAGACTGCCGACTTTCACCATGCCTCCAAAAGCTCCCAAAGCCTCCATTACTTGCAACTGGATGAGGTCCAATGTCACCAATGAGACCCTAGCGGATTTTGTTAAGTACGGATATCTGCCCAAGAAGGACGTCATGTCCTACCGTGCCCCTGACCCGTCAGAAGAGAGACCACAGCCAAAGGATGGGGAGGTAGTGATTTTTGCGGATCATATGAGCCGGGGCTTCGCACCGCCCGGTTCAAAGTTTTTCAGAGACGTTCTGAACTTCTTCGATCTGCGGCCTCAGGACATAGGGCCCAACTCAGTGTCCAACATCTGCAACTTCCAAGTATTCTGCGAAGTTTACCTTGGAGAAGAACCTAGTCTGCTGCTCTTCAGAGAGCTTTTTTACTTGAACCGTCAGAATGAGTGCGCCAATGGGCCAAGTCTGGAGTTAGGTGGCATCTCCATCCAGCGGCGTAGGGACTGCCTTTTCCCTTACGCAGAGCCGCCGAGCCACCCAAAGGACTGGAACATGACTTGGTTCTATTGCCAAGATACATCACCGGCTGATGAAAGTCCGCTCCCCGGCTTTCGCCCATCACGTCTGGAGTCAACACACCCACTGTCAGACAAACTGACTCCGGCGGAGCGCCAGCCTCTGCTCCCTACTATCAACAAGATCAAGGCTCTCCTGGGCAATGGTCTGAATGGAATCGATCTGGTCCGGGTCTGGATATCGTGGCGGGTGATCCCATTGAGCCGCCGCCCCGGCTTAATGTGTGAGTACACGGGCCGAAAGGACGACCCTCAGAGACACAGCCGCAATGATCTTCCTGAAGACGTTGCAGAGGAGATGACCAAGGCTCTTTTAAACGAGAGCCTGGCAGACTGCGGAAGGACCGGGTTAGCCCCCTTCTGCAAGACCAACCCAGCCCCAGCGGTAAGCCGCCAATCTGATCATCCTATCTTCTTCTGTATATAACTTTCATCTGAATCGTTTGAAGAAATCATCATTGTATTTTTCAGGCTGACGACAAGTTCTGGCGAGTCAAATATGACCATGAGGCGGCCAAGAAGGCCAGAAAGGTGAAGAAAGCCGCCAAGAAAGCCGCCCCTCGGAAGAAAGGAAGCAGGCCTACTGCTTCAGAGCTGATGCAATTAAGCGACAGCTCCGAGTCAGAGGTAACCCCTGAGCTTTTAAGTCCTTGCTATATTTATTGTTTGCTGCTATCCGCCTTATCAATACTCTTCCATTGACAGGATGACACCGACGCAAGTAACCCGGTGGTTGAAGAGGTAATGTCACTTTCCTCCGACTCGGAGCCCTTGCCAAGGCTGAAAGTCCGAAGGGTAACCCGGAAAGTAAGCTTTTCACATCCTTTAGCTTATGAAGATCCTCAATTTATTTTGAAGCGACAGGTTCATGAGAGCCGGCGTCACACCCGGACCAACAAGGACGCCGACCTCTCCTCCGGGTTACCTGACGCATCAAGGAAGCGCCGAACTAAGGTTATTTCCCACTTGTACCCTTTTCATCCGTTGGCGGGTGTTATACGTTAGCCACTCAATTCTTCTGACTCAAATTATCAGGAGACCTCCCCCTCTTCCGGCGACTCTATGCAGTCAAGTCTGCCGGCTTTCAAGACCGTGCCGGGGTAATGATAACCCTCTTATATTTGTTCTGGTCTTTGCTCATACTTCTTATACTAACCTTTGTTGTTCTTTCAGTGCCCAGGCAAAGCTCACCAAGAGAGCGAAGAAAACCAAGTCGGCCGGAGAGCCGGATTTGCTTGAGCCGGAGGTGACGGTCCAAGAACCGCCAGCTGCCTCCGCCCCCGAAGCCACCACTCCAATGGACACAACACCTGTAGAAGCTTCTGCTGACCCGGAGGCCTCCGGCTCGGCTCAACCAACAAATGAAACGGACGTGGTAATCACCCGGACGGAGTTCGTTGAGCCGGGGAGACCTACCGTGCTGGCCAAGTGCTCCGCTAAGGGGGAGTTGCTGCAGCCCCACCGGGTGAACCTGGACCTCTCCGACTACACCAACCTGAGTATCGGAGAGCTCGTCTCTGGCCACATCAGCCAAGTGCACAAGAGCCGGGACGCAGAGGTTGCCATGGTGAACCAGATCCAGCAGAAGTCTGAGGTATCATTCTGCTATCCTCTTACTTATTGCATAGTTACCTTTACCATGCTAGCCCCCAAGTCGACGACTTATGATTGAATATGTTGTAGACTTAGGTTCTGGCTCACTCCATTTGAACCGGCAATGTGTAGATAGAAACATTCGATATGCATTAGCCCCCAAGTGCCAAGTGTCTTTGCTTGGAAAACGCTTGAGACTTTAAATTTGTAGAGTAATTGTTCATGCCATAACCCGGATGTTTATATAGGCTGTTGGCAAGAAGCTTGAGGCTGACCTTGCTGATCTCAAGAACCGGCTGAAGATGCAAGAGATGGAGACCCGGAAGGCAAATGCCAAGTTCGTGTCCAGCATCGCCGCACAAGAGAAGCTGAAGACGGAGTTCGACGCTGAGTGGAAGGCGTGGGCCGAAGAAAAGGTCGCACTGGTGAACCGGGCTGAACAGGCGGAGAAGGCTCTCTGCGAGAAGACCGCCGAGCTCTCCGGCCTAAAGCGCCAAGTGTCCCAGATGGTGGACGCAGTCTTCGGTAAGTCGTCTCGCCGGCTTTCATCAAGTTTAGAATGTGTATATCTCATAATTTCATCCTTGTCGGCGGCTTATCTGTCTTTGTTAAACAGGTCCCAGAGTGCCAACCTGAATCAGAGTGTGGTGACCAAGCTGAAAGCCGTATACACCCTGGTGGAGCAACTCTACACCGGGTCACAACGTGCCTTGGCTGTGGTGGCCCTCTCCAACGAGGTGCCGACTCACCTGGCAGAAGTCCTTCGCCGGCTCACTGTTCTCCCTCAGCGGATCCAGGAACTGCGACGAGCCTCTGCAAGAGCCGGAGCGATTGCTGCGCTGAGCCGGGCTAAGGCGTTCTTGCCAGAGTTAAGACCCGGCGGACATCGCCCTCGGCTACCCAAGTCTGAAGGAAGACGGCACCGCCTTTGATCAGAAGGACTTTGCAGCTTGCGTGAAGGCCGTACGCCCGGTGGCCACTCTTATTGGCAACGATACCGATCTGACCAAGTACCAGCCGGGCTACGATGCAGAAAATCAGAGGATTCCTACTCTGCGCTATGAAGCCCTCAACTTGATCCCGCCGGCTCGTCAGCACACTTTTGCCCCGGAGATTGACCCTTCCGGGTTAATTGACGAGGAAGCCCAGTTCGAAGCTCTTAGCGGCATCGACTGGAAGTCATCAACCTTCCGGGTCTTGGGATCAACCGGAGGAGAAGGAAGAGATGAGCCGGAGACTTCCACCCAGCAAGCGTCTTAACTTCCGCAGCCGGTTTACCAAACAATGCTCCACCCTTTTAGACTTGATGAGTTTTGTAATAGAGTAGGTGCAACAGTTTATCTCTGCCGTGCCATCGTGCACGTATTGAATGCTGAAGTCTTTTGAAGTTGTTTCTTCGATGTTTCTCCGGGTCATAACCAATCCTTTGTTTTTCTTAACCTCAAAAGAGGTGCCTTTAATTATCCTGCATAGAAGGGCAAATCACAAGTCTCGAGGCGGCTTACCGCCCTGAGAATCATAAGTTTTAGATAACCCGGAATATGAATCAAAAAGGACTTGTCTTCAATGATATCCTAAATACAGCCGTAAGAACATACTTAACGGCCTGCAAGCATACTTCCGGTTTAGATAACCCGGATAAGAAGGTTGGTACCGCAACTCCGGTTTACCTGTCTTATAACACCCATTGCGTTCAGCAATACTGTAACCCAAGTTAAGCCGGCAAAGTGAGACCCGGCCGTCCACACTTGGAATAATCAGACAAAACCGACTATAAACTGGAAGAACTTAGGGGCTTCCGGTTCAAATACGACCAGAGACCCGGCCCAAAGCGGTTATGCTAAGATTCGAATACGATCATATAGCCCCCAGTGGGTGTGGCGATGCCAATCAAGAGGGTATCGACAGCTATGTTCTCTTTGGTTCGAATACGACCCATGTTTGAACAGGAAGCCCCCAAGTGATTTTAAGAATTGTTTAACAACGCTGATTTGAATACGATCCACGTGGGTTCCCAAAGGGGTGAAACCATGATTCAAATATGATCAAGGAAAACTCCCCAATGAGCTCGGCACTTTGCCAATCAAATGGGTATCGACAGCTATGTTCTCTTTGGTTCGAATACGACCCATGTTTGAACAGGAAGCCCCCAAGTGACCTTGTTGCTTATGGCTAGATTCGAATACGATCATAAGCCAGATCCTCCTTCAAGTCATCATGTAATCTTGCAATGAAAACAACACGTGCACATTTGGAGGAGAAAAAAGGACAGAGGTCCTGCTTTATTGCTTATCATAATATATACACGGCTGAGAGAAATATGTACATCACGAGAGCTGGTGACTCAAGTGTAGTAAGGCCGAAGCTGAGCTATGTTCCACGGCCGACGGGTCTCTTCCTCCGACTTACGTGAATCTTTATGCTCCCGAATGTCAATGAGGTAATATGACCCGTTGTGCAAGTTCTTGCTGACCACAAAGGGTCCTTCCCAAGGCAGGGAGAGCTTGTGCACATCTGTTTGATCCTGGATGAGCCGGAGCACGAGATCGCCTTCCTGGAAGACCCGGGTTTTAACCCGGCGACTATGATAACGGCGCAGGTCTTGTTGGTAAATCGCGGAGCGAGCTGCGGCCACATCACGCTGTTCGTCCAACAAGTCAAGAGCATCTTGGCGCGCCTATTCATTGTCTGCCTCAACATAAGCCGCCACTCGGGGTGAGTCATGACGGATGTCACTGGGGAGGACGGCCTCTGCCCCATAAACCATGAAGAAAGGCGTGAAGCCTGTAGATCTGTTAGGAGTAGTGTTGATGCTCCATAATACGGAGGGCAACTCCTCCACCCAACAACCCGGCGTCCGTTGCAAAGGGACCAAAAGCCGGGGCTTGATACCCTTCAGAATCTCCTGATTAGCTCTCTCAACTTGACCATTGGATTGAGGATGAGCAACTGAGGAGACATCAAGTCGGATATGTTCTCGTTGACAAAACTCTTCCATGGCGCCTTTGGATAGATTGGTGCCATTGTCAGTTATAATGCTGTGCGGAAAGCCAAAGCGGAAAATTACCTTTTTCATAAATTGAACCGCCGTGGCCGCATCGCACTTGCTAACTGGCTCAGCTTCCACCCACTTGGTAAATTTGTCAACCGCCACCAATAGGTGGGTCTTCTTATCCTTGGACCTTTTGAAAGGTCCAACCATATCAAGCCCCCAGACCGCAAAGGGCCAAGTGATTGGGATCATCCTCAGCTCTTGAGCCGGTACGTGAGCCCGTCGCGAGAACCTTTGGCAACCATCACACTTACTGACTAAGTCCTCTGCATCAGCATGAGCCGTCAACCAATAGAAACCATGACGAAAAGCCTTGGCCACAAGAGACTTTGAGCCGGCGTGATGGCCACAATCCCCTTCATGGATCTCACGCAAGATTTCTTGACCTTCCTCAGGGGAGACACAACGCTGAAACGCCCCTGTGACACTGCGATGATGCAACTCGCCATCGATAACGATCATTGACTTAGCCCGCCGGGTTATTTGCCTGGCCAAAGTTTCGTCCTCAGGCAACTCGCCCCGGGTCATGTAAGCCAGATACGGCATTGTCCAGTCTGGTATGATATGGAGAGCTGCCACCAGTCGTGCCTCCGGGTCAGGGACAACCAAATCTTCCTCGGTAGGCAACTTAACAGAAGGGCTATACATGACGTCCAGGAAAGTGTTAGGCGGCACCGTCTTTCGCTGAGAGCCTAGACGGCTTAGAGCATCAGCCGCCTCGTTCTTCCTGCGATCAGTGTGCTCTACTTGGTAGCCCTGAAAGTGCCCAGCAATGGCATCAACTTCGCGGCGATAAGCCGCCATGAGAGGGTCCTTAGAGTCCCACTTGCCTGATACTTGTTGAGCCACCAAGTCTGAGTCACCAAAACACCTTACCCGGCTCAAGCTCATCTCCTTAGCCATCCGAAGACCGTGGAGCAAGGCCTCGTACTCAGCCGCATTGTTAGTGCAAGGAAACATCAACTGTAGCACATAATGGAACTTGTCACCTTTAGGGGAAGCCAATACAACTCCAGCCCCGAGCCTTCCAACTGCCTGGACCCGTCGAAGTGAATAGTCCAATATGTGTTATCCGGCTTCTACTCGGGCACCTGTGACTCTGTCCAATCATTGATGAAATCCACCAAAGCCTGAGATTTAACAGCAGTGCGTGGCACGTATTTGAGACCATGAGGTCCCAGTTCTATAGCCCACTTAGCAATTCTCCCTGTGCTCTGTTTTGAATGATATCACCAAGAGGGGCAGAACTGACCATAGTTATGGGATGTCCCTGGAAATAATGCTTAAGCTTCCGGCTTGCCATGAACACACCATAAACAAGCTTCTGCCAATGCGGATACCGCTGTTTGGACTCGATGAGCACTTCGCTGACATAATAAACCGGCCGCTGAACCGGATGCTCCTTACCCTCTTCCTTGCGCTCCACCACTATAGCCACACTGACGGCTCGTGTGTTCGCCGCCACATATAATAATAAGGGCTCCTTATCAACCGGAGCAGCAAGGACTGGAGGCTCTGCCAGCTGCTTCTTCAACTCCTCAAAGGCGGTATTAGCTGCATCATTCCAGACAAAGTTATCAGTTTTCTTCATCAACTGATATAAGGGCATGGCCTTCTCACCCAAACGGCTTATAAACCGGCTTAAAGCAGCGATGCGACCCGCCAAGCGCTGAACGTCATTTATACACGCCAGCTTAGCCAGGGAGGTGATGGCCTTGATCTTCTCCGGGTTAGCCTCAATGCCTCTGTCAGAAACCAAGAAACCCAAGAGTTTGCCTGCAGGAACACCAAAGACACACTTGGCCGGGTTAAGCATCGTCTTGTAGACCCGGAGATTATCAAAGGTTTCTCTCAAATCATCTATCAGGGTTTCCTCTTTTATGGACTTAACCACAATATCGTCCACATAAGCATGAACATTACGTCCAATCTGTTTATGAAGACAGTTCTGCACGCAACGCTGATAAGTCGCCTGTGCACACTTGAGTCCAAAGGGCATGGACACATAGCAGAAGGCTCCAAAGGGAGTGATGAACGCCGTCTTCTCCTGGTCCTTCACCGCCATTTTAATCTGATGATATCCAGAATAAGCGTCCAAGAAACTTAAGCGCGCACAACCCGCCGTAGCATCAATAATTTGATCAATACGGGGAAGGGCAAAAGGATCAGCCAGACACGCCTTGTTTAAGTCCGTGTAGTCCACACACATCCGCCAAGTGTCGTTCTTCTTGAGCACGAGCACCGGGTTAGCTAACCACTCTGGGTGAAAGACTTCAACAATAAACCCGGCTGCTAAGAGTCGGGCCACCTCTTCACCAATAGCTTTCCGCCTCTCTTCATTAAACCGCCGAAGGAACTGCCTGACCGGCTTAAATTTCGGATCAACATTGAGAGTGTGCTCAGCAAGTTCTCTAGGTACACCTGGCATGTCAGAAGGTTTCCATGCGAAGATGTCCCTATTCTCACGGATGAACTCGATGAGCGCGCTTTCCTATTTTGGATCCAGATTGGTACTGATGCTAAACTGCTGAGATGAATCTCCTGGAACAAAATCAACAAGCTTAGTTTCATCAGCTGACTTAAATTTCATCGCCGGCTCATTCTCCGTAGTCGGCTTTTTCAGAGAGGTCATATCTGTTGGGTCAACATTGTCTTTGTAAAACTTCAACTCCTCTGTAGCACAAACAGATTCTGCATAAGCCGCATCGCCTTCCTCACATTCCAGGGCCACTTTCCGGCTGTCGTGAACCGTAATGGTCCCGTTGTGACCCGGCATCTTGAGCTGTAAGTACACATAACACGGCCGAGCCATGAACTTGGCGTAAGCCGGCCACCCAAATATAACATGGTATGGGCTTTTTATCTTAACCACCTCAAAGGTCAATTTCTCCACCCTGTAGTTGTTCTCATCTCACAAGGCCACTTCCAATTCGATCTAGCCGACTGGATAAGCCGACTTACCAGGTACCACACCATGGAAGATAGTGTTTGACTGGCTGAGGTTCTTATCAACCAACCCCATACGGCGAAAAGTCTCATAATAGAGGATGTTGATGCTGCTGCCTCCATCCATGAGCACCTTTGTGAACTTATATCCTCCCACTTGAGGAGCCACCACTAAGGCCAAGTGGCCCGGGTTATCCACCCGGGGAGGGTGATCCTCCCTACTCCACACTATAGGCTGCTCAGACCACCGCAAGTAGCGTGGAACCGCCGGCTCAACAGCATTCACAGCCCTCTTATGAAGCTTTTGATCTCGCTTACACAGGCTGGTGGTAAACACATGGTACTGTCCACCGCTAAGCTGCTTTGGATTGGTATGATAACCCCCCTGCTGCTGTTGATGACCCTGGCCAGACTGTTGATTGAAGCCCCCTTGACCGTTCTGAGGATTATAATTTGAGCCGCCGCCCGGGCCATGAAAACCGCCGGCGCCTGAGCCGCCGTCCGGGCCATTGTAATTCTTAAAGGCCTTCATGATTGCACAGTCCTTCCATAGATGAGTTGTTGGCTTCTCTCTAGAGCCATGCCTTGGACAAGGCTCATTCAACAGTTGTTCCAGCGTCGGGCCTGACCCGCCGCCTCGGGGAGGGGGCCTCCCTTTGCGTCACTGGTTATTACCTTGTGAGCTAGCGTTGGCTACAAACTCTAAGCTGCCATCAGCCTTGCGCTTGCCTACTCCTTGGTTCCCCGGGTTATGCTGAGGACCCTTGCCATTGCCGTTCTTCTTTCCCTTCCCTGTCCTTTCATCATCTGAAGGGGGATCCTTGGTACCATCAGAATCGGCGTACTTGACAAGAGCCGCCATTAGTGTACCCATATCATTGCAGTTGCGCTTAAGCCGCCCGAGTTTCATCTTCAGGGGCACAAAACGGCAATTCTGCTCCAACATTAAGACTGCTGAGCCGGCATCCATCTTATCTGATGAATGTATGATCTCCTTGACCCGGCAAACCCAATGCATCGTGGATTCTCCCTCCTGCTGCTTACAGTTAGTCAAATCCACAATTGACATAGACTGCCTGCAGGTATCCTTAAAGTTTTGGATGAACCGGGCTTTCATCTCAGCCCAAGACCCGATGGAGTTCGGTGGTAGCCCTTTCAACCAAGTGCGGGCAGTCCCATCCAACATCATGGTGAAGTACTTGGCCATTGCCGCCTCACTGACCTCCAGTAGTTCCATGGCCATCTCGTAACTCTCGATCCAGGCTGCGGGTTGTAAGTCAGCCGTGTAGTTGGGCACCTTCCTAGGGCCTTTGAAGTCCTTGGGTAGACGCTCATTGCGGATAGCTGGCACTAAACAAGGGACACCCCCAGTCCTGGTAGGGATACCCACGTCGACGGAAGCCGTCGGATAAGCCGGGGGGGTCTGGTAAGCCGTCAATTGAGGCACCTGCTCCGCCTCTTGCCGCGCTCTGTCCTGGTCTGCTGCGTGGAAGGCTCCGTTATGAACCGGGCCATGGCCAGGGGGCGGGTCATGGCGTCGGACGTTACTTGAGCCGGTCGCTGAGACCATGTGCCTGCTGTAACTCGGGCTCTGGCCTGGGCGAGGGGTCGAGTGGATCCTGTCCCAGCTGTAGGAGTACGCCTCTTGCTGTGCCAGTGCTGTCTGAAGGAGTTCCCTGACCCGGCGGGTTTCAATAGCCGTCGGAGAGTCGCCGTCAACTGGGAGAGCCGCCAGCCGTGCTGCCGCAGTGACCATGTTCTCCAGCGGGTTATTATAATGACCCGGGGGTATTGGCACGTACTGAGGCGGGGCAGGGGCACCTGGGGAGGCCCCATCACTTGTGGCTGAATAGGGGTTCCAGACCCGGGCACTATGACCCCTGGCGGGTTACTAGACCCTGCACCTGCCGTGTTGAAGAGGTTACGTGGATCGTAAACCGGAGGGAGTCGAGATTGGGTCTTTTGATGCCTCCTTTTCATGATCTCGTTGGACGCGTTCTGATCCATCGTGAGTTGGAAGGACTGCGCCTGGATCAGCTGAGTTTGGGCATCGAGAGCCGCCCTCTCCGCAGCCATCCTGATCCCTTCCGCCGCAAGATCCTCCTTAGCCTTCACTAGATCCAATTTTAATTGTGCCACCTCCGCATCGTGCTGAGCTTGATCTGCCGGGTCAACCATGGCGGTTAACAGGGCCGTCATCTTGTCCGTGAGATCCATCAGCACCTGAGCCGGAGAAGGCACCGGGTTTCCCGCTCCAGCAGCGGGGTTCTGAACAGGCTGCGCACCGGCCATAAAGATTCCAACCCGTCTTGGCGGCTCAAATAGGTCCGGAATACTGTCACCATCGGAACAACCCATGAGCTTGCCATCTTGAAGTTGATACAACGAGTTTGACTCATCGGTGGCTGACTCGCCATCAGAGCCGGCGGCCGTCTCATCACCAGATCCAGATCGATCAGAGAGTCCTCCATGGATACACCCCACAAAAGCATGCCTTAAGGCAGGCCGGGCCCGGGCGGGTCGCGCACGCTGAGCCGTCTCGACGAGATCGGCGCAGAGACCCGGCTCAGGGCCCGGCTCACCAATCTTGCCAATGAAAACATGAATTCCGCCGAAGGGGACCCGGTACCCGTACTCAATTGAGCCGGCGTCGGGGCCCCAGTTTGCATCGTCGATGTAGAGCTTGCCGCGACGACTCTTGGTCATCCGGCCCACAGCGTATCCCTTGAGCCCTTCGAAGCTGCCCTTCAAGAACTCAAATCCACCATGCGCTGGCCCCACGTTGGGCACCAACTGTCGTGGAATTGTCACGGCAGATGTCCTCGGGCTAGGACTTAGTCGTGGAGCCATCGCAACTAGGAAGCTTGAAGGGGTTAAGTGGGACAAGGAACACGAGGGTTTATACTGGTTCGGCCCCTTACGGTGAAGGTAAAAGCCTACGTCCAGTTTGAGGTGGTATTGATTAGGGTTACGATCACCAGGGAGCTAAACCGCTATGTCTGGCTTTCGATGAGTTTGTTCTTGTCCCTAAACCGCTGCCGGGTCGTCCCTTTATATAGGGAGGTTGACGCCCAGCAGCTCTCAGAGTCCCGGCCGGCTCATAAGAGTGTCCGGCTCGGACTCTCAACTATCCTTGCCTTACACTACAAGTTCTAGCATAATAATGATTGCAGCTACGGGCTTTAAGCCATATCCGGGTCTTAAGCCCATCTTTGGCCCACCGTCTTCAGGCTTGGCACCGGGCTTCTGGCAATGACCATATGAATAACCCAGCCCCTCCTGGCGGGTGACTCTAAGGTCTATATCCTCAACACCTTCTGTCAAGTTACCTACAAAGGAAGACTTGGCAGTGCCTGACCCGGAGGCGCAATTGGTGGCGGGTCTTCATGTCATTCCAGATTGGACAGTGCCATATTTGGCTTACATGACCCGGGGCGAGTTGCCAGAAGATGAAACCCTGGCCAGACAGATAACCCGGCGGTCCAAGTCCATGACAATTGTTAACGGCGAGTTGCATCATCGTAGCGTTACTGGGGCGTTTCAGCGTTGTATTTCCCCGGAGGAAGGACAAGACATTCTTCGTGAGATTCATGAAGGAGACTACGGTCATCATGCTGGTTCAAAATCCCTCGTAGCCAAAGTGTTCCGTCATGGATTCTATTGGCTGACGGCTCATGCTGATGCGGAGGATCTGGTCAGTAAATGTGACGGGTGTCAGAAGTTTTCAAGACGAGCTCATGTGCCGGCTCATGAATTAAGGATGATTCCAATCACTTGGCCGTTTGCAGTCTGGGGGCTTGACATGGTTGGGCCTTTCAAAAGATCCAAAGATAAGAAGACCCATCTCCTGGTGACGGTTGATAAATTCACAAACTGGGTTGAGGCAGAGCCGGTCAGTAAGTGTGATGCAGCCACGGTGGTTCAATTCATGAAAAAGGTGATTTTTCGCTTTGGGTTTCCACACGGCATTATAACTGACAATGGCACGAATCTGTCTAAGGGAGCCATGGAGGAGTTCTGTCAACGTGAGCATATACGGCTCGATGTTTCCTCAGTGGCTCACCCTCAATCCAATGGTCAAGCAGAAAGAGCCAATCAGGAAATATTAAAAGGCATCAAACCCTGGCTTATGGTCCCTCTATAGCGGACGCCGGGTTGTTGGGTAGAAGAGTTTCCCTCGGTGATATGGAGCATCAATACTACTCCCAACAGGTCTACGGGTTACACGCCTTTCTTTATGGTCTACGGTGCCGAGGCGGTTCTGCCCAGTGACATCCGTCATGACTCGCCCCGCGTGGCGGCTTATGTTGAAGCTAATAATGAACAAGCCCGTCAGGATGCACTTGACCTGTTGGATGAGAAGCGTGACTTAGCAGCAGCCCGGTTGGTGATTTATCAACAGGACCTGCGCCGTTATCACAGCCGCCGGGTTAAATCCAGAACTTTTCAAGAGGGTGACTTGGTGCTTCGGCTCATCCAGGATCAGTCCGATGCGCACAAACTATCCCCGCCTTGGGAAGGACCCTTTGTGGTCAGCAAGAATTTGAACAACGGGTCATATTACCTCATTGATGTTCGAGAGCACACTGTCTCACGTAAGTCGGAGGAGGAGACCCGCCGGCCGTGGAATATCGCTCATCTCCGGCCTTACTACACTTGAGCCACCGGCTCTCATGATGTACATAGTTTGACGATGTATATATTATAGTCAATAATAAAGCAGGACCTCTATCCTTTTTTGCATCCTCAAAGGTAATATGTCATTATCATTGTCATTATCTTATTTATTAGAGCACTTGGGAGCTGATCGTATCCGAATCTAGCTTCACCCGATTGCTCCGGCTTATGATCGTATTCGAATCTCGCTGTTTTAATGATCACTTGGGGGCTTCCTGTTCAAACATAGGTCGTATCCGAACCAAAGAGAACATAGCTGTCGATACCCTTTTGATTGGCAAACTGCCAAAACCACTTGGGGGCTTCTTGATCATATCCGAATCATAGCTCAACCCCTTTGGGATCGACGTGGATCGTATTCGAATCAGCGTCGCTAAACAACTCTTAAGGTCATTTGGGGGCTTCCTGTTCAAACATAGGTCGTATTCGAACCAAAGAGAACATAGCTGTCGATACCCTCTTGATCGGCAACGCCAACGCCACTGGGGGCTATATGATCGTATTCGAATCTTAGCTTAACCCCTTTGGAACGGTTTACTGATCGTATTCGAATCGGAAGCCTCAAAAAATTTATCTGTTTTTATATAGTTTTTGGTAATCACAAATATTTGAGTTGTCACAAATATCATATGTGCCGGCTTTTACAAAGTTGAGTTATCAACCTCACCCTCCGGGTCACATAAAACCGGTGGTATCATTCAAAGGGTCATAAGTATGATAACATCAGTTGTGTCTTCAAATCATAATTGATAACCGGCTTATCTATCTATGATTCCTTTTCGGGTTTTTATATGACCCGCCTTGCGGTAAGCCGCCAAGGATCTTGTGATTTCTCTCTGTGTGCAGGACAGTTGAATCAAACTCTCTTAAAGCATCAGGAAACAGATGATGCGCATAATATGGAGGAATATCAAACGGTGGCTTAACAATGTTGAGCGCCAAACACGTGCACGATGGCATGATACCACAAGTTATTTCTATTCTATTACATGACTTCCCAAAGTCCAAATGATTAACATTGTTTTTCAGCAAGGCATAAACATGAGCCACCAGCCGGGTCAATTGTTT
This sequence comes from Aegilops tauschii subsp. strangulata, assembly GCF_002575655.3. Classification (NCBI taxonomy): domain Eukaryota; kingdom Viridiplantae; phylum Streptophyta; class Magnoliopsida; order Poales; family Poaceae; genus Aegilops; species Aegilops tauschii. The sequence goes on along the minus strand of NC_053040.3, from coordinate 433,587,730 downwards.
TGTTGGCCTGAAGCTTCCGGGTCATCCCTTGCTGCGTCTTCTTGATCCCTGTCCTGGAAGGTTGACGTTGACCAGTCAATGCCATTCAAAGCTTCAAATTCATCTTCATCGTCAATTAATCCAGCCGGGTCAACTTCAGGGGCGAAGGTATGCTTACGGATGGGAGGGATCAGGCTGACTGCTTCATAACGCGGCGTGGGAATTCTCCAGTTTTCCGCGTCATAACCCGCCTGGTACTTGGTAAGATCTATGTCATTGCCAATCAGAGTGGCCACCGGGCGGATCTCCTTTACACAGGCGGTGAAATCCTCCTGTTCAAAGGCCGTTCCGTCTTCCTTCGGAGTTGGATATCCGATGGCAATGTCAGTCGGGTCTAGTTCTCGAAGCCACGCCTTAGCCCGGCTTAATGCAGCCACAGCTCCGGCTCTCGCAGAAGATCGCCGTAGCTCATTGCACCGCTGAGGAAGCACGGCAAGCCGCCTTAACACATCCGCCAGGAGGGTGGGCACTTCATTTGACAAGGCTACTGAAGCTAACGCACGCTGAGACCCGGTGTAAAGTTGCTCCACAAGGGTATACATCGCTTTTAACTTTATCAGCATGCTCTGATTCAGATTTGAGCTCCTGGGGCCTGTGTTACAATCTCAGGTGAGTTAATAAAACTGATCGGTTTATTGAATAAATTCAAATACTTAACAAATACAGGGAGACTTACCAAATATCGTTGAGACCATCTGAGATATACGGCGCTTTAAGCCGGATAGTTCGGCGGTTGTCTCTGCAAGAGCCGTCTCTGCTTTTTCAGCCCGATTTGTCAAGGCTATCTTTTCATCAGCCCAGGCCTTCCTTTCAGCCGCAAAGCCTTTTTTCAGTTTCTCCTGTTCAGATACACGGAATTCAAACTTGGAGTTGGCTTTCTGGGTTTCAGCCTTCTGTGCTTCTAGGCGGCTCTTTAAATCAGATATTTCTTTCTCAGATTGACTGGTGGTGGCCTGTCCAAACACCGGATTAGAGTCAGGGTTATCATAATACAATATTAAGTCCCAAGCATTTTGCAAGCAAAGCACTTGGCACTTGGGAGCTAATGTATGCTACAGAATTTTTTGTTTAAATGGCGGTTCTTGACAGTAAGTCCCAAGCACTTTGCAAGCAACAGTACTTGATACTTGGGGGCTAATGCATATTGCTGTTTTACAAGTCTTTTACATCATTCAAGTATAATAAGGACTGGCCTTACCATGCTGGTTCAACCGCCCCTTGGGGACTACGGAGTAAGCCGGAGTTCTTACATATTTTATTCATCCATGGCACTACAATCACTAATTTTGTTTCTAAGTCTACAGCAATATTCATCATAAGCAATAGACTTGGGGGCTGGCATAGCAAGGATAAAATAAGTATGAAGGAAAAGTTGTACCTCAAATTTCTGATACATTTGTTTCACCATATCAATCTCGGTGTCACGGCTGCTGTGCTTGGTTCAGATAGCCGGAAAAGACTTCACTGACACTCAGGTGAGTATAGTCGGTGACATCAAATTTAACCCAGCGGCGCTCCAGAAGCTCTTCCTTGGCAGAACACTTGGCCAGTGCAGTTGGCCTTCCCGGTTCAACAAAGCTGGTCTTGATGATTTCGACATCAGCGTCTTGAGGATTATCTGCCGGGTCGGGCTAGGAATTTCCGGGTTTTCAGCACCATCGACGGCTTGTTGGACAAGCGGGTCAGCAGTGGCAGTTGGCGTGTCATGAGTCAGCTTAGGTGGCGGTTCATGAGTAGAGGCTTCAGGAGCGGCCGTTCCAAGTTCTGGCTCAAGTAAGATTGGCTCTTCAGCCTGCTTGTCTTTTCTTGCCCTTTTGCTGGGCTTTGCTTGTCCACTGCATAAGATTCAAAGGTCAGTACAAATACAGCAAACTGAAATAAGAAATAAATAAGCGGGTTATCATTACCCTGGAGCAGTTTTGAAAGCCGGCAAGTTGGATTGCATTCACTCGCCAGAAGAAGGTGAAGTTTCCTGATAATTTGAGTCCGAAGAATTGAGTGGCTCATGAATGAGACCCGCCAAAGGATAAGTGGGATATAAGTCGGAGATAACCTTGTTCCGGCGCTTCTTTGGTGTGTTGGGCAAGCCGGAGGAAAGCTCGGCGTCTTTGCTGGTCCGGGTTTGCCTCCGGGATTCAAGCGCCTGTTGCTTCAAAAGAAATTGAGGATCTTGATAAGCTAAAGGATGCGAAAATCTTATTTTCCGAGTTACTCTTCGGACTTTCCGTCTTGGCAAAGGCTCGGAGTCGGAGGAAATAATAGTTACCTCTTCATCCATTGCTTGGCTCGCTCCTGTATCCTCCTGATGATAATCAATGTCAATGAGATGATTAAAAAAGGAGCCTAGAGAGTCAAGAGCTACCTCTGACTCAGAGATTTCTTCTTTATTCCCTTTCCTCCCGGCGGCGGCTTTCCGGGCGGCTTTCTTGATTTTCCTGGGCTTCTTTGCAGCTTCATGATCATACTTGACCTTCCAAAATTTATCGTCAGCCTTTAAATTACAACAAAGGTTTTGAGTACATACGAAATTATTGAAGATTAAGTGTAGAATGCTTAAGTTAATGGCTTACCGCTGGAGCCGGGTTAGTTTTGCAGAAAGGGCTTAAGCCCACTTTCCCGCAATCTGCCAGGCTCTCATTCAGAAGAGACTTGGTCATATCATCAACAACATCCTCAGGTAAATCGTCAGGACTGTGCCGTAGAGGATCAGTCTTTTGGCCTGTGTAATCGCACATCAAGCCAGGGCGGCGGCTCAAAGGAATAATCTGCCAGGCAAGCCAGACTCGGACCATATCAATGCCATTGAAGCCGTCTCCCAGAAGAGCTTTGACCTTGCTCATAGTGTGGGCAAGTGTTTGACGTTCAACCGGAGATAGCTTGTCTGGCAGGTGGTGAGTTGACTCCAGGCGTAGGGCGCGAAAGCCGGGCAGAGGATTCTCATTAGTCAGCAAAGTGTCTTGACAGTAGAAACATGTCTGGTTCCAATCTTTAGGATGACTCGGCAGTTCAGCATATGGGAAGAGACAGTCCCTCCGTCGCTGGATTGAGATTCCACCAAGCTCTAAGCTGGGTCCATTGGCGCGTTCATTTTGACGGTTCAAATAAAATAACTCCCTAAAGAGTAGCAAGCTGGGTTCCTCTCCAAGATACACCTCACAGAATACTTGAAAATTGCAGATATTTGACACGGAATTAGGCCCGATGTCTTGAGGTCGGAGGTCAAAAAAGTGCAAGACGTCTCTAAAAAACTTTGAGCCGGGTGGAGAAAGCCCCGGTTCATGTGATCAGTAAAGGTGATAACTTCCCCTTCCTTGGGTTGAGGTTTTTCTTCTGTTGGGTTAGGAGCACGGTAGGACATGATTTCCTTTTTTGGCAGATAGCCAGTCTTAACAAAATCATTAAGTGTGTCATCTGTGACAATGGATTTGACCCAGTTGCATGTAACGGGTGCTTTGTGAGCCTTGGGCGCCATTGTGGAGATGGAAGCCTACGACAAAATAAAAATTTCCGGTTCAAAATTTAAGCCGGAGGAATATCCTTCAATTCATATTCAAGATGGCGACTTATAAAGGGGTCTAATGGTATATGGCTAATTGTGTCAGATTATTTAAGCCGCCATGAGCAGTTACAGTTATTTAAGCCGTCGGTCCTGGTCGAAGTTATTTGTCGAGCATCTCCAAGTTAAGTCGGAGGCGTGAACCGCCATGGCTAGATAGATCTAACAAGGTTCAGATTTTGCCTAAGTGTTGAACAAACAAGTTTCACAAACTGCAGCTATTAATTTGGATCGAATGGTTGTTTAGAAAAGAAAATATTCTAGACCTAAGAATCTAGTGCAGAGGAGTTTGTAGGTTCTGATGAGGCCTCTGAACTAGAAAAAGGGATCTGCTAGCGTCTGAAATGGATACGAAACAACTACCGCATGAGTTTGGTACTTCTTTTAGATCAAAGAAGGATGCAATGAAGAAACCATGAAGAATCCGTGTGGAACAGCGAAGAACACAGCGGAACTCGCAAACCCTAAATGCGGACCTGAGATGCGGGAAGATGAACACTTACAGTTGCAGATCTACTACGGAGGATCGCCGCCGTTCTCTGGACCGATTCAAGTTGATGCAGCGGGCGAGGTTGATGAAGGCAAGGTGCTCTGCGGCGGCGGCGGCGGAACTTGAGTAGCAGCGGAGTCGCGAGAGGAAGAAGACGACGGAAAGGGAGAGAATGAGGAAAGACCTGGTCGTGCTTATTTATAAGCAAAGACTAACAGAGGGGGCGCGAAGAACGAGGAGGCCGAAACATGGTTATCCAGCTACTCAGATGCCTCGATTCTCGGGATGGTCATTAAGATAAGAATCTGTTGAGATACGTTGGGCAAAACGTGCATTAATGGCAGATGACGTCATGGCGGTCACTATAAATCCAAAGGACAACGTCATGGCGGGTTACAAGAAACTTCATACGAGAGAAGAGCAGAAGATTTTGCTTAAGTATTGAATATTGACATGAACCAGTTCAAATCAATCTGGGGCCTAATGTTGGGGATATAACTACTAGTGTAACCCGCCCGGGAGGGGTCGGGTTACGTTATGGCGATTCATCTTATGAAGCCCAATGTCAAGCTTGAAGATGGCGGTTCAAGTAAGGGCCCAAGGCCCAGAGGCGACTTAAAGCCCGTAGTGATAAACCGCCATAATAACATGACTTGTATTGTAAGGATAGGATAACTAGTCACCAAGCCGGACACTATTGATGATCCGGCCAGGGCTCTGTAGGCCGCAGGGCGTCAACCCGTGTATATAAGGGGATGACCCGGCGGCGTCTTAGGGCAAGGAACAACAACTCGAGACTCAGGCAAAGCGTATTCGCTCCCTGGTCATTGAAACCCCAGCAATTCCATCACAACTAGACGTAGGCCTTTACCTTCATCGTAAGGGGCCGAACTAGTATAAACCCCGTGTCCTTTGTCCCGATTATCCCCTTCTTGCTTCCTAGTTGCGATGGCTCCATGCTTAAGTCCTTTCACTAGGACATCTGCCGTGACAAATCCATGACAAGTAGGTAAATGATAAAAACAGAATTTTTGATGTGGAATGCTACCTAACATATTTATCAATGTAATTTTCTTTAGTGTGTCATGAATATTCAGATCCATAAGATTCAAAACAAAAGTTTAATATTGACATAAAAACTATAATACTTCAAGCATACTAATAAAGCAATTATGTCTTCTCAAAATAACTTGGCCAAAGAAAGCTATCCCTACAAAATCATATAGTCTGGCTATGCTCCATCTTCATCACACAAAGTATTAAAATCATGCACAACCCCGATGACAAGCCAAACAATTGTTTCATACTTTTGATGTTCCCAAACCTTTTAAAATTTCACGCAATACATGAGCGTGAGACATGGACATAGCACTATAGGTGGAATAGAATATGGTGGTTGTGGAGAAGACAAAAAGAAGGAGATAGTCTCACATCAACTAGGCGTATCAACGGGCTATGGAGATGCCCATCTATAGATATCAATGTGAGTGAGTAGGGATTGCCATGCAACGGATGCACTAGAGCTATAAGTGTATGAAAGCTCAAAAGGAAACTAAGTGGGTGCGCATCCAACTTGCTTGCTCACGAAGACCTAGGGCACTTTGAGGAAGCCCATCATTGGAATATACAAGCCAAGTTCTATAATGAAAAATTCCCACTAGTATATGAAAGTGACAACATAGGAGACACTCTATCATGGGCTTTTCTCTTATTTTTTTATTTTTTTTACTTGGGCTTTTTTTATGGCCTCTTTTTTTCTTTTTCTTTCTTTTTATTTTTTTTATTTTTCGTCCGGAGTCTCATCCCGACATGTGGGGGAATCATAGTCTCCATCATCCTTTCCTCACTGGGACAATGCTCTAATAATGAAGATCATCACACTTTTATTTACTTACAACTCAAGAATTACAACTCGATACTTAGAACAAAATATGACTCTATATGAATGCCTCCGGCGGTGTACCGGGATGTGCAATGAATCAAGAGTGACATGTATGAAAGAATTATGAATGGTGGCTTTGCCACAAATACGATGTCAATTACATGATCATGCAAAGCAATATGACAATGATGAAGCGTGTCATAATAAACGGAACGGTGGAAAGTTGCATGGCAATATATCTCGGAATGGCTATGGAAATGCCATAATAGGTAGGTATGGTGGCTGTTTTGAGGAAGGTATATGGTGGGTGTATGATACCGGTGAAAGGTGCGCGGTATTAGAGAGGCTAGCGATGGTGGAAGGGAGAGAGTGCGTATAATCCATGGACTCAACATTAGTCATAAAGAACTCACATACTTATTGCAAAAATCTACAAGTCATCAAAACAAAGTACTACACGCATGCTCCTAGGGGAAGGGTTGGTAGGAGTTAACCATCACGCGAACCCGACCTCCACACATAAGGAAGACAATCAATAAATAAATCATGCTCCAACTTCATCACATAACGGTTCACCATACGTGCATGCTACGGCAATCACAAACTTCAACACAAGTATTTCTCAAATTCACAACTACTCAACTAGCATGACTCTAATAACACCATCTTCATATCCCAAAACAATCATAAAGAATCAAACTTCTCATAGTATTCAATGCACTTTATATGAAAGTTTTTATTATATCCCTCTTGGATGCGTATCATATTAGGACTAAATTCATAACCAAAGAAAATTACCATGCTGTTTAAGACTCTCGAAATAATGTAAGTGAATCATGAGAGTTCATCTATTTCTTCAAAATAAAACCACCGTCGTGCTCTAAAAGGATATAAGTGAACCACTAGAGAAAATGACAAACTACTCCAAAAGATATAAGTGAAGATCAATGAGTAGTCGGATAATTATGTAACTATGTGAAGACTCTCTAACATTTAACAATTTAAGATCTTGGTACTTGATTGAAGCAGCAAGAAAAAGAAAAGAAAATAAAATGACGCTCAAAGCAAAACACATATCATGTGGTGAATAAAAATATAGCTCCAAGTAAAGTTACCGATGAACGAAGACGAAAGAGGGGATGCCATCCGGGGCATCCCCAAGCTTAGGCTCTTGGTTGTCCTTGAATATTACCTTGGGGTGCCTTAGGCATCCCCAAGCTTAGGCTCTTGCCACTCCTTATTCCATAGTCCATCGAATCTTTACCCAAAACTTGAAACTTCACAACACAAAACTCAACAGAAAACTTGTAAGCTCCGTTAGTATAAGAAAATAAATCACCACTTTTGGTACTGTTGTGAACTCATTCTAAATTCATATTGGTGTAATATCTACTGTATTCCAACTTCTCTATGGTCCATACCCTCCGATACTACTCATAGATTCATCAAAATAAGCAAACAACACATAGAAGACAGAATCTGTCAAAAACAGAACAGTCTGTAGTAATCTGTATCAAACGTATACTTCCGGAACCTAAAAAATTCTACCAAATTAGGAAGTCCTAAGCAATTTGTTTACTAATCTTCTGAAAAATAATCAACTGCAAATCACGTTTCTGTGATTTATGAAAACTAATCTCGTGCGCGCAAAAGTTTCTGTTTTTGAGCAAGATCAAATTAACTATCACCGTAAGCTATCCTAAAGGTCTTACTTGGCACTTTATTGAAACAAAAGCTATAAAACATGATTACTGCAGTGTCATAATCATGTGAACACACAAAAACAGTAAGGGTAAATATTGGGTTGTCTCCCAACAAACGCTTTTCTTTAATGCCTTTTAGCTGGGCATGATGATTTCAATGATGCTCACATAAAATATAATAATTGAAACATAAAGAGAGCATCATGAAGAATATGACTAGCACATTTAAGTCTAACCCACTTCCTATGCATAGGGATTTTGTGAGAAAACAACTTATGGGAACATGAAACAACTAGCATAGGAAGGTAAAACAAGCAAATCTTCAAGATTTTCAACACATAGAGAGGAAACTTGATATTATTGCAATATGTAGAAGCATATGATCCTCTCTCATAATAATTTTCAGTAGCATCATGAATGAATTCAACCATATAACCAGGACATAAAGCATTCTTTTCATGATCTACTTGCATAGAAATTTTACTACTCTCCACATAAGAAAATTTATTCCCATCAATAGTAGTGGGAGCAAACTCAACAAAATAACTATCATGTGAAGCATAATCCAATTGAAAATTAAAATCATGATGACAAGTTTCATGGTTAAGTTTATTCTTTATGGCATACGTGTCATCACAATAATCATCATAAATAGGAGGCATGCTTTCATCATAATAAATTTTCTCATCAAAACTTGGGGGACAAAAAATATCATCTTCATCAAACATAGCATCCCCAAGCTTGTGGCTTTGCATATCATTAGCATCATGGATATTCAAGGAATTCATACTAACCACATTGCAATCATGCTCATCATTCAAAGATTTAGTGCCGAATATTTTAATGCATTCTTCCTCTAGCAATTGAGCACAATTGTCGGAATCCTTATTTTCACGGAACACATTAAAAAGATGAAGCATATGAGGCACCCTCAATTCCATTTTTTTGTAGTTTTATTTTATAGACTAAACTAGTGATAAAACAAGAAACTAAAATACTCGATGGCAAGATCTAAAGATATACCTTCAAGCACTCACCTCCCCGGCAACGGTGCCAGAAAAGAGCTTGATGTCTACTACGCAACCTTCTCCTTGTAGACGTTGTTGGGCCTCCAAGTGCAGAGGTTTGTAGGACAGTAGCAAATTTCCCTCAAGTGGATGACCTAAGGTTTATCAATCCGTGGGAGGTGTAGGATGAAGATGGTCTCTCTCAAGCAACCCTGCAACCAAATAACAAAGAGTCTCTTGTGTCCCCAACACACCCAATACAATGGTAAATTGTATAGGTGCACTAGTTCGGCAAAGAGATGGTGATACAAGTGCAATATGGATGGTAGATATAGGTTTTTGTAATCTGAAAATATAAAAACATCAAGGTAACAAGTGGTAAAAGTGAGCGTAAACAGTATTGCAATGCTAGGAAACAAGGCCTAGGGTTCATACTTTCACTAGTGCAAGTTCTCTCAACAATAATAACATAATTGGATCATATAACTATCCCTCAACACGCAACAAAGAGTCACTCCAAAGTCACTAATAGCGGAGAACAAACGAAGAGATTACTGTAGGGTACGAAACCACCTCAAAGTTATCCTTTCTGATCGACCTATTCAAGAGTCCGTAGTAAAATAACACGAAGCTATTCTTTCCGTTCGATCTATCATAGAGTTCATACTAGAATAACACCTTAAGACACAAATCAACAAAAACCCTAATGTCACCTAGATACTCCAATGTCACCTCAAGTATCTATGGGTATGATTATACGATATGCATCACATAATCTCAGATTCATCTATTCAACCAACACAAAGTACTTCAAGGAGTGCCCCAAAGTTTCTACCGGAGAGTCAAGACGAAAACGTGTGCCAACCCCTATGCATAGGTTCATGGGCAGAACGCACAAGTTGATCACCAAAACATACATCAAGTGGATCACGTGATATCCCATTGTCACCACAGATAAGCACGGCAAAACATACATCAAGTGTTCTCAAATCCTTAAAGACTCAATCCGATAAGATAACTTCAAAGGGAAAACTCAATCCATTACAAGAGAGTAGAGGGGGAGAAACATCATAAGATCCAACTATAATAGCAAAGCTCGTGATACATCAAGATCGTACCACCTCAAGAACACGAGAGAGAGAGAGAGATGAAACACATAACTACTGGTACATACCCTCATCCCCGAGGGTGAACTAGTCCCAACTCATCACGGAGAGCGTCGGGATGATGAAGATCGCCACCGGTGAGGGATCCCCCCTCCGGCAGGGTGCCGGAACAGGGTCCCGATTGGTTTTTGGTGGCTACAGAGGCTTGCGGCGGCGGAACTCCCAATCTATTGTGTCCCCCGATGTTTTCAGGGTATATGGATATATATAGGCGAAAGAAGTCGGTCAGGGGAGCCACGAGGGGCCCACGAGGGTGGGGGCGCGCCCAGGGGGGTAGGGCGCGCCTCCCTGCCTCGTGGCTTCCTCGTTGCTTCCCTTACGTACACTCCATGTCTCCTGGATTGCTTTCGTTCCAAAAATAACTCTTCCGAAGGTTTCATTCCGTTTGGACTCCGTTTGATATTCCTTTTCTTCGAAACACTGAAATAGGGAAGAAAACAGCAATTTGGGCTAGGCCTCCGGTTAATAGGTTAGTCCCAAAAATAATATAAAAGTGTATAATAAAGCTCATTAAACATCCAAAACAGATAATATAATAGCATGGAACAATCAAAAATTATAGATACGTTGGAGACGTATCAACGGGTCGCAAGTGAATTAGGTCCCAGCACCAGGCGACGGTCCCAGCACGGCAGCACCCCTTCCACCAGGAGAGGCGAACTGGGGGCTGCGTGGGAGGAGCCAGGAGCAAGGCCCCTCCCCGCGTCGCATGGAGCAAGGTGTCACCTGGAGGTAGGCCCTCTGCCGGGGAGGCGCTGGCGAGCCTTCCCTCCGGCAGAGGACCCGTGGTCGCCGAGGGCGCCGCTGGCGTCCCCTTTGCCCCCTTTGGCGTCGTCCTGGTTTCTGGTCATCCCAACGGTGGTAGAGGGTGGTGCAAGGCGGGGCCCTCGTCTGCCGATATGAAGTAAGGCTCACGCCTGTGAAGGTCTCCGCTCGTGACACTCTCACGTAATAATGAGTGGGGCCGTACACGCCCCGGAGTCTCAGGAGTGCCGCCCTCGGGCCTCGGGGGCTCCCTCCCACGTCCTAGTGGCAGCACTTAGCTCCAAGCTGGTGAGAAGACTCGAAGACAAGAAGACTAGACTAGGCACCGGACGCGGCCATTTGCTTTGAACCTCTTTTATGTAGCCTTGCTTTCTGGCTTTGGATTTAAGTTGGAGTTGAATTTTCATTGACGCGCGCGGGGGGTGCCTTTTCTCTTTCATGCTATTTCTTGCAATCTGGTTCCTGCCTTAATTCGAGTTTGCGCTTTCCGCCTCCTCCTTGCGAGCCCCTCCCGAGCGGGGGCTGGGCATAGCGCACAAACGTTGCCCTCATGTCCTGCCATGATTGGTGCTTGCTTTTCTTGAGGCCTCCCCGGATGGATCGGCAGGCTCCTTAGAGGCTCCTCAGAAGCTCGCGACCTCACGAGCTAGTTTGGGACCTATACTGGCTAAGGTAAATTACAACAGCGAACTCGTCGCAGGGCTTGCGGGTTCATGAAGACATATATTCAGCTTGGCCTAAGGAATAGAGATAGTAATCTGTTTACATGAGGGGCTCCCCCTCCCAAAATGCTCTTACAACTTCTAGGGCGGCGCCCAAGCTTTTGCATGCAGGATAGACAGCAGGGAAACACGGGGTCAATCGGACATGTCGCTCGCTGCATCCCCCGGGTCACCTTCGGACGCAACGCTGGCGTCGCTGTCGCCCTCGCCGGCGTCACCATCAACATTGCCAGCGCCACCATCACCATCGTCGACCACGTCGCCTTCGTCCGCCACGACCACCACCGCGTCGTCTTCGGAAGCAAAGGCCCTGACCAGCGCATCCACATTATCTTCCACCCACCGCGCCAGGTCGCCCCAGATGGCCTCAGGTACCGGGACAATGGCGGCGTCAAAATCAGAGTTGGGGTAGGTGTTTTGGAGATGGCTGAAGACGCGGGAGAACGCGCGCCCGAGCAGGCCACGGCTCCTCTCTTCAACAAGCCGGCGAGCTCTCTCGGAATGGTTCTCTAGGCGCGTCACCACGTCGGTGAAGAAGCGGAGGTGGCTGGCGTAGTCGTTCACATGGGGATGAGGGGCATTTTCATCACAGATGTGACCCAGCGCCGCATTGGCCCTGATCCTGAGGCCTTGGAGCATGGGGGAATGCTCACGCTCCAACGTCAGCCGGCGGAGCGTTTCCTCCCTGCTCTCCTATGCGAGGGACTCGGCTGTGGTAACCCGCTGCTGGAGGAGGAGCAGCTCAGCACGGGCAGAGGCCAGTTCGGCCTGCACGGTGACCAGGGCGGCGGCGGCGGCTTTCTCGCGCTGCTCAGCTTCCGCCAGCCTCGACCTCAAGACGGAGCTCCGGGCGTCAACTCCAGCTCCCACAAGCTCACGAGCCTCCACCACCCTGTCGTCGACCTCCTTCTTGATCCTCGCCTCGCGCGCGTTAGCAGCATCCTCCGCCTGGGCAACTCGGTGCTCCCTCGTCTCCAACCTCTCAAGCTCAAGGCTGCGCTCTATGGCTTCCAGCGCCAGCGCCTTCTCGTGCTTCCGGATCTCTTCTTCCTCGGCAGGCGTTCCCTTCATCGATGCAAGGGCGGCCCTGCGCGCCTCCACCTGCTGCTCCAAGGAGGCGTTCAAGGCTAAGAGCTCCTGCCTGCGCTCCTCAGCGATCGCGCGGCGACGATCGGCCTCCCTGGCCTCCTCCAAAGCTTGGGCGCTGGCCTCATGCGAGGCCGCCAGGGATGCCTCGGCCGCCGCATTGGCCTGCTCACGCTGGAGGCGCCCGAAGTTGATGGATACCTTCAGTTGATGCCACTCCTCCTTCAGCCGGAGACCCTCGGCTTCAAGGCGCGCGTCAACATCCGCAAGTTCTCCGCCAAGCTGTCTCATCGCGCCCATCGCCTCCCGAAAGAGCTCATGGCGGACGACACTCCGCTCATGTTCGAGCTGGAATGCGCGACCAGGCCCGTCTCCCACGACCGGAGCTGCTGAAGGGGCCCGAGGCGGCGTATGCCCACCCAGCAGGGTGCTGGGGGCTGGTGCTTCCCCGACTACCATCCGGGCCCCGGCGGAGGCCAGGATGGGTGAAGGCCCGTTGCTCGAAGAAGAGGCCAGGATCAAGGTCATCCAGCCATCGTCCATGACCAGAGGAGGAGCCCTTGGTACGCCGGCCGCACTCCAAGCAAGGCCGAGGGAGAGATGGCAGAGGCGCGGGCTCGAGGCGCATTGCGGGCAGGCCTGTTTCTACAGCCGACCCCACGCCGGAGGCGGCGCGCAGGCTTGTGGCGCTCAAGGTTAGCGGAGGAGTTGAGGCCAGGGGAGGTTGCTCCTCGGGAGACTCCACGGCCTTGGCGGAAGGGGTCCTAAAAATCCACCGTCCGGAAGGGAAGCGGCACTCGAGGAATTACAAAAATAAGGTACTTACTCATCTATGGCGATGTACTTCCTGTGTTTCAACGGCCGGACGGTGCCACTGCTGCAGCTTGGAGACCCCTTCCTCTTACGGAGCACCGCGAAGTCCACACGGAACCGGCCCAAGCGTTGCACATGGGGAACAGCGCAGTGCGCGGCTGGTGAAGCACCCAAGGAGACGACCTCAGGAGCGCCAAGCTGGAGAGACCTACTGGGATCCGCCTCGCGACGACCAGCCGAGGCCTCAGGAGCTTCGGTCTCAGGAGCAGCGGACTACATCGCCCCTTCAGCTGCCGCCCCAGGGTGAGGATCGCGGGTTCCCGAGGATGACGCCTCGGGAGTCTCAGTCAGCATCGACGCCTCGGCACCAACGCACCTGGCCTTCAGCGGCACTTGCCCCCCTGCATCCACTCCCGGGGTGAGTTCGGCACTGGTGGCGAGGAGGGGGACTACGGAGACAAGGTTCTCGCAAGGCCCTTCAAGGCCAGTGGGACGTAGCCCCCACTCATCGAAAGGGGGCATCTGCTCCACAAATTCCACCTTGTTCAAGCAGCGTTACAAAAGAGAACTCTTCCTTGGCATGTCGTCTGGCAACAGGACGCCCGTCAGAACCTTGAGCACAGTTCGCCGCGCCTCAAGGGGGAGCCCCGACTCCTGGAGTCTCATGCGGTCCTTGCTGTTGAGAAAGGCCCACATTGGTCGAGAATGGCGCTGAAGCGGGGCGACACGGCGCCGGACTAACTCCTTCACCACCATTGGCGCAGTCACGCCAAGGTCCTTCAGCCTCTTCAGCCGGAGCCAGACGGAGACAAGGCGCGAATCAGCGAGCCTCTCGTGGCACCAACCAGAGTTGGGAATGGCGGGCGCTGATGGTGAAGAGAGCAGGGGGCTGAGCACTCCAACATCAACGAATACCCATCGTGTCCAAAACTCGCTCGTGGGCGGCAGAAGCTCGAAGTTAATCCCCGAGCCAGCCGTCGCCGCCACGGCCTGGAAGCTCAGGCATCCCGAGCTCTGCCGGGGATCAATCAGGTGCAACGAGAAGAAATGGTAGAGAAGGGCCGGGGAAGGAGCAATGCCCACCATGGCCTCGCAAACAAAGGCGAAGACAGCGAGAAGGGTCGCGGATTGGGGATCAAGGTGCAGCATATGGATCTAATAATGGGAAAGCACGCCATTGAAGTAGGCGGAGAAAGGAGGAAACAGGCCAAACCACTGGGCGTCGTTGAAGAATGGAACCTCGGTGGCTATCCTATCGACATGAGCTCGAGACGCAGGCCAGGCCACCGTCCCTCCCCACTCATTGAAGCTGGTGGCGAGCGCGGGGCGCACTTTGTCCATGGCTTCTTGGTTGAGCACCAACGACCTGCCAACGGCAGGCTCAATGGCCGGAGGTGGTTCGGCGGAAGACAGGGGCCTTTTCCCTTTCTCCGTTCGATCTGGCGCCATGGCGGCAGGAAGGACTGAGCTCAGATCGGATTGGGAGAAGAGGCTGAGCTCCGAGGAAGCGGAAGAATTGGGGGAGTGCACCGCAACAATTAGAGGGAAACCGTGTAGACCGCGGTGGCCGCCTAGCCAGGCGGATATCAAGGCTGCGTGGGGAAGCGGAGACGCCCACGTCCAATCAATCGCCACGCGTAGACCAAGGCCGCAGGCTGTTGGGGCCTGCGGCGCTCCGTACTTTCCCTTTGGCTTCGCCTCGAAGCCAAGCCCGAGCGCGCCTTGGGCCCAGGGCTACTGTCGGCATTCTGGGAACGGGGGTCCCCAGACTTGCCTGCCTGCGGCCCACGGCGTGGCTCTACTCGCGGCCCAGTACGGCCCATCTTCACCAACAAAGACTCAAGACCCTCGCGCGGGGCCAAGCCTCGTGAGGCGGATGACACAAGACCTCCTCGGGAGCGGCCTCACCAGGCTGGCTCGCGAGGGGCGGAGAGATCGAGGCAAGGAGATCCTCGCGAGGATCCAATGACGTAAGCAATGACGACCGCAACCAGGCGGCCGCCAGGTAGGTGCCCGCGCGCGCAGTGTCCTCGTTTCCTCTTTGGTGCTAAAGGGGAAAGCGCAGGAGCGAAGTCCCGAGGCATCAGGCAAAGGTTTCCATATCAGTGCAACAAGACCAAGACCAGCAGGACGGCAGCACGGAGTTCACCATGGAGCCCAAGACGGCGTCACCACCAGAGCCTTTGGCAGGCGAAGACCGCTTTTGTCAGGATAAGTTGTACTAGCTGTTCCCCTTCAAACTTGGCCGTTGTGGGATCCCTTCCCGCTCAATATTTGGGAAGAGGACCCGGGCCTCTATAAATAGGACTAACCACCACCGCAGAGAGGCATCTGATCTTGGATCGAATCCATTCCATCCTCACACTCACCAGCTCACCGAGCACAAGAACACCTCGCCTCAGGAGGCTGTTCTTCCCCTTGTACTGTTCATCCCCAGCCCAAGAGGCAATCCACCACACCACACTGGAGTAGGGTATTACACCGCATCGGTGGCCCGAACCAGTATAAATCTTGTGTCTCTGTGTTCTTCGGGTTCGGCGAGCTAGTCCGTGATATCGTGGAGTGCGAGAGCTTGGGAGAGGAGAGATCTTCGTGCGCACCCCATTGTTTGAACCTTGAGGGTTTTGCCGGAACCCGTTATCTGACAAGGGTGATTATAAATATGCTCTACAGGTACCTCCGAAGGTGTTTTGTTGGGTTGGCATAGATCAAGATTAGGATTTGTCACTCCGAGTATCGCAGAGGTATCTCTGGGCCCTCTCGGTGATGCACATCATAATAAGCCTTGCAGGCAATGTGACTAATGAGTTAGTTATGGGATGATGCATTACAGAACGAGTAAAGAGACTTGCCGGTAACGAGATTGAACTAGGTATGAGGATACCAACGATCGAATCTCGGGCAAGTAACATACCGATGACAAACGGAACAACGTATGTTGTTATGCGGTTTGACCAATAAAGATCTTCGTAGAATATGTAGGAGCCAATATGAGCATCCAGGTTCCGCTATTGGTTATTGACTGGAGATGTGTCACGGTCATGTCTACATAGTTGTCGAACCCGTAGGGTCCGCACACTTAACGTTCGACGATGATTTGTATTATGAGTTATGTGTTTTGGTGACCGAAGTTTGTTCGGAGTCCCGAATGAGATCACGGACCTGACGAGGAGTCTCGAAATGGTCGAGAGGTAAAGATTGATATATTGGAAGGTTGTATTCGGACACCGGAAGGGTTCCGGAGTGTATCGGGTACATATCGGAGTACCGGAGGGGTTACCGGAACCCCCCGGTGGAAGATATGGGCCATATGGGCCATATGAGGGAGGCTAACCAGCCCACAAGGGGCTGGTGTCCCCCCCCCACAAGGGAGGAGGCCGAATTGGTTTAGGGAAGGGGCACCACCCCCCTTTCCTTCCCCTACTCCCTCTCCTTCCCCCTTTCCACCTCCAAGAGAAGGAAAAGAAGGGGGGGCCGAATCCTACTAGGACTAGGAGTCCTAGTGCGACTCCCCCCTTGGCGCGCCACCTATAGGCCGGCCGCCTCCTCCTCCCCTCCTTTATATACGGGGGTGGGGGCACCCCAAAGGCACATCAATTGTTCTCTTAGCCATGTGCGGTGCCCCCCTCCACAGTTTACCACCTCGGTCATATTGTCGTAGTGCTTAGGCGAAGCCCTGCGCGGATCACATCACCAATACCGTCACCACGCCGTCGTGCTGACGAAACTCTCCCTCGACCCTCTGCTGGATCAAGAGTTCGAGGGACATCATCGAGCTGAACATGTGCAGAACTCGGAGGTGCCGTACGTTCGGTACTTGGATCGGTTGGATCGTGAAGACGTTCGACTACATCAACCGCGTTAACATAACGCTTCCGATTTCGGTCTACGAGGGTACGTGGACACACTCTTCCCCTCTCGTTGCTATGCATCTCCTAGATAGATCTTGCGTGATCATAGGAATTTTTTTGAAATTGCATGCTACGTTCCCCAATAGTGGCATCCGAGCTAGGTCTATGCCTAGATGATACGCACGAGTAGAACACAAAGAGTTGTGGGCGATAATAGTCATACTGCTTACCACCAACGTCTTACTTTGATTTGGTGGTATTGTTGGATGAAGCGGCCCGGACCGACATTACATGACCGCGTTCATGAGACTGGTTCTACCGATGTGCTTTGCACATAGGTGGCTGGCGGGTGTCTGTTTCTCCAACTTTAGTTGAATCGAGTTTGACTACGGCCGGTCCTTGTTGAAGGTTAAAACAGCACACTTGACAAAAAATCATTGTGGTTTTGATGTGTGATACGTCTCTAGTGTATCTATAATTTTTGATTGTTCCATGCTATTATATTATCTGTTTTGGATGTTTAATGGGCTTTATTATACACTTTTATATTATTTTTGGGACTAACCTACTAACCGGAGGCCCAGTCCAAATTGCTGTTTTTGCCTATTTCAGTGTTTCGCAGAAAAGGAATATCAAATGGAATACAAACGGAATGAAACCTTTGGGAGAGTTATTTTTGGAACAAACGCAATCCAGGAGACTTGGAGTGGACGTCAAGGAAGCGACGAGGTGGCGACGAGGCATGGAGGCGCGCCCAGGGGGGTAGGCACGCCCCCCACCCTCGTGGCTCCCCCAACCGACTTCTTTCGCCTATATATATTCATATACCCCAAAAACATCCAAGAGCACCACGAAAACCTATTTCCACCGCCGCAACCTTCTGTACCCGTGAGAGCCCATCTTGGGGCCTTTTCGGGTGCTCCGCCGGAGGGGGAATCGATCACGAAGGGCTTCTACATCAACACCATAGCCTCTCCGATGATGTGTGAGTAGTTTACCTCAGACCTTCGGTCCATAGTTATTAGCTAGATGGCTTCTTCTCTCTCTTTGGATCTCAATACAAAGTTCTCCTCGATCTTCTTGGATATCTATTAGATGTAACTCTTTTTGCGGTGTGTTTGTCGAGATCCGATGAATTGTGGGTTTATGATCAAGATTATCTATGAACAATATTTGAATCTCCTCTGAATTCTTTTATGTATGATTTGTTATCTTTGCAAGTCTCTTCGAATTATCAGTTTGGTTTGGCCTAGTAGATTGATCTTTCTTGCAATGGGAGAAGTGCTTAGCTTTGGGTTCAATCCTGCGGTGTCCTTTCCCAGTGACAGCAGGGGCAGCAAGGCACGTATTGTATTGTTGCCATCGAGGATAAAAAGATGGGTTTTATATCATATTTCTTGAGTTTATCCCTCTACATCATGTCATCTTGCCTAATGCGTTACTCTGTTCTTATGAACTTAATACTCTAGATGCATGCTGGATAGCGGTCGATGTGTGGAGTAATAGTAGTAGATGCAGAATCATTTCGGTCTACTTCTCGTGGACGTGATGCCTATATACATGATCATGCCTAGATATTCTCATAACTATGCACTTTTCTATCGATTGCTCGACAGTAATTTGTTCACCCATCGTAATATTTATGCTATCTTGAGAGAAGCCACTAGTGAAACCTATGGCCCCCGGGTCTATCTTCCATCATATAAGTTTCCGATTTATTTTATTTTTCAATCTTTACTTTCCAATCTATACAACAAAAATACCAAAAATATTTATCTTATTATCTCTATCAGATCTGACTTGTGCAAGTGGTAGTGAAGGGATTGACAACCCCTTTATCGCGTTGGTTGCAAGGTTCTTATTTGTTTGTGCGGGTACGAGGGATTTGCGTGTAGTCTCCTACTGGATTGATACCTTGGTTCTCAAAAACTGAAGGAAATACTTATGCTACTTTGCTGCATCACCCTTTCCTCTTCAATGGAAAACCAACGCAGTGCTCAAGAGGTAGCAAGAAGGATTTCTGGCGCCGTTGCCGGGGAGATCTACGCACAAGTCAAGACATACCAAGTACCCATCAAAAACTCTTATCCCTCGCATTACATTATTTGCCATTTGCCTCTCATTTTCCTCTCCCCCACTTCACCTTTGCCTTTTCTTTGCCTTCTTCTCGTATGTCTTTTTGTTTGTGTTTCCACGTGCCTTCTTATTGCTTGCATCTTTTCTTGCTAAAAATCTATTGATATGGATCCACTTAAAGTGTTCTACTTGGATCATCTTCGATCCTTATGCGCTCATGTTGAAACCCCAACTAGCCTAGTTGATGGGAAATCTTTAGATGAGCATGCTCATTTTGTGCATCATCGTTTGTCTGAAAAGGGGAAGCTCTTATGGTATCAAATAAATGGTTTGCTATGCTATGCTTGGAATCTTTGTGAAATTTATTATTTTACTTGTTGCGCTAAGAACCCTAAAAAACACCTTCCCTACCTATGTGAGTTTAATGATAATCAAATCTTATCTTCTTATGGAAAGGGTGTTTATGTTACTATGATATCGAACAAATTGAAGAATTTGTTGTTTTTAAGGGTGCTCATGAAGTTGCTTCTTTGATTGAAAAGTATGATATTACTTTCCACAAATCTGAAAATTCCGACATACTTAAATATTGCTATGAAATCTATGCTCATAATGCCTATGTTAAGGAATTTATTGAGAAAGAAAATAATGATATGCATGAATCTATAGATAATGTTGATTCCGATGATTTGATTGAAATATCCCTTGATGAACATGATGCTTGCTATTCTTGTGGCCATGATGCAAATATTTATGAAGATGAATTTGTTATAGTTCCTTATGTTAAACATGAGATCGTTGCTATTGCACCCATACTTGGTAGTTCCATCGATGAAAAGCATGATTGCAATGATGCTATTATAAATTCTCTTGATGTCAATTGTGCTAATAATATGCAAAACCCTAAGCTTGGGGATTCTAGTTTTGCAATGTCTACTACTTGTTGCAATGATCATGATTGGGGTGATTCTTCTTATGATCTTGAAAATCTATTTAAGCCCCATGATGAATATGAGATTGATAATAGTGTTTGAAATAATATTGAAAGTGGGTTTGGAAGAGTTTCAACTTTAGATTCCACATATTTGGAGAATGTTCAATCTTATTGTATTTTTGATAAAAGTGGGTTTGGAGAGGTCATGACTTTAGTTAATGTTAATCCCACTATTTTGGAAGAGTGTCAACTTTGCATGCATGTGGATCGTGTTGAAAATATTTTATGTGATATCTATTTTGTTTAATTTTCTTATGATCCCACATGTAATTATTATGAGAGAGGAAAATATGGTTGTAGAAATTTTCATGATAATAAATTACCTCTCGTTATGTTGAGATTGCTATTGTTTCTTTCCGCTTCCTTGCATATGCTAGTTTTTCCTTGCTATGATAATTTCTTTGCCTATAAGATACCTATGCATAGGAAGTATGTTAGACTTAGATGTGTTTGTCACGTGTTTCATGATGCTCTCTTTGTGCTTTAATTCTTGTCTTTGATGTGAGCATCATTGAAATTATCAATGCCTAGCTAGCGGCGTTAAACGATAGCGCTTGCTGGGAGGCAACCCAATTTTATTTTTGTTCCTTGTTTTTTGTTCCTGTTTAGTAATAAATAATTCATCTAGCCTCTGGTTAGATGTGGTTTTGTGTTTTAATTAGTGTTTGTGCCAAGTAAAACCTTTAGGATAACCTACGGTGATAGTTAATTTGATCTTGCTGAAAAACATTAACTTTTACGCGCACGAGATTAGTTTTCATAAATCACAGAAACGTTATTTTCAGTTGATTCTTTTTGCAGAAGATTAATAAACAAATTATCTAGGACTTCATAATTGATCAGAATTTTTTAAGTTCCAGAAGGTTGCGTTTGATACAGATTGCTACAGACTGTTCTGTTTTTGACAGATTCTGTTTTTCGTGTGTTGTTTGCTTATTTTGATGAGTCTATGGCTAGTATCGGGGGGTATGAACCATAGAGAAGTTGGAATACAGTAGGTTTAACACAAATATAAATAAAGAATGAGTTCATTACAGTACCTTAAAGTGGTGGTTTGTTTTATTTCGCTAACGGAGCTCATGAGATTTTCTGTTGTGAAGTTTTCAAGTTTTGGGTAAAGATTCGATGGACTATGGAATAAGGAGTGGCAAGAGCCTAAGCTTGGGGATGCCTAAAACACCCCAAGGTAATATTCAAGGACAACCAAGAGCCTAAGCTTGGGGATGCCCCGGAAGGCATCCCCTCTTTCGTCTTCGTCCATCGGTAACTTTACTTGATGCTATATTTTTATTCACCACATGATATGTGTTTTGCTTGGAGCGTCTTGTATGATTTGAGTCTTTGCTTTTTAGTTACCACAATCATCCTTTCTGTACACACCTTTTGGGAGAGACACACATGAATCGGAATTTATTAGAATACTCTATGTGCTTCACTTATATCTTTTGAGCTAGATAATTTTGCTCTAGTGCTTCACTTATATCTTTTAGGGCACGGTGGTGGTTTTATTTTATAGAAATTATTGATCTCTCATGCTTCACTTATATTATTTTGAGATTATTTTAGAACAGCATGGTAATTTGCTTTGGTTAAAATTTTAGTCCTAAAGTGATGAGCATCCAAGATAGGTATAATAAAAACTATCATATAAAGTGCATTGAATACTATGAGAAGTTTGATTCTTTATGATTGTTTTGAGATATGAAGATGGTGATATTAGAGTCATGCTAGTTGAGTAGTTGTGAATTTGAGAAATACTTGTGTTGAAGTTTGTGATTCCCTTAGCATGCATGTATGGTGAACCGTTATGTGATGAAGTCGGAGCATGATTTATTTATTGATTGTCTTCCTTATGTGTGGAGGTCGGGATCGCGCGATGGTTAACTCCTACCAACCCTTCCCCTAGGAGCATGCGTGTAGTACTTTGTTTTGATAATTTATAGATTTTTGCAATAAGTATGTGAGTTCTTTATGACTAATGTTGAGTCCTTGGATTATACGCACTCTCACTCTTCCACCATTGCTAGCCTCTCTAATACCACGCACCTTTCACCGGTATCATACACCCACCATATACCTTCCTAAAAACAGCCACCATACCTACCTATTATGGCCTTTTCATAGCCATTCCGAGATATATTGCCATGCAACTTTCCACCGTTCCTTTTATTATGACACGCTCCATCATTGTCATATTGCTTTGCATGATCATGTAGTTGACATCATATTTGTGGCAAGGCCACCATTCATAATTCTTTCATACATGTCACTCTTGATTCATTGCATATCCCGGTACACCGCCGGAGGCATACACATAGAGTCATAATTTGTTTTAAGTATCGAGTTGTAATTCTTGAGTTGTAAGTAAATAGAAGTGTGATGATCATCATTATTAGAGCATTGTCCCAAGTGAGGAAAGGATGATGGAGACTATGATTCCCCCACAAGTCGGGATGAGACTCCGGACGAAAAATAAAAAAAGGGAAAAAAGATGCCATAAAAAAGGAGAAAAGGCCCAAACAAAAAAAATGAGACAAAAAGAGAGAAGGGACAGTGTTACTGTCCTTTTACCACACTTGTGCTTCAAAGTAGCACCATGATCTTCATGATAGAGAGTCTCTTATTTTGTCACTTTCATATACTAGTGGGAATTTTTCATTATAGAACTTGGCTTGTATATTCCAATGATGGGCTTCCTCAAAGTGCCCTAGGTCTTCGTGAGCAAGCAAGTTCGATGCACACCCACTTAGTTTCTTTTGTTGAGCTTTCATACACTTATAGATCTAGTGCATCCGTTGCATGGCAATCCCTACTCACTCACATTGATATCTATTGATGGGATCTCCATAGCCCGTTGATACGCCTAGTTGATGCGAGACTATCTTCTCCTTTTTGTCTTCTCCACAACCACCATTCTATTCCACCTATAGTGCTATGTCCATGGCTCATGCTCATGTATTGCGTGAAGATTGAAAAAGTTTGAGAATACTAAACTATGAAACAATTGCTTGGCTGAAACCAGGGTTGTGCATGATTTAAATATTTTGTGTGATGAAGATAGAGCATAGCCAGACCATACGATTTTGTAGGGATAACTTTCTTTAGCCATGTTATTTCTAGAAGACATGATTGCTTTGTTAGTATGCTTGAAGTATTACTATTTTTATGTCAATATTAAACTTTTGTTTTGAACCTTTCGGATCTGAATAGCCATGCCACAATAAAGAAAATTACATTGAGAATTATGCTAGGTACATTCCACATAAAAACTTCTGTTTTTATCATTTACCTACTCGAGGACGAGCAGGAATATCAAACGGAATACAAACAGAATGAAACCTTTGGGAGAGTTATTTTTGGAACAAACGCAATCCAGGAGACTTGGAGTGGACGTCAAGGAAGCGACGAGGTGGCGACGAGGCAGGGAGGCACGCCCCCCACCCTCGTGGCTCCCCCAACCGACTTCTTTCGCCTATATATACTCATATACCCCGAAAACATCTGAGAGCACCACGAAACCTTATTTCCACCGACACAACCTTCTGTACCCGTGAGAGCCCATCTTGGGGCCTTTTCGGGCGCTCCGTCGAAGGGGGAATCGATCACGGAGGGCTTCTACATATACACCATAGCCTCTCCGATGATGTGTGAGTAGTTTACCTCAGACCTTCGGTCCATAGTTATTAGCTAGATGGCTTCTTCTCTCTCTTTGGATCTCAATACAAAGTTCTCCTCGATCTTCTTGGATATCTATTAGATGTAGCTCTTTTTGCGGTGTGTTTGTCGAGATCCGATGAATTGTGGGTTTATGATCAAGATTATCTATGAACAATATTTGAATCTCCTCTGAATTCTTTTATGTATGATTTGTTATCTTTGCAAGTCTCTTCGAATTATCAGTTTGGTTTGGCCTAGTAGATTGATCTTTCTTGCAATGGGAGAAGTGCTTAGCTTTGGGTTCAATCCTGCGGTGTCCTTTCCCAGTGACAGCAGGGGCAGCAAGGCACGTATTGTATTGTTGCCATCGAGGATAAAAAGATGGGTTTTATATCATATTTCTTGAGTTTATCCCTCTACATCATGTCATCTTGCCTAATGCGTTACTCTGTTCTTATGAACTTAATACTCTAGATGCATGCTGGATCGTTTCGGTCTACTTGTCGCGGACGTGATGCCTGTATACATGATCATGCCTAGATATTCTCATAACTATGCACTTTTCTATCGATTGCCCGACAGTAATTTGTTCACCCACCGTAATATTTATGCTATCTTGAGAGAAGCCACTAGTGAAACCTATGGCCCCCGGGTCTATCTTCCATCATATAAGTTTCCGATTTATTTTATTTTGCAATCTTTACTTTCCAATCTATACAACAAAAATACCAGAAATATTTATCTTATTATGTCTATCGGATCTCACTTTTGCAAGTGGTAGTGAAGGGATTGACAACCCCTTTATCGCGTTGGTTGCAAGGTTCTTATTTGTTTGTGCAGGTACGAGGGATTTGCGTGTAGTCTCCTACTGGATTGATACCTTGGTTCTCAAAAACTGAGGGAAATACTTACGCTACTTTGCTGCATCACCCTTTCCTCTTCAACGGAAAACCAACGCAGTGCTCAATAGGTAGCAATGCGTAGGTAAGAATGGTTCTTGCTAGAAGCCCGTAGCAGCCACGTAAAACTTGCAACAACAAAGTAGAGGACGTGTAACTTATTTTTGCAGGGCTTGTTGTGATGTGATATGGTCAAGACATGATGTGATATAATTTGTTGTATGAGATGATCATGTTTTGTAGAAGTTATCAGCAACTGGCAGGAGCCTTATGGTTGTCGCTTTATTGTATGAAATGCAATCGCCATGTAATTGCTTTACTTTATCCCTAAGTAGTAGCGATAGTCGTAGAAGCAATAGTTGGCGAGACAACAACGACGCTATGATGGAGATCAAGGTGTCAAGCCGGTGACGATGGAGATCATGACGGTGATCAAAGGGACAAGATGATGATGGCCGTATCATGTCACATATTTTTGATTGCATGTGATGTTTATCTTTTATGCATCTTATTTTGCTTAGTACGGCGGTAGCATTATAAGATGATACCTCACTAAATTTCAAGGTATAAGTGTTCTCCCTGAGTATGCACCGTTGCGACAGTTCGTCGTGCCGAGACACCACATGATGATCGAGTGTGATTATCTCTACGTTCACATACAACGGGTGCAAGACAGTTTTGCACGTGCAGAATACTCGGGTAACTTGACGAGTCTAGCGTGTACAGACATGGCCTCGGAACACTGGAAACCGAAAGGTCGAACGTGAATCATATAGTAGATATGATCAACATAGAGATGTTCACCATTGATAACTACTCCATCTCACATGATGATCGGACATGGTTTAGTTGGTATGGATCACATGATCATTTAGATGACTAGAGGGATGTCTATCTAAGTGGGAGTTCTTAAGTAATTTGATTAATTGAACTTTAATTTATCATGAATTTAGTCCTGATAATTATGTTGTAGATAAGTAGCTCGCGATGTAGCTCCCTGTTTATTTTTGATATGTTCCTAGAGAAAAATAAGTTGAAAGATGATAGTAGCAATGATGCGGACTTGGTCCATGATCTGAGGATTATCCTCATTGCTACACAGAAGAATTATGTCCTTTATGCACCGCTAGGTGACGGACCTATTGCAGGAGCGGATGCAGACGTTATGAATGTTTGGCAAGCTCGGTATGATGACTACTTGATAGTTTAGTGCGCCATGCTTTACGGCTTAGAACCAGGACTTCGCCACGGAGCATAAAAGACGTTCCAAGAGTTGAAATTGGTATTTCAGACTCATGCCCGAGTCTAGAGGTATGAGACCTCTGACAAGTACTTTGCCTACAATATGGAGGAGAATAGCTCAACCAGTGAGCATGTGCTCAGAATGTCTGAGTACTACAATCGCTTGAATCAAGTGGGAGTTAATCTTCCAGATAAGATAGTGATTGACAAAGTTCTCTAGACACTATCACCAAGCTACTACAATCTCTTGAATCAAGTGGAACTTTGTAATAAACTATAATATGCAAGGGATATGATTCCTGAGCTCTTCACGATGCTGAAATCGGCGAAGGTGGAAATCAAGAAAGAGCATCAAGTGTTGATGATTAACAAGACCACTAGTTTCAAGGAAAAGGGCAAGGGAAAGAAAGGGAACTTCAAGAAGAATGGCAAGCAAGTTGCCACTCTCATGAAGAAGCCCAAAGCTAGACCTAAGCCTGAAACTGAGTGCTTCTACTTCAAAGGGAATGGTCACTAGAAGCGAAACTACCCCAAATAATTGGCGGATAAGAAGGATGGCAAAGTGAACAAAGGTATATTTGATATACATGTTATTGATGTGTACTTTACTAGTGTTCATAGTAACCCCAGGGTATTTGATGCCGGTTCAGTTGCTAATATTAGTAACTCGAAACAGGAGTTGCAAAATGAACAGAGACTAGTTAAGGGCGAGGTGACGATGTGTGTTGGAAGTGATTCCAAGGTTGATAAGATCACCATCGCACACTCCCTCTACCTTCGAGATTAGTGTTGGACCAAAATAAATGGTATTTGGTGTTTGTGTTGAGCATGAATATGATTAGATCATGTTTATTGCGATACTGTTATTCATTTAAGTCAGGAGAATAATTGTTGTTCTGTTTACATGAATAAAACCTTCTATGGTCATACACACAATGTAAATGGTCTATTGAATCTCGATCATAGTGATACACATATTCATAATATTGAAGCCAAAAGATGCAAAGTTGATAATGATAGTGTGACATATTTGTGGCACTGTTGTCTAGGTTATATTGGTGTAAAGTGCATGAAGAAACTCCATGCAGATGGATTTTTGGAATCACTTGATTATGAATCATTTGATGCTTGTGAACCATGCCTCTTGGGCAAGATGACTAAAACTCCATTCTCCGGAACAATGGAGCGTGTAATTGACTTATTGGAAATAATATATACCGATGTATGCGGTCCAATGAGTGTTGACGTTCGCGGCGGGCATCGTTATTTTCTGACCTTCATAGATGATTTGAGCAGATATGGGTATATCTACTTAATGAAACACAAGTCTGAAACATTTGAAAAGTTCAAAGAATTTCATAGTGAAGTGGAGAATCATCGTAATAAGAAAATAAAGTTTCTACGATCTGATCACAGAGGCGAATATTTGAGTTATGAGTTTGGCCTTCATTTAAAACAATGTGGAATAGTTTCACAACTCACTTCACCTGGAACACCACAACGTAATGGTGTGTCCGAACATCGTAACCATACTTTTTTGGATATGGTGCGATATATGATGTCTCTTACCGATTTACCACTATCGTTTTGGGGTTATGCATTAGAGACAGATTCATTCACGTTGAATAGGACACCATCTAAATCCGTTGAGACGACACCGTATGAACTGTGGTTTGGCAAGAAACCTAAGCTGTCGTTTCTTAAAGTTTGGGGTTGTGATGCTTATGTGAAAAAGCTTAACCTGATAAGCTCGAACCCAAATTGGAGAAATGTGTCTTCATAGGATTCCCAAAGGAAACTGTTGGGTACACCTTCTATCACAAATCCGAAGGCAAGATATTCGTTGCTAAGAATGGATCCTTTCTAGAGAAGGAGTTTCTCTCGAAAGAAGTGAGTGGGAGAAAAGTAGAACTTGATGAGGTAATTGTACCCTCTTCCAAATTGGAAAGTAGTTCATCAGAAATTAGTTCAAGTGATTCCTACATCAATTAGTGAGGAAGCTAATGATGATGATCATGAAACTTCAGATCAAGTTACTACCGAAACTCGTAGGTCAACCAGAGTACGGTCCGCACCAGAGTGGTACGGTAATCCTGTTCTGGAAGTCATGTTACTAGACCATGACGAACCTACGAACTATGAGGAAGCGATGATGAGCCCAGATTCTTTAAAATGGCTTGAAGCCATGAAATCTAAGATGGGATCCATATATGAGAACAAAGTGTGGACTTTGGTTGACTTGCCCGATGATCGGCAAGCCATTGAGAATAAATGGATCTTCAAGAGGAAGATGGACACTCATGGTAGTGTTACTATCTACAAAGCTCGACTTGTCGCAAAAGGTTTTCAACAAGTTCAAGGTGTTGACTACGATGAGATTTTCTCACTCGTGGCGATGCTTAAGTCTGTCCGAATCATGTTAGCAATTGCCGCATTTTATGAAATCTGGCAAATGGATAACAAAACTGCATTCCTTAATGGATTTATTAAAGAAGAGTTGTATATCACTACAAAAAAATACACTTCCGTGATGATACGTGTTTGTCACAGTAGGTCACGTTTTCTATCATGCATGTACATCCATGACAATTTTATGACAGAGTCAAGATAGTCATGCCTGTGATGTCGTAGAAGTGTTCCATGACATTACCAAAATTATCATCACGGAAGTGTCCACTTCCATGATGATAAATCGCGCGTCATAGAAGTGCTTTCGTCAAGGGTGACTGACACATGGCATCCACCGTAACGGGACGCCGTTAAGCTATCGGGTCTGGTTTTGGATCCGATAACCCATTAATAGCCCGGACCAATGGGGATTTTCCACGTGTAAAATTCTCATTGGCCGGAGGAAACACGTGTTGGCTCACCGTTGGGACAGATGTCATCCACTCATTGGACAGGAGGTGCCGATGATACGTCGACACGTGGCACGACCCAACAATGGCCCATTCCGGTGAAAAAGGTCAGCCCGGTAAAAATTAGCAGGCCGGCCCATATAAGGCCTACTTGTGTCAGGTCCATTTAAGCCCACGGCCCATACGAGATGTGCCAATTCGGCCCGTCAACGGCCCATTAAATATTTGACACCATTGCAGCCCATCGTCTTTCGAGCCCATTAACAGCCCGCTATATATTTGGGCTCAATATCGGCCCGATGTGATTTCGGCCTGTTAACGGCCCATTCAAGGGATGGGCCAATTTTCAGGATGTACATCTTTCGGCCTTTTAGCGACCCATTTATTGGGCCAATTTCCGGCCCGGTGTGTCTTTCAGCCTGTTGACGGCCCATAAATGAGTTGGAACATTTGTAGTCGGACCTTAGTTTTGGCCTTTTAGCCACCCATTTAAGTGTTGGGCTAATTCCCGGCCCGGTGTGTCTTTCAGCCCATTGACGGCCCATAAATGAGTTGGGCCATTTGTAGTCGGACCTAAGTTTTGGCCTTTTAATGGCCCATGCTCTTCATGGTCCAATACCAGCCCAGTTTCTCTTTCGGCCTGCTAAAGGCCCACAACACAGTTGGGCCATTTACAGTACGACCTGACTTTCGGCCTCTTAGCGGCCCATGCTCTTCATGGTCCTGTACGAGCCCGCTGTCTCTTTCGGCTTGCTAAAGGCCCACAGTATAGTTGGGCCATATGTACCCCGACCTTAGTAACGGCCTGTTAACGGCCCGTGAAATCAAATGGGCTGTTAACGGCCCATCCTCCACCATTTCCATCATTGC
This sequence comes from Aegilops tauschii subsp. strangulata, assembly GCF_002575655.3. Classification (NCBI taxonomy): domain Eukaryota; kingdom Viridiplantae; phylum Streptophyta; class Magnoliopsida; order Poales; family Poaceae; genus Aegilops; species Aegilops tauschii. The sequence continues at coordinate 433,558,054 of NC_053040.3, read as the reverse complement.
TTCAGCCATTAATTGGTTCACAAACATACATTTTTCCGTTGCATTTGAGACAGAGGAAACTGAACAAATTCAGATGGCGATTTTTTTAGGCTTGTATTATTGATAGTGGAGAGTGTCTCGACCACTGCATCATAACATAAATTAGGAGGGGAACCGAACAGATTAATCATGAGTTATTGCCATATTACCTGGCCTAGATTTATTAGAAAGAAACAATGGGGTTGCCTTGCTGTTTTCAGAGTTTGTCTTCTTATCTTCAGCAGCCTGCACCAAATTAACACACTAGCATTGCTATCATTGACCAGGTTAGATAATAGGAAAGCAACATTGACACAACGAACGTTTGGGCAACCAGACCACACCAGCCTACAGCAAATTAACACAATATGGCACATCTATCATCAGCCAGGTAAGGTAATACGAAAGCAACATTGACACAATGAATGAATGGGCAACCAGAGCAGCACTACAATTCAGTAATGTGCATGATATGAGATAGTACACTCATGCAGCTCAGTATGCAAAACTACCAGACAGTTTTCCTTACAAAAATCAACATCGTCTCCTTTAGCATTTTGCTACAACTGAATTTAGATCAGATAAAGGTTGGATTCACACTGATTAACAAAATACATGCTGATGTAAAAATATAGTGATATACAGCAGGTACTTGCATCAGCATTTGAGCACAGAGAATTCCCGCAACATACTTTCCTCGAATACGATCCCAATGGAGGGAATCTTCTATCGTTTAACCTTATTTTCTAAAAGAGAGATGGGTAAGAAACATGTAGAAAATATTATCAGAATGCTATAAAATTTCATGATGCGAGGATACGCACACACTTCTTAGAATGGAGTTGACATGTTTTTGCTGGACTGGAGCGGACTAGTTCTTTGGCCACTGGAATCTTCTTATTATCAGTGGGAGTTGGGTTTCTCTGTGCTGGAGCAGTATCTATGAAAACTGGAGTTGGTTTATTATCTCATGGCGTTTGGATCTTTTGCAAAGACCTGGTTTGTAACCCTTCAGATTCTAACATAGCCGTCTTCCTCTTGCATGCCTTATATAGAAGAATGGTGCTTCAATTATAAAACATGCTACAGCAAAGATGGAATAGGTACTGAAGAATAGAAAGGCATGACATATTGACATGTATTCCCTCCATCCGGAAATAAATGGATGGGTCTAGGTGTATTTCAGTTCTAGATACATCCAGTTTTATCCATTTCTGCGACATGTAATCCGGACGGAGGGAGTATGATGTAAGAGCTAGGGATACGACAGGACAACAGTGTAAAAAAACACTACTTGAATGTAAAACTGTATGCTAGCGGAATACATTACAGAAAAACACTAAGGCAACATATGCGTGTATGATTGGGAAACTAAGATGGCATTGCAAGACACCACTAGAACAGCACTTCAATGTAAAAAAAGAACATGGTATGGTAGACAGATGAAGTACATACTGATGAATAACAATGCATAAGATATTTAGAAGCATGATGTCCAAACTAAGTAGATGGCATTGCGATAGAGTAGAATGACAGTACTTGAATTTGAAAACATGTTATCATTAATGGAATAGGTACTGAAAAACAGGAAAGCATGCCATATTTACATGCATGATCAGCAGGCGAAGTACAAGGCATTGCAACAGAGTAGATGCACTCCAGGACATTATATGCATGTTGTACCCATATCAAGGGCCAAGTTAGATCAAGCACCTTATGGAGTGAATAGGATTCATCATCTTTCTGCAAGTCTTGTGAAGAACTGCCTTTACATGTTCCATCATATTGGGTATCATTGACGTCAAGTTTGTTGGCCGTTACATTGCTCCTTGAGGTTCTTGTGGATAAATCAGTGTGTGCAATTATATCTGACATGCATGGAAGACAACTAGTACTTAGATTTATGTAATGAGTGCCAGTAGGAGATGACATAAATAGTAGGACTGGGGTTAACTAGCAGCAACAGGTCTCAAAAACTAAAGGAAGAACACAGATGAAAGCTACAGAATATGTATCGTTTGTACTCGAGATTAACTAGATGGCACACAAAAGTATTAAGGAACAACATAGGTTATACTAGAAGTGGTATAATACTATAATCACCAGCCTGTGGGATAGCATTGGCTGATGGATGATAACTATGGAACAGCGTTACCTAAAGAACAAGTCTCTTAGCTGAACTATGGAACAACGTTAACTCCTGAACAAGACCCATAAGAGATCAGCATGAATATACAGTGAAATGTGATAATCTATTTTCAATGCTTAGATGAATAACAAAGCCATAAATGTTGCACACAAGTAAGGTGAGGGTACAACCTATCTAGCCACCATCCATAGGAGTGAGCATCATGTGCTGACTTGTCGATGGCCCTGTAGTTGTTGTGGATGTCCATGTCGGGCACGCGCATTCGATGCAGGGAACTATTGAGTGGGGACTATAGCTTCCTTCTGGTGCATGCTTCCCTTGTTGGAGCAGCCACGGTGAGTCGGAAGACGGTGTGGCTGAAGATGCAGAAAACGCATAATGTTAAGAACGACACATCTCTCTGATCTGAAGAAATACCCTAAGAGATCAACAGCAAGGTACGAGAGTGGTCACACGTCTGTTGACTGAAGACTAAATTGGGGTCACACGATTTTATTTTATTTTGGTACTGTCCGATCTACGCCGGATGGCTTGATGGCCGTCTTGTGCCTCCCGGCTAACACTGTTCAGAATCTTCCCCGAAGAGCCAGCGACCACCGGCAAAGCAGCCTGCCTCCGCCGTCCGTGGCCCCGACCAAAACCCCGCTCCCCGCCCCACCGCACTGCCGTGGTTGCGCCGCTCCTGGGAAAATCCACGAAGACTCGCCGTCATCCAGATCTGGCGGCGGTAGTACCTTCAACCCACGCAACTCTAAGATAGCCATCTAAGCGCTACTTCCGCGGCGAACTTGGGCCCCCGCACCCTTACGTTGGACACCAGCCAACCGGCAGCCTAGGAGCTCCGCCGGCTCGAGGGGTGCTGCTTCCCATTGGGAATCGATTGGCCCAGAATAAAAATTCAGACAACTGACGCCTAAATAAAGTGATTTGAGATGAGGGTGCGACCTATCTGGTGGCCCAGTGAAGTAGGCAGCTCCAGCTACCTAGTCGGTGAGGCCGGCGCGGTTGCGGTGGCTACCGGCGGCAGGGAAGTAGAGATGTCGCGATGGTCGACGGCTACGGGGAAGCAGCGCCGGGGCTCTGGATGGGTCCAAAGTTGGAGCCGCTCCGGCGCCGTGACCAATGGCGGGGGTGAATCGGCTCCGGTACGGTTCACAAGGCCGTCGTCGAGGCAGCTCCGGCAGCACGAAGTAAGAGGCACACGGCCCAGTGCACGACGGCAAATGGACAGCATCTCCGGGATTAGAGAGGAGGGCGGCTGTGAATTTGGTGCGGTGGGGCGCCATGGAGGAGGGGCTGAGGTTTCGCGGCTCGGGAGAAGGGAGCTTCCGAGGAGAAGGTGATTTGGCGCCCACGAGGTATGAATGGGGAATTGGGAGGGGGAACCATGTCTTACGGACGCATTTGTCTGAAATGTGGGGGGAGTTACAGTTCTACCCCTGCCTTTAGGCTTCTCGGCTTGGGTCTGTGTACTGAGGGTCGGGGATAGTATAGTAACTTTGCTTCTCCCAAATAGTGGGCACGAGCGATTTCGGGCGAGGAGGGCGTGTTTTGAAATATACTGGGCGCGAGCGATTTCGGGCGAGGAGGGCGTGTTTTGAAATATACTGGGCGCGAGTGATTTCGGGCGAGGAGGCTGTGTTTTGAAATATAGTGGGCGCAAGCTATTTCGGGCGAGGAGGGTGTGTTTTGAAATATAGTGGGCGCGAGCGATTTCGAGCGAGGAGAGCGTGTTTTGAAATAGTGGGCGCGAGCTATTTCGGGCGAGGAGAGGGTGTTTAGCCGACCATGGTTTATGAATTATTCGGCACATGTCATTTCGGCCGAGGAGAAGGCGCGCTTGGATGAAGTTACGAACCTACCCTCGATGTACAACGGGCCAATTGATGTGTGTCCCACATAGGCCGGTAATTTCGTGTCTCCCATTTATTTGCTCGGGTGAATTCCACCGAGCAGAGGGTGCAGTTCGTTCAAATTTTGGGAGAACGAGCATCCACGTCTACCTTACCAAGTCGATTCGAATCAAATTTTGAAATATTAGCTTGCCACTTCTTTTTTAGATGGAGAGATGATGCTCGGGAGTAATGTGTTTTTACATGCTCGTTGCTAGCAATTTACTATATGACAAATAGTTGACCCACTAAAAAATGGGAATCAAACCCAAAATGAAATATCTCGATTCAATGAAATAGCTCGTTCACCAGGTCAAAATAGTGAACTAAATCCAAAATTGAACACCTCAATCGAGTAGCATGTTGTGCAGTATTATATTACTCCATGAACATGTTGAGAGTCAAATTAATGAACTTGTTTGATATATGCATATCTCCATTCATGTGTGGATTGCAGACAACATGTTCTCCAATTTAAATATTTGAATGCAAGTTTATATCGAAACATGGTTTATATCAGTCTTTGATGCATAAAACACGACCTCCCCCTCTCCCGGACTCCTGCTCTCTCTCTCTCTCTCTCTCTCTCTCTCTCTCTCTCTCCGACAATCTTCAATTCTGTCGCACGCATCCAACAAACAAACCTTGTTGGTCCCTCTCCCTCTCTCTCCGTCTCTCTCTCTCTCTTTGTGTGTGTGTGGGGGGGGGTCTTTCTAGTTCGCATGCATATATACTCCATCTATAGGTCTCTCTCGCACACTATGTATGATTCTCTAGTCCAAGCTAAATATCTTGGATGCACCCATCGTACGCACACAAATTCCTTGGCTCATTGCCCGTAACTCTCTCACGCACCACTCTGTCGTCTCGGAGCTCTTCCCTCTCTCTCTCTCAAACTCTCCATCTACTTGGGTCACACATACACATGCATATCTCACTCGCACTCGATAGACCCATCTAAAACTTTATCTCTCTCCCTCGTTCTATCTCCATCTCACACGCACACACACACAATCTCATGCCTATCCAAGTATGATGGTCTCTCACTCAAATGTAGGCACACGCAGTCCCCCCCCCATAGGTATATGACTAGCTAATCTTAGTCTCCATCACAAACATGTGCATGGTCTATCTCGATTTCTCTCGGGGCATCTTTCCATCTCGCACGCACCTCCCTCGATCTCCCACCCATATAGTCCCCTCACGATCTCGAGGGGATCTCTCTATCACAAACACACCCTCTCTCCCTCCCCATGCGTCCATGTTCTCCATGTGTTCCTCTTGACCTTTGTTCCTTGTTGGCCAGACCTCTATTGGACATGTGCTATAGGGGTGTCTCTCTCCGTTGCAAACAATCACGGACTAGCTATCTTCGTGTATCTCCTCACCTTGCTTTTCTATCTCGGAGATGCATGCATGATATGTTTGCATAAGAAACGAAAAAACACACACACTCTCTCTCTCTCTCTAATTTATCGTTGTTGTCCCTTTCTCTTTCACACACATACTCTTTTTGCACACTCACTCATTCTCCTTCACACACACTTGATCTCTCTCGACTTAGGCACTCTCTTCGGTCCATAGCATATAGATTTATTGAAAAGTCAAACATCACAAAGTTTGACCATGTACGTGGAAAAAACATTTACATCTAGAACGGCAAACATATACCATTAGATTCATCATGAGATGTAGTTTCATATGATGTATCTTTGGTATTGTAGATATAAATAACATTTGCGTAAACCTGATCAATGTTTCCAAAGTTTGACTTCTAAAATATTTACATGCACTGCATTATCGAGTGGATGGAATGTCTCTTTCCCCCTCTCAGCTATCTGACGCACCACTCAGCCTTATCGGGGCTCCTCTATCTCTCTCAAACTTTATATCTCCCTGGTTCACACATACAAATGTCTCGCTCGCGCTACATATAGACCCATCTGACACTCTCCTCCCTTGTTCTCTCTCTATGTGACACGCACCCCCCTAAGTACCATAATCCCTCACTCCATCATAGGCGCACGCACTCCCCCGCCCCTAAGTATGATTATCTCTCACTAGCCATCAGGAACACACGTATTGTCTCCTTCCATCCATACGTTTATCTCGATATCTCTCGGGGTATCTTCTATTGCGCACACACCTTGTCACTCGATCTCCCACCCATGTAGTCCCATCACGATCTCCAGGGGATCTCTCTATCACAAACATACACTCTCTCCTCCCCATGTTTGCATTTTCTCTGTACGTCTCTCTCGACCTCTCTCCCTTGCTTGTCAGACCCCTGTTGGCCACGTGCTAGGGGTCTTTCTCTCTCGGTTGCAAACAACCACACACTATCTCCTCACCTTGCTTCCATTGTTGAAGATGCATGTGTGATATGTTTGCATAAGACACAGACGCCTTTTCTCTACTTTTATCGTGTGTTGTCCATGTCTCTTTCACACACGCACACACACTTTTTCACTCACTCTTTCTATTTCACACGCACACACACTCTCTCTCTCTCTAGTTAGGGACTCTCTCACGTCCATAAGCATATGGATGTTTTGAAAAGTCAAACCTCAGAAAAGGTTGACCAGGTATATGTGGAGAAAAACATTTACATCTGGAACGATCATTAGATTCATCACAACATGTACTTACTTCATACTATCATTTATCTTTGGTATTGTAGATATAAGTAATTTCTTTATAAACTTGGTCAAAGTTTCAAAAGTTTGACTTTAAAAAAAATGTTGGCACTACATTATCGAACGGAGGGAGTAGCTCTTTCTCTCTCTCTACTATCTCTCACGGGCCTCCCCTCTCACTCGAACTCTCTATACCGACGGATTATACGCTCACCGTGTCAGCGTATAGCTCCGTATATTGTTTAGTTGACCGGTCAACCAGTCCACATGTTGCCTTGTCAGCTCGTGTTCTCTATCTTCGTGTGCTGGCCCATGTGACAGTGGGTGAAAATAAGTAAACTAGAGGCCCATCTGACACGCGGTGAAGTAAACAAAGTTGAAACTACTCGGGGTAGCACCCCGCACGCTAGTAAATTGAGGGCGCATTGAGGACACACTTCTTCCGCGTGAAGGACGCACTCGCGCACAATTCACCACTGCGCGGCGGCATGCACAAAAGGAGGCACTCGAGCACACCCAGCAGGCCAGCACACAACACAGACCAGCACACGTGTACACCAGCGTCGCCGCCAGTTGATATGGACGGCGAGGCAGCCAACAAGCGGAGGCGGCACGAGCCAAAACCGCATCCGGCGAGCCTGGACTTCATCAGCAGCCTCCCTGATGACATGCTGCTCGTCATCATCGGCCTCCTCCCCACCAAATCTGCCGTGCGGACCGCCCTGCTCTCCCGGCGGTGGCGCCCCCTCTAGCGCCGCGTCCCCCTCAACCTCACCGTCGACAGCTGCCTCTGCGACGGGGATTGCAAACGCATGGCCGCAGTCTCCAAGATCCTTTCATCACACCCTGGGCCAGCCAGACGCCTTGACATCCGCATGTTCAGTACCAACTGCAAGGTCCAAGCCAAGTTCGACGAGTGGTTCTTATCCCCCGCCCTAGATCAGCTCGAGGAGCTCAACTTTGAAGCTGGACGATGTCGCTCTCTGCCGCCGTCCGCGCTCCGCCTCACGCCAACGCTGTGTCGCGCCAGCTTCAGCTCCTGCTATCTTCCCCAGATTAATGTCGCGCCCGCCCTTCTTCTCCCTTAACTCAAGCAGCTCGACCTCTTCGATGTTGGCATCTCGAAGCAGGCTATGGAGCACCTGCTCTGCAGCTGTACTGCGCTTGAGTACCTTCGTCTTGAGCAGATCCACGGGTTCATTAGCCTCCACATCGCCTCGACGAATCTCCGATGGATTTTTGTGTCTTGCTGGCCGCGCAAAAAGACATCAATTGGGAAGAGATCACTCCAGCTGTTCCACGTTATGGTCATTGAGAATGTGCCTTTCCTTGAGAGATTGCTTGTATCTGATCTAGAAGGTCCAACAAAAATCAGGGTCATTGACGCGCCAAAATTGACAGCGTTGGTGTACTCGTCTGCCAAATTCTCCGAACTCTTTATTGGATATGTAATCATTCAGGTACAGCACTCATCTTCTTCTCCGTCTTCTTGAAATTCACATTTTTAAATTTCTTCTTGATGTATTTACGACCGTCTTCTAGAAAATGATTCCGACAAGCTTGACCCAGTCTATGCGCACAGTGAAGATCTTGGCAATAAAATCTATCGGCCCCAATCTGGATCAAGTTGTTGGATTCCTTACATGCTTTCCGTGCACGAAGAAGCTACTCATCGAGGTGAAACTTCTTTCCTATTAGTAAATGGTAATCACAACGTAGCTCAATTTTTTCGTAATTTTCCCAAATTACGATGACAAGTGTAGTGTTCAAAATTGCATCTACGCACTGCACCGAAAGAAATGTTTTTAGTATTTTTTCTCACGTGATCACTTGCATTGTTTTTTGTTGTTGTACTACTATAGTAGCCTAGGCTAGTCATAGTGGAAAGTAACTTAGACTAGTAACTCTATGGTTAACCTAAGAGCAAGTACTACCTTCGTCCTGGTTTACTCTTCCTATTTTGTAGTATCAAAATTTGACCATAGATTTAACTGACAAAATGTTAATGCATGTCACTAAAAGTTATAGCGTTGGATTCATATTTGAACATAATTTCAAATGGTATAATTTTTGGTGACATGCATTGGCATTTTCTTAGGTAAATCTATGGTCAAAATTTTACACTAAATACGAGGTAGTACAAAAGTGGGCTATAACGGCCCTCCACTATGTAGGCCAAAACACGTGCCAAATTCACTTGTGATGCATTTGGCATCGATGCCCCTCCATTGCTCACCTGGTACCCCAATCTGGATCACCTACTTTGCTCCGGTGCCAAATTAACTCACGCAATGAAAAAACACTTGCGTGGGAGCGAGAGATGACTGAGGCAATAAAAAACACTTGTTTGGGAGAGTGAGAGGCTGGTGTAGTTGGTTTGATTGATTTGTTTTTACATGTGGGTCTGTGTGCACAACGGTGCCAACTCTCTGACATCGCGAGAGCGGTGCCAAAATCTTTTGATTTGACATCGATGCGTATTATGTGGCATACTTTTGAGAAATATGGCATCGGCCCCATAGTGGAAGGCAACAAATGCCCAAGCTCTTCACGTGCTGCTAGGTAAATGAGAGGAAAGAGAGAGAGAGAGAGAGAGAGAGAGTGAAAAAATATCATTAGCCAGCCAACCCTATCGTATGAGCGAATGATATTGGTACCTCTTGATGACACGGCAATCTTATACGGCCAGCTGCTCTAATATGTTGTCTTCTTTTGCAGATAAAAAAAGACCCGAAAGTGAAAAATGTGCTGCACTATAACAATTTCATCGAATGCCTTGATCTCCATCTTACAGAAATTGATTTGATCAACTACCGAGGCAGCACATCTGAGATTAAATTGGCCAGGTTCTTTGTTCTGGAGGCAACTGTGTTCAAGGTAATGAGGTTTGGCGTTCTCTGGCGCAACAATGAATGGCGTGCTGATCACCGCAAGCATCTAATCCTAAATGACAAAGTCTCCGCAGAAGCTGAATTTGTTTTTGAAACATCAAGTGGCTAGAGACTCGAAAATTTATTTGCCCATTAGTGACTTGTCACGGTGGTGGATTTTAGTTTGTACGATAATGCTGCATCCACCTAAAGTAACGAAAGTTCTTACGTAAACTTCCTAGTAATTCCCTCTTCGTAGGTGCAACATTACTCCTAACATTTGTAATATCAGGTTGAAACTTGTAATATTGCCGTGTCCTATTCCCGCGTTTTCAAAATCCTGCGAATCAAAGAGGTCCTGAGTTGGTGATGATGTTGTGCCTGCCATCTTTCACCAATAGCCGTCGGATCTAGATCTGACGCATACAAACCAAACTTCTCCAGCTTTGCAAAAAGATGCCCGCACTTGTTCCCTATTTACAAACAACTCCTTGTCTCTCACAATCAGCCTTATCTCCTCCCCACCACATCTACAAGGCCATGGAAAAATCTGGCGTGATGGCCGCTGCCGGCGCTGTCCACCCCCAATCTTGGTGTTCCGTGCAATGCACAGGCATCTACACACGGGAAATTATGTCGAACACGGCTAGTTGTAAGCAGGCTAGCTCTACAACCATGATGATAGTGACTGTAGACAGTGAGGCTGACTATGGTATGCCGAACACGGCGCCTATACTCAGGTGTCATCTCCAGCGCAGGGTCTTGTCACTTCACTATGAGGAGCAGCACGTAATAATTTGACCAACGGGTAGTACAGTGCTACTAGTACATTGGTAATACTACTACTAGTACTAGCACCACCGTCTGGATTTAGTAGTACTACCACGTCCATCTGGATTTAGTATTTGACTAGCAATATCTAGTAATGCATGTCACAAAAAATGTACTACTCCCTCTGTAAATAAATACATGGTGTATTGTTTTATTCCTATCGACGAGAGAACTTAATGTCTTTTTGCTAATTAATAGGATTACATGCAATGAACTAACCACTGCATGTCATGTTTGGTAGTCTCAAGTCATTGAAAGCATGCACGGCCCACATCTCTCATTGGTTGATATGTCACCAAATAAGAAATGAGGAGGGAGTTAATATACCGTGCCTAAGTGTTTTGGGATTACACAACATTTTTGGTTACATGCATTAACATTTTATTAGTTAAATCAAAGGTCAAAACTTGGCACAAAATGCAAAGGGGACCAATAAACCAGTAAACATCAAAGTTCTCTTGTTTGGCCCCAACTAGAGGTCCGATGAGATGACTATACTGCACCGGCACGGAGGGGGACGCAGCTTCATTGACTTACTGCACCTGCCTTTGGTTGTATGACATGTGGGCCCAACAGGTGGCTGGCCCACCTATCATACAGCCAAAGGCAGGTGCAGTAGAGGGCCGAGGAGTAGATGGCCAACACGCACGTGAATTCAACGCAGTCTGCACTTCTCATATAAAGGCTCCCCGCCAGTCCAATCTACGAAATCCTATGCACCTACGCACCCTAACCAAGGGCAAGAGTGATCACTCCAATCGCAAGATCAGTTGACTAGAAGCTAGACCCATGGAGGCGATGAGCGCGAGCATCAGCCAGCTATGCCAGATGGTCCACGACGCCGGCCTGCCGCCCGGCACCGAGGAACGTCTCCAGCTCGTGCTTGAGGCCGCAAGGGCGAGGGGCCGTTTGGACGAAAGCTTCGTCTCCTTGTTCAACGAGGTCCTTGTCGGCTTCCTCGACAAGTTCACCATCGTCAAGAAGCTCGCGGACGACCTTGACGTACGCCTCCAGCCCACGCGCCCAGGCTCTGTGATGCCCGCCACCCTCAACGGCCTCTATGGTGACAACCTCTTCGACGCACTGGTGGCCCTGCGGCTGCCCACCGTCGCGCCGGAGAATGTCCACCACGAGGTCGCGCTCGCCGCGCAGCACCTGGCGCAGCAAGACACCATCAACATAATCACCCATGTCTACGCGCAAATCATCCACAAGGACTACTACATGCAAGAGGAGGACGATAGGACGCTGGCCTTCTTGGACCACAGGGCAACCTTGGACGGCATTGTTCAGAAGCACGTTGAGCTCACCGCCAATGCTGCTGCTCCTCACACGTCGGTTGGTGACCCGGCGCACTAAGGCGTGAGGATGTCGTTGATGGATCCGTATGTATCTTTATCTTTCCGTCAAATCCATGTAGTAGTATATGGTACTATACCTAGTAATTATCTTACCTTTCGCATCAACTTCATAATTTTCTTATGTACTCCATGCATGAACCGCGCCAGAACCAAACTTCTCATTACTCTAGGGAAAATCGTTATTCCTATCTATCGGTCGCGCCATGGAGCAGAACCAAATTTTACAAGTTACAAGTTCAAAAGCAAAAGCCTGCCGTGTTCGCGTCGCACCCCCACATGGTTGGTCCGGCACGTCGCTCAAGGGGGAATACGTGATGTGTTGCATTTTCACTTACAAGTGGGACCGCGGTTGAGCAAACTGACTATTGGCAAACCCCCACCCCGCCCACCGCGCGATGGCTGAGAAAACAGGAGGGAGAAGAGATGGTTGTAGCACTAACTCCAAGAAAATTGGTGTCGGATGGGACTCGTGTGGGTGGCGTGTGCCGTACTGCTAGACGTGAATGCTAGTTATGGCCCATGCCACCCCACTATATCAAGCCTATATCGAGGTGCTAGTTACGTAGAACAAATTTCCTAGGGTCCATGCTCAACCCTCCTCTATCTCTCTTCTCAGTCAGCCAACAGACACGCGGAGCCCATCGTCTGTTTGCTCACATGCGGTCCCACATGTCAGTGAAAACGCAAGAGGACCCACTGAACCTGCACATCTTTCACCTCGACGTGCTGGTGATGAAAAACAAATCCAATAAAGATCTTCGGTGGCCGCTTTTGGAGTTACTCAAGAGTAGTAAGATTCTATTTACAGTTTAACCCAAGATGCACATCACATGGCTTAAACTACCACTCCATTTTCTTGCATGACACGACCTAGATGCTGGATGTCCCACGTGACGGCAAAAGGAGGAAGAACTCGACCAAATCTTCTCCACATTTAGACCGGAGGAGTAGGCAACACGGCAAGCCCTGTGCCTACATCATACTACGTACAAGCCCACCTCACGCAGTCACGCTATCACCATATTTCCCGGCCTCCGTGCGACACCTAGCTCTAGTTGATCTAACTAGAACTAACTATTGGTTGGCTCTATGTGGTATGGCAACTTCATACTACTACGGATGCTGGCTATACTACTACGGCACTAACACTCCAAGAAGTGAGTCGAAAACCATTCATAAAGTGAGTTTATGACATGCATATTCAAATGTACCATTCATCACATACAACAAGTCATCAACACACAACGACAACGAGGATACATGTTGGATTATAGATTAGTTCCAACAAAACATTCTAGTAAATACTAAAGTTTTCATCACACAACAAATAACCAGCAATGAAATGAACTTCAGCTCAACCACTCCTCGGCGTTGGAAACACTTGCTTTGAACCAGAAGAGTTTGTCTCGGAAGGGCCAGCTACTGTCAATCTCGAGACCAACACATGACTGATCATCCAGGCTGAAGCGGCCTATTTCATCACCCATATTGTGATAGCCACGATAGGGAAGCATAGCAATGTCCGAGGTATAGATACAATTGCTTCTCATAAATGGTAGTAACGTTGTGTCAACAGCAGCTGGATCGCCTTTCACCATGATTGGATAGTTTTGTCCAAGGAAGAGTGAGTTTCCTCCAAGAGTATCAATACTAAACCAGGGAGAAGGTATTGGCGCTAGCACAGTAGTATCCATCCCGAATACCCTGCAACGGATGTTGGAATAGGTCCGGAGAGTGCGACCATGGGAGACAACACCTGCTTCCTTAGTCACATCAGCGGTGCCCTGTATACAGACAAGAAGAGGTGATCCATCAGAATAAGTTGCCAGGCGCCACTGAGTATATGGGTCCTCATGCTCGTGATCATCATCGTCGTCATCTCCCCTTGGTTATAAAAATTTTCAAGTATAGGTGGTGGAATGTTCACAGGACCTTGGAAACACAAGAAGGTTAATTAGTAAAGGGAAACTAGCTAACCCGTATGCATGTGGATGAAACAATTATAATTACGGTGGAAGACAAATGTACCGAAAGCATAAGGATTCCATGCAAAAACAGTGCCACGAGTGGTGGCAGCAAACACAAGACCCTCGTATTGAATTGCATCACAGTACTCATCCTTTTATAGAAACTAATTTTTGAGCAATATCCATCCAGTCGAACTATGAAGGAAGGCAACAAACTTGTCGAGATAGCAACAACTACATATACCATTAAATCCCAAGAGCGGTCAAGAACTTGACAAATTGATATCTTCTGTAGACGACAGGCACCATGATTGTAGTTGAACGTACGGCCATAACCGGTGTGCTCAACCTCTCGGCAGTCTGAGATTTTTGGAAGTGGAACCCGGTGACGAGTGTACACATTCACAAGTTCCCACTCGCAGTTGGACCCAATATAAACAACCCAATCTCCATTTTCGCCTGCCCAAGCCTTACCCTCAAGCGATGGCATCTTAACATCACACGTATCATTATCAAGCGGCACCAACTTGCACAAGGCGAGGCCTCCGTCGTCCGCACGCCAGTGAGCAGAGTCATGGTGCAGAAGATAGGGGAGATCAAACCGCTCCTGGACCCTTGGGTTCCTTGTAATGATGTTATTAGTTGAGTCGAGAATGGTCTTGAACGAACCTGCCATGCTAGCCGAGGTGATGACTTCGCACCGATCAATGAGTTCCTCCACCACGTCATCATTCAGATCAGGCCAAGAATAAGAGGGTCGTTTCCGGCCTATTCCCTCCATGGAGAAGACGATCGAACAATGGCAGAAGGAAGGGTGAAGGCAAATGGAGGAGGGAGGAAGAGCGTGCGACAGCAGTTCCAAATTGAGAGGGAAAGGCGAAGAGTCGGTGGACGGTTGCCACGGTACACGAAGAGGCGCCCCGGCCTACATAGACGTCCATTCGTAAATTGTACAAAAGGACTCGCCATCGTTTCACTGACATGTGGGAACGGGACCACATGTCAACGAAGAGGCTAGTGGGGAGCGGACGGTTGCCACAGTGGTCACACACTGACGACAAGGCCGTCCTGTCAGACCTAGCGCCCGCGCGGGATGGCTTCCGTCCCCCACACGAGCGAAGCCACTTCGCACCCCCACACGGTTGGTCTGCCACGCCGCTAGGCCAACTCCAGCGCGTGCAGCTCGGACGCGCGCTCGCTCGGCCCCCTTTCCCTCGACGCCCCGGAGCTACCCAACCACGGCTACGTGTTTTGTGCACCCGGCGGCTGGATTTGCAACGGATCCGGTCGGGCTTGAGCTCGCCCGGCTGTGGGAGGCCGCGCTGCGCCATGGACTGGCCGGGCACCGGGCCGGAAGGCCCCAGCAAGGCCGCAAGGCCGCATGAAGGTACTGACTCCTCCTCTAGCCGCTCGGATCTACACCGTCGATGGTCCGCCGGCAGATACATCAATGGCGGTCGGCCGGGCTCGGTGCTGGCCCAAAAGCTCGTCGGCGCACCGTTGCCACTCATTACGTGCGACGACTGCCCAAAGAAGGTCTTGCGCCGCGTGTCTACAACGCCGGAACATCCCGGATGGGTGTTCATCAAGTGCTCAACCGATGGGGTATGTGCTACTTTAGCTTCAGTTGTGCTCTCGGATTAGACTAGTTGTGCTAACTTAAAATTTTATTGTGTAGAATGGATGCAAGTTTTGGTATTGGGAAGAAGAGTACATCGATATATTGATAGAGCGCAATTTAGTAGATGTTCTAGCATTTTTAGCTAGCATAGAGGCTAGACATGAGACTAGATGCGAGGAAGCAACGTCTACTTCTTTACACTCGAAGAAGAAAGAAGCACGCAAGATCGAGCCTCCGTAGATCAACAATGAATGCATCGAGAAGGCACTAATCCAACTTACAGGAGTAGTTATGGAAGTTGGATATCTTCTAAAATGTATTCTCCTGGTTCTTGTTTTCTTTAGTCTTGCTTTTCTAGTCAAATTTTGGTGATGTATTTCCATGTACCAAAAATCAATGATGAAAAAAAGATATGTGTTTGCAAAGAAAAATGTACACAGCCGGGATGCGTCCGCGCGTTGGGCGCACGGCCACCGCATCCGAGAAATGGCCCAGACATGACCCCATTGCCCTACCCAAACGGACAGAATCCGGGCAAAACGGAGGTCCGTTTGGGGTCGTGCGTTGGAGTTGGCCTTACAAGTGGTACCGCAGTTGAGAAAACCGACTATCGGCAAACCCCCACCTCACCCGCCGTGCAATGGCTGTGTTAGAGAAACGACGAGGTTGAAGAGATAGTTGTAGCACGGACTCCAAGAAATATGGTGTCAGATGGAAGTCGTGTTGGTGGCGTGTGACGTACTCCTGGACGTGAATGCTTGTTCTGGCCCATGCCACCCTACTATATAGTACGTAGTATCGAGGATTCGAGGTGCTGGTTACGTACAGCGAACACATTAACATACGGCCCACCTCACACTGTGGCCAAATTTCCTGGAGTCTGTGCTAGGTTAAAAAGTGTTCTTTGTGAGGGTGGGTGGCTGGTCTCAAGTTTAAAACTTGTTGTGTTACGTATACGTAGACATAGAGATAGTGCAGCAGTTTTGAAAGTTTGAACCCAAACATCATAATGCAATTTCTACTGGACTCATCCGAGGACCTAGGATGATGGGATTCGCAGCTACAGCAAAAACACCCGCCCTACGCGCGAAGCATGTGAAGCTAGTACAAATAGTAGTAGTACTATTGTTGATTGGACTCATCCAATAACCTGTTGCAATGCACGTACAATTATGTATTCAAAAAATATATTTTTGCCTCGTCGCAGCACCCACTCAGAGAAACGACTCGAAAGTCATTCATAAATTTAGTAAGTTTATCACAGGCATATCATTTTATTACATACAACAGGTCATGAACCCACAACGACAACGACGATATATTCTAGTAAATACTAAAGTTTTCATCACACAACAAATAACAAGCAATGAAATGAACTTCAGCTCAACCAATCCTCGGTGTTGGAAATGCTTGCTTTGAACCAGAAGTGATTCTCTGGGAAGGGGCAGCTACTGTCAATCTCGAGACCAATGCAGGACTGATCATCCAGGCTGAAGCGGCCTATGTCAGGACGCATATTGTGATAGCCACGGTAGGGAACCATAGCAATGTCCGAGGTATAGATACAGTTGCTTCTCATAAATGGTAGTAACGTTGTGTCAACAGCAGTTGGATCGCCTTTCACCATGACTAGATAGTTTTGTCCAAGGAAGAGCGAGTTTCCTCCAAGAGTATCAATACTAAACCAGGGAGAAGGTGTTGGCGCTAGCACAGTAGTATCCATCCTGAATACCCTGCAATGGATGTTGGAATAGGTCCGGAGAGTGCGACCATGGGAGACAACACCTGCTTCCTTAGTCACATCAGCGGTGCCCTGTATACAGACAAGAAGAGGTGATCCATCAGAATAAGTTGCCAGGCGCCACTGAGTATATGGGTCCCCATGCTAGTGATCATCGTCATCGTCATCTCCCCCTTGGTTATACAATTTTTCAAGTATAGGTGGTGGAATGTTCGCAGGACCTTCGAAAGACAAGAAGGTTAATTAGTAAAGGGAAACTAGCTAACCCGCATGCATGTGGATGAAAAAATTATAATTACGGTGGAAGACAAACATACTGAAATCATAAGGATTCCATGCAAAAATAGTGCCACGAGTGGTGGCAGCAAACACAAGACCCTCGTATTGAATAGCATCACAGTACTCATCCGTGTATAGAAACTGATTTTTGAGCAATATCCATCGAGTCGAACAATGAAGGACGGCAACAAGCTTGTCGAAGATAGGGACAACACAAGCATTCCTATAACCCCAAGAGTGGTCGGGAACTCGGCAAATTGCTATCTTCTGTAGACGACAGACACCATGACCGTAGTTGAACGTACGTTGAATACCGGTGTGCTCAACCTCTTGGCAGTCTGAGATTTTTGGAAGTGGAACCCAGTGATGAGTGTACACATTCAGAAGTTCCCACTCGCAGTTGTACCATATATAAACAACCCAATCTCCATTTGCGCCTGCCCAAGCCTTACCCTCAAGCGATGGCATCTTAACATCACACGTATCATCATCAAGCGGCATCAACTTGCACAAGGCGAGGCCTCCGTCGTCCGCGCGCCAGTGAGCAGGGTCACGGCAAAGAAGATAGGGGATATCAAACCGCTCATGGACCCTTGGGTTCCTTGTAATGATGTTATTAGTTGAGTCGAGAATGGTCTTGAACGAACCTACCATGCTAGCCGAGGTGATGATGTTGCACCGATCAATGAGTTCCTCCACCACGTCATCATTCAGATCGGGGCAAGAATAACGGGGTCGTTTCCGGCCTGTTCCCTCCATGGAGAAGACGATCGAACAATGGCAGAATGAAGGGTGAAGGAAAATGGAGGAGGGAGGAAGAGTGTGCGACAGCAGTTCCAAATCGAGAGGGAAAGGCGAAGAGTCGGTGGACGGTTGCCACGGTACACGAAGAGGCGCCCCGGCCTACATAGACGTCCGTTCGTAAATTGTACAAAAGGACTCGCCGTCGTCTCACTGACATGTGGGAATGGGACCACATGTCAACGAAACATGGTGTGTAATTTCTTGTGCAAAATGCGATCTGGCCGCGTTGGCCTGAGGTGCCGCATCGACCTTTATTTTTTTAATGGCGTGTCGTTCAGTTTTGAAGCACGACTAACTGGTACTATATCCAGAGAAAATATAAACTACTCTAGCACTACTCCACCTCTAGTACTAGTAGTATAAAAAAAATATAGGCTGGAGCTTCAGCGCTTTCTTGCTAAGGGCTGCCCACTTGCTTCTCACACTATCACCCTCTCTCCAGATCTAAAACAGACGGCCTCTTTCTCCCTCCTCACCGGTGGTCACAGATCTACCGAAGAAGAAAAGGACGTGCAGTGTTGACGCACTCGTACGTCGTCGGCAAGCGAGTCACGCACTGACGACAAGGCCGTCCTCTCAGACCTAGCGCCTGCGCGGGATGGCCTCCGTCCCCAAGCTCGCTATCGTAGTGTGTGCGGAGGACGACAATCATGAGCGAAGCCACTTCCCGCCGACCCTCAAGTATGCTACCTCTTTTCGAACCATACCCTTGTTCTATTGCCCCATATGCCAGGTCGCTGCATGTGGATCTTTTTCCACTCCACCATCTTCCCAATTTGCTATCCTCTGCTCTGGTGGTCACGCAAACGAAAACCTTAACTTGCACTATTAAAGGAAACCCTACTTCATGCAAACTAATCCATGTCTGGGTTGAATAAGGAAAGGAAGGGAGACTGTACTATCCAAGAGACTAGGCATCGAACCCGCATCTAGGTTGAAAAGGGGAAAATCAGTAGCTAAGGATCGAGTCTCGTGTCTCTTGGTTGAAGAAGGGTAGAAAGGCATGACAACGCAATAGAGAATGACCAGGTTGATCGGTTTGTTGTCCTCACATAGGAAAAAGGTGGCTAAAGAGAACAAAAATGGGACGTAATCCACATATGCTGCCTGGATATTTGTTGCTCTGGGATCCCATTCCTCCCTCACCACTCTATGCGTCCGTGGAGGTACATCGTACTGGTGCACTCACTGTCCGAGTGGGCCTCCCATGCTCTTATTGCCACTTTTTTTCTTTTAGTATAACGCCAGCGGTCAAGTCAAGCAATGCTACTGCTAAAGTGATGCCACATTTAACTAATGCCGCACTCAGTCTAATGCCACCAATAAATTTAAGCAATGCCATTTAATGTCACTGGATTATTTCAGGGTTAGCTGTTGATTGTGGATGTATTAAAGATTTTTCAGCTAAGGCATTCTAATGTTGTTGCACAACCAGTATACCAACGATGAATCTTGTTACTACCTTCAGATTTTTGCACTGTTAATGCTTATAGATTACATACCTCACTTTCATGAGATAAGTCAAATTTTTTTATACAGTGTCAAGAGGAAAGGTCAAGAGTGGGCACCTCCTCCTCCGGCTGTTCTCTAGATTCGTTCGATCAAGTTTTTATGCTTGACCGATTATCAAGATTGGGATAGCAATTTTTAGGTCCCCTCGAGTTCGAAATGATATTTACCTTGAAGTACATGGTTTGCAATTTTTTTATACTGTCATTAGTTAATAATGCTAGTTACCTTCAAGACTTTTGTATTTGGTTTAATGCTCTTGCACAACTAGTATACCAATGCTGAAACTTGTTACATTTTGTATTGTTAATTCTTATAGAAATCTTCCAGTGCTAGAGCTTATGGAAATCTGTTCAGTAAAACCATTGTACTATACCCTGTAATAAATTAACTACTCTACTGTTGCACTAGCCACTGGATTAGTGTATATTTGTACTATTCGAATGGTGTTGCATTAGCGTATGGACATATATAAAGTGTGGCAAGCTTTCTCAGATATGTGCTCAAGAAACTACTACATGTTTTTCTAAATACTAGACGTTTGGGTACTGAACTGTGAAAACGTCTTATATTAAGGAACAAAGGGTGTAGAGTTCACTCAAATTATCTCGGTAAAGCTAGTCACACCTTTGTTAAAATTAATGTTCATTATGTTATCGGAGGAGGTCTGTATGTTTGTCTCTAATGCCTGACGACTACATACCTGACATCATGATGTAATGTTAAGTCATTTCCTTTTGTACAGTGTCACTGAATTGTCAAGGCGGTGATGGCATTTTATTTTAGTTGAACTGCACAAAATATGCTTAAAAGAAGAGGAAAGGTCCAATGGCTCAATTTTTCAGAAAAAACTATGTATGCCTTCCTGACATCAGCTGTTGTTGCCTTATTTATTCCTTCAAACAGGTGGTCAGAAACAGTCTTGCTACCTTTTCCCATTAAGAAATTGGAATGCTTATATTTGTGAGTCTATGCTTCAACTAGTGCCACTTTTATAGTAATCACACTTTCAATATCTATGCAAACAGGGATGCTCGATTTTAGTGCAACTGCACAAAAAGTCCAAATGGTTCAACATTAGGAGCATGTTTTCTTCCAAACCTTTATATCCAATTGGTGGCACTATGAGCTGTTCATTACGAAGGTACATGGTTTGCTACTATCTTGCTACTCTTTTTGTACTGTCATTAGATAGTAATACTAGTGGTTTGCATGTGAATATATTGGCATGGTGGACCTACATTGGAGGTGCAGGACAGGATTCAATGATTGGATGCTCAATTTCAGTTGTATCGATTTCACCTCTTCCATCACTGCGAACATGGATATCCTTGGTCTGATGAAGAATAGGCGCTATATTTCTGCTCTGAACCAGCAAATCAATTCAGTATGAAATTGTCCAGGGGAAAACATGACTGTATCAAATTGTCCAGTGCAAAACATGACAGATGCTAATCGGAAGAGACGTGTTTAAACCAAAAATACAAGGTGGGGTATATGTTTACCAGCTGCTTGATAATTGTGCAGACAGAGATGTCTGCCCGTTGCTATTTGGCAAACAAACAAAGTGACCGCAATTTTGGTTGAACTGCACAAGAGAATAGTATAGTCACTGCATGCAGTGCCATTTGAAAATAGACACAGAAAGATTGGATAGTCACTGTAGAAAAGTAGTATTGTACTATTTATTGGCCAACACTAGGTGCTTCATTGCTTTGGTCTAATTATACAATGGGCATCATTCTGCCTAAGTTAAAGTTTGTATTCCGAAAATAGTCTTGTCGTGTGATCAAGAGAAGACCAAATCATATTGCAGTGGATGTTCCTCCATCATGTGTGGTTCATTCTCATGGTTCCAGCTGTTGGTGAAACCACTTACGTTTGCAAGAGGAATTGTAGACTTCACAAACAAATTTGTCTTTCACTTTGTACTGAATGTTGGCCAAGAGAAGCATCCATGTTAGTAGGAAGAACAGATGTTTTTTCTAGATCTTTGCTTTTGGAGCAACATATTTGTATATGATCTGTGAATCATTGAGATGCATTAACATGTTGATCTTATGTATGGGAATCGTACTAGTTGGTTTTGAATTTGGGCTACTAATGTGAACATATTACAATGCCAGGCCTGTGAGTCTCGTGTGAACATTTCTGAAGAAATTGCCAGCAAAAACGTTCGCAAATGCCTTATCTCCCAGCGAACGTTCATCAGCTAATGCGATCGTACACGTACACCATCCGACCTACTCGATCCTACACGTACACTATCCGACCTACTCTGTAACGCCCACGATGCGGCTATATCTCCCACGTATCGAGGCACGACTTAGAGGCATAACCGCATTATGGTATTGTCGCAAGAAGGGTTATCTTCACACAATCCCATGTAATGAACAAGAAAGGGATAACGAGAGTTGGCTTACAATCGCCACTTCACACAATACATAAATAAATTCATACATCATCCAAAATCCACACATAGACCGACTACAGTCAAATACAAATGAGAATAAGATAACCCCAAATGCTAGATCCCCGATCGTCCCAACTGAGCTCCACTACTGATCATTAGGAAAAGAAACATAGTAACGACCACGTTCCTCGTCGAACTCCCACTTGAGCTCGGTTGCGTCATCTGCACTGGCATCGTCGACACCTACAACTGTTTTGGTAGAATCAGTGAGTCACGAGGACTCAGCAATCTCACACCCGCGAGATCAAGACTATTTAAGCTTATAGGAAAGGATGGTGTAATGAGGTGGAGCTGCAGCAAGCACTAAGCATATATGGTGGCTAACATACGCAAATGAGAGCAGGAAGAGAAGCAACGCAACAGTCGCGAAGCTAGAAATGACCAAGAAGTGATCCTGAAACTACTTACGTTCATTCATAACCCGAATCGTGTTCACTTCCCGGACTCCGCCGAGAAGAGACCATCACGGCTACACACACAGTTGATGTATTTTAAATGAATCAAGTGTTAAGTTCTCTACAACCGGACATTAACAAATTCCCATCTGCCACATAACCGCGGGCATGGCTTTCGAAAGATAATACCCTACAGGGGTGTCCCAACTTAGCCCATTATAAGCTCTCACGGTCAACGAAGGATAAACCTTCTCCCGGGAAGACCCGATCAGTCTCGGAATCCCGGTTTACAAGACATTTCGACAATGGTAAAACAAGACCAGCAAAGCCACCCGATGTGCCGACAAAACCCGATAGGAGCCGCACATATCTCGTTCTCAGGGCACACCGGATGAACACTACGTACAACTAGAACCAGCCCTCGAGTTTCCCTGAGGTGGCGCTGCAAGTGGCTCTAGTTTGGACCAGCACTCAGAGGAACACTGGCCCGGGGGTTTAAATAAAGATGACCCTCGGGCTCGCGAAAACCCAAGGGAAAAAGGCTTAGGTGGCAAATGGTAAAACCAAGGTTGGGCCTTGCTGGACGAGTTTTATTCAAGGCGAACTGTCAAGGGGGTCCCATAAATCACCCAACCGCGTAAGGAACGCAAACTCAAGAAACATAATACCGGTATGACGGAAACTAGGGCGGCAAGAGTGGAACAAAACACCAGGCATAAGGTCGAGCCTTCCACCCTTTACCAATATATGGATGCATTAATTAAATAAGAGATATTGTGATATTCCAAAATATCCATGTTCCAACATGGAACCAACTTCAACTTCACCTGCGACTAGCAACGCTATAAGAAGGGCTGAGCAAAAGCGACAACTTAGCCAAACAACGGTTTGCTAGGAAAGGATGGTTAGAGGCTTGACATGGCAACATGGGAGGCATGATATAGCAAGTGGTAGGTAGCGCAGCATGGCAATAGAACGAACAACTAGCAAAGCAAAGATAGAAGTGATTTCGAGGGTATGGTCATCTTGCCTGCAAGGTTCTCAGAGTTGTCGAAAGCTTGATCCTCGTAAGCGTACTCAACAGGTTCCTCATTCACGAACTCGTCTCCCGGCTCTACCCACAGCAAGAACACAAGCAATGGAACCACAATCAATCACGGGAAAAGCACAAGCAACATGATGCAATACATGAATGATATGCGAGATATGATATGCGATGCGTATGCGTGCTCCGGAGGAAAAAGGATGAACAAGGCAGTAACTTGGCAAACCAAGTATTCCACTGGAAAGATGAGATGACTTCGGTCGAAATCGATATAAAGATCACCGGAAACGGATGCACGGTTTGCAAATGGCAAGCAAAACAAGAATGACACGATTCTGCGATTAACAGCATGATAGTACTTAGAATACAACAAGTAACTATGTTACAGCACCCCAACATAGCAACAAAGCATATGGCAGTAATCTACAGGAGATGTTTGACAAAAGATGAACACTGAGCTACGGCTAGATCACCCCATAACAGGTTCAAAGAAGCATGGCAAAAGTGCAAAAGATATCAGGTTCACAGACTTGGTGAAATTACTGGACATGGCATAAACAGCATCAGGTAGCAATGTTCAGAGCAAGGAAAACACATGCTACAGGAACTTAACATAGAAAAACAAGGCATGGCATGAATCTACTACATTCATAGAACAAAAGTCCCTTACTGACCATGAGCCAAAAAGGATCAGAAGATATGATTGCACCCATGTAAACATAGCAAGTTTCGTTAACAGGTTTCAGACAGCAGAAAACAGAGCATGGCAGTAACAGATTTATGAAGGCATCTTGGTGAGCTTGAGGCACTCCTCACAAATCAATGCATGACAAAACAAGCATACCTACAGCAAGATGGCATGTTTATGAAGCTAACCATGGCAAGAGCAAGTACATATCATGAAAGGATCAACTACAACAACCTTGGCAAAATTGAATATCATGTTAACCTTCTGCCAGAAATATTTTATAGCAAACGTAGAGCAAGATTGAGACATGCTAGGGCACTCCATAAATGCAAAAAGGGGCATGGATGGATAGAGCACAACTATATCTACAAAACATCCTTAATGAACATACCCAAAAGAAGCATGTATCTCTCTGTAGCCACATGGATACATGGCAACAAAATAACAACAGGTCAAAGACGGCAAAATCTTAGTCTCTGAAAACAGAAACATCACGAAGCCTAGTTTGCATGCTTGTGCTAGTCACCACATAGATCACAAAAATACATGTCATACACGTCTGTAAAGATGGCATGGCATAGATCAAAACACATGTAGAGCTCATGCCCATAAGATGCACACATCAAATGCAACAAAAATAACAAAACATCAAGTTCTGATAAGTAACAGCAGAAAACATTATATAGCACTCTTGCACCAGAGATTTGGGCATCAAGATGGACTCAAACAAGCATGGCACAATGGAACAAAATGAAGAGCATCTCGAGACGAACATTTCGATATATCATGCACGCAAAACGGAACAGTATGCAGTGAGATGTGATGCGATGAACATGAGCACATAATGTGAAATATACGGGACTTGGAGGATTTTTCGGGGGGGAAGAAAGTCAACCGTGCGGTGGATCTGGATCGGGGCGCACGGACGCCGAGGCAGTGGCTCGCCGGAGCTATTCACCGGAGACAGCGGGGACGACGGCCGGAGGAGCTCGAGGGAGGTCGGGGGAGGCGAGGGAGCGACCGGACGGGGCGCGGGCGCGTGGAGGAGGACGGGCGCGGCGTCGGGCGGGCTCCTCTGGGCGGCGGCGTGGCCGGACGGCGGCGCCGGCGTGCAGCGCCCGAGCGGCGGGAGCGGGCGACGGGAACGGGAGGAGGCGCGGGCGTGGAGGGCCCCTCCTGGGCCCCGGCGGGCCGGCTGCCACGTGGCGGCGCGCCGCTGGACGGGCGATCGGCGGCGGACGTGTCCGTCGGTGGGAGGTTTCATCCGGCGGCGGAGAGGGAAATCTTCTAGGGTTTCAACCGGGATTTTGGACGGGGAGGGTGTTTATATAGGTAGAGGGAGCTAGGAGACTCCAAATGGAGTGCGGTTTTCGCCCACACGATCGTGATCGAACGACCGAGAGCATGGAGGGAACTTAGATGGGTTATTGTACTGTTTGGAGGGGGGTTTTGCTGCAACACACAAAAGGACTTTGCGGTTACCCGGTTAATCGTTGGAGTATCAAACGACCTCCAAATGGAACGAAACTTGACAGGTGGTCTACCGGTGGTATACCAAGGCCACTTGGCAAACCTCGGTCCATTCCGAGAACGTTTAACACCCGCTCACGAAAAGAAACAAGAGGGATGTGCCGGTGCATGTGGGAGTGTCGAATTGCAAAACGGACAACGGGGAAAATGCTCGGATGCATGAGACGAACACGTATGCAAAAGAGATGCGCATGATGACATGATATGAGATGCATGACATGAACAAAATGCAAAACGAAAAACAAAACCCGACCACGAAGGGAGTATCATAACACATAGCCGAAAATGGCAAGAGTTGGAGTTACAAATATGGAAAGTTACATCCGGGGTGTTACATACTCGATCCTACACGGATAAATAGCAGATCACGCACGTACTACCTCCTTTCCGGTTTGCAGGGCTCAATTCAAAAAACGACCTACTCAATCCTACACGAATAAATAGCGGATCACACACGTACTACCTCCTTTCCGGTTTGCAGGGCTTAATTCAAAGATCTAACCAACCAAGGTGGATGATGAGTGGTGGAATTATTTTTGACAAGGAGGGAGTACCTCATCTGGATGATTCGAGTGCACTCGTTTGACTGTCATGCCGGCGTGCGACCCAACACGAACGGGACGCACCATTGACGGGACGGAACATGAATTGAATTCTGATGACCGCGATGACCGTCGCGTTTCCCGCGACACGCTGGTTCACCTATCTTCCGCCTATAATTACTGTTTCCCGGCCTTCTCCGGTGGCACCATCACCCAACTCGCCCTATCCTCATAAGCCCCCACCGGCCCGACGTCGCTCGCCACGTCCGCGATGCCCCCACCCGTCCGCGATAGGCGACGCCGGAGGCGGTCACCGCCGGAACTAGTGTTTGGTTTTTCACCGGAAGGAAGACAGAGGGAGGAGGCATTCTATCGGTCTTTAGATGGCAATGCGGAGGTCGAGGAATTGTTGGAACACGACCGCCTGGCGGAGGAGCAGCGTATCACTGATTTGCGCCGCCAGCCGGGCATGGAGCAGCAGCGCACCGCCGCTTTCAGTCGCGAGCAGAGCGCCCGCGACTGGGCCAACTACGTGGAGGCCGGTGCTCGGCAAATAGCTCTAGAGGCTGTCGGGCACGCACGCGTGCGCGACGCCGAATTTTACTACCAGCTCATCAAGTGGGTTTCCCGCTTAGAAGCCGAAGCTTCGGTGGACCACGCCGGCATGGAACGGGCCAACGCGCCCGAGCAACGTGCCCTATCGCACCTCCGGCAAGTCCGGGGCGAGGAGGAGGACGTCGGTGACGGCATTTAGCGTGTACCGCAGATGGCGGCCGACATCGTCTAGTTAGCTAAGAGTAAGTTAGTACTTGTACACTACTAGAGTATTAGTGGGAGTAGATAGTTAACTTGGCTATGATGGTTGTCAACGTGGAAGTTCAGTACTCTATATCTGGACCAGACCTGTTACTTTGATCTGAATGTTGAACTTTCCGTTTGAACATATGGAATGGGCTGTTATTTTTTAAAATGGGTTGTATTTGTCCGCCACGGGTTTAGAGGCTGACATGTGGGCCTACCATGTTGACGCGTACACAATCAGGAGATGATTGTACGTGGAGAGGATGACAGCAGGGACCCACCAAGGTCATGGCAGTACACAAGCAAGTGTCTCCTTATTTCAAGCCAATAAAAAATGGCTCCTCCTAATGGATTTCTCACAACTGGGTCCCATGCCATTGTCAACGTAGTCAATAAACGACAGAATTTCACAACAAGCGGCTGACACCAGGGACCCAGCAGCTCGCCCAGTTATTTTTGTTTTGGGTTAATTTGATAAATGCCACTCCAAATCTGGTGATTCCGAGAAATGCCACTGCAATTTCCGAACTTTGAAAAATGCCATTTCATGCCATTTCCAGTGGCATTTTTTAAAGTTTGAAAATTGCAGTGGCATTTTTATGAATCGCCATAATTGTAGTAGCATTTATCTAATTTGTTTTTGAGATGGAAGCATGGTGTCAACTGGGCTGTGCGGGGCACTTTGGCCTGTCTAGACAGCCTTTTCTTTGATGTTTACCACAGACCAGCCCAGTAGTTTTTTTGTTCTTTCTGAAAATGGCTAGCCCAGTTTTTTATGATTTGTCAAGTAAGTCGCTTTGTCAGGCCTGTTGGGCTGCAAACTTTCAAGGCGAGGAGAGCTTCATTCGGCTGGCCGAGAAAATGGCCTATCAGTAATGAGAAATGGGATGTACTTTTTAAAACACATCAAACCGGCAATTAGTTTCAAATTTCTTTTTTTTCATTTTGAGATTTTAAATTGCATTGATTTTTATGCGTGGACAATTTGTTGGATTTTATATTGATATACATTTATTTTTAAAATCAGTTTGAATGTGACTCAAAATGTCGGGATTAAAAACAGTTCGGACCGCACTGAAATATGCAAAATTTCGTATAATTTTTTAACCGTGGCCACAATATGGGCTGTAATGCTAACAAAAAGAATATGGGCTCCAAAAAAACCTTAAGAATTAGCAAATGGGCTGTAAATTATTATAAATAATGGCAGATGGGTTGTATGTTGTTTCCCACAGATTTGAGGCTTTCCTAAAAAAAGGTTGATGCACAAGCAGTGACTGTTGGATGTCCATCCAACGGCCGTCGTGCTTCTTCAATCTCTGCTCTTCCTGCTCCAGCTGCTCAAACAAGCGCCGGCGGGACTGCCTGCTCCCTCCTCCCGCGGTCGGTTGTGCTGCCGCACAGGCCTCACCGCCCCACCGTACTCCCATCGGTGGCCTAGCCATCCCTCTACTCACCCACACCTGCTGTTATTCTCCAGTGACGGCAGCCGAACCAGTCAACCCTCGTACTCCCCACCGCGTGGGCAGCCACTGCCATGTCTTCCCCGGCTCCGTGTCATTCCCTTCGTAGGCCTCGCTGTCGTCAACCGCCCTGGTGCTCTCGGCGCGGCGTGGTCAACGTGGTCAACAAACGACATCCATCGAAAGTGGATTGTACGTGGAGAGGTTGACAGCTGGGTCCACGGCCGCACACAAGGAAATGCCTCCTTATTACGCGCAAAATAATGATTCCTCCACCTGACATCTGGGACCCACCGGAAGGGCCTCTGTATTTCACGAAAAAACGTTCCCCCCGCTGACAGCTCGGACCCACCAGCTATATCTTCGCATGCAAGGAAGTGCCTCCTTATTACGCACAAAAAAATGAATACCCCGCCTGCGTGGGAGGCTGACTTGTGGGCCTACTAAGTTGATAGGGACGGAGGGCTTTGTCAACTTAGTCAATATGAACGATTCTTGCTCCAGTGACCGTACGATGTCCATCCAATGGCCGTAGTGCTTCTTCAACCTCTGGTCTTCTTGCTCCAGCCGCCCAAACCAGCGCCGGTCGTGCCGCGTGCTCCTGCCTCCCGTGGCCAACTGTGATGCCGCAGAGGCCTCACCGTCCCCTACTACTCCCACCGCTGGCCAGGCCATCCGCCTCTACTCACCCACACCCCCTGTTATTCTGCGGCGACGACAGCCTCACACCGCAGCCGAACCAGTGAACCCTCGTACTCCTCTCCGCATGGGCTTCCACTGCCGCGTCTTTCCCGGCTCCGCGTCGTCCCCTTCCTAGGCCCCGTCGTCGTCCACCACCGTGGTGCTCTCGGCGCGGCGTGGTCAACGTGGTCAAGGAACGACTTCCATTGGAAGAGTACTGTACGTGGAGAGGCTGACAGCTGGGTCCATGGCCGCAGCAAGGAAGTGCCTCCTTATTATGCGCAAAATAATTATTCATCCACCTGACAGCAGGGACCCACCGGATGGGCCACCGTATTTCACCCAAAAAAACGTTTCCCCCCTGACTGCTGGGACCCACCAGCTACATCTTCGCACGCAAGGAAGTGCCTGACAGACGGGACCCACCTGGTCGAAGCGTACGTAGCGTTGTCATTCTGGTCGCAAACATGTACGTACATACTGGTCGATCGGTCTGTCTGCAGGCTGTAGTGATGAACCGTGGCCGTGCAAGGAAGGGCATGTGTCGTAGTAGAGGCGCGCACGTGTCATAGTAGAGGTGCGCACGTAGCATGTACACGTACGTACAGTGGCCAGGGTGCAAGAAAGAAAATACGGCCACGTACGTACCTACGGGCGGGGTCTCGAACGCCTACTCGCGCATACGTACAGCCAGGGCTCGTGTACATGGCTGGGTCGGAATGGAGAAACTGCGTCGTCGTCGTGTTCATGGGGAGGCAACGGAATGCGTCGTGTTCATCGGGAGGCAACAGAACGCGTGCTGTTCATCGGGAGCCAACCGGCTTGGAGGGAACAGCCGATGGAAACGAGGCCTGGCGTA
The DNA here is from genome assembly GCF_002575655.3 of Aegilops tauschii subsp. strangulata. Lineage (NCBI taxonomy): Eukaryota > Viridiplantae > Streptophyta > Magnoliopsida > Poales > Poaceae > Aegilops > Aegilops tauschii. The sequence continues at coordinate 433,527,899 of NC_053040.3, read as the reverse complement.
CCGCAGAACGGAGGAAACGGCCTTGTGTTCGACCGGCCACGGTCGAAATGGGATCCTGTTCATTGGGAGGGGTCTGGCGTACCGCAAAACGGAGGAAACGAACTTCTGTTGGACCTTCTACGGTCGAAACGGGGTCCTGTTGATCGGGAGGGGTGTGGCGTACCGCAAAACGGAGTAAACGGACTTGTGTTGGAGCACTACGGTCGAAACAGGGGTCCTGTTCCTCGGGAGGGGTGTGGCATACCACAAAACGGGACTCCACGGGATACTGTTCATCTCCACCGTCGACCTCCTCCAGCCTCCACGGGCTACTGTTCATCCACCGTCGACCTCCTCCAGCCTCCACCTGCGACTGTTCATCCACGGGCTCCTGTTCATCCAGCCTCCACCGCTCCTCCACCGGCTACTGTTCAACCAGCCCTCTCCACGGGGTCCTGCTCAACCACCCCTCCACGGGCTACTGTTCATCCAGCCCTCCACCGGCTACTGTTCAACCAGCCCTCCACGGGGTCGTCCTGTTCATCCAGCCCTCCACGGGGTCCTGTTCATCCACCCCTCCACCGGCTCGATCGATCAGGGTCCTGTTCATCCAGCGGCAACTGCCTCTACTACCACGGGGTCCTATTCATCCAACCCCCCACCGGGAACTGTTCATCCAAAACCCCTAACAACGCTCACTGTTCATCAAGGTAAGGAGGCAGCAGTGTTCGATCGGCTTTAGTTAGCAGCAGTAGCGAACGAAGGAATCGCTCGATCGGGTTCAGTTAGCAGCCATCGATCGATCGCTCGGGTTCAGTAATGCGTAGCCTGCAGTACAATCGCTCGGGTTCAGTAGGCGAACGCCTTGCTCGGGGTCAGTTAGAGCCCAACGCCTTGCACCCACGCGCGTACGTGTATGAGAGAAATGCGCATCGCTCGGCCCCCGACCACCCACCGTAACCAGGAACTCCCCGATATTTTCTGCGCCCTCGCTTCTACCATGGTTTTTTCCGTCATGGACGGCCCAAAGAATGTCATGCAGCTGCGTCTCCGGCCCGCCCAGGACGAAAAGCCCATTTTCTGTCATGGTTTTTTGTCATAGAAGTAGGAGCCCACCACATCTATGATGATACCGGGTTTTGTCACAATTATCGTCATAGAAGTGTCATAAGTATGACAGAAATTTTTTTCGTTCGGCCCAAAATGTCACGGATGTGTCTTTTTTTGTAGTGTATGATGCAACCAGAAGGTTTTGTCAATCCTAAAGGTGCTAACAAAATTTGCAAGCTCCAGGGATCCATCTATGGACTGGTGCAGGCATCTCGGAGTTGGAATATACGCTTTGATGAGTTGATCAAAGCATATGGTTTTATACAGACTTGCGGTGAAGCCTGTATTTACAAGAAAGTGAGTGGGAGCACTACAACCTTTCTGATAAGTATATGTGAATGACATATTGTTGATCAGAAATGATGTAGAATTTTCTGGAATGCATAAAGGAGTATTTGAAAGGAGTCTTTTCAAAGAAAGACCTCAGTGAAGCTGCTTACATATTGGGCATCAAGATCTATAGAGATAGATCAAGACGCTTGATAAGATTTTTCAATGAGTACATACCTTGACATGATTTTGAAGTAGTTCAAAAATGGAACAGTCAAAGAATGAGTTCTTGCCTGTATTGTAAGGTGTAAAGTTGAGTAAGACGCAAAACCCGACCACGGCAGAAAATAGAAAAAGAGAATGAAAGTCATTCCCTATGCCTCAGCCATAGGTTTTATAAAGTATGCTATGCTGTGTACCAGACCTATTGTGTACCTTGCCATGAGTTTGGCAAGGGGGAACGATAGTGATCCAGGAGTAGATCACTGGACAGCGGTCAAAGTTATCCTTAGTTACCTAAGAGGGCTAAGGAAATATTTCTTGGTTATGGAGGTGATAAAGAGTTCATCATAAAGAGTTACGTCGATGCAAGCTTTTACACCGATCCGGATGCACAATCTGGATACATACTGAAAGTGGGAGCAATTACCTAGAGTAGCTCCATGCAGAGCATTGTAGACATAGAAAATTTGCAAAATACATACGGCTCTGAATGTGACAGACCCATTGACTAAACTTCTCTCACAAGCAAAACATGATCACACCTTAGTACTCTTTGGGTGTTAATCACATAGGGATGTGAACTAGATTATTGACTCTAGTAAACCCTATTGGTGTTAGTCACATGGCGATGTGAACTAATCACATAAAGATGTGAACTATTGGTGTTAGATCACATGACGATGTGAACTAGATTATTGACTCTAGTGCAAGTGGGAGACTGAAGGAAATATGCCCTAGAGGCAATAATAAAGTTGTTATTTATATTTCCTTATGTCATGATAAATATCTATTATTCATGCTAGAATTGTATTAACTAGAAACTTGATACATGTGTGAATACATAGACAAAACAAAGTGTCCCTAGTATGCCTCTACTAGACTAGCTCGTTAATCAAACATGGTTAAGTTTCCTGACCATAGACATGTGTTGTCATTTAATGAACGGGATCAGGAGAATGATGTGATGGACAAGACCCATCTGTTAGCTTAGCATAATAATCGTTAAGTTTTATTGCTACTGCTTTCTTCATGACTTATACATATTCCTTTGACTATGAGATTATGCAACTCCCGAATACCGGAGGAATACCTTGTGTGCTATCAAACGTCACAACGTAAAAGGGAGATTATAAAGATGCTCTACAGGTATCTCTGAAGGTGTTTTGTTGGGTTGGCATAGATCGAGATTAGGATTTGTCACTCCGAGTATCGGAGAGGTGTCTCTGGGCCCTCTCGGTGATGCACATCATAATAAGCCTTGCAAGCAATGTGACTAATGAGTTAGTTACGGGATGAGGCATTACGGAATGAGTTATGTGTTTTGGTGACGAAAGTTTGTTCGGAGTCCCGGATGAGATCACGGACATGACGAGAAGGTTTTGTATTTGAAAAAAAAAATATACAAAAGAATAGTAAAGCAAAAATAAAAAGAACAGAAAAAGGAATAAAGCTGAAAAAAACAGAACCGGCAAAAGTTGTAGAAAAAAAGGGTCGCAAAAGCGGGCTAGAAAGCTTGCCAAAATTAGGAGGAGCTCCGACCTGTTTGCACGCTACGCTATATGGGCTGGCCTTTTAGCGAAGGAAAGGATCGAGATGTGTGTGCGCGGTTTGCGAATAGGACTAAAAGTTGCGCACAAGGCGCCAAATAGGAGTGAGAATCACGTTACTTGGCTGGACAAGGGATATAGAGGGATTGGTGGAATCGATGTATATTGTTTGAGGCTCGTGGCATATATATATATATATATATATATATATATATATATATATATATATATATATATATATATATATATATAGTGTTACTATTCATCATCCAGGGTGCAGAATAAGTTATTCTTCACCCAAGGTAATCTTACGACCATTTCATAAATAAATTACATTTAAAATACAAATAGTTACATTCATATTGATTTACTGTATAAAATTTGGCATTAACAAAAAAATATAGGTCAAAAAATGTATTTTATGTACATTTTACACTATGTTTTTTCATTTGTAATTTTACGTAACATAATTTTTTTACGACAATTATAGGTTTTTCTTACGTTCTCTTTTTATCTCTAAAATAAGACAAAATTTACGAAACGTAAAATTACGATGCATAGATGTTAAAATAAAGGTGGGTGAAGAATAACTATTCCTCACCCAGGGTGATGAATAGTCAATCCATATATATATATATATATATATATATATGAGTACAATGATCAACTTGAAGTACAAGACAAGCCAGGACCAAATTCTAATCTATCATATACTTTCTAATAATCATAATACTCAGCAAGTAGCATGAACAGTCGTGTCATTTTTTGGGGCGAGTGGCGTGAAATGCCGTTTCGCTGGCGAATATCTAGCGTGGTCGACAGTGGCGGAAGCAGGGGGGTGCTGGCAGGGGCCTCCCCCCCCCCCCCCCCCCCCATGCTCTCACAAATACACGTTTATGTACTCATAATCCTCGTTTTGTCAGACAAAATTATCTACGTTTAGATGATTTGGCCCCCTCTAACATTATATGACATGTTTTGGCCCCTTCTATATTCAGTTTCTGCCCCCGCCACTGGTGGTCGACAACTCGACGTGGTGGTGCGGGTGCAATTGATAGCTTCACGTGTGCTGCAGACGGTGCGTTGGCGAAACCAAGTCGTGTTCAGAAACTCAGAACGTTGAGCAGCACCCCGCAAAACACTGTCTCGTGTCTTAACACACACTTATTTGCAGACGAAAACTACTCCTGCCTCACTTCAATTTGAAAAAATAATACTGTCAGCAACACCTGCATCGTCGCTATAGCCGCTACTGGTGTGTCCGTACGTGCGCGGCGTGCCCACACTGCGCATCCGCCCAAGCCCGGACGCCGCTACAGAGCGAGAGGGAGGCCCGACAGGCGACAAGAGCCACGTCCGAGCGGGTACTTCCAAGCGCGGCGAACCCCACACACCCCACCACACCCATACGAACCCAGCCCAGCCCCAGGGCGAGGGAGACACCACTATAAATTAACACATGGCGATCCACCAGAGCCGTGCCGGAGATAATGATGATCAGGCTAAAAAATCGCGCTAGCCTCCATTCGCCTCGGACCCACATCTCATGACCGAGAGTTTTCACGTACACACACAAGCGCAATTACTTCGACGACGGGGCCGGGGGCCACCGCTCAGCCGCTCCTGGAAAACGTGTCGGAGACCCCGGTCAGTGGCGCTAATTGCTGGGCCGCGCGCAGCAGCTTGGACCGGATCCACTCGGGATTTCAGATTCACGTCAGAGGAGAGTCACGTGCAGCCATGCATGCTTGCCTGGCTTTTAACCCGCCATCACCACAGCACTGGTACTGTTATTACTATTATTACATCTACGCTACAATACATAATTTACCGCTCGCTCCATCGATCCCAATCACTCTTACTATGTGCGTAGTACACCGTAAAATGCTGGAATCAGCGTAGCAAGAAAGAACACAAGACAATGCAAGCCTGCAGTGCAGGACGAGGACGGTACACGAGATGCCAAGGAATTTATGGGACCAAATGAAATAACCAAAACTAGACCGGGATCGTAGCGTAGCTCTCGAGTCTCGACCGGCCGGAGCCTCTATGGTACGTGCCGCCGTCGAGGAGTGTTGTGGTAATCAGCGGCTTATCTAGTCGACGATCTAGGGGTTGTAGAGGCGGCCGGCGCAGCGGCACTTCCACCCCAGCGGCTTGTAGTTGGAGTACTGCACGTTGGCCGCGGCCTCGTCGACGGCGGCGGAGGAGCCGCGGGACGCCGTGGACGGGCCGCCAGACCCCACCGGGAGCGTCGTGGTCACCTGCACCGGCTTGCAGGGGTTGCAAGTGTTGCACCGGTTGTGGCAGCTCGGCGGCGTCGACCCCAGCCGCGACTTGTCCTCCGCCAAGTTCTGCCCATGAACACCAGCGTCAGTGCGGTTTAGTTAGCTGGAGCCACGTAAATTAATGGAGTTGCAAGGAGAGAGAGTGATGCTCTGTCATCTATGCTCCGAGGACATACGTACCTGAAAAGCGGAGAGCATCGGCGGCGTGGTGCGGCTGAATGTCGTCGCAGCTCCGAGGAAGAAGCTGAGAAGCATGGCCGCCAGGAACGCCCGAAGAGGAGATGAGCTCATGGCCATCCGACCATCTCGGTCGTTACAGCCACAGATTATGTGCCGGTGACCGTGAGAGGTGAGGCTAAAGAGAAGAGAAGCTTCTAGCCTGGGGTGAGGCAGAGGCAGAGGTGGAAGAGGAAGCTAGCTTGCAGCTTGCCTTGTGTGTAGGTTCCTTGATCAGACTGGCCAGAGCTAGGGATACAGCTAGGAGAAACCTAGCCACTCTATTGGAGCTCAAGGTGGCCGGCTAGTGCAGATGGGCGGGCAGTGATGGTGCCGCTGGATCGGACATCAAAGGGTAGAAGAAAGTGGTCAGTGGCCTATGAGGAGCGAAGTTGCAAATGGGATGAGAGCTAGGAAAGAGACGAGACGGGCGTATATGTATGGGAGGGAGACTGAGATGCCGCTGCAGAATGGAGCCATGGAGATCGCAAGAGACAGAGATGGTGACCACCCCTCGCTGCCACATGTGACTTGTACACGTACTACCACTCCACTCGTTGCAAACCCACGGCTTCTTAGGGCCAGTTTGGTTTCAGTTCCTGAAGAGAGGCAACCTCTATCTCTTTCTCTACATCTGCGGGCCATCATCTTGCTTGCTTCTGGCGAAGCTTAACGCACTATAACATAAATAAGTCACCCCAATTTATAAGTCATAAGTTGCTCCACCTCAACTTAAAACTTGCAAGTCACCCCTTTTGCGTGGGTCCCACTACCTTTACATAAAAAAACAAGGTGGGAAGGTGTGGTCAGGTGACTTATAAGTCAGATGACAACTAAACAGGCGTGACTTATAAGTCACTGGTTTTAAGTCACCTGATTTATAAGTCGGGTGACTTATTGAAACCAAACAGGCCCTTAGTGTCACCCTCCCTAGATTGAAGGAATTTAACGGTATTTTCTTAAGAGAACCATTTACTGTAAATCATAGGATTGGCGTCACCAAATTTATATGCTGTCTATTCCATAGGAATATGAACATGAGCTCAAATCTTATTTTGTTTTTCTTTGAAAAGTCCAATACACTCTATCTCTCTCTACTCCCTCTCCTCTATCCTCTAAAATTTCTGTGTTTTTCTCCCGTGGGCCATCCAAAGGCACGCATTGCAGCATTCCTGGAATCCTATAGGATTTTGTTGTAGGCCATATCCAAATCCTATGTTTTTCCTTCCTACTATATTTTAGAATCCTGTAATCCAAAGAGTTCCTACAAAGTGTTAGAGCATACATTGTTCATATCTAATTACGAAGTGTTGAAAAAATTGGTCCCCGAACAATCTCAGGGCTGTTTTAATTCAAAAGAATTTCATAGGATATTGGAGTATTTGAATCCTTAGGATTTCTTTTCTATGGTTATTGTTTGATTTTTCGTTAGATTAGAATCCTTAGGAATTTTTTCATACGATTCATTTGTACTATATTTTGGAGGAAAATTTCCGTGAACTCAAACCTCTCAATAAAATCCATTTGTTTTTTGTGCTATTAAACATTCTTCCATCCAAATTTCTGAAGTCTTGTAATCTTATGCTTCCTCCATTGACATTTTAGGTCACTACTAGGGAGTAGGATACAAGAGGACATGTCACTCTATATTCTGAGTTTTCTCTATTTCTCTGTTTTAAGAATCCCGCGAACCAAAGAGGGCGTGTAAGTTTGTGTACACAAACACAATATAGCTATACTCCCTCCTTCCATCTATATAGGGCCTAATGCGTTTTTCAAGACTAACTTTGACCAAATATTAGAGCAATAATATATGACATGCAACTTACACAAAGCATACCATCAAATTCATATATGAAAGGAGCTTTCAACGATATAATTTTCACATTATGCATGTCATGTATTATTGATCTTGTCAATAGTCAAAGGCGGTCTTGAAAAACGTATCAGGCACTATGTAGACGGAAAGAGAGGGAGTACCAATTATCGCATGCGCAATTAAAGCGTGAGTGTGACAGTTAATCAGGGCCGGCGCATTAATTTATTTGACGAAAAGGAATTGGGTGGCGCCACAACAATCGCTATCATGTTGGGAAACATGGCCGGGTTTGACGCTGCCCTTGACTGGCCCGCATACGTGTCACAATGAATGAGCAAGGGCGCCCTACAACCGGTGATAGCGAAGGGTCGGCGGGCGCACCGCTTGTGGTTTCATGAGAGCATGCCAATGCAGGCTAGATTAGCTGTGGCAGACACAGGGATCGAGGCCGAGACGTCCGGCCGTGAAGCGTGTGCATCAGTGCATGTAGTGCACGCCAGATATCAAGAGGGCATCGCGGTGAAGACAGCTCACGTCCACGCGTGGTCCAAGCGCTCCACGGCAGCGAAACCGAAGCACGGTGACGACGACGTTACACGAAACCGTGGTCGATCGGCTTTTCGTTTACTCCTCAACGTAGGTTCAGCCATTCAAGTGTAGGTGATGTACTGATGTACTCCATTCTGCATGCAGTATCGTCGCTGCTGGTGCTGCTCTGGTCAAAGCGGAGGACTGCTGGTGTAGGTCTGTAGATGTCTGTATTCTGTATGCATGCACCAGGACTTCATGATCCGGCAGCCTCTCCCATTGGCGGCTACTCCTATGTATCACCAGCCGTAGACGGTCAAACAACTGCGGCAGTAGCGCGCATAGTTCTTCGTGTAGGCTGGCTGGCACGCAGTGAGGAAGATCCCGGTGGCAGAGGAGAGCCTGCCGAGAGCTGGAAAGCGTGGCAGAAACGAAGGAAAAAGGCGTCCCAGTCAACGTACGTTGTACAAGCCGCCGTAGCTGCACACCTTGACGGTTCATGCGTACCGGGCAGTGTGTGCATGCACGCCGTCGCAGAGGACTGGCACGGGGTCGATGCGTCGGGCTACTTTGACCCATGCGCTGGAGTAGTCGCGACGTAGGGCCGCAACAGTTGGCGGCAGCGGCTCCTGGCCTCGTGCAGGTGCCCGATGGGGTTTGCTCCTGTATTGAAGCGGCCGCACGCGGCGGCGTGAGCGTGGCAGGCCATAAGACTAGCCACAGTGGGAGTAACTTCAGCAATAACTTCAAGTCCAACTCAGCAAATTTGTCTATGTGGCAATGAGTTAATGAAGAGAGAGGTAATTCTAGTAACTTAGCTAGTTACTGTAACATCACACATACCAAAGCAAGATGAGTCTATAGCATAATAAATGGAGTATTGCATGTTACCACACATATGTTACTTCCCACTATAGAGGTAGTAACATAGAGTAGTAACATGCCCATGTTACTACTCTATGTTACTACCCATTGTGGCTAGTCTAACGGTGGTGGTTGGTCGGGTATCGGTGCTGTCGGACACGGCGAGAACGGCCGGGGAAATGGCATTAACTTCGGTCCTATCCCTCGCACGGCGTTTCACTGTTCGTTGTTCAGTGGATCCTGTCTAGAGTTGGATTCGATCCGCCAAGGCGTTGTGCCTGAACAAGTCATCGGTGATTAAGGCGCGACGCTGCAATGCTGTTTTTTCTTTTCTTGAACGGGGCAACGTAGTTTCAAAAATAAAAATCAGACCGGACATTGTCATCATTTTACTTTGTCAGCTGGGCAGGTGACGCCTGCATGATCAAAACCAAACATACCGCACAAGACAAATTAAATTGATCAAATTGACCTTGTACCGCGAAGGCACGGACCGAGGCAGCGCCCTAAAGTTCGAGGTTATCCTCCAAGGTCGCAGGGAACTCGCAAATGAGCTCCATTTAGACCATCTACAGCCGGACGCTTCAAACCCATTTTAAACGTTTGGATGGACGGTTTGGTCACTGTCGTGGTTTTGTCACGGCAGATGTCCTCGTGAAAGGACTTAAGCGTGAGGCCATCGCAACGGTGACTAACTTGTCGAGGTTGAGCGGGACGAGAGACACGGGATTACCCAGGTTCGGCCCCACACGGTGGAGGTAAAAGCCTACTCCTGCTCTTGTTTCTTATTGTTTGAATATCGATTATAAGGGAGCGCATTCGCTTGACCTAACTCTCGATTGATTCGAACCTGTCTATTCTATGCCGGGGACTCGCCTTTATATACAGGCCACGGCCGCCGACTTACAAGAGTCCGGGTCGGGTCGCGACACGTGACCAAGCCTAACTCTAAACCGTCTTGCCTTCTGTGGCAAGCCACCGTACGGCGGCTTACACCTCCGGGCCGCCTGCCGCTTTCTGGCTTATGGCCTTAAGCCGACCCATCTTGTGAGTAGCCTGTCCGATCTTATCTTAATCCTCCTGGCCCATTTGAGGTCTTGCTTCATGAGTCGCCAGCAAGTTAACCCGACCTTCATAGGGCGGGTTACACCATGGGGTTATATGCCCAACAGTCACTGATCGGTCACAAAAATACGATCCACGCAGTCTTCTTAAACGGGCTTCAAACACCTGGGCTTACCGGCACCCCTCATATCCAACCCAAATACGGGCCGGATATGGTGGCGACCGAGCGTGTCTGCCATGTCGGACTGATGATGGGGTCCGACAGGAAAACACTCTGAAACCCGGCGGTCTGAAACTTCTCTCCTCCGTCGGACTGATGGCGCCACTCCGACGAGCCGCATAGTGACTAGCCCTGCTATTTAAGCCGACCACCGGCACCGAAACCCTACCCGTCCACATTGTCCCACTCCCGTCCTCCGCCGCCGTCACTTTCCGCTCGTCGTCCGCCACCACTAGTAGCCATGCCCCAACACCGCCGGGTAAGGAACTACCCATATCTAATGCCAAGGCGCCGGCCGTAGCTCCTTGAGCAGATCCAGCAAGGCGCGAAGCTCGAATCACCGCAGGGCTATCTCCGGATGTGATGGATCCGGAGGAGGACTTAGAAGAGGAGGGGGATGAGGTTGAGGAGGAGGAGGAGGAGGAGGAGGAGCCAAAAGAGGATGTGAGCGACGTGGATCTGCAAGCATAGCAGTAAGCGATCCTCGATTCCCTCTGCTTGGAGTCGGATGCGGAGGCCAGACGCCGTCGTCGGCATGAGATGGAGGCGGAGCACGCCACGAAAGCCGGCCAGCACTAGAAAAAAACCACTTCCATGATAATACGTGTTTGTCACAGTAGGTCATGTTTTTTGTCATGCATGTACATCCATGACGATGTTATGAAAAAATCAAGATAGTCATACCTGTCCTGTCGTAGAAGTGTTCCATGACAATACCAAAATTATCATCATGGAACTGTCCACTTCCATGACGATAAATGGCGCGTCATGGGAGTGCTTTCGTCAAGGGTAACCGACACGTGGCATCCACCGTAACGGGTTGCCGTTAAGCTATCGTGTTCCAGTTTGGATCCGATAACCCGTTAACAGCCAGGACCAATGGGGATTTTTCACGTGTAAAATTCTCATTGGCCGTAGCAACCACGTGTCAGCACCGCGAAAGGACATATGTCGACTGCCCAATGGACAGGAGGCGCATATGGTACATCGACATGTGGCAAGGCCCAACATCGGCCCATTTAGGTTAAAAAGGCTCGTTCAGTCAAAATTAGCGGGCTGGCCCATTAGCGGTCTGCTTGCGTACGACCCATTCACAGTTAAGGCCCGTACGACTAGTGTCAAACCGTCCCGTCAACGACCCGTTCTAGACTTGTCATCATTGCGGCCCATGGTCACTTCTGGCCTGTTAACAGTCCGCTAAGTATTTGGGCCGAATTACGGCCCGGTGTGTTTCCGGCCTGTTAAAGGTCCTGCTTCATTTGGGCCCATCTTTTGGCCATTGAAACTTTTGGCCCATAAACGACCATGAAGGAATTGGGTCATATTCGGCCATGTCTGACATTCGGCCTGTTAGAGACCCACTGTAGATTTGGGCCACTTCCAGCTTGTTGTGTTTTCGGCCTGTTAACGTCGGACGAAATCCATGGGCCTATTAACGGCCCATATAAAACTGATACTCATCAAGCCCGACCTCAATTCCGGCCTGGTAAAGGCCCGTGTAGTAGGTCGGCGCATTTACGGCCCGTCTGAATTTCAGCATGTGAATGATCCGCATTGTAAATGGGCCACCACGAGCTGAGATACATTTCGACCTGCTAATGACCAGTGGGTTATTTTGCACAATCAGGGCCCAATCTCACTTTCGGCCTATTAAAGGCCCATGTTATTTATGGGCTTGAGATATTTACACATGTTAACAGCCTGTTGTTACTGAGGGCCCAAATTATGTTTAGGCCTGTTAGAGAAAGTCTAGTAGAGCCCTCAAACCCTCAAACCCCTAAAAATAACTGCTTTTTTACAGTTTTCGTCTAAAAAAAGCCGTAGACTAGAACCTCTAAACCCTCAAACCCGTAAAAAAAATTAGAGGTCCAACCCTCAAACTGTTTCCCAACCTGTAGAAGTGAGGGTTGAGAGGAAAAACTCCCCCCAACCCGCACTCCTCTTTCCTCTAGCGCGGGAGGGAAGTTTCATCCCGCCTCCCCGGCTCCTCCCGCCGCCTCGCCCCGCGCCGGCCATGGAGGCCTCCGCCGCCGCCGCCGCGCCCGCCCCGCACGACTCGGGCCCCGCCCCCGCCCCGACCGTGGCCGACGTGGTGGCGGCGACCCACGTCGGGGCCAAGCGGTGGCGGGCGGGCCTCGCACCGCCTCCTCCCGCCTCCCCGGCTCCCGCCCCGGCCCCCGTCCCCGCCCCGGTGCCCTCCCCTGCCGCAGCGCCCGCCCTCAAGAAGAGCCGGCCGAAGGCGGCCTCTCGTGGGCCGCGAGGGGCGGCCTCCAAGGTCGCCAGCTCGTCCTCGGCTGTGAACAAGCCGCGGAAGAAGCCCGCGGCCCCGCCCATGAGGTACAAGGAGACAATTGCCGGCATGAGGTATAAGGAGATGGCCACTTCCAAGGGCAAGCCATTCCCATTTAAGCATGCTTGGGTAATTCTTCAAACCTTTGACAAGTGGAAGTTGAGGGATGAAGAGACCGCACCCAAGAAGTCGGCAATGCTTAGGATGGATGATAGTGAAGATGAGGAGGAGAGGAACTTGGGCAAGCCCGAGGGAAACAAGAAGGGCAAGCTAAGGGTGAAGATGGAAGTAGAGGCGTCAAGCCTAAGGGAGAAGATGGAGCACATGATGAAGGCAAGAGAGGAATTGACAACGAAGACATTGGAGACGAAGCTTCTTATCACCGAGAAGAAGAAATAGGTCAAGCTTGCACAAGTTGAAGCAAAGCGTGAAGAAGCAAAGCGCAAGGCCGACTTGGAGGAGAGGATGATCAAGCTCAAAGAGGCAAAGGTATGGAAAGAACTCATGGTGGAAGAGAAGGAGCACATGATGATGTCCAAGAAGGACATGGATGAAGACCAATTGCAATGGTGGAAGGACTACAAGGAGGACATCGCGGAGAGGAAGAGGGTGTTCTGTGGTGCGTCCTCTACTTTTCGAGGTGACACTCTGATGAGTAGTTGTGGCGATGGCGGTGTGGACGACTCCACCGGTGCCTATGGAGATGCTTGATGGAGCCCGCATGTGGTCTAGGAGATGGCGCCGAGGTGCAACTTTTTGGTGATGGTGCCGATGAGAGGGGGAAGATGATGATTTTGTGATGTAAACTATTAAACCATGCATCAATGATTGTCATTTGGTAGTTTGTTTAGAGGTTGATTGTGTTCTTGTAGTCATAAATTGTGAGATGTCAAATGATAGATTTAAAGGTTGGGGTTGAGGCAAAGATTAGAACCCTCAAACCCAACCCTTAAAGCAGTTTAAGGGTTGGGTTTGAGGGTTCTAGTCTTTGCCCCTGTTTTTCAACCCTTAAACGTGCCAAAAACTGGCACTTCTCAACCCTTAAAACTGCTTTAAGGGTTTGAGGGTTTGAGGGTTCTACTAGGCATGCTCTTAAAGGCCAACTGTGGGCACATGCCTACCAAAAATAAGAATGCATATGCTAATTTAGGCCCAGATGTTTTTAGTGGGCTACATGCAAATTACGGCCTATAATCGTTTTTAGCCTAATTGGAAATGTGGGCCCGACGAATGTTGGCACGTTGGGCTCCTACAAAGCTTTCGGCCGAATACATTATTAAGATAAACCTACACTATACAAAAATAGCGTCGTAATTTCTACAGCCATTGGCAGCACGATAAATGTTGTATCACAACAAAATAAATTCCAGCCATACAAAAAAAGGCCTGTTGGCATAAAGTTTACAGTCCTTGCAGATAAAAGCACCATCAGATGTATAGAAGCACAGATCATTTGACCTGAGTGCTAATGTTTCAGGCTGTAGAATCTGATGGAACAACATGATCTTCCCTTTTTTCCGTCATTGCTCTTGAACAACGAAGCAAATGTCTCATAGTCTGGTTTCAAAACCATTCATATCTTGATGAAACGACCTCCATTAGGGATTGGACTTGTGTCTGGAGCAAAGATATATCACTGTCTAGCCGGAAGATTTTGTTCAGTAGGCGATTTGGACGAGGTTACCTTGACAACCAACCCAGAATTATGCAGGAAGGTGCTTTTTGCACTATTAGTGGAGAGATACTGACGCACTGCAGCAAGAGGTGACATTGTGTGTGTGGTAGCCTCGTCACTTTCAGGTGGTTGTGGTTGTTCAATCATTTGTTCCATAGCTTGCTGAAAGTTTGAACTTGTAGATTAGTGTACCAGATAAGTTACTGATGCGGCTTGAAGTTACGTCGGTATTTCCCCAAAGAGGAAGGGATGATGCAGCACAACGACGGTAGGTATTTCCCTCAGTGAAGAAACCAAGGTTATTAAACCAGTAGGAGGACCAAGCAACACAACGTAAACAACCCCTGCACACAGATAACAAATCCTCGCAACCCGACGTGTAAAAGGGGTTGTCAATCCCTTTCGGGTAGCGGCGCCCCAAGATGGGCAAACGGACGTGAGGAAATTGTAGTAGATTGATAGATCGAACGCTAAATAAAATAAATAAGAATAAAACTCAGCAAGGTATTTTTGTATTTTTGATTTAACAGATCTGTAAATAAATGTAAAGGAAAAGTAGATCGCAAAGGCAAATATATGAGAAAGAGACCCGGGGGCCATAGGTTTCACTAGTGGCTTCTCTCGAGAAAAATAGAAAACGGTGGGTGAACAAATTACTATTGGGCCATTGATAGAACTTCAAATAATCACGACGATATCCAGGCAATGATCATTATATAGGTATCACGTCCAAGATTAGTAGACCGACTCCTGCCTGCATCTACTACTATTACTCCACACATCGACCGCTATCCAGCATGCATCTAGTGTATTAAGTTCATGGAAAAATGGAGTAATGCAATAAGAATGATGACATGATATAGACAAGATCTATCTATGTAGAGATAGACCCCATCGTTTTATCCTTAGTAGCAACGATACATACGTGTCGGTTCCCCTTCTGTCACTGGGATCAAGCACCGTAAGATTGAACCCACTACAAAGCACCTCTTCCCATTGCAAGATAAACAGATCAAGTTGGCCAAACAAAACCCAAATATCAGAGAAGAAATACGAGGCTATAAGCAATCATGCATAAAAGAGATCAAAGAAACTCAAATACTTTCATGGCTATAAAAAGATATAACTGATCATAAACTGAAAGTTCATCAGATCCCAACAAACACACCGCAAAAGAGTTACATCATATGTATCTCCAAGAGACCATTGTATTGAGAATTCAGTGAGAGAGAGGAAGCCATCTAGCTACTAACTACGGACCGAAGGTCTACAAAGAACTACTCACGCATCATCGGAGAGGCACCAATGGAGGTGGTGAACCCCATCCGAGATGGTGTCTAGATTTGACCTGGTGGTTTTGGACTCTGCGGCGGCTGGATCAATATTTCGTCGACTCCCCTAGGGTTTCTGGAATATTGGGGTGTTTATAGAGCAAAGAGGCGGTTCGGGTGGTACCCGAGGTGGGCACAGCCCACCAGGGCGTGCCTGGGCCTCCTGGCGCGCCCTGGTGGGTTGTGCTCTCCTCGGAGCACCCCCCAGGCGCAGCCAGGGCCCATTACGTGTCTTCTGGTCCATAAAAAATCTCTGTAAAGTTTTGTGGCATTTGGACTCCGTCTGATATTGATTTCATGCGATGTAAAAAACATGCAGAAAACAGCAACTGGCACTTGACACTATGTCAATAGGCTAGTACCAAAAAATGATATAAAATGATTATAAAACATCCAAGATTGATAGTATAACAACATGAAACAATCAAAAATTATAGATACGTTGGAGACGTATCAGCATCCCCAAGCTTAAGTCCTGCTTGTCCTCGAGTAGGTAAGTGATAAAAACAGAATTTTTGATGTGGAATGCTGCCTAACATGTCATCTCATATTCTTTTCTTTATAGCATGGACATTTGGACTTTTATATGGTTCAAAACAATAGTCTAGTTTTGACATGAGATTTAAATACTCAAGCATATCAACAAGCAACCATGTCTTTCAAATATCAACGCTAAAATAAGTTATCCCTAGCCCATTGTCACGCCCAAGATGCGACCCTATCCTAAAGAAACTCGAAGGTCCCATCAAGGATAGAAGCGCATCTTGAAGACGCTTTTGCAAGGTGGATATCATTACATCGTACCATACATAATAGTTGGGGATACATACACAAGGCACAAACGCCCAAGAATACAACAACATACCTGAGAACAACATCCGACTACGGATGAAAACATAAACAGAAACTCAAACAATATCCACCCTGCTAGCCCAGGCTGCCGACCTGGAACCTATCCCCTGATCGAAGAAGCAGAAGAAGAACTCCAAAACAAGTAAACATCGCTCTCGCGTCATGATCATCGCATAACCTGTACCTGCAACTATTGTTGTAGTAATCTGTGAGCCACGAGGACTCAGCAATCCCATTACCATGGGTATCAAGACTAGCAAAGCTTAATGGGTAAGGAAGGGGTAAAGTGGTGAGGTTGCAGCAGCGGCTAAGCAATGTATGGTGGCTACCTTACGATACAAGAGCGAGAAGAGAAATCTTAGCAAGCGGTCGTCAACTAGTAATGATCAAGAAGTGATCCTGAACTCCTACTTACGTCAAGCATAACCCAAAATCCGTGTTCTCCTCTCGAACAACCCTGAAAAGAGACAATCACGGTTACACACGCAGTTGGTGTATTTTAGAAGAGTTTACTTCAAGTTTACTACAACGGATATTAACAAATTCCCATCTGCCACATAACCGCGGGCACGGCTTTCGAAAGTTCAAACCCTGCAGGGGTGTCCCAACTTAGCCCATCACAAGCTCTCACGGTCAATGAAGGATATTCCTTCTCCCGGAAAGACCCGATCAGACTCGGAATCCCGGTTACAAGACATTTCGACAATGGTAAAACAAGACCAGCAAGACCTCCCGGCGTGCCGACACCCTGATAGTAGCCGCGCGTATCTCGTCTCAGGCCACGACCGGATAAGCTAAGCGTACAGGTACCAACATAACCCAAGTTGCCAAGGGACGGTCCCGCACGGTGCTCTAGTTTGGACCAACACTTAGACAAGCATTGGCCCCGGGGGGCTAAAATAAAGATGACCCTCGGGTTAATTACTCCCAAGGGAAAGGTATAGGTGGTAGGAAAATGGTAAAACCAATGTTGGGCCTTGCTGGAGGAGTTTTTTTCAAGGCGAACTGTCAAGGGGGTCCCATAAATCACCCAACCGCATTAGGGACGCAAAATCCGGGAACATAATACCGATATGACGGAAACTAGGGCGGCAAGAGTGAAACAAAACACCAGGCATAAGGCCAAGCCTTCCACCCTTTACCAAGTATATAGATGCATTAATAATATAAGAGATATTGTGATATCCCAACATAAACATAATCCAACATAGAGCAATCTTCATCTTCACCTGCAACTAGCAACGCTATAAGAGGGGCTGAGCAAAAGCGGTAACATAGCCAAACAACGGTTTGCTAGGAAGGGTGACAAAGGTTAGAGGTTCATGGCAATTTGGGAGGCTTGATAAGCAAGTGGTAGGTAACGCGGCATAGCGATAGAGCGAAGCAACTAGCATAGCAATGATAGTAATGAGATCCAAGGTGACGGTCATCTTGCCTGAAATCCCACCAGGAAGAAGAATGAGTCCATGAAGAAGACGAAGCCACGAAGACGAACCAAGGGTAGACGAACGAATCCTCACGATCGCAACAAAACGGGAACTATCGAGAAGAAGCACACAATATGGTAAAAACACAACACATAAACATGACATGATGCTCAACCAAGTATGATACATGAAAAGGCTACATGAAGCTACTCATGGCAAGAGATGATGCATACAAGGGCAACACATCAAAACAAGTTTAAATGAGGCCGGAAACAACATATAACAATTCCGGTAAGTCCTCATATGCAAATTTCAAAATTGGTCCAGATCTGAATAAACCTTATGTTCAAGTTGTTAAACAGCAAGTTAAAATGCACCAAGATGATCTACACGAAATTCTAGTCAAGTTACATATAAAGTTCATTTAATTCAGAGATACGGCCTAGAAGATATGAGCAAAACAAGTTAAACATGGCATTGATGCAAAATGCATTCAAACATCAAGTAAACACACTCAAAACATGAATGCAACAAGGTAACATGAAACTACATGCAAAACTAAGCAAGTTTCATATAGAACACACTCATAACGGAGCAACGGTTCAACACATACACATGAAACAAGTTTAAAGACAAGCTGTCCAAAACAGCAACTAGGCATCTTGCAAGTATCAAAACAACATGCTACAGCATCACAACATAAAAACAAAAGGCATGGACATGATGTACAGGTAAAGCATAACAAAACATGAACACTGATCTATCTCCAGAAACAACTAGAACATGCTCAAAAGGGCATGTCAAGATTGCAAATAATAACAGCTTCACAGACTTGGCATAATTCACTGTGCATGGCAGAAGTAACATCAGGTTGCAATGTTTAGAGCTATCAAACTACATGCTACCGGAATATATCATAGCCAAAAAAGGCATGGCATGAATCTACTAATTGCATATAAAAAATGTCCCTTACTGATCATGAGCCAAAAAGGCACAGAAGATATGATGACACCCATATAAACATAGCAAGTTTTATTACCAGGTTCAGACTTAGCAGGAAAACTGAGCATGGCATAAACAGAATTATGAAGGCATCTTTGCGAGCTCGAATCACTCACCACAAGGCATTGCATGACAAAACAAGCATACCTACAGCAATATGACATGTTCATGAAGCCAACCATGGCAATAGCAAGTTCATAGGATGCAAGGACCACTAGCAAAACACATGGCAAAACTGAACTTAATGTTAACAGACTGACAACAACATTATTTAGCAAGTTTGGAGCATGACTACAACAAGCTACAGCAGGCTATAAATGCAACTAAAGGCATGGATTGATAGAGAATCACATGTATAGAAAAACATCCTTAGTGAGCATCTCCAGAATATGCATAGAACTCATGGTATCAACAGGTTTACATAGCATCACAATATATCAGTTTCAGAGTTAGCAGAAATGACTAAGTCACAGAAATCTGCAACATCATGGAGGCTACTTTGCAAGCTTATAACAATCAACACATGGCATATCATGAAGAGTGGATTGCACCACAGCAAAGATGGCATGCTGTATCTCATAACACATGTAGGCATCATGCTCAAAAGGAAATCACACTAAAAGATGTAAAAATGACAAATGAGCAAGTTCTGTTAAGTTACAGCAGACAACATTATATAGTACTCTTGCAACGATGAGTAGGGCATCAATATGAACTCAAAAAAGCATGACACAATGGAATGAAATGTAGAGCATCTCATGATGAACATTTTGATATATTAAACATGCAAAACGTACATACACACATGAAGTTATGGCACGATGAACAGGGCTCCAGAATGTGAATATCTCAAGACTTGGAAATATTTCGGGGGGGGGGGGGGGGGTCAACCTGCTGAGATCCAGATCTGGATCGGGGCGTCGCCGAAGACGGGGAAGAAGATGGCGCCGGCGGGGCTCGGGGTGCGGGGAGGCGCGGCCGGGTGCGGGACTCGAGCGGGGCGGCGAGGGGCGCGGTCCCGGGGCGGCGTGGACGGCGCTCGGCGCGGGCGCGGCCTCGCGGGCGACGGCCAGAGTAGGCGCGGCGATGCGGGCGGCGGCGCATGGCAGAGCGGCGGCGGGGCAGAGGCAGGCGCCGGCGAGGTGGGGGCGAGGCGGTGGCGGCGCGGGAGCGAGGTGGCGGCGGCGCACGGCGCCGGGGCGGAGCTCCGGCGGGCGGCGGCGGGAGGCGACCGGGCGGAGGCGCGGGGCGGCTCGAGCCTCGCGGGCCTGGTTCAGGCCCCGTGGGCCCGCACGGTGGCTGGTGGCGCTGCGGGACAGGTGGCGGCGCCTGAGTGGAGGAGGGAGGCGGCGGCGATGACGTGGCGCTTCCTGGTTGGCCGGGGCGACGTGGACGGCGGACATGTCCGACGGGGTGGATGTGTCCGGCGGCATGAGGAGGAAGATTGCTAGGGTTTGCACCGCGAATTTCGGGGGGAGGGACTTATTTATACGTAGAGGGAGCTAGGAGACTCCAAATGAGGAGCGGTTTCCGCCCACGCGATCACGATCCAACGACCGAGAGTGTGGAGGGGGTTTGGATGGGCTCATGGGCTGTGGTGGAGGGGTGCTAGGCTGCAAAGAGAGAGGGGCTTTCGGCTAACTCGGTTAACCGTTGGGGCATCAAACGACCTCTAAATGGAACGAAATTTGACAGGCGGTCTACCGGTCATATACCAAGGCACTCGGCAAATCTCAACCCATTCCGAGAACGTTTTTATCCCGCTCACGAAACAAGGTCTGAGAGGGGCGACGGGCGCGTGCGAATGTGGTTGGGCTCAGAACGGACAACGGAGAGAACCGGCGGAACCCGAACGGATGCAAGTTTTGAAAAGCATGCAGATGAAATGCAGATGATGACATGGCAAGATGCAACACGCAAGCAAATGACATGGCAACTACGGCGAATAAACGGAAGACACGCGGCGCATCGAATCCGGGGCGTTACACCCATCATGCTCAACCATTGATCCATTCATGAAACACACTCGTATATTAGCTATACCCAACACTTAAGTACGATCATATTTCCTCCTAGTTGGTGCTTTTATAAGAGAAGATGGAGACTCAAATTCAAAATAAAAATTGCATAAAGTAAAAGAAAGGCCCTTCGCAGAGGGAAGTAGGGATTTGTAGAGATGCGAGAGCTCAAAGCGAAAAACCTAGAGATAAAAACATTTTGGGAGGTGTATCCATCCCACCAACGAAAATGACTTAGAGTTCCCAACACTTTCCATGCTAGATATATCATAGGCAGTTCCCAAACAGAAAATAAAGTTTATTCCTTTTTCCACCATACTTTCACTTTCCATGGCTAGCCGTATCCACGGTTACCCTCCATACCAACACTTTTCAAGGAATTTATTATTTGACAACATGATGTAAATTCAATTTTTTTTCATTTCGGGACTGGGCATCCCTAAAACCTTTGCCTTACTCTCGTGCAATGACAAGTGAATAAACACTCATCATGAGAATAACACATCCAGCATGGAAAATATTAGCCACCCCTCACCACTCTACGAGCGAAACGAACACACAAAAGAGAAGTTTATTTTGAAA
Organism: Aegilops tauschii subsp. strangulata; assembly: GCF_002575655.3. Taxonomy (NCBI): domain Eukaryota; kingdom Viridiplantae; phylum Streptophyta; class Magnoliopsida; order Poales; family Poaceae; genus Aegilops; species Aegilops tauschii. The sequence goes on along the minus strand of NC_053040.3, from coordinate 433,506,594 downwards.
ATTAGAGATGGCACATGCAAATTTGCTTAGAACGGCAAAATAATACCGCATATAGGAAGATATAGTGGACTCATGTGGCAAAACTGGTTTAAAGGATTTTGGATGCACAAGTAGAGATCATACTTAGTGCAAAATGAAGGCTAGCAAAAGATTGAGAAGCGACCAACCAAGAAACGAATAATCTCATAAGCAAGCATTAAGCATAATTAACACCGAATAATGCACCACAAGTAGGATATAATTTCATTGCATGACTATTGACTTCCGTGCTTGCATAGGGAATCACAAACCTTAACACCAATATTCTTACTAAAGCATAATTACTCATCAGCATAACTCTCATATCACATCATCATATCTCAAAACTATTACTAAGAATCAAGTTTCTTTTGTCCAATGATCTTCATGAAAGTTTTTATTATATCCTTCTTGGATATCTATCACTTTGGGACTAATTTTCATGTGTTGCTTTTCATAAGCTCAAACAAATATAAGTGAAGATCATGAGCATAATTTTCTCTTTCTCTCAAAATAATTTAAGTGAAGCAAGAGAGAATTTCTTAAAAAATTTACTAACTCTCAAATAAATCTAACTGAAGCAATAGATCATTTCTTCAAAAATACTAAAGCACACCGTGCTCAAAAAGATATAAGTGAAGCACTAGAGCAAGTCCATAGCCCATAAAAAAAAGTGAAGCACAAAGAGTATTTCTAACAAGTCATGATATAATTTTGGCTCTCTCAAATAGGTGTGTCCAGCAAGGGATCAAGACTTAAAACACAAAATAAAATAAGAAAAGACTCATATCATACAAGACACTCAAAGAAAAACACATAGTATGTGACGAATAAAAATATAGCTTCGAGTAAAATACCGATGTTTGTTAGAAGAAAGAGGGGATGCCACTCGGGGGCATCCCCAAGCTTAGTTGGTTGCTCATTTTTGGATAATAGCTTGGGATGCCGGGGCATCGCCAAGCTTAGGCTCTTCTATCCTTCCTTCATCCATCGTAAGATAACCCAAAACTTGAAAACTTCAATCACACAAAACTCAACAAAACCTTCATGAGATCCGTTACTATAAGAAAGCAAACCACTACTATAAGTACTGTATCAAACCAAGTCATATTTTATTTTTGAATTATATCTACTGTATTCAAACTTTTCTATGGCAAAAACTCATCAAAGAAAACCATAGAGCCATCAAAACAAGCACACAACACAAAGAAAACAGAATCTGTCAAAACAGAACAGTCTGTAGCAATCTGACTATTTCGAATACCTCTGTAACTCCAAAAATTCTGAAAAATTAGGAAGACCACGGTAATTTGTATATTAATCATCTGCAAAAAGAATCAAAAATTACTTTTCTGTGATTTATGAAAATTATTTTCGTGAGTGCATAAGTTTCTGTTTTTCAGCAAGATCAAACAACTATCACCCAAGAAGATCCTAAAGGCTTTACTTGGCACAAACACTAACTAAAACACAAAAGACACAATCATAGCAGTAGCCTAATTGTGCAAACACTCAAGAACAGAAAGCAAAAAGCAAAAATAAATTTTATTCATTGAGCTGCCTCCCAACAAGCGCTATAGTTTTACGCCCTTAGCTTGGCATAAAGCAAGGATATGAGTTTTGTCTTCCGAAGTTTTGGCAACTTTTGTAAGGGTTTTCTCAAACCCGGGAGGCTCTTTACGCTTCCCTAAATTCTCTGGGAAAGAAACCATCTTAAGATCCAAAATATCCAATCGCTTGTTGCAAAGAGTAATCAGGGTATTCATGCGATTGATACTACCATTGAGGTGTGAAAGTGCAACTATCCCTAGGTGGTTTTGGTAATTCCTAACAACATATAGCTCATTGAGCTAATGCTATTTCAAGATTAATATTTCAGGAAAGCTCAATGATTGGCATGGCATGGATGAGAAAAGTGGACCCCTCAAAATGCTAAGGACAAAAGGATTGGCTCAAGCTCCAAGCTCAAGACTCTACATTTTCTATTTTAGTGATCCAAGATCACATTGAGTCTATAGGAAAAGCCAATACTATCAAGGAGGGATGAGGTGTTGCTTAATGAGGCTCTTGCTCAAAATGCTTAGTGATATGCTCCAAAGCCCTCAACTACTTTCTCACATCCACATATGACCTAAACCAAAAGTCAAACTCGGCCCCACCGATTCTTTCTATCCGGCGCCACCGAGTTCAGATGTCATAGCCACTGCCACAAACCCTAGGCAAATCGGTCTCACCGATAGGGATCTCGGTCTCATCGAGATGGGATTGTAATCTCTCTGTTTCCCTTCGTAACATTTCAGTCCCATCGAGATGAGCGAACGGTCCCACCGAGATTGCAATGTAAACTCTCTGTTTCCTTTTCGTAACATTTCGGTCTCGCCGAAATGAGCGAATCGGTCCCACCGAGTTTACCTGACCAACTCTCTGGTTAGCTTATTACCAAAATCGGTCTCACCGAGTTTGTGTAATCGGTCTCACCGAGATTAAGTTATTCCCTAACCCTAACCATATCGGTCCTACCGAGTTGCATGTCGGTCCCACCGAAAATCCTAACGGTCACTAGATTTGCTGAATCGGTCCGACCGAGTTTATCAATTCGGTCTCACCGAGATTTGCAAGTTGTGTGTAACGGTTACATTTTGTGTGGAGGCTATATATACCCCTCCACCTCCTCTTCATTCGTGGAGAGAGCCATCAGAACAAACCTACACTTCCAACTTACATTTTCTGAGAGAGAACCACCTACACTTGTGTTGAGGCCAAGATATTCCATTCCTACCATATGAATCTTGACCTCTAGCCTTCCCCAAGTTGCTTTCCACTCAAATCTTCTTTCCACCAAATCCATATCCTGTGAGAGAGAGTTGAGTGTTGGGGAGACTATCATTTGAAGCACAAGAGCAAGGAGTTCATCATCAACACACCATTTGTTACTTCTTGGAGAATGGTGTCTCCTAGATTGGCTAGGTGTCACTTGGGAGCCTCCGACAAGACTGTGGAGTTGAACCAAGGAGTTTGTAAGGGCAAGGAGATCGCCTACTTCGTGAAGATCTACCGCTAGTGAGGCAAGTCCTTCGTGGGCGACAGCCATGGTGGGATAGACAAGGTTGCTTCTACGTGGACCCTTCGTGGGTGGAGCCCTCCATGGACTCGTGCAGCCGTTACCCTTCGTGGGTTGAAGTCTCCATCAACGTGGATGTACGATAGCACCACCTATCGGAACCACGACAAAAACATCCATGTCTCCTATTGCGTTTGAATCCTCCAAACCCTTCCCTTTACATTCTTGCAAGTTACATGCTTTACTTTCCGCTGCTCATATACTCTTTGCATGCTTGCTTGAATTGTGTTAAGATTGCTTGACTTGTCCAAAGTTGCTAAAATCTGCCAAGAACTAAAATTGGGAAAAGGATATATTTTTATTTGGTCAAGTAGTCTAATCACCCCCCTCTAGACATACTTTCGATCCTACAAGTGGTATCAGAGCTTTGGTCTCCATTTGCTTTGATTTCCATAGCTTTTGGTGGTCATAGCCTTGGTTTCACAACCCAGGAGAGTATGGCGTCTAGCGAGGGAAATTAGCACTATAGAGGTCCTTACTTTGATGGTACTAATTTTGCTAGTTGGAAGCATAAGATGAAAATGCATATTCTTGGACATAACCCCGCCGTATGGGCTATTGTGTGTATTGGATTGCAAGGTGAATTCTTTGATGGGAGAGAACCGAACCGTGAAGCTACCGCGGAAGAGTTGAAGATGCTGCAATACAATGCTCAAGCTTGTGATATCCTCTTCAACGGATTGTGCCCCGAAGAATTCAACAAAATCAGCCGTCTTGAGAATGCAAAGGAAATTTGGGATACTTTGATTGATATGCACGAAGGTACCGACTTCGTCAAGGAATCCAAATTGGATGTGCTTGAAAGTCAGCTTGACAAGTTCAAAATGATGGATGGTGAAGGTGTCGCTGAAATGTACTCTAGGCTTGCTCTTATCACAAATGAGATAGCCGGCTTAGGAAGTGAAGAGATGACCGATAGATTCATCATCAAGAAGATCCTAAGAGCCTTGGATGGAAAATATGATACCGTGTGCACATTGATCTAAATGATGCCCAATTACAAAGATCTCAAGCCAACAGAAGTCATTGGAAGAATTTTTGCTCATGAGATGTCACTCAAGGATAAGGAGGAGCTCCACAACAAGTCAAGTGGTGCTTACAAAGCCTCATGTGATGCCCCCACATCATCAAGTGAGAAGCAAACCTTCAATGAAGAATTGAGCTTAATGGTGAAGAACTTCAACAAGTTCTACAAGAGTAGAAGCAAAGAAAGAAGTTCTAAGTCAAGGTCCTACAATGACAAAAGATCGTCTAGTCGAGAGTGAAATTGCTACAATTGTGGAAGACCCGGACACTATTCCAATGAGTGTACGGCACCCTACAAGAGAAGATTCTCCAAAAAGAAGAAGTAGAAGAGAAGAATCACCATCAAGAGAGAGAAGGAGTAGAGATGATCGTTATGAACGAAGAACATCCCGGAGAAGCAAGGATTCAGAAAGGAAGGACAAGCCATCAAGGAGCTACACAAAACGAAGACATCAAGCTCATGTTGGTGAATGGGTATCCGGCTCCGACTCCGACCATCACTCCGAAAGAAGTTATCACTCTGACTCCGAATATACTCAAGATGAAGGTGTTGCCGGTCTAGCACTTGTGTCAACCAACTCCTATGACATATTTGATTCACCAAATGAAGGACTTGGAAGATGCTTCATGGCTAAAGGCCCAAAGGTATCACACCCCGAGTATGTTGATTTCAATAGTGATGAAGATGACTTGTTAGGTGATGATGATTTACTTGTTGACAACTCTAGTGATGAATACTATGATGAAACGTTAATTAATCATGCTAATCAAGATAAAACGAATGACAATAATAAGGAGAAGATTGAGTTTCTAACTAAAGACCTAAACACTCTTAAGTTAGCTCATGAAACTATCTTAGGAGATCATCGAGAACTTTTAAGGACTCATGAGAAATTAAATTTTGAGAAGCTCAACCTTGAGCAAGAGCATGAGTTCTTAAAGGCAATCAATGATGATCTTTGCAAGAAAAGTTCTTCTTACATTGCCAAGCGTTTACTCTTATCCACTTACATGCCTCAAGTCAAGACTAGTAACAAGAACAAGAAAGATTTTTCCTCTAGTAGTAAAAACAATCATGCTAAATCCAATGTTGTTGCTTCTAGTAGTTCTCTTGATTCCACTAATGATTCTCTTAGCCAAGTTACACTTGAGCAAGAAAATAGCTTATTGAAGGGAATTATAGAGAAAGGTGTTTACAAGAGCCTTGCCGGGAGTAAGCAATTCGAGGAAATTGTACGCAAGCAAGGAAGACACCGGAAGAATCAAGGTGTTGGTTTTGAACGAAAGTTCAATGCCAATGGAGTTGAGTGGGAAGAAGATCAATACCCCAAGACGAAGTTTGTTCTTCAACAAGAGAAGTATGATCCTACTTATTTCAAAGGGACACAAGCTCAAGATGATCTTCCACCACAAGACCACAAGCAAAAAGGCAAGGATAAGCTTCAAGAGGAAATTGATGCATTTGAAGAAGCACCTAAGGCCTTGGTCAAGTGGGTTCCCAAGACTACATCAAGTTCTACTTCATCAAGCACAACTATGATCCCAAGGATTCCCATCAAGATGATGTTGATCCCGAAGAAGAAGAACTAGAGAGTTCTTGAGGGTGACTCCGCCAACATACTTCACTCTTATCATTTTGGCGAGGACAAGTGCAAATAACTTCCATATCTTGCACTAGTTCAAGGAGTCACAAACCCTCTTGTTGGTAAGACAAGGGACAAGGTAACCTAATGCTTTCATAGACATCATCTTGTGTGTGCATCACTCTATGTCTATGGATATCGTTGTGTGTTCCTTGTGGGACTAACCTGTGTAGGTATTGAAAGTGCAACTCACTCCAAAGGATTGCTCCAAATGATCTACATCAACATTGAGCATCCACATCTTCAACACCTACATGAAGTCATCATCGACAAAACCCAAGGTTAGTTCATCCCTCTTAGGGGGAATCTCACATCTAGGGGGAGCTTTACTCTAAGAATTGAGCTAAAGCAACTCTAATGGTGTGAACACAACAACGCTTTATGTAAAAGTGGTAACCCCACTTGTGCTTAAACGATGAGTATGACCTATGACCAAATGTTCTCATTTGACTCCTAAGTCAATATACTCATATATAGATGACCTAGTCATCGCCAATTGCTTGATAGATGCTAGAATTGGTTGTGCATGCTTTGCCACATATTTCATTTGCCATTTTATTGTGTGAGCATGTTGGTTGCATAATTTACTCATTCGAGGACGTCCACTTGTTGTTTTGATTGTTTGGTTCCTCTTTCTTTTGCCAAGTGGATGGACAAGAATGCCTAAGAACCTTCTCTAGCTATCTATGCTTTTCTTGTCTCAAACTCTATTCATGCTACATCACAAAGTTTGATCAAGTCAGATTCGAACCACTCTGTGTGAGGAGCACTCGGAGTCCCCGATTCGTCATAGACTTAAACTTCCAAAACTTCTTTGTGCGTTTCGGTCTGACTGATTCATCCATTTCGGTCATACCAAGATCACTAAGTCGATCTAGGTTTTCAATCTCGGTGCAACCGATTTGAACTTTTCGGTCACACCGACAGGGTCAGGCTATATATATCCCCGGGCCAAAATTTGGAAAATTCTCCGAACCCCTTCGCCCGCACTCAGCCTGCTCTGCCTCCCTGGGTCTCTGGATCGTCCTCCTCATCGCCAGCTGCCTCCCGCCGTTGGTCTCCGCCGTCGTCAACGGAAATCGACTCCGCCGTTGCCGTCGTAGCAGGTCCATCGCCGCACTTAGGGTATGGACTTGATCCTTGTGCTAATCTCACTCCGATTCCTAGAACATTGTTTTGCCATGTATCTTGCCACGATTGAGATCACTCTATCCAGCGAAATCACCCCGTAGTTTAGTTGTGGATTGAAAATTTAGGGTTAGGTTTCCGCTGAAATCATCTCGGACCAACCGAGTTGTTGAAATCGGTTCCATCGATTTGGCTAAAGCCATTGCACATGTGATTCTCGGTCTGACCGAGAATTGCAAATCAGTGTGACCGAATTCAATTCTTTGTGAAACCCTAGCAGTCTCGGTGCCACCGAACTGTGACTCGGTCTGACCGAGTTCACTAGTTTAGGTTCCAAAAGCTGCTTCGGTATCACCGAGTTTTCAAATCGGTAGATCTGAAATGCTTTCTGTGGAAAACTAAAACTAAGTTTTTGACTCATTCTTTTGCAAAAACCTCTGCACTTTGTGATGCTCATCCAATCTATCTCATCTATATCTATTCACAGGGCCTGCTGTCAGTGTTTGCATCATGTCAGATCAGAGTGACAGTCAGAACAAGTCTGAGGAGCAAGTTCACATGAGTGAGGGCACTAGTCCCTCTAGCAGCTATGATGATGGAAGCAAGAGTACACCCAGCAACTTGCCTAAGGCAGCCACCAGGGCCAGAAAGAAGAGAACCTCAGATTCTGAGGATGAGGACTATGTGGCTGTTGAGGAAGAGGCCACGTCAAAGAGGAAAGTTCTGAAAAAGGAATATGGCACAACTGCTGCCACTAAGCTAGGAATGAAGACAAAGGATCCTGCCAAGAGAGTTCCTATGTCAAAGGCCAGAACATCCACTCAAGAAACTTTGGGATCTGCACCCAAAGAACAGGTTGTGGCAGAGCAGAAAAGGAAAGAAAGGGTCAAGAAGACCATGGCCAGAGTAATTGGGAAGCCCTCAATGATGGAAGATGAAGAGGGAGAGGTTGCTGCACCAGCACCTAAAGCTCAAAAGCTTATGGGAGATGCTATAAGATCAGGGGCTGCTCCATCTAAGCCCAAAGAAGCTCCCAAGGCAACTGCTCCAAAACCCAAAGCTGCACCCAAGAGGAGTACAAGGAATATTCTAGCTGCAGAGAAGAACAAGGCCCCAGTGCCTGAAGCTGCTATAGAAGAAGAAGATGATGAGTCACATGTCTTGAGAAGGTTGAAGCCCAAAATTCCAGATCATAATGATGCTCATCCAGTAGCTGAGAACATGAAGCTCAGGAAGGATGCAGGACTCAAACAGTGGAGATTGACTGATCCCTATGCAGTCAGGAGAAGAACAGCTGTGGACTACAGGTTCCATACAAAGGAACGGCAGGACTTCTATGAGACAGTGTTGCTTGACAAGAAGCCTATAGTCTGTGATATGAGATGGGTGGACTGGGAGTACATCAAGGAAAATGACGAACACTATCCTGGAGTCTATGATAGTTTCAAGTCTTGTGGAGTAGAGGACTTTGTTGGGCACAAGCTCACAAAGTGGAATGATGAGCTTATTATGCAGTTCTACTCCACAGCTCATTTCTACCCAGATGGAAGGATTGTCTGGATGTTTGAAGGTACTAGGTACCAGTCAACAGTTGAAGAATGGGCAAAATTGATCAATGAGCCAGAAGAACAAGAAGATGACTTGGATGTCTATGCCAAGAAGAAGAAGGATCACAACTCAATGGCTAGCATGTACAAGGAGATTCCTGATGCAGATCTTGAGACTCACCAATTTGGTTCTGTGAAACACTTGCTGTCAGGCCTGCTTACAATCAATTGGATTTTAAGGCACACATTGCTACCAAAATCAGGGGATCACAGAATGATCAAAGGACATTCCATCAACTTGTTGCATATATTTGATGTTCCTCAAAAGTTCAAAGTCATGAGTCTAATTGTGGAAACTATAAAGAGAACAGCTGCAGATCAGAAGAGAAGTTGTGGGTATGCCTCACAGATCCAGGAGCTAATCAACTCCAAGATGGGCACTGGCACATATCTCTTGGATAAGGAACATATTGTTGGAAATATGCCCTAGAGGCAATAACAAATTGGTTATTATTATATTTCCTTGTTCATGATAATCGTTTATTATCCATGCTAGAATTGTATTGATAGGAAACTCAGATACATGTGTGGATACATAGACAACACCATGTCCCTAGTAAGCCTCTAGTTGACTAGCTCGTTGATCAATAGATGGTTACGGTTTCCTGACCATGGACATTGGATGTCGTTGATAACGGGATCACATCATTAGGAGAATGATGTGATGGACAAGACCCAATCCTAAGCCTAGCACAAGATCGTGTAGTTCGTTTGCTCAGAGCTTTTCTAATGTCAAGTATCATTTCCTTAGACCATGAGATTGTGCAACTCCCGGATACCGTAGGAATGCTTTGGGTGTACCAAATGTCACAAAGTAACTGGGTGGCTATAAAGGTGCACTACAGGTATCTCCGAAAGTGTCTGTTGGGTTGGCACGAATCGAGACTGGGATTTGTCACTCCGTGTAAATGGAGAGGTATCTCTGGGCCCACTCGGTAGGACATCATCATAATGTGCACAATGTGACCAAGGAGTTGATCACGGGATGATGTGAGTTACGGAACGAGTAAAGAGACTTGCCGGTAACGAGATTGAACAAGGTATCGGGAGACCGACAATCGAATCTCGGGCAAGTAACATACCGATAGACAAAGGGAATTGTATACGGGATTGATTGAATCCCCGACATCGTGGTTCATCCAATGAGATCATCGTGGAACATGTGGGAGCCAACATGGGTATCCAGATCCCGCTGTTGGTTATTGACCGGAGAACGTCTCGGTCATGTCTGCATGGTTCCCGAACCCGTAGGGTCTACACACTTAAGGTTCGATGCCGCTAGGGTTATAGGGAAAGTATGTACGTGGTTACCGAATGTTGTTCGGAGTCCCGGATGAGATCCGGACGTCACGAGGAGTTCCGGAATGGTCCGGAGGTAAAGATTTATATATGGGAAGTCCTGTTTTGGTCACCGGAAAAGTTTCGGGTGTTATCGGTAATGTACCGGGACCACCGGGAGGGTCCCGGGGGTCCACCAAGTGGGGCCACCAGCCCCAGAAGCCTGCGTGGGCCAAGTGTGGGAGGGGACCAGCCCCAGGTGGGCTGGTGCGTCCCCCCACCAAGGCCCAAGGCGCATGGGAGAGTGGGAGGGGGCAAACCCTAGGTCCAGATGGGCCTTAAGGCCCACCCTAGTGGCGCCCCCCCTCTCCTCCCCTTGGCCGCACCCTAGATGGGTTTGGGGGCTGCCGCCACCCCTGGGGAGGGAACCCTAGATGGGGGCGCAGCCCCTCCCCTTCCCCTATATATACTGGAGGTATTTGGGGCTGCCAGACACGTGAGAACACCTCTCTCTTGGCGCAGCCCTTCCCCTCTCCCTTCTCCTCTCCTACGGTGCTTGGCGAAGCCCTGCAGGATTGCCACGCTCCTCCACCACCACCACGCCGTCGTGCTGCTGCTGGACGGAGTCTTCCCCAACCTCTCCCTCTCTCCTTGCTGGAAGGCGTGGGAGACGTCAGCGGGCTGCACGGTGTTGAACGCGGAGGCACCGTTCTTCGGTGCTTAGATCGGAATCAACCGCGATCTGAATCGCTACGAATACGACCCCTTCATCCGCGTTCTTGCAACGCTTCCGCATCGCGATCTACAATGGTATGTAGATGCACTCCCCTTCCCCTCGTTGCTAGATTACTCCATAGATTGATCTTGGTGATGCGTAGAAAATTTTGAATTTCTGCTACGTTCCCCAACAGTGGCATCATGAGCTAGGTCTATGCGTAGTTTCTATGCACGAGTAGAACACAAAGTAGTTGTGGGCGTCGATGTTGCCAATTCTTCTTGCCGCTACTAGTCTTATCTTGTTTCGGCGGCATTGTGGGATGAAGCAGCCCGGACCGACCTTACACGTACGCTTACGTGAGACAGGTTCCACCGACTGACATGCACTAGTTGCATAAGGTGGCTAGTGGGTGTCTGTCTCTCCCACTTTAGTCGGAACGGATTCGATGAAAAGGGTCCTTATGAAGGGTAAATATAAATTGGCATATCACGTTGTGGCTTTTGCGTAGGTAAGAAACGTTCTTGCTAGAATCCCATAGCAGCCACGTAAAACATGCAACAACAATTAGAGGACGTCTAACTTGTTTTTGCAGGGTATGCTATGTGATGTGATATGACCAAAAGGATGTGATGAATGATATATGTGATGTATGAGATTGATCATGTTCTTGTAATAGGAATCACGACTTGCATGTCGATGAGTATGACAACCGGCAGGAGCCATAGGAGTTGTCTTAATTTATTGTATGACCTGCGTGTCAATGAATAACGCCATGTAATTACTTTACTTTATTGCTAACCGTTAGCCATAGTAGTAGAAGTAATAGTTGGCGAGACAACTTCATAAAGACACGATGATGGAGATCATGGTGTCATGCCGGTGACGAAGGTGATCATGCCGCGCCTCGAAGATGGAGATCAAAGGCGCAAGATGATATTGGCCATATCACGTCACTTTATGATTTGCATGTGATGTTTGTCATGTTTACATCTTATTTGCTTAGAACGACGGTAGCATAAATAAGATGATCCCTCACTAAAATTTCAAGAGACGTGTTCCCCCTAACTGTGCACCGTTGCGAAGGTTTGTTGTTTCGAAGCACCACATGATGATCGGGTGTGATAGATTCTAACGTTCGAATACAACGGGTGTTGACGAGCCTAGCATGTACAGACATGGCCTCGGAACACATGCGAAACACTTAGGTTGACTTGACGAGCCTAGCATGTACAGACATGGCCTCGGAACACAAGAGACCGAAAGGTCGAACATGAGTCGTACAGCAGATACGATCAACATGGAGATGTTCACCGATGATGACTAGTCCGTCTCACGTGATGATCGGACACGGCCTGACTCGGATCATGTATCACTTAGATGACTAGAGGGATGTCTATCTGAGTGGGAGTTCATTAATCAGATGAACTCAATTATCATGAACATAGTCAAAAGGTCTTTGCAAATCATGTCATAGCTTGCGCTTTAGTTCTACTGTTTAAGATATGTTCCTAGAGAAAATTTAGTTGAAAGTTGGTAGTAGCAATTATGCGGACTGGGTCCGTAAACTGAGGATTGTCCTCATTGCTGCACAGAAGGCTTATGTCCTTAATGCACCGCTCGGTGTGCTGAACCTCAGCGTCGTCTGTAGATGTTGCGAAACATCTGACATACACGTTTTGATGACTACGTGATAGTTCAGTGCGTAATGCTAACGGTTTAGAATTATGGCACCAAAGACGGTTTTGAAACGTCGCAGAACATATGAGATGTTCCGAAGACTGAAATTGGGATTTCAGACTAGTGCCCACCTCAAGAGGTATGAGACCTCTGACAAGTTTCTTAAGCCTGCAAACTAAGGGAGAAAAGCTCAATCGTTGAGCATGTGCTCAGATTGTCTGAGTACTACAATCACTTGAATCGAGTGGGAGTTAATCTTCCAGATGAGATAGTGATGGTTCTCCATAGTCACTGCCACCAAGCTATTAGAGCTTCGTGATGAACTATAAATATCAAGGATAGATGATGATCCTTGAGCAACTCGCGATGTTTGACACCGCGAAAGTAGAAATCAAGAAGGAGCATCAATTGTTGATGGTTAGTAAAACCACTAGTTTCTAGAAGGGCAAGGGCAAGAAGGGATACTTCATGAAACGGCAAATCAGTTGCTGCTCTAGTGAGGAAACCCAAGGTTGAACCAAAACCCGAGACTAAGTGCTTCTGTAATGAGGGGAACGGTCACTGAAGCGGAACTACCCTAGATACTTGGTAGATGAGAAGGCAGGCAAGGTCGACAGAAGTATATTGGATATACATTATATGAATGTGTACTTTACTAGTACTCCGAGTAGCACCAGGGTATTAGATACAGGTTCGGTTGCCAAGTGTTAGTAACTTGAAATAAAAGCTGCGGAATAAACGGAGACTAGCTAAAGGTGAGATGACGATATGTGTTGGAAGTGTTTCCAAGGTTGATGTGATCAAGCATCGCATGCTCCCTCTACCATCGAGATTGGTGTTAAACCTAAATAATTGTTATTTGGTGTTTGCGTTGAGCACAAACATGATTGGATTATGTTTATCGCAATACGGTCATTCATTTAAGGAGAATAATGGTTACTCTGTTTATTTGAATAATACCTTCAATGGTCTTGCACCTAAAATGAATCTCGATCGTAGTGATACACATGTTCATGCCAAAAGATATAAGATAGTAATGATAGTACCACATACTTGTGGCACTGCCATTTGAGTTATATTGGTATAGAACGCATGAAGAAGCTCCATGTAGATGGATCTTTGGACTCAGTCGTTTTGAAAAGATTGAGACATGCGAACCATGTCTATTGGTATATATGCATGAAGAAACTCCATGCAGATGGATTGTTTGGAATCACTTGATTTTGAATCACTTGAGACATGCAAATCATACCACATGGGCAAGATGACTGAAAGGCCTCGTTTTCAGTAAAATGGAACAAGAGAGCAACTTATTGGAAGTAATACATTTTGATGTATGCAGTCCAATGAGTGCTGAGGCATGCAGTGGATATCGTTATGTTCTTACTTCGCAAATGATTTGAGTAGATGCTGAGTGTATTTACTTGATGAAACACAAGTCTGAATTATTGAAAGGTTCAAGTAATTTCAGAGTGAAGTTGAAGATCGTCGTGACAAGAGGATAAAATGTCTGTGATATGATCATAGAGATATCTGAGTTACGAGTTTGGAACACAATTAAGACATTGTGGAAAGTGTTTCACAATTAATACCGCCTGGAACACCATAGTGTGATGGTGTGTCCGGACATCATAGCTGCACCCTATTGGATATGGTGCATACCATGATGTTTCTTATCGAATTACCACTATCGTTTATGGGTTAGGCATTAGAGACAACCGCATTCACTTTAAATAGGGCACCACGCAATTCCGTTGAGACGACACCGTTTAGAGAAACCTAAGTTGTCGTTTCTTAAAAGTTTGGGTTGCGATGCTTATGTGAAAAAGTTTCAGGCTGATGAGCTCAAACCTAAAGCGGATAAATGCATCTTCATAGAAAACCCAAAACAGTTGGGTATACCTCCTATTTCAAGATCTGGAAGCAAAAGTAATTGCTTCTAGAGACAGGTCCTTTCTCGAGGAAAAGTTTCTCTCGAAAGAATTGAGTGGGAGGATGGTGGAGACTTGATAAGGTTATTGAACCGTCACTTCGACTAGTGTATAGCAGGGCACAAGAAGTTCTTTCCTGTGGCACCTACACCAATTGAAGTGGAAGCTTATGATAGTGATCATGAAACTTCAGATCAAGTCACTACCAAACCTCGTAGGACGACGAGGATACGTGCTACTTCAGAGTGGTACGTGATCCTGTCTTGAAAGTCATGTTGTTAGACAACAATGAACCTACGAGCTATGGAGAAGCGATGGTGGGCCCATATTCCGACAAATGGTTAGAAGCCATGAAATCCGAGATAAATGGATCTTTAAGAAGAAGACGGACGTGGACGGTAATGTTACCGCCTATGAAGCTCGACTTGTGGCTAAGAGTATTTCCACAAGTTCAAGGAGTTGACTACGATGAGATTTTCCTCATCCGTAGCGATGCTTAAGTCCGTCGGAATCATGTTAGCATTAGCTGCATTTATGAAATCTGGCAGATGGATGTCAAAACAAGTTTCCTTACCAGTTTTCGTAAGGAAAGGTTCTATGTGATACAATCAGAAAGGTTTTGTCGATCCTAAGGATGCTAAAAGGTATGCTAGCTCCAGCGATCCTTCCATGGACTAGAGCAAGCATCTGGGAGTCAGAATATACGCTTTGATGGAGTGATCAAAGTTTTTGGGTTTATACAAAGTTTGTTAAAACTTGTATTTACAATAAAGTGAGTGGGAGCGCTACAACATTTCTGATAAGTATATGTGAATGACATATTGTTGATCCGAAATGATGTAAAATTTTTTTGGAAAGCATAAAGGGTTGTTTGAAAGGAGTTTTTCAAAGGAAGACCTAGATAAAAGCTACTTACATATTGGGCATCAAGATCTATAGAGATAGATCAAGACGCCCGATGATACTTTCAAAGAATGCACACCTTGACATGATTTTGAAAGAGTTCAAAATAGATCAGCAAAGAAGGAGTTCTTGGCTGTGTTACAAGGTGTGAGTATTGAGTAAGACTCAAGACCTGACCACAGCAGAAGAGAGAGAAAGGACGAAAGTCGTCCCCTATGCTTCAGACGTAGGCTCTACAGTATGCTATGCTGTGTACCGCACATGAAGTGTGCCTTGCCATGAGTTGGTCAAGGGGTACAATAGTGATCCGGGAATGGATCACATGACAGCGGTCGAACTTATCCTTAGTATCTAGCGGACTAAGGAATTTTCTCGATTATGGAGGTGAAAAGGAGTTCGTCGTAAAGGGTTACGTCGATGCGAACTTTGACACTAATCCGGATGACTCTGAGTAGTAAACCGGATTCGTATAGTGGAGCAATCATTTGAAATGGCTCCAAGTAGCGCGTGGTAGCATCCACAAGATGACATAGATATTCGTAAAGCACACACGGATCTGAAAGGTTCAGACCCGTTGACTAATAACCTCTCTCACAAGCATAACATGATCAAACCAGAACTCATTGAGTGTTAATCACATAGTGATGTGAACTAGATTGTTGACTCTAGTAAACTCTTTGGATGTTGGTCACATGGTGATGTGACCTGTGAGTGTTAATCACATGGCGATGTGAACTAGATTATTGACTCTAGTGCAAGTGGGAGACTGTTGGAAATATGCCCTAGAGGCAATAACAAATTGGTTATTATTATATTTCCTTGTTCATGATAATCGTTTATTATCCATGCTAGAATTGTATTGATAGGAAACTCAGATACATGTGTGGATACATAGACAACACCATGTCCCTAGTAAGCCTCTAGTTGACTAGCTCGTTGATCAATAGATGGTTACGGTTTCCTGACCATGGACATTGGATGTCGTTGATAACGGGATCACATCATTAGGAGAATGATGTGATGGACAAGACCCAATCCTAAGCCTAGCACAAGATCGTGTAGTTCGTTTGCTCAAAGCTTTTCTAATGTCAAGTATCATTTCCTTAGACCATGAGATTGTGCAACTCCCGGATACCGTAGGAATGCTTTGGGTGTACCAAACGTCACAACGTAACTGGCTGGCTATAAAGGTGCATTACAGGTATCTCCGAAAGTGTCTGTTGGGTTGGCACGAATCGAGACTGGGATTTGTCACTCCGTGTAAACGGAGAGGTATCTCTGGGCCCACTCAGTAGGACATCATCATAATGTGCACAATGTGACCAAGGAGTTGATCACAGGATGATGTGAGTTAAGGAACGAGTAAAGAGACTTGCCGGTAACGAGATTGAACAAGGTATCAGGATACGGACGATCGAATCTCGGGCAAGTAACATATCGATAGACAAAGGGAATTATATATGGGATTGATTGAATCCCCGACATTGTTGTTCATCTGATGAGATCATCGTGGAACATGTGGGAGCCAACATGGGTATCCAGATCCCGCTGTTGGTTATTGACCGGAGAACGTCTCGGTCATGTCTGCATGGTTCCCAAACCCGTAGGGTCTACACACTTAAGGTTCGATGACGCTAGGGTTATAGGGAAAGTATGTACGTGGTTACCGAATGTTGTTCGGAGTCCCGGATGAGATCCCGGATGTCACGAGGAGTTCTGGAATGGTCCAGAGGTAAAGATTTATATATGGGAAGTCCTGTTTTGGTCACCGGAAAAGTTTCGGGTGTTATCGGTAATGTACCGGGACCACCGGGAGGATCCCGGGGGTTCACCAAGTGGGGCCACCAGCCCCAGAAGGCTGCGTGGGCCAAGTGTGGGAGGGGACCAGCCCCAGGTAGGCTGGTGCGCCCCCCACCAAGGCCCAAGGCGCATGGGAGAGTGGGAGGGGGCAAACCCTAGGTCCAGATGGGCCTTAAGGCCCACCCTAGTGGCGCCCCCCCTCTCCTCCCCTTGGCCGCACCCTAGATGGGTTTGGGGGCTGCCGCCACCCCTGGGGAGGGAACCCTAGATGGGGGCGCAGCCCCTCCCCTTCCCCTATATTTACTGGAGGTATTTGGGGCTGCCAGACACGTGAGAACACCTCTCTCTTGGCGCAGCCCTTCCCCTCTCCCTTCTCCTCTCCTACGGTGCTTGGCGAAGCCCTGCAGGATTGCCACGCTCCTCCACCACCACCACGCCGTCGTGCTGCTGCTGGACGGAGTCTTCCCCAACCTCTCCCTCTCTCCTTGCTGGATCAAGGCGTGGGAGACGTCACCGGGCTGCACGTGTGTTGAACGCGGAGGCACCGTTCTTCGGTGCTTAGATCGGAATCAACCGCGATCTGAATCGCTATGAATACGAGTCCTTCATCCGCGTTCTTGCAATGCTTTCACATCGCGATCTACAATGGTATGTAGATGCACTCCCCTTCCCCTCGTTGCTAGATTACTCCATAGATTGATCTTGGTGATGTGTAGAAAATTTTGAATTTCTGCTACGTTCCCCAACACATATGCCCATCTACCCAGACTTTGAGGACAACACTGTGGTAATGGATGAGAATGAACCATCTTCTGTGCAAGCTCAAGCAAAGAGGGAGAAGGCAAGGACTGAAAAGGCTGCAAAGATGCCAACCATTGATGAGGCATCTCAGTATCTTCTTAAGAGCAAGCAAGATCAGCTTAGCTACTTGATTGCCTCCACTCTGAGGATTCAGAAGGGATTGGCCACCCTGACTCAAAACCAGGAAAGCTTGGAGAGGATCATGGAGCAGAAGTTCTATGATTTAGATGTGAAGGTCACTGAGATACAGACAGTTGTTGAGCAACTTCAGGATGAAGTGCAGGAGAAGAAGGGAAAGACTACCACTGATGCTTTTGCTAGAGTGCCCAGAGGACAGAGATCTGCTGCAATTCCAGTTCCAGACACCAGAGCAACTTCATCTGCACCAGCTACAGCTTCAGTGCCACCAGCTCCAGCACCCACTCCACCAGCTCCATCTACATCAACTGATGCCTTCGTCCTTGGAGTTTTATCTACACCACCACCTGAAGACCAAGCCTGAGAGTCGATCTAGCACTATGCATTTTTCATGAACTTTTTGGTAACTTGTTGCCAAAGGGGGAGAAAATGTATAGATCATAGGCTTCGAGAGAGAGAGAGTGTGTTGCTCTTTGTTCTCTCTAGTTATTTGGTGGTTGAACTGTGTTATTTGCTTGTTTGAGATACTTTATGCTTTTGTGTGATACTTGGATGATCATGTGTTTGATCATATGCTACTTTAATGCTTGTTGGATGACATTATCCTTTTATATCCCCATATGATCATTCACTTTGCTTGGTGATGAGTGCATGTATTTAATTATTATCATTTTGAGCGCTCCACCAAGATGTATGTGACATGGAAGAGTAACCCATGATCCTAACTCATTGTGCATTTGCAGTCCAAAGCAAGTCTTAAACTATGCACAAATTTAGGGGGAGCTCTTGATTATCACATACTTCTCAAAGCGACAATGTTTTTCACTCTTATTATCATTTGTCGAAGCTTTGATCTATATGTTGTCATCAATTACCAAAAAGGGGGAGATTGAAAGTGCAACTATCCCTAGGTGGTTTTGGTAATTCCTAACAACATATAGCTCATTGAGCTAATGCTATTTCAAGATTAATATTTCAGGAAAGCTCAATGATTGGCATGGCATGGATGAGAAAAGTGGACCCCTCAAAATGCTAAGGACAAAAGGATTGGCTCAAGCTCCAAGCTCAAGACTCTACATTTTCTATTTTAGTGATCCAAGATCACATTGAGTCTATAGGAAAAGCCAATACTATCAAGGAGGGATGAGGTGTTGCTTAATGAGGCTCTTGCTCAAAATTCTTAGTGATATGCTCCAAAGCCCTCAACTACTTTCTCACATCCACATATGACCTAAACCAAAAGTCAAACTCGGCCCCACCGATTCTTTCTATCCGGCGCCACCGAGTTCAGATGTCATAGCCACTGCCACAAACCCTAGGCAAATCGGTCTCACCGATAGGGATCTCGGTCTCACCGAGATGGGATTGTAATCTCTCAGTTTCCCTTCAGAACGTTTCAGTCCCACCGAGATGAGCGATCGGTCCCACCGAGATTGCAATGTAAACTCTCTGTTTCCTTTTCGTAACATTTCGGTCTCACCGAAATGAGCGAATCGGTCCCACCGACTTTACCTGACCAACTCTCTGCTTAGATTATTTCCAAAATCGGTCTCACCGAGTTTGTGTAATCAGTCTCACCGAGATTACGTTATGCCCTAACCCTAACCATATCGGTCCTACCGAGTTGCATGTCGGTCCCACCGAAAATCCTAACGGTCACTAGATTTGTTGAATCGGTCCGACCGAGTTTATCAATTCGGTCTCACCGAGATTGGCAAGTTGTGTGTACGGTTAGATTTTGTGTGGAGGCTATATATACCCCTCCACCTCCTCTTCATACGTGGAGAGAGCCATCAGAACAAACCTACACTTCCAACTTATATTTTCTGAGAGAGAACCACCTACACTTGTGTTGAGGCCAAGATATTCCATTCCTACCATATGAATCTTGATCTCTAGCCTTCCCCAAGTTGCTTTCCACTCAAATCTTCTTTCCACCAAATCCATATCCTGCGAGAGAGAGTTGAGTGTTGGGGACCCTATCATTTGAAGCACAAGAGCAAGGAGTTCATCATCAACACACCATTTGTTACTTCTTGGAGAATGGTGTCTCCTAGATTGGCTAGGTGTCACTTGGGAGCCTCCGATAAGATTGTGGAGTTGAACCAAGGAGTTTGTAAGGGCAAGGAGATCGCCTAATTTGTGAAGATCTACCGCTAGTGAGGCAAGTCCTTCGTGGGCGACGACCATGGTGGGATAGACAAGGTTGCTTCTTCGTGGACCCTTCGTGGGTGGAGCCCTCCGTGGACTCGCGCAGCCGTTACCCTTCGTGGGTTGAAGTCTCCATCAACGTGGATGTACGATAGCACCACCTATCGGAACCACGACAAAAACATCCGTGTCTCGTATTGCGTTTGAATCCTCCAAACCCTTCCCTTTACATTCTTGCAAGTTACATGCTTTACTTTTCGCTGCTCATATACTCTTTGCATGCTTGCTTGAATTGTGTTAAGATTGCTTGACTTGTCCAAAGTTGCTAAAATCTGCCAAGAACTAAAATTGGGAAAATGATAGATTTTTATTTGGTCAAGTAGTCTAATCACCCCCCTCTAGACATACTTTCGATCCTACAAGGTGTTTGAGGGGTTCATTATATTTCTGTATTTCAACCATATGTTTATGCAAATCACCAAGTTTGTCCAACATTTGAGCTCCCTCAGGGGTAAAAAAACCCTTTCTTTTCAGGTGGAATTCCCAAAATTCCTTCTAAAATTTCATAGGCAGCATTGGCATCAAGCTCAATAAAATTTCCTTTAACGGCAAAATCTAGAAGTTGTCTATGATGCGAAGCCAATCCTATGTAAAAATTACGAAGCAAAGCCTTAGCGTCCCCCTTTAAATTGGAAATACGATACGATTCAAAATCTATAAGTCTATACCAGGCATCTTTCAAATTTTCTCCCTGTCTTTGCTTGAAGTAAAGAAATTCAAAATCTGGTGACAAAGGAGGAGTAGGAACGCTAGCCATCAGGACTGGAAAGCAAGAGAACGGCGGACGGAAAAAGAGAGGCGAATAAAACGACAAATTTTCATGAAGTGGGGGAGAGGAAAACGAGAGGCGAATGGCAAATAATGTAAATTGCGAGGAGATGAGATTTGTGATTAGGAACCTGGTATATGTGGAAGATCCTCCCCGGCAACGGCGCCAGAAATTCCTTTTGATGCGGCTTGAAGCTATGTCGGTATTTCCCTAAAGAGGAAGGGATGATGTAGCACCGCGACGGTAGGTATTTCCCTCAGTGAAGAAACCAAGGTTATCGAACCAGTAGGAGAACCAAGCAACACAACGTAAACAGTCCCTGCACACAGATAACAAATCCTCGCAACCCGATGTGTAAAAGGGGTTGTCAATCCCTTTCGGGTAGCGGCGCCCCAAGATGGGCAAACGGATATGAGGAAATTGTAGTAGATTGATAGATCGAACGCCAAATAAAATAAATAAGAATAAAACACAAAGGTATTTTTGTATTTTTGGTTTAACAGATCTGAAAATAAATGCAAAGGAAAAGTAGATCGCAAAGGCAAATATATGAGAAAGAGACCCGGGGGCCGTAGGTTTCATTAGTGGCTTCTCTCGAGAAAAATAGCAAATGGTGGGTGAACAAATTACTGTTGGGCAATTGATAGAACTTCAAATAATCATGACGATATCCAGGCAATGATCATTATATAGGCATCACGTCCAAGATTAGTGGACCGACTCCTGCCTGCAACTACTACTATTACTCCACACATCGACCGCTATCCAGCATGCATCTAATGTATTAAGTTCATGGAAAAATGGATTAATGCAATAAGAATGATGACATGATGTAGACAAGATCTATCTATGTAGAGATAGACCCCATGGTTTTATCCTTAGTAGCAATGATACATACGTGTCGGTTCCCCTTCTGTCACTGGGATCAAGCACCGTAAGATCGAACCCACTACAAAGCACCTATTCCCATTGCAAGATAAACATATCAAGTTGGCCAAACAAAACCCAAATTACTGAGAAGAAATACGAGGCTATAAGCAATCATGCATAAAAGAGATCAAAGAAACTCAAATATTTTCATGGATATAAAAAGATATAACTGATCATAAACTCAAAGTTCATCAGATCCCAACAAACACACCACAAAAGAGTTACATCATATGGATCTCCAAGAGACCATTGGTTCCCAACAAACCCAAATTCAGTGAGAGAGAGCAAGCCATGTAGCTACTAACTATGGACCCGAAGGTCTACAGAGAACTACTCATGCATCATCGGAGAGGCACCAATGGAGGTGGTGAACCCCATCCAAGATGGTGTCTAGATTGGATCTGGTGGTTCTGGACTCTGCGGTGGCTGGATCAATATTTTGTCGACTCCCCTAGGGTTTCTGGAATAATGGTGTATTTATATAGCAAAGAGGCAGTCCGGGGGCACCCGAAGTGGGCACAACTCACCAGGGCGCGCCTGGGCCTCCTGGCGCGCCCTGGTGGGTTGTCCTCTCCTCGGAGCACCCCCAGGCACAGCCAGGGCCCATTATGTGTCTTCTAGTCCATAAAAAATCTCCGTAAAGTTTCGTGGCATTTGGACTCCGTCTCATATTGATTTCCTGCGATGTAAAAAACATGCAGAAAACAACAACTGGCACTTGCACTATGTGAATAGGTTAGTACCAAAAATGATATAAAATGACTATAAAATGATTATAAAACATCCAAGATTGATAGTATAATAGCATGGAACAATCAAAAATTATAGATACGTTGGAGACGTATCAGTTAATAATGAGACAAAAACAAACAAAATAGGTTTCACGTTTATACATAACTTATTTTGGTGAACTACTGCAATACATTAGCATGTATTGTAGTGCCAACTACATAATGAAATCACTTTCGGAATATATGTCCACGTAGCATGCCTACTGAATTGTCTATTGCCTCACATTCGTTGACATCTAAGGATAAAGAGACATGGTTTAAAGTAGGATGAATGTAGTATGACATCATTCATATCATGGGCAAATAGATATCAAACAAACAGGCTATTGTATCATTGTGTGGGCACGTGAACATCACAACTAGATTACAGATCAAGACCAAAAGAATATCCTTCCTCTCTTTTAAACCGTGTAAGGTGAAATGATACGTTAAGACAACTCTATATAAAAGTAAACAGAGTAACTAACATTGGCTACAAACCAAGCAGTTAAATGAACACGTCACAGTAACAAGTAGTTCAAAGGCAGGAGGAGTAAGGACTTACAACAGTAGCTTGAACTGGTGTGCTCATGCCCTTCATATTGCTGGTGTGGCAATCCTTGAAGATTTGCACGGCATTCGGTTCAGGTTCTTTTTGGTCCGCATGGGCTTTCCTCTGTATTTGGAACAAGTCAATATAGATACGATAATATGCACAGAAAAAAGAAGGAACTAACAGCTATTTAAAAGAGCCTCGCAGTGTGCAATATAGCTACGAGATCCTGTTGTCTGTTGGAATTTCACTTTAGAATGGTTGGTCTTGTTCTTCAAACAGTTAGCCTAGAAGAAGATACACTTGTAAGGCACATAATACGAGTTCAATATGTGATCTGATCAAATACATATACCCTACCTGATACTTTGGACCAGACCAGTGTTTAACAAGGGCTGTCCAGTCTTCATCTGTCATGGGTTAATCACGGCAAATGTCCTTGTGAAAGGACTTAAGTGTGGAGCCATTCCAAAGTAGGTTAGCTCAAAGGGGTTGAACGGGACAAAGGACACAAGTTTACCCAGGTTCGGCCCCTCACAATGAGGTAAAAGCCTACGTCCTGCTTTAAGTTGTATTGCTGGGGTATCAATTACAGGGGAGCGAAATCGCTTGTCCTAGCTCTTGATCAATTGTTTCTTGACCTAACCCGCTGCAGGGTCTCACCTTTATATACACAGGTCGAGGCCCTGGGCTTAGAAGAGTCCCAGTCGGATCACACAACATGACCGACCCGGGTTCTAAACTATCTTGCCTTTCTAGGCAAGTCATCTCCTAGCGGCTTACAAACGCCGGTTCTCACACCACCATCTGGGCTTGGGCCTTCGGCGGGTCACCACCTAAGCCGCCCTCTGGGCTCATCATCTGGCCTCTTGTGCCTTCTTCAGACATCACAAGTTGAGTCACCAACTGTGTAACCCGACCCCTCCTGGGCGGGTCACACCGCAGGGTTATATCCCCAACATTAGGCCCCAGATTGATTTGAACTTGTTCATGTCAATCTTCATTCTCCGGTTGGTGAATATTCCTGAACTTCTTCAAATGCTTTAAACTTGAATGAATTGCTTAACCCACCATGACGTCATGCAAAATAATTTCAGAAAATCTGATGTCATCATAACGAATCTTTTTGCATTAATCAACTGCCCGAGAATCCAGGCGCCTCCACTTCTAAGATAATAATGCTGCCTCCTCGATTACCGTGCCTATCATTTTACTGTTTCACCTTTTTCCTTATATATAGGTACGAGGGGGTTCATTTTCACTTTTACCCCTGTCCCTCTCGCTTCTTCGTCTTCCTCGCGCTGCCACCGTGACCAGAGCTTCCAGCGATTTTGATAAAGGCCACTGCATCAACCTGAACGGACCAGATAACGGTGGCGCACCCCCGCTCTTGTTCAACATCGTCAGGTACTTCCTTCCTTCTACTTCAGATATGCATTAGGTCGTGTTAGTTTCCACAGTTCATCGGAGTTCATCCAAGTTCATATGCGTTCATCCATCTCCTACTCCTGACACTATGCTTAATCAGAAAACTAGTCCGGAGTATTACAACAATAACTTTAATCCTTATTTCACGTCTGGTAGAGATTCCATCTTCATCAAAATCAACACATAAGTTCTTAGTTCTTCTGCCACTGCCTTTTAGGTTTAGCCTTTGATACGTCTCCATCGTATCTATAATTTTTGATTGTTTCATGCCAATATTATACAACTTTTACATATTTTTGGCAACAATTCATATGATTGATTGGACTAACCTATTGATCCGGTGCCCAGTGCCAGTTCCTGTTTGTTGCATGTTTTTTGTTTCGCAGAAAATCCATATCAAACGAAGTCCAAACGCGATAAAAATTCACGGAGAATTATTTTGGAATATATGTGATTTTTGGGAGGTGGAATCAACGCAAATGGGGGCCCACAGTGGCCACAACCCACCAGGGCGCGCCAGGCACCCCCTGGCGCGCCTAGGTATCTTGTGCCCTCCTCGAAGGTCGGTTGGGGCCCTTCTTCTGGTGCAAGAAAATAATTTATGGAAAAAATCGTGTAAAAATTTCAGCGCAATCGGAGTTACGGATCTCCAGGAATTTAAGAAACTGTGAAGGGCCAGATCAGGGGAACACAAAACAGAACAGGGCAGAGAGGGAGATCCAATCTCGGAGGGGCTCCCGCCCCTCTGCCGCCATGGAGGCCATGGACCAGAGGGGGAACTCTCCTCCCATCTAGAGGGGAGGCCAAGGAATAAGAAGAAGGAGGAGGGGGGCTCTCTCCCCCTCTCTCCCGGTGGCACCAAAGTGCCGCCGGGGCAAGGATCGGGACGGCGATCTACATCAACAATCTTGCTACCATCAACACCAACTCTCTCCCCCTCTATGCAGCGGTGTAACACCTCTTCTATCCGCTGTAATCTCTACTTAAACATGGTGCTCAACTCCATATATTATTTCCCAATGATATTTGGCTATCCTATGATGTTTGAGTAGATCCGTTTTGTGCTATGGGTTAATCGTGATCTTGGTTGGTATGATTGTTTATTTTATTTATGGTGCTGTCCTACGATGCCCTCCGTGTCGCACAAACGGAGGGGCTCCCGCTGTATGGGGTTGCGATACGTTCATGGTTTCGCTTATGGTGGTTTGCAAGAGTGGCAGAAGCTTAAGCCCGAGTAAGTGGGTTGTTGCGTATGGGATAAAGAGGACTTGATACTTAATGCTATGGTTGGGTTTCACGACCTTAATGATCTTTAGTAGTTGCGGATGCTTGCTAGGGGTCCAATCATAAGTGCATATGATCCAAGTAGAAAAAGTATGTTAGCTCATGCCTCTCCCTCATATAGAATTGCAAGAATGATTACCGGTACTTGTTATCGATTAGCTAAGGACAAATGACTTTCTTGTTGACAAAAGCTATACACTTTTATTACCTTGCAATTTATTCGTAGTTTTATTCTTGCAAAGTACTCGTAGTTTTATTCTTGCAAAATAGTTTCATACTTGTTTTAGGTAAAGCAAACGTCAAGTGTGCGTAGAGTTGTATCGGTGGTCGATAGAACTAATATTTGTTCTACCTTTAGCTCCTCGTTGGGTTCGACACTCTTATTTATCGAAGAAGGCTACAAACGATCCCCTATACTTGTGGGTTATCAAGACCTTTCCTGGCGCCGTTGCTGGGGAGCAATAGCGTGGGGTGAATATTCTCGTGTGTTCTTGTTTGCTTTATCACTAAGTAGTTTTATTTTGTGCTTTTGTTTTCTATCTTTAGTTATCGGTAGGAAACGGAAAATACAAAAAAAAATTAGTTGTACCTACTAAACCTATGGTTGAAGAATCACCCAAAATCTATCATACTACTGAAGCTTTCTATTTGGATCATCTTCGATCCATTTGTGCCCGTGCTGAAAACCCAACTAGCTTAGTTGAGGGAAAATCATTAAATGAGCATGCCTATTTTGTGCGGCACCGCATATCTCAAAAAGGTAAACTTTTGTGGCATCATATTAATAGTTTGTATTGCTATGCTTTGAATTTATGCGAAATACATGATTTTACTTGTTGTTCCGAGGACCCCAAGAAACACCTTTTCTTCCAATGTGAGTTTAAGGATAATGGAATCTTATCTTCTTATGCCAAGGGTGTTCATAATTACTTTGATATTGAACAAATTGAAGAATTTGTTGCTTTTAAGGGTGCCTATGAAATTGCTTCTTTGATTGAAAAGTATGATGCTAATCTTTACAAATCTGAAAATTTTGCCATACTTAAATATTGCTATGAAAATTATTCTTCTAATGCTCATATTAAACTATATATTGAGGACTTCTCCGCTGTCCAAGAAGAGACTAATATTTTGCAGGACACTATGGAAGAAGAAATTTATTAAACCGTGAGCTCATTGGATGAAAAAGATGGTGAGGAGAGGAAGAACAAAAGGAGGAAGAGCGGATTAGCTATCCGTGCCCACCTTCTAATGCGAGTAACTCTTCAACTCATACATTATTTAAGTTCCCTTCATGCTTACCTAAGGATGAATGCTATGATAATTGCTATGATCCCGTTGATTCTTTTGAAATATCCCTTTTTGATGAACTTGATGCTTGCTATGCTTGTGGCCATGATGCCAATATGAATTATTTTTATGGAGATGAACTTGCTATAGTTTCTTATGTTGAACATGAAATTGTTGCTATTGCACCCATGCATGATAGTCCTATTATCTTTTTGAATTCTCCATGCTACACTATATCGAAGAAGTTTGCTCTTATTAAGGGTTATATTGATGGGTTGCCTTTTACCGTTGCACATGATGATTTTGGTGAATATAATATGCATGTGCTTGCTGCTCCTACTTGCAATTATGATGAGAGAGGGACTATATCTCCGCCTCTCTATGTTTCCAATACGATAAAATTGCAAGAAACTTCTTATGCTATGTATTGGCCTTTACTTGATGTTCATGAATTGTTCTTGTATGACATGCCGATGCATAGGAAGAGAGCTAAACTTCGTCATTGCCTGGTATATATTGCTTTGTGCTCAACACTAAATGCCAAATCATTGCTAATTAAAATTGACTTTGATATACCTTGGGATCCGGGTGGATTGATTACTTGAGCACTTTATGGCTTTAAAGAAAGCGCTGCCAGGGATACAACCCGGAAGTTTTAGAGAGTCGTTTATTTCTGTTGAGTGCTTTTATATAGTTTAAAACAAAAAAATATAGAGGGGAACCTAAAAACTTCTTCAAAAAGAAAGTGAAAGTGAGAAAGACGAATACCGTTGAAGTGGGGGACGTCGCTGAACTTTGCTCATGCCCATGGAAACTTTGTGAATCTTGATCACAGAAACTTTTCAACAAAATAATTATCACCTTGATCAAATCCGTTGTATTGTAAAATTATTGTGCCAAGATTTGCCTTTAGGATGATTAGATTGCTTGTTGGTATGTGCGGTGCAGAAACAGAAACTTTGGCTGTAGCGCGTGAATTTTCATTTTTTACTGGAACGTCAAAAGGTTCTGAAACTTTTTGCAAACTATTGCTGTACAAATTTTTCATTTCGTCCTAATTTTTCAGAATTTTTGGAGTTACATAAGTATGGTAGATGTTCAGATTTCTATAGACTGTCCTGTTTAAGACAGATTCTGTTTTTGATATTTTTTTTAGAAAAGGAGGTCATCCCCCGGCCTCTACATCGGATAGATGCATGCGTCCACTTTATTAGAGCAAGTTCAACAAAACAAATAGTCTGGTCTGCAAAGTACAGCTCACAAAAGGAGCAAAATTAAAAATAAGCAACTCAAAGCCACAACCGGCTGGACGAAAGGACATTAAGGACCTATCCTATTATGCGACCGCCATCCAAATCAGTTAAATATAGCCTGTGCTACCATCTCCCACCGGCTGCACCCAGTAGCCAGCTGCTCCATGGAGCCCTTAGGAGTGAGTAACAACCACGTACGGATCCATGCCATAGCCCTGTAAATAACCTTCAAGAAGTTAATCATAGAAAGTCTGTTAAAAATCATATCATTCCTGCAGTACCATATAGCCCAAAGAAGTGCGCATATTCCAATCTGAATACTTGACGCAATATCAGGAGGCACTCCATTTAGCCACATCCCAAACAATGCGTCAATGCTAACTGGAGGGATAATATTAAAAGCTATATGAACAGACCGTCAAAGTAACTTCGCGAGAGGGCAATCAAGAAATAAGTGTTGGATTGTTTCAGCGGGAACACAAAAGCAACATCGTGAGCTGCCTACCCATCGCTGCTTTAATAAGTTATCTTTGGTAAGGATCACTTGCTTGTTTACAAACCACATAATTTTTTTAATCCGCAAGGGAACCTTAACTTTCCAAATGTGTATTGATCTTGGGATTGGGCCAAAATTAATGAGTTCTAAGTACATCGATTTGACCGTAAAAACTCCATTACCCGTTAGCTTCCAGTTCAATGTATCTCCCTGATCTGACAGTTGAACGTCCATCAACCTCCTTACTAAGTGTAACCAGGAATTCCATCGTTCCCCTACTAGGGACCTCCTGAACTGGATATTCAAAGGTACTGTCTGCAAAATCGTTGCTACATAATCCTCCTTACGTTGAGCAATATGAAACATGGTAGGATATTGGAGAGCTAGCGGTGTGTCACCTAACCATGTATCCTCCCAAAACTTTGTTGTTGTTCCATCCCTAACAATGAATTTCACCCTATGGAAAAAGGTTTCTTTCACTCTCATGAGTCCCTTCCAAAATAGTGAATTATTAGGTCTTACAGTAACCTGAGCGAGAGTTTTGGAGTGCAAGTATTTATTTCTTAGGATTTGTGCCCACATACCCTCTGATTCCTATGATAGCCTATATAGCCATTTGCTCAATAGGCATTTATTTTTAACCTCGAGGTTCTCAATCCCAAGACCCCCTGGTCTTTTGGTCGACAAATAATATCCCATCTTGCCAGGCGATACTTTGTCTTAACCTCGTCCGACTGCCATAAAAACGAGATTGATAGAAGTCTAGTCTCTTTCGTACCCCTTTAGGCACCTCAAATAAAGATAGAAGGAACATTGGCATACTCGTGAGTACCAAATTTATCAATACTAGCCGTCCTGCATATGACATAAGCTTACCCTTCCAGCAGCTTAGTTTCTTCTCGAATCGATCCTCGATACATTTCCACTCCTTATTAGTTAATTTCCTATGATGGATTGGAATGCCTAGATAGATGAACGGTAATGACCCCAGTTCACAACCGAACAATTGCTTGTAGATTCTGTTTTTGATGCATTGTTTTGCTTGTTTTGATGAAACTATTGATTTTTATCTATCGTATAAGCCATGGAAAAGTTATATTACAGTAGCTACAATGCAAAAACAAAATATGAATTGGTTTGCAACAGTACTTAGAGTAGCGATTTGCTTTATTATACTAACGGATCTTACCGAGTTTTTTGTTGAGTTTTGTGTGGATGAAGTGATCAAAGATTGAGGAGGTCTCGATATGAGGAGAGGGGGGAGAGGCAAGAGCTCAAGCCTGGGGATGCCCAAGGCACCCCAAGTAAATATCCAAGGAGACTCAAGCGTCTAAGCTTGGGGATGCCCCGGAAGGCATCCTATCTTTCTTCAACAAGTATCGGTATGTTTTCGTCTTCGTTTCGTTCACGTGATATGTGTAAATCTTGGAGCGTCTTTTGTGTTTATTTTTCACTTTTCTTGTATGCACCATGCTGGTATGAGATAGTCCATGGTTGATTTATAGAATGCTCATTGCACTTCACTTATATCTTTTGAGTGAGGCTTTATAGAATGCTTCATGTGCTTCACTTATATCATTTGAAGTTTGGATTGCCTGTTTCTCTTCACATAGAAAACCGTTGTTTGAAGAATGCTCTTTTGCTTCACTTATATTTATTAGAGCATGGTATTTTGTAGAAAGAATTAAACTCTCATGCTTCACTTATATCTATTTAGAGAGTCAACAAGAATTGGTCATTTGCATGGTTAGTCATAAAATCCTACGTAAAACTTATGGATCACTGAATATGATATGCTTGATTCCTTGCAATAGTTTTGCGATATAGAGATGGAATGTGGGAGGTACTAGTAAACGGTTGTGGTTAGTAAGAATATTGGTGTTAAGGTTTGTGATTCCTGAAGCATGCACGTATAGTCTCTCGTTATGCTATGAAGTTGGAGCATGATTTATTATTGATTGTCTTCCTTATGAGTGGCGGTCAGGGACGAGTGATGGTCTTTTCCTACCAATCTATCCCCCTAGGGGCATGTGTAGTAGTACTTTGCTTCGAGGGCTAATAAACTTTTGCAATAAGTATATGAGTTCTTTATGACTAATGTGAGTCCATGGATTATACGCACTCTTACCTTTCCGCAATTTGCTAGCCTCTATGGTACCGTCCATTGCCCTTTCTCACCTCGAGATGTGGTGCAAACTTCGCCGGTGCATCCAAACCCTGTGATATGATACGCTCTATCACACATAAGCCTTATTATATCTTCCTCAAAACAGCCACCATACCTACCTATTATGGCCTTTCCATAGCCATTCCGAGATATATTGCCATGCAACTTCCACCGCTTCCATTTTGATGACTTGAGCATTCATTGTCATATTTCTTTGCATGATCATAAGATAGCTTGTCCATTTTTTGATATCGTTGTTATGCTAGATCATTGCACTTCCTGGTACACTGCTAGAGGCATTCATATAGAGTCATACTTTGTTATAGGTATCGAGTTGTAATTTGAGTTGTAAGTAAGTAGAAGTGTGATGATCATCATTATTCATTTTTAGAGCATTACCCCAGTGAGGAAAGGATGATGGAGACTATGATTCCCCCACAAGTCGGGACGAGACTCCGGACAATGAGAGAGAAAAAATGAAAAAATGAAAAGAAGAACAAGAAAAGAAAAGAAAAAGAAAAACAAAGAGAGAAGGGGCATGCTAGTTCCACACTTGTGCTTCAAAGTAGCACCATGTTTTTCATATAGAGAGCCTCATATGTCGTCACTTTCATATACTAGTGGGAATTTTTCATTATAGGATTAGATGCACACCCACTTAGTTTTCATGATGAGCTTTCATACACTTATAGCTCTTAGTGCATTCGTTGCATGGCAATCCGTACTCCTCGCATTGATATCAATTGATGGGAATCTCCATAGCCCGTTGGTTAGCCGCGTCGATGTGAGACTTTCTTACTTTTTTGTCTTCTATATATTTACCCCTATCATCATACTCTATTCCACCCATAGTGCTATATCCATGGCTTGCGCTCATGTATTGTGTGGGAGTTGAAAAAGCTGAAGCGCATTAAAAATTAAGAACCAATTGCTCGGCTTGTCATCGGGGTTGTGCATGATAAATACTTTGTGTTAAGAAGACAGAGCATGACAAGACTATATGATTTCGTAGGTATAGATTTCTTTAGCGTTGATATTATGAAAGACATGATTGTTTATTGGGATGCCTGAGTATTGATGTCTTTATGTCAAATTATAGACTATTGCTTTGAATCACTTAGGTCTTAATATTCATGCCATGATTATACATATGATCAAGTTTATGCTAGGTAGCATTCCACATAAAAAATTATCTTTTTATCATTTACCTACTCGAGGACGAGCAGGAATTAAGCTTGGGGATGCTGATACTTCTCCGTCGTATCTATATTTTTTGATTGTTTCATGCCAATATTATACAACTTTTACATATTTTTTGCAACAATTTGTATGATTTATTGGACTAACCTATTGATCCAGTGCCCAGTGCCAGTTCCTGTTTGTTGCATGTTTTTTGTTTCGCAAAAAATCCATATCAAACGAAGTCCAAACGTGATAAAAATTTACGGAGAATTATTTTGGAATATATGTGATTTTTGGGAGGTGGAATCAAGGCAAACAGGGGCCCACAGTGACCACAACCCACCAGGGCGCGCCGGGCACCCCCTGGCGCGCCTAGGTATCTTGTGCCCTCCTCGAAGGTTGGTTGCGGCCCTTCTTCTAGTGCAAGAATGATAATTTATGGAAAAAAATCGTGTAAAAATTTCAGTGCAATCGGAGTTACGGATCTCCGGGAATTTAAGAAACCATGAAGGGCCAGATCTGGGGAACGCAAAACAGAAGAGGACAGAGAGGGAGATCCAATCTCGGAGGGGCTCCCGCCCCTCCGCCGCCATGGAGGCCATGGACCAGAGGGGGAACTCTCCTCCCATCTAGGGGGGAGGTCAAGGAAGAAGAAGAAGGAGGGGGGCTCTCCCCCCTCTCTCTCCCGGTGGCACTGGAGTGCCGCTGGGGCAAGGATCGGGACGGCAATCTACATCAACAATCTTGCTACCGTCAACACCAACTCTCTCCCCCTCTATGCAGCGGTGTAACACCTCTTCTCTCTGCTGTAATCTCTACTTAAACATGGTCCTCAACTCCATATATTATTCCCAATGATATTTGGCTATCCTATGATGTTTGAGTAGATCCGTATTGTCCTATGGGTTAATCATGATCTTGGTTGGTATGATTGTGTATTTTATTTAGGGTGCTGTCCTACAGTGCCCTCCGTGTCGTGCAAATGGAGGGGCTCCCGCTGTAGGGTGTTGTGATACGTTCATGATTCGCTTATGGTGGGTTACGCGAGTGACAGAAGCTTAAACCCGAGTAAGTGGGTTGCTGCGTATGGGATAAAGAGGACTTGATACTTAATGCTATGGTTGGGTTTCATGACCTTAATGATCTTTAGTAGTTGCGGATGCTTTTTAGGGGTCTAGTCATAAGTGCATATGATCCAAGTAGAGAAAGTATGTTAACTCATGCCTCTCCCTCATATAGAATTGC
Organism: Aegilops tauschii subsp. strangulata; assembly: GCF_002575655.3. Lineage (NCBI taxonomy): Eukaryota > Viridiplantae > Streptophyta > Magnoliopsida > Poales > Poaceae > Aegilops > Aegilops tauschii. The sequence continues at coordinate 433,473,227 of NC_053040.3, read as the reverse complement.
AAGAATGATTACCGGTACTTGTTATCGATTACCTAGGGACAAATGACTTTCTTGTTGACAAAAGCTATCCACTTTTATTACCTTGCAATTTATTCGTAGTTTTATTCTCGCAAAGTACTCGTAGTTTTATTCTTGCAAAATAGTTTCATACTTGTTTTAGCTAAAGCAAACGTCAAGTGTGCATAGAGTTGTATCGGTGGTCGATAGAACTTGAGGGAATATTTGTTCTACATTTAGCTCCTTGTTGGGTTCGACACTCTTATTTATCGAAGAAGGCTACAAACGATACCCTATACTTGTGGGTTATCAGCCTTTATTTCGCTTTTCCAAACTGTTGTAGATCCATGAATATAACAGGAGGCCACAAAATCTGGTTGTACCACTCTTAGCAAAAATGCCCACAATCTCAGATCCATAGACTACTGACCCGCCACCATACGTTTTGGGCGGCTTAAATGATCAAGTTTGTAGCCAATAGCTTTGGGTGACTTAATAATGAACCTACAACCCGCGACCACCTAGCGGTTTAGAAAAAAGAGCTTATGAACGCCATCCTCTGGCGATTTAATAGATAAAAACTGACTTGCCACACTTTAATTTTAACCTGGGAGTCGCCGCTCTCTTGATGCCAGGGCGGCTCATAATTCCTTCATACTCTCATCGTAATGTTTACTCCCTTATCTAGAACCACCTTATTGCCACTGATTTATCCTTGCAAATAATTAAGCGGTTTTACCACTATAGTTTTAATCCACCATACCCTAAATTTTCGGACTGTTGCTTTTTAACCCGCCAACAATGACCAAGACCCCCACCTCTTGTGACTGGGTTGCCTCCCAAGTCTCCGAACGTTCATTACAGGAGTATGTAGACATGGTGATTTTACCGTCTAAAGAGTTCATACACTGGCGGGTCCCTGGTTCTGAAACAACTCTAGAGCCCCAAGAAGGCAAAATCGTGATCTTTGTCGACCACCTCCTCCGTGGTTTTTCCCCGCCCGGGTCAAAGTGTTTCTGTGACACTCTGAATTTTTACCCGCTTCATCCTCAAGATATTGGTCCCAATTATGTCTCCAATTATGCAATTTTCAAATATTCTGCAAAGTATACCTTGAAGAAGAGCCTACATATGAACTCTTCAGAGAGTATTTTTATCTCAATCGTCAAACTGAGATGACTGATGGACCCAGCTTGGAACTTGGGGGGATTTCCATTCAACGGCGGAGAGACATAATCATTCCTAAAGCCAGGCTGCCTAGCCACCCCAAGGATTGGAATTTCACTTGGTTTTATTGCAAAGACACTTTGTCGGCTGACGAAAATTGTTTGTCGGGTTATCGCCCCTTCCAGCTCAACACCCACAGCAAGCTTGCAGATCGGTTAACCGCCGCAAAGCACGTTAAATATGCCCCCACCTTCAAAAAATAAGGGCATTGGTCGCCGACGGCTTAACTGCAGTAGGTCTGACCCGCTGCTGGGTTGCTTGGAGGATATTACCTTTGAGTCGGCGCAACGGCTTAATATGTGAATACACTGGAGACACCAAAGATCCGCAGCATTTTAATTAGACATCTTTGTGCGACCAGGATGTCAATGATATAGTAAAGTGGCTGCTCGGGGAGCCCATGGACATTTGCCGCAAAGTGGGATTGAACCCTTTCTGTAAACTCAACCCATCTCCGGATGTAAGTATTTTACACCATCCTCCATTTTGCTTGTTTACCTCCTGTATAACATATTCCTTACTTTTCCTATCTATATTTAAACATGCCAACTCTCCTTTTTGGAAGAAAAAACTGCCTGCCGCCGCCTCAACCAAAAAGCCCAAGACAAAGACTTGAGGTCTAGGACGTCCCAAGAAAACATCCGCTGAAGAGCTGCTCTACCCTGATGACGAGTCAGAGGTAGAACTTGACTTTCTTGGTCTTTTATTTGTACAACTTATTGACGCTAACTCCTCTTAGGGAGAGGCAGAGACCAGCCATGCAGATGCAGCAGAGGTAATTACAATTTCCTCCGGCTCAGAAACTTTACCAAGAAAGAAAACTCGACGGGTCGTCCGGAAGGTGAAATTTTCTCATCCTCTTGTTCACTTGGATCCAAATTTTCTTTTGAAAAAACAACAGTACGAATCCAAATGTCCAACCCGGAGCTGCAGCCCTCAAGATCTTATCTCCGGCTTGCCCAATACACCTGCTCCTCACACGCGTCGCCATGAGGTGCCACATAACCTAGACTCTCTTTATCCATTAGCTGGCCACATACGTCAACCTCTTCTTCCAATTCAAATTATTAGAAGACGACTCCGTCATCTGGCGACTCTACTGGAACCGAGATGCCTGTCTTCAAAGTCGCTCAAGGGTAAGTGTTTTCATTTATTTAGCCATAACTTATAATGATGTACTTATATACTTTGTATCTTTGTTGCAGGGGTGTTGCTAAGGCAGGCAAGAAACAGAAGCTGGGCGGGTCTTCAAAAAATCCCAAAACTGCTGAGCCGGAGAAACAGACAGCAGAAATCTTGGAGACCCTCAGTCAAGACCTTGAAGAGCCTGTTAACGATCCGCCAACATCAATTGACGCTACCATCCCTGAACAGATGGACAGTAACCTTAATCCGGCGGTAAGCCATGACCCGCCGAGCCCTAAGTCACCAACTCCTCCAAAGCCGGCTGAAGCGATCCCTCTTGAAAAGGACTCTGATGACGTGACCATCACTGGGACGGCTCATACAGCGCCAGGGACTTCCACTGTATTAACCAAGCATAATACTAAGGAAGAATCTCCTTCCTTGGACAAAGGCAAAACAAAGCTGGATCTGGAAAGCAATACTGCCCTCAGTGCCAGTGACATCCACGCAAGTTATCTGAACCGCCATCATACTAGCCGTGATCTGGAAGCCGGCTTAGTGAACCTTATGAAGGAACGCTATGAGGTATCTTGCTAACCCCTTTCCATATCCATTTATCTAGCCGCCAAGTCTAGAGTATAGGAAAGTAATGCATATGCTGTAGACTTGATGAAAATGCCCAAACTGCAGCCTCTCAGGGCCGACTTATCTTACCAAGATGAGCCGGGTCTTCAAATATCAATTTTGAATGAACCTTGTATAGCTTTTGAATCATTAATTCATAGTAGCAAAATGAGTCATATTGATAATTAGCTTTAAGATCCAATTACGTAGCCACCAAGGGTCAGCTTAACTTAACAAGATGAGTTGGGACTTATAGTCATTCTGAGAAATCCAAACGTGTAGCCCCCAAGGGCCGACTTAACTTAATAAAGTGAGATGGGACTTATAGCTACTTAAGGAATCCAAACATGTAGCCCCTAAGGGCCGGCTTAACTTAACAAAGTGTGCCAGGTCACAATTAAACTTAAAATGACCTACATTAGCCCCCAAGTGCCAAGTGTATTGCTTGCAATGTACTTGGAACTTGATTAACCGTATCTTAATCAAATTTTCTCTTTGCACTATAACCCTTGCCTTATTTATTACAAGTAGAATTGAACATGACGGAATCGCAAGTTGGCGATTTAAGAAGAAGCTTACAGCTGTAGCAGACCGAAACCTCCAAGGCCAAGTGAGATCTGAAGGCCTCATTAGAGGAAATTGAGAAGCTTAAAGCAGGTTTTGATGCTGAGAGAGCCAGTTGAGAATCTGATAAAGCTGCATTAGTGAAGAGAGCCGAAGAAGCTGAAGTTCAACTTAAGCCGGTGACCGCTGAGCTTGCCGGCTTAAAACAACATTTTTTTGAGGGGTTAAACAGTAGGAAAGGCTCCTACTGCATGTATATTACCAACTTATAGCGAGCACAGAGTACAAGTGTTATGTTACATATGCACAAAGTAGAGGGGGTTGGGGGGAGGGTAAAAGGTACAAAAATAACAATAGCGGTTAGGACAATGAGTTAACTATACAAGCAACCAACTGCTTCTTGTGTGTGGGGACCTTGTGGCTGATGTCAGCAAAGTCTTTTTTGAATCTGGCCTGCCATGATGATATCGAGGGGCCACCTGGCGAAAGTAGTTATTGTTCCTCTCTTTCCAAAGGCTCTAGGTTGCTACCAAGAATACATCCATGATCATTTTTCTTTGATGCAGAGTCTTGAGGTCTGCTATGAGCTCTAGTCTGCTTCCTTGTGGTAGCCAGATTATGTTCAGCTTTTTCCAACACACAATGCTGAATGAGCAATGAAAAAAAGGTGTTCAACGGTTTCTTCGACATGTTGCCCACATAATAGACAATCAAAGTTTTTGCCAATGTTATAGTGCCTTCTCTTGAGCATGTTTCTTGTGTTAAGGCGGTCTGAAAGTAGGAACCAACCAAAGACTTTGAGTTTGGGGATGCTTTTAGCCTTCCATAGCCATCGATATGCATCATGAGCAATCATCTCCTTGAAGAAGAAGGTGTAGTACGCCGTGGTTTTGAAGTCAGCAGACCCCCATGTGCATGTCCAGACATCATTAGTGTTGGTCATCGTTGTAGCACTTACATCTTGTTGGAGAGCCCTCAGTTCATCATACGCTTGGAGAGAAAGTGGCAAATGAAAGGCTTGATCAAGGTGGGTAATCGAGAGAAATTGGCACGTCGAGGCATCCTCATTGTTTGTGTAAGAGAAAGCACGCAGATGGGTTTCAGAGAGTATGCAGTTGTTCCAGTCATCTTTCCAAAATAGGACAGTCTCACCTGACCCAATCTTCAACTTAGTGACCCCTCTGTAGATTGGCATGAGTTTAATAAGTTGGCGCCACTAGAATGAGCCGCATGGTGCTGCTGCATGGGGGACAGTGGTAGCATAGTACGTGTCCCAAATCAGATGCACCCAAGGTGTGTCAAATTTATTGTAAAACTTGTGCAGCAGTTTGAGGAGCAATGCATCATTTTGGACTTTAAGGTTGAGAACTCCAAGACCACCATTTTTGTTTGGCCGACACACCATGTCCCAAGCCGCAAGAGAGTTACTTTTTTTCACCATCATCAGTTTTCTTCACCCAGAGCCCATGTTTCCTTATTTTGTCTAGCTACTCAATGATTTTTGGCGGGAGTCTAAGAACCCCCATCGGATATATCGCCAGTGAAGTGACCAACGAGTTCATAAGTGCTAGTTTACCCGCATACGACATCAACAACATTGCCGCTGTGATTCTACCCTCAGCCTTGCAAACCCATGGAGTTAGGTCAAGAACCGTAGGTTTTGTGGTGCCCAAGGGCAGTCCAAGGTAGGTGAACGGTAGGTGGGCACATTCACATCCAAATATGGCTGCAATATCTTTGTATGTGTCATCAGGTGTGTTTAGCGGAATCAGAGTGGACTTGTGGAAGTTGATTTGCAGGCCAACCGAGTCAGCGTAGTCTGTGAGGATTTGTTTCATGTAGGTTGCTTGGGTCCTACCAGCCGACATGACAATAATTGTGTCGTCCGCGTACTAGATGACCGGGAAGTGATTATCTCGTGTTGAAGGTATTGGCAGCTGCAGAATGTTGTTGTGCATCACATCATTAATGGCTGTCTGAAGTAAGTCTGCGGCGAGCACAAAGATTAATGGCGATAGCGGATCGCCTTGACGGACTCCACATTTACACCAGAAGTGCTTTCCTTGGACTCCATTAAGAAGTACGGAGGATCTGCCCAAAGAAGAGATGCATTTAAACCAATCAATCCATTTGTCATTAAATCCCATACTTCTCATGATCTGGATGATGGCCGAGTGTTCCACTGTGTCGAAAGCTTTGGCAAAGTCTAGTTTTAGCAGAACAATCTCTCGCTTGGACGCTTGGCATTGATGGATGTACTCGAAGGCCCAGGCTAGGGAGTCATTGATGGTGCGCCCCTTGAGAAAGCCATATTGGTTATGGTGCACGACTTGTAGCACTACAAAAAAAAGACACATCCGTGACATTTTGGGCTGAACGAATTTTTTTCCTGTCATACATATGACACTTCTATGACGATAATTGTGACAAAACCCAGTATCATCATAGATGTGGTGGGCTCCTACCTCTATGACAAAAAATCATGACAGAAAATGGGCTTTTCGTCCTGGGCGGACCGGAGACGCAGCTGCATGACATTCTTTGGGCCGTCCATGACGGAAAAAACCGTGGTAGAAGCGAGGGGGAGGAAAATTTCGGGGAGTTCCCGATTACGGGGGGAGGTCGGGGGCCGAGCAATGCGCGTTTCTGTCGTACACGTACACGCATGTGTGCGAGGCGTTGGCTCTAACTGAACCCGAGCGAGGCGTTGGGCTCTAACTGAACCCGAGCGATTGCACTGCAGGCTACGCATTACTGAACCCGAGCGATCGATCGATGGCTGTTAACTGAACCCGATCGAGCGATTCCTTCGCTACTGCTGCTAACTGAAGCCGATCGATTGGATGAACAGTGAGTGTTGCGCGCGGGGGGGGGGGGGGGGGGTTGGATGAACAGTGAGCGGTGGCGTTGCCTCTGGATGAACAAGACCCCGTGGTGTGGAGGGCTGGATGAACAGTAGACGGTGGAGGGGTGCCCGTGGAGGGGTGGTTGAACAGGCCCGTGGTGTGGAGGGCTGGATGAACAGTAGACGGTGGAGGGGTGGTTGAACGGTAGCCGGTGGAGTAGCGCGCGGTGGAGGCTGGATGAACAGGAGCCCGTGGAGGCTGGTGGAGGTCGACGGTAGCCCGTGGGGGCTGGTGGAGGTCGACGGTGGAGATGAACAATATCCCGTGGAGTCCCGTTTTGCGGTACGCCACACCCCTCCCGATAAACAGGACCCCCGTTTCGACCGTAGGAGGTCCGTTTCGTCCGTTTTGCGGTACGCCACACCCGTCCCGATCAACAGGACCCCCGTTTCGACCGTAGGAGGTCCATTTCGTCCGTTTTGCGATACGCCAGACCCCTCCCGATGAACAGGATCCCGTTTCGAACGTGGCCAGTCGAACACAAGGCCGTTTCCTCCGTTCTGCGGTACGCCAGGCCTCGTTTCCATCACCTGTTCCGTCCAAGCCCTCCCGATGAACGCGATCACGCATTCCGTTCCGACCCAGCCGGTTGGCTCCCACGCGTTCCGTTGCCTCCCGATGAACATGACGCGTTCCGTTGCCTCCCGATGAACACGACGCATTCCGTTGCCTCCCCATGAACACGATGCATTCCGTTGCCTCCCCATGAACACGACGACGACGCTGTTTCTCCGTTCCGACCCAGCCATGTACACGAGCCCTCGCCGTACATATGCGCGAGTAGGCGTTCGAGACCCCGCCCGTATGTACACATACGTGGCCGTATTTTCTTTCTTGCACCCTTACCGCTGTACGTACGTGTACATGCTACGTGCGCACCTCTTCTACGACACTTGCACGCCTCTACATCCACCAGTATATATGTATGTACAAGTTCGCGACCAGAATGACAACGCTACGTACGCTTCGACTAGGTGGGTCCCGACTGTCAGGCACTTCCTTGCGTGCGAAGATGTAGCTGGTGAGTCCCAGCAGTCAGGGGGGCCAATCGTTTTTTTTGCTCGGACGCACTTCCTTGCATGCGAACATGTAGCTGGTGGGTCCCAGCAGTCAGGGGGGCGAATCGTTTTTTTTTGCCCGGACGCACTTCCTTGCGTGTGAAGATGTAGCTGGTGGGTCCCAGCAGTCAGGGGGAAACGTTTCTTTCACGAAATACAGTGGCCCGTCCGGTGGGTCCCAGCTGTCAGGTGGAGGAATCATTATTTTCCGCGTAATAAGGAGGCACTTCCTTGCTGCGGCCGTGGACCCAGCTGTCAGCCTCTCCACGTACAGTCCACGTCCGATGGAAGTCGTTCCTTGACCATGTTGACCATGCCGCGCCGAGAGCACCAGGGCGGTGGACGACGGCGAGGCCTAGGAAGGGGACGACGTGGAGCCGGGAAAGACGCGGCAGTGGAAGCCCGCACGGAGAGGAGTACGAGGGTTCACTGGTTCGGCTGCGGTGTGAGGCTGCCATCGCCGCAGGGCCTGGCCAGCGGTGGGAATAGTAGGGGGCGGTGAGGCCTCTGCAGCAGCACATCCGGCCACGGGAGGCAGGAGCATGCGGCACGACCGGCGCTGCTTTGGGCGGCTGGAGCAAGAAGACCAGAGGTTGAAGAAGCACTACGGCCGTTGGATGGACATCGTACGGTCACTGGAGCTAGAATCGTTTATATTGACTAAGTTGACAAAGCCCTCCATCCCCGTCAACTTAGTAGGCCCACAAGTCAGCCTCCCACCAAGGTGGGTCCCAGCTAGCAGGGGGGTATTCATTTTGTTGTGCGTAATAAGGAGGCACTTTCGGTGGGTCCGAGCTGACAGCAGGGGGAACGTTTTTTTCGCGAAATACGGTGGCCCGTCGGGTGGGTCCCAGCAGTCAGGGGCAAACGTTTTTTTCGCGAAATACTGGTGGGCGTCCGGTGGGTCCCTGCTGTCAGGTGGAGGAATAATTATTTTCCGCGTAATAAGGAGGCACTTCCTTGCGGCTGCCGTGGACCCAGCTGTCAGCCTCTCCACGTACAGTATTCTTCCGATGGAATTTGGTCGTTGACCATATTGACCACGCCGCGCCGAGAGCACCACGGCGGTGGACGACGGAGAGGCCTAGGAAGGGGACGACGCGGAGCCGGGGAAGACGCGGCAGTGGATGCCCACGCGGAGAGGAGTACGAGGGTTCACTGGTTCGGCTGCGCTGCCGTCACTGCAGAATAACAGGGGGTGTGGGTGAGTGGAGTGGAGGGATGGCCTGGCCAGCGGTGGGAGTAGTATGGGGGCGGTGAGGCCTCCGCGGCAGCACAGCCGGCCACGGGAGGCAGGAGCAGGCGGCACGACCGGCGCTGCTTTGGGCGGCTGGAGCAAGAAGACCATAGGTTGAAGAAGCAGTACGGCCGTTGGATGGACATCGTACGGTCAGTCGAGCTAGAATCGTGCATATTGACTAAGTTGACAAAGCCCTTCGTCCCCGTCAACTTAGTAGGTCCACTATACTGGGTCCCAGCTAGCAGGGGGAGTATTCATTTTTTTTGTGCGTAATAAGGAGGCACTTCCTTGCGTGCGAAGATATAGCTGGTGGGTCCGAGCTGTCAGCGGCGGTAATGTTTTTTTTTGCAAAATACAGAGGCCCTTTCGGTGGGTCCCAGATGTCAGGTGGAGGAATCATTATTTTGCGCGTAATAAGGAGGCATTTCCTTGCGTGCGGCCGTGGACCCAGCAGTCAGCCTCTCCACGTACGGTCCACTTCAGATGCATGTCGGTCGTTGACCACGTTGACCACGCCACGCCGAGAGCACCAGGGCGGTGGACGACGGCGAGGCCTAGGAAGGGAACGGCACGCAGGCAGGGAAGACTTGGCAGTTGTTTTTGTTTCCCACGCGGAGGGGAGTACGACTGTACGAGGGTTTACTAGTTCGTCTGCCATCGCCGGAGAATAACAGCAGGTGTGGGTGAGTAGAGGGATGGCTAGGCCAGTGATGGGAGTACGGTGGGGCGGTGAGGCCTGCGCGGCAGCACAGCCGGCCGCGGGGAGGAGGGAGCAGGCAGTCCCGCCGGCGCTTGTTTGAGGGGCTGGAGCAGGAAGAGCAGAGATTGAAGAAGCACGACGGCCGTTGGATGGACATCCAACAGTATACAGGCCATCTGTGGAAAGCCTCAAATCTGTGGAAAACAGCATACAACCCATCTACCATTATTTCAAATAATTTACAGCCCATTTGCTAATTCTTACATTTTTTTTGGAGCCCATATTCTTTTTGTTAGCATTACAACCCATATTGTGGCCACGGTTAAAAAATTATACGAAATTTTGCATATGTCGGTGCGGTCTGAACTGTTTTTAATCCCGAAATTTCGAGTCACATTCAGACTGATTTTAAAAATAAATGTATATCAATATAAAATCCAATAAATTTTCCACGCATAAAAATCAATGCAATTTAAAATCTTGAAATGAAAAAAAGATATTTGAAACCAATTGCCGGTTTGATGTGTTGTAAAAATGTACAACCCATTTCTCATTACTGATAGGCTATTTTCTCGGCCAGCCGAATGAAGTTCTCGTCGTCTTGAAAGATTTGCAGCCCAATAGGCCTGATAAAGCGACTTACTTGACAAATCACAAAAAAACTGGGCTAGCCATTTTCAGAAAGAAAAAAAAAACTACTGGGCTGGTCTGTGGTAAACATAAAAGAAAAGGCTGTCTAGACAGGACAAACCAGAGTGTTCCGCACAGCCTAGTTGACACCCTGCTTCCGTCTCAAAAACAAATTAGATAAATGCCACTCCAATTATGGCGATTCATAAAAATGCCACTGCAATTTCCAAACTTTGAAAAATGCCACTGCAATTTTTGCAAACTTTGAAAAATGCCACTGCAGTTTGCAAACTTTGAAAAACGCCAATCCAGACTTCAAAAAATGCCACTAGAAATGGCATGAAATGGCATTTTTCAAAGTTTGGAAACTGCAGTGGCATTTCTCGGATACACCAGATTTGGAGTGGCATTTATCAAATTAACCCAAAACAAAAATAACTGGGCGAGCTGCTAGGTCCCTCGTGTCAGCCGCTTGTTGTGCAATTCTCTCGTTTATTGACTACGTTGACAATGGCATGGGACCCAGATGTCAGAAATCCACTAGGAGGAGCCATTTTTTTATTGGCTTGAAATAAGGAGGCACTTGCTTGCGTACTGCCATGACCTTGGCGGGTCCCTGCTGTCATCCTCTCCACGTACAATCATCTGCTGATTGTGTACGCGTCAACTTGCTAGGCCCACAAGTCAGCCTCTAGACCCGTGGAGGACAAATACAACCCATTTAAAAAAATAACAACCCATTCCATACGTTCAAACGGAAAGTTCAACATTCAGAGCACAGTAACAGGTCTGATCCACATATAGAGTACTGAACTTCCATGTTGACAACCATCATAGCCAAGTTAACTATCTACTCCCACTAATTCTCTAGTAGCATACAAGTACTAACTTACTCTTAGCTAACTAGACGATGCCGGCCGCCATCTGTGGTACACGCTAAACGCCGGCACCGGCGTCGTGCGCCTCGCCTCGGACTTGCAAGAGGTGCGATAGGGCGCGTTGCTCGCGCGCGTTGGCCCTTTCCATGCCGGCGTGGTCCACCGAAGCTTCGGCTTCCAAGCGAGAAACCCACTTGACGAGCTGGTAGTAAAAATCGGCGTCGCGAACGCGTGCATGCCTGACAGCCTCCAGGGCTATTTGCCGGGCGCCGGCCTCCACGTAGTCGGCCCAGTTGCGGGCGCTCTGCTCGCGACTCAGAGCGTCGGTGCGCTGCTGCTCCATGTCCCGCTGGCGTCGGCGATACGCTGCTCCTTCGCCAGGCGGTCGCGCTCCAACAACTCCTGCTCCTCCGCCATGCGGTCGCGCTCCAACAACTCCTCGATCTCCGCATTGCCATCTAAAGACAGATAGAATGCCTCCTCCCTCCATCTGCCTTCCGGCGAAAACCCGAACACTAGTTCCGGCGGTGACCGCCTCTGGCGTCGCCTACCGCGGACGGGCGGGGGCATGGCGGACGTGGCGAGTGACGTCGGGCCGGTGGGGGCTTATGAGGATATGGCGAGTTGGGTCACGGTGGCACCGGAGAAGGCCGGGAAACAGTACTTATAGGCGGAAGGTAGCGCGACGGTCATCGGAATTTAATGCATAATGGCTTATAATTAGCGCACCAGCTTGCCGTAGAAAACTAGAGAAACTGAAATTATGACTGTGCCGTCCCGTCCCGTCTGGGTTGCACGCCGGCATGGCGGTCAAACGAGTGCACTTGAATCATCTCCCTCCTTGTCAATAATGATTCCACGGATTTAAAAAGCCCGCAACAATTAAAGCATATCTTTTTTCGCATCAGTTAGCTGCCTTAATTACGGCCGGCTACATGCAGGCACTCAGAATCACTCGCAGGCAGTACGCGAAGCAGCATGCAATGAGTCGCAGCCGAGGGCACGCATGCAGCCATTTAAATCGCTGGAATTAATTAGGCTTAAACTTCTGCATGCCGTTAATTATTGCCATGCCTTGGTCTTGCTGCTTTGCTCACAGGACTAATAAACCCGGACGGAGGGAGTACCTTGGTTGGTGAGAGGTTTGAATTAAGCCCTGCAAACCGGAAAGGAGGTACTAGTACGTGCGTGATCCGCTATTTATTCGTGTAGGATTGAGTAGGTCGTTTCTTGAATTGAGCCCTGCAAACCGGAAAGGAGGTAGTACGTGCGTGATCCGCTATTTATCCGTGTAGGATCGATAGTGTAGCTTGTCAGTTTCTTCAGAGGTAGGCATTTTTATCCGTGTAGGATCGATAGTGTAGCTTGTCAGTTTCTTCAGAGGTAGGCATTTTTATTCAAAAAACTGCCACTTCGCATCTTGCGTCGCAAATAAAACTGCTAGGAACGCATTTGTAGGCTAGCTAGTGATCGATCAGTAACTTGTAAACACTAAGCGAATAGAAATAAGTAACTGTTAATGCATCTCAATGATTCACAGATCATACACAAATATGTAGCTCCAAAAGCAAAGATCAGCCACTTCGGATCTTGCGTCGCAACTAAAACTAACTAGTACGATTCCCATACATAAGATCAACATGTTAATGCATCTCAATGATTCACAGATCATATACAAATATGTAGCTCCAAAAGCAAAGATCTAGAAAAAACATCTGTTCTTCCTACTAACATGGATGCTTCTCTTGGCCAACATTCAGTACAGACTGAAAGACAAATTTGTTTGTGAAGTCTACAATTCCTCTTGCAAACGTAAGTGGTTTCACCAACAGCTGGAACCATGAGAATGAACCACACATGATGGAGGAACATCCACTGCAATATGATTTGGTCTTCTCTTGATCACACCGCGAGACTATTTTCGGAATACAAACTTTAACTTAGGCAAAATGATGCCCATTGTATAATATGACCAAAGCAATGAAGCACCTAGTGTTGGCCAATAAATAGTACAGTACTACTTTTCTGCAGTCCATGAAGTGACTATCCAATCTTTCTGTGTCTATTTTCAAATGGCACTGCATGCAGTGACTATACTATTCTCTTGTGCAGTTCAACCAAAATTGCGGACACTTTGTTTGTTTGCAAAATAGCAACGGGCAGACATCTCTGTCTGCACAAATATCAAGCAGCTAGTAAACATATACCACACCTTGTATTTTCGGTTTAAACATGTCTCTTCTGCTTAGCATCTGTCATGTTCTGCACTAGACAATCTGATACAGTTATGTTTTGCCCTGGGCAATTTCATACTGATTTGATTTGCTGGTTCAGAGCAGAAATATAGCGCCTATTCTTCATCAGACCAAGGATATCCATGTTCGCAGTGATGGAAGAGGTGAAATTGATACAACCGAAATTGAGCATCCAATCATTGAATCCTGTCCTGCACCTCCAATGTAGGTCCACCCTGCCAATAAATTCACATGCAAACACTAGTATTACTATCTAATGACAGTACAAAAAGAGTAGCAAGATAGTAGCAAACCATGTACCTTCGTAATGAACAGCTCATAGTGCCACCAATTGGATATAAAGGTTTGGAAAAAAACATGCTCCTAATGTTGAACCAGTTGGACTTTTTGTGCAGTTCCACTAAAATCGAGCATCCTTGTTTGCATAGATATTGAAAGTGTGATTACTCTAAAAGTGGCACTAGTTGAAGCATAGACTCACAAATATAAGCATTCCAATTTCTTAATGGGAAAAGGTAGCAAGACTGTTTCTAACCACCTATTTGAAGGAATAAATAGAGCAACAACGGCTGATGTCAGGAAGGCATACATAGTTTTTTCTGAAAAACTAAGCCATTCCTGACCTTTCCTCTTCTTTTAAGCAAATTTTGTGCAGTTCTACTAAAATAAAATCCCATCACCACCTTGACAATTCAGTGACACTGTACAAAAGGAAATGACTTAAAATTACATCATGATGTCAGGTATGTAGTCGACACGCATTAGAGACAAACATACAGACCTCCTCCGATAACATGATGAACATTAATTTTAACAAAGGTGTGACTAGAGTGAACTCTACACCCTTTGTTCGTTAATATAAGACGTTTTCGTGGTTCAATTTAAAGTACCCAAACGTCTAGTATTTAGAAAAACAGGTAGTAGTTTTCTTGAGCACATATCTGGGAAAGCTTCCCACACTATTTATGTCCATACGCTAATGCAACACCATTCGAATACTACAAATATACACTAATCCAGTGGCTAGTGCAACGATAGAGTAGTTAGTTTATTACAGGGTACAGTACAATGGTTTTACTGAACAGATTTCAATAAACCCTAGCACTAGAAGGTTTCTATAAGAATTAACAATACAAAATGTAAAGGTAACAAGTTTCAGCATTGGTATACTAGCTGTGCATGAGCATTAAACCAAATACAAAAGTCTGAAGGTAACTAGCATTATTAACTAATGACAATATAAAAAAATTGCAAACCATGTACCTCCAAGGTAAATATCATTTCGAACTCGGGGGGACCTTAAAAATTGCTATCCCAATCTTGATAATCGATCAAACATAAAAACTTGATCGAACGAATCAAGAGAATAGCCGGAGGAGGAGGTGCCCACTCTTGACATTTCCTCTTATCTTCATAATTGTCTATGCAGTTTAACCAAAATAAAATGACATCAGCGCCTTGGCATTTTGGTGACACTGTACAAAAAAATTAACTTATCTCATGAAAGTGAGGTATGTAATCTATAAGCATTAACAGTGCAAAAATCTGAAGGTAGTAACAAGTTTCATCGTTGGTATACTGGCTGTGCAACAACATTAGAATGCCTTAGCTGAAAAATCTTTAATACATCCACAATCAACAGCTAACCCTGAAATAATCCAGTGACATTAAATGGCATTGCTTAAATTTATCGGTGGCATTAGACTGAGAGCGGCATTAGTTAAATGTGGCATCACTTTAGCAGTAGCATTGCTTGACTTGACTGCTGGCGTTATACTAACAGCAAAAAAAGTGGCAATAAGAGCATGGGAGGCCCATTCGGATAGTGGGCGCACTAGTACGATGTACCTCCATGGTTGCAGAGTGGTGAGGGAGGTATGGTTGCCCAGAGCAACAAATATCTAGGCAGCATATGTGGATTACGTCCCATTTTTGTTCTCTTTAGCCACCTTTTTCCTATGCGAGGACAACAAACCGATCGACCTGGTCATTCTCTATTGCGTTGTCATGCCTTTCTACCCTTCTTCAACCAAGAGACACGAGACTCGTTCCTTAGCTACTGATTTTCCCCTTTTCAACCTAGATGCAGGTTCGATGCCTACTCTCTTGGACAGTACAGTCTCCCTTCCTTTCCTTATTCAACCCAGACATGGATTAGTCTGCATGAAGTAGGGTTTCCTTTAATAGTGCAAATTATGGTTTTCATCTGTGTGGCCAGCAGAGCAGAGGATAGCAAATTGGGAAGATGGTGGAGTGGAAAAAGATCCACATGCAACGACGTGGCAGATGGGGCAATAGAACAAGGTTATGGTTCGAAAAGAGGTAGCATACCTGAGGGTCGGCGGGTAGTGGCTTCGCTCATGGTCGTCGTCCTCCGCACACACTACGGCAGCGAGCTTGGGGACGGAGGCCATCCCGCGCGGGCGCTAGGTCTGAGAGGACGGCCTTGTCGTCAGTGCGTGACCTCGCTCGCCGATGAAGAGTGCGTCAACGCTGCACGTCCTTTTCTTCCCCGGCGGATCTATGACCACCGGTGAGGAGGGAGAGAGGGCCCGTCTTTTTTAGATCTGGAGAGAGGGTGGTAGTGTGAGAAGCAAGTGGGTAGCCCTTAGCAAGAAAGCGCTGAAGCTCCAGCCTATATATCTTTTTTATACTACTAGTACTGGAGGTGGAGTAGTGGTAGAGTAGTTTATATTTTCTCTATGTACAATACCAGTTAGTCGTGCTTCAAAACTGATCGGCATGCCATTAAAAAAATAAAGGTCGATAACTAATGCGGCACCTCGGGCCAACGCGGCCAGATCCCATTTTGCACGAGAAATTACACACCATGTTTCGTTGACATGTGGTCCCGTTCCAACATATCAGTGAGACGACGGCGAGTAGTAGAAGTATTTCCGAACGGACGTGTAGGCCGGGGCGCCTCTTTGTGAACCGTGGCAAACTCGCAACCGTCCACCGACTCTTCGCCTTTCCCTCTCGATTTGGAACTGCTGTCGCACGCTCTTCCTCTCCCTCCTCCATTTTCCTTCAGCCCTTCACCCTTTCTTCTGCCATTGTTCGATCGTCTTCTCCATGGAGGGAACAGCCGGAAACGACCCCATTATTCTTGCCCCGATCTGAAAGATGACGTGGTGGAGGAACTCATTGATCGGTGCGACGTCATCACCTCGGCTAGCATGGCAGGTTCGTTCAAGCCCATTCTCGACTCAACTAATAACATCATTACAAGGAACCCAAGAGTCAAGGAGCGGTTTGATCTCCCCTATCTTCTTCGCCTTGACCCTGGTGACTGGCGCCGGCACGACGGAGGCCTCGCCCTGTGCAAGTTGATGCCGCTTGATAATGATACGTATGATGTTAAGATGCCATTGCTTGAGGGCAAGGCTTGGGCGGGCGCAAATGGAGATTGGGTTGTTTACATTGGGTCCAACTGCGAGTGGGAACTTGTGAATGTGTACACTCGTGACCGGGTTCCACTTCCAAAAATCTCAGCAGACTGCCCAGAGGTTGAGCACACCGGTATTGTACGCACGTTCAAATACGATCATGGTGATTGTCTTCTACGGAAGATAGCAATTTGTCGAGTTCGCAACCGCTCTTGGAATTACAACAACTATGAAGTTGTTGCTATCTTCGACAAGCTTGTTGCCGTCCTTGGTGGTTTGACTCGATGGATATTGCTCAAAAATCAGTTTTTGTACACGGATGAGTACTGTGATGCAATTCAATACGAGGGCCTTGTGTTTGCTGCCACCACTCATGGCACTGTTTTTGCATGGTATCCTCGTTGTTTCGGTACGTTTGTCTTCCACCGTAATTATAACTGTTTCATCCACATGCATGCGGGTTAGCAAGTTTCCTTTACTAATTAACCTTCTTCTTGTGTTTCCAAGGTCCTGTGAACATCCCACCACCTATACTTGAAAATTTTTATAACCAAGGGGGAGATGACGATGGTGATGATCATGAGCATGAGGACGAGCAGCGCCCATATACTCTGTGGCGCCTGGCAACTAATTCCGATGGATCACCTCTTCTTGTGTGTATACAACCCACTGATGATGTTACTGCTAAGGAAGCAGGTGTAGTCTCCCATGGTCGCACTCTCCGGACCTATTCCAACACCCGTTGCCTGGTATTCGGGATGGATACTAGTGTGCTAGCACCAACTCCTTCTCCCTGGTACAGAATTGATAGTCTTGGAGAAAACTCGCTCTTCCTTGTACAAAACTATCCGATGATGGTGAAAGGCGATCCAACTGCTGTTGACACAACATTTATGAGAAGCAACTGTGTCAATACCTCGGACATTTGGTAGGTTCCCTACCCTGGTACTGATATACTAGGCCTCTTCAGCCTGGATGATCACTCCTGCGTTGGTCTCCAAATCGACAATGGATGGCCCGTCCCAGAGAATCCCTTGTGGTTCAAAGCAAGCGTTTCTAACGCCGAGGAATGGTTGAGTTGAAGTTCATTTCATTGCTTGTTATTTGTTGTGTGGTGAAAACTTTAGTATTTATAATGTATCCTCGTTGTCGATGTGGGTTGATGACCTGTTGTATGTAATAAAATGATATGCCTGTGATAAACTTACTAAATTTATGAATGGCTTTCGAGTCGCTTCTCTGAGTGAGTGGTGCGACGAGGCAAAAAAATATTTTTCGAATACATAATTGTACGTGCATTGCAACAGGTTATCGGATGAGGCCAATCAACAATAGTAGTACACTATTTGTACTAGCTTCACATGCTTCGCGCGTCGGGCGGGTGTTTTTACTGTAGCCATATGTTAATGTGTTCGCTGTACGTAACCAGCACCTCGAATCCTCGATACTAGTACTATATAGTAGGAGTAAGTAGTAGGAGTAGTAGGGTGGCATGGGCCAGAACAAGCATTCACGTCCAGGAGTACGGCACACGCCACCACCACGACATCCATCTGACACCATATTATTTCTTGGAGTCCGTGCTAGAGCAATCTCTTCAACCTCGTCGTTTCTCTAACTTCAGCCATCGCACGGCGGGCGAGGTGGGGGTTTGCCGATAGTCGGTTTCCTTAACTGCGGTCCCACTTGTAAGGCCAACTCCAACGCACGACCCCAAACGGACCTCCGTTTTGCACGAACTCCAACGATAATTTTGACTAGAAAAGCAAGACCAAAGAAAACAAGAACCACAAGAATACATTTTACTACTCCTGTAAGTTGGATTAGTGCCTTCTCGATGCATTCATTGTTGATCTGCGGAGGCTCGATCTTGCGTGCTTCTTTCTTCTTCGAGTTTAAAGAAGTACACGTTGCTTCCTCGCATCTAGTCTCATGTCTAGCCTCTATTCTTGTAGGAGTATCAACAAGTGCACTAATCTCATCTCTAGCCTCTGTGCTAGCTAAAAGTGATAGAACATCTACTAAATTGCGCTCTATCAATATATGGATGTACTCTTCTTCCCAATACAAAAACTTGCATCCATTCTACTCCATCCGTTGCACAATACATGCCTTCTATTTGTCAAAATATATATGTATCTAGACATGTTTTAGTATATAGGTACATCCATTTTTGGACAAATGGAAGTCAAGTATTTTGGAACGGAGAGGGTACACAATATTTTTTTTAAGGTACTACAACTAGTCTAATCCGAGAGCACAACCGAAGATTTGGTCGGGTTCTTCCTCCTTTTGCCGACACGTGGGACATCCAGCATCCAGGTCGTGTCATGAAAGAAAATAGAGTGGTAGTTGAAGCCACGAGATGTGCATCTTGGGTTAAACTGTAAATAGAATCTTACTACTCTTGAGTAACTCCAAAAGCGGCAACCGAAGATCTTTATTGGATTTGTTTTTCATCACCAGCACGTCGAGGTGAAATATGTGCAGGTTCAGTGGGTCCTCTTGTGTTTTCACTGACATGTGGGGCCGCATGTGAGCAAACAGACGATGGGCTCCGCGCGTCCGCTGGCTGGCTGAGAAGAGAGATAGAGGAGGGCCGAGCACGAACTGCAGGAAATTTGTTCTACGTACCTCGATATAGGCTCGATATAGTGGGCTGGCATGGGCCATAACTAGCATTCACGTCTAGCAGTACGGCACACGCCACCCACACGAGTCCCATCCGACACCAATTTTCTTGGAGTCCATGCTACAGCCATCTCTTCTCCCTCCTATTTTCTCAGCCATCGCGCGGTGGGCGGGGTGGGGGTTTGCCGATAGTCGGTTTGCTCAATTGCGGTCCCACTTGTAAGTGAAAATGCAACACCGCACGCATTCCCGCTTGAGCGGCGTGCTGGACCAACCGTGTGGGGGTGCGACGCGAACACGGCAGGCTTTTCCTTTTGAACTCGTAACTTGTAAAATTTGGTTCTGCTCCATGGCACGACCGATAGATAGAAAATAACGATTTTGCCTAGAGTAATGAGAAGTTTGGTTCTGGCGCCATTCATGCATGGAGTACGTACGAAAATTATGAAGTTGATGCGAAAGGTAAGATAATTACTGTAGTATCATATACTACTACATGGATTTGACGGAAAGATAAAAATACATATGGATCCATCAACGACATCCTCACGCCCTAGTGCACCGGGTCACCAACCGACGTGTGAGGAGCAGCGGCGTTGGCGGCGAGCTCAACGTGCTACTGAACAGTGCCGTCCAAGGTTGCCCTGCGGTCCAAGAAGGCCAGCGTCCTATCGTCCTCCTCTTGCATGTAGTAGTCCTTGTGGACGATTTGCGCGTAGACGTGGGTGATTATGTCGATGGTGTCTTGCTACGCCAGGCGCTGCGTGGCAAGCGCGACCTCGGGGTGGACATTCTCCGGCGCGACGGCGAGCAGTCGCAGGGCCACCAGTGCGTCGAAGAGGTTGTCAGCATAGTGGCCGTTGAGGGTGGCGGGCATCGTAGAGCGTGGGCGCGTCGGCTGGAGGCTTACGTCAAAGTCGTCCGCAAGCTTCTTGACGACGGTGAACTTGTCGAGGAAACCGACGAGGACCTCGTCGAACAAGGAGACGAAGCTGCCGTCCAAGCGGCCCCTCGCCCTGGCGGCCTCAAGCAATACTACCTGGATACTTTCCTCGGTGCCGGGCCGCAGGCCGGCGTCGTGGACCATCTGGCACAGCCGGCTGATGCTCGCGCTCATCGCCTCCATGGGTCTAGCTTAGCTTCTAGTCAACTGATCTTGCGATTCGAGTGATCACTCTTGCCCTTGGTTAGCGTGCGTAGGTGCGTAGGATTTCGTACTACTTCTCGGCCCTCTACTACACCTGCCTTTGGCTGTATGATAGGTGGGCCAGCCACCCCCTGGGCCCACGTGTCATTCACCCAAAGGCAGTTGTCGTAAGTCAATGAAGCTGCGTCCCCCTCCGTGCCGGTGCAGTATAGTCATCTCGCCGGACCTCTAGTTGGGGCCAAACGAGAGAAGTTTGATGTTTACTGGTTTATTGGTCCCCTTTGCATTTTGCGCCAAGTTTTGACCTTTGATTTAACTAATAAAATGTTAATGCATGTAAACAAAAATGTTGTTTAAGTCACCTTACCAAAACCAAATAATCCCAAAATACTTAGGCACGGTGCATTAACTCCCTCCTTGTTTCTTATTTCGTGACATATCAACCAATGAGAGATGTAACACCCCGCATGTAACTTTCCATAATTGTAACTCCAACTCTTGCCATTTTCGGCTATGTGTTATGATATTGTCCCCGTGGTCGGGTTTTGTCTTTCGTTTTTGTATTTTGTCATGTCATGCATTTTCATATCATGTCATCATGTGCATTGCATTTGCATACGTGTTCGTCTCATGCATCCGAGCATTTTCGCCATTGTCCGTTTTGCAATCCGGCGCTCCTATCTCCTCCGATGCACCCCTTTTGTTTACTTTCATGAGCGGGTGTAAAACTTTCTCGGAATGGACCGAGGCTTGTCAAGTAGCCTTAGTATACCACCCGGAGACCACCGGTCAAGTTTCGTTCCATTTGGAGGTCGTTTGGTACTCCAACGGTTAACCGGGCATCCGCTAAGTCCATTTGTGTGTTGCAGCAAAACCCCCTCAAAAACCAGCCCAAAACCCACCAAACTCTCGTCGATGCTCTAGGTCGTTCGATCACGATCGTGTGGGCGAAAACCGCACCTCATTTGGAGTCTCCTAGCTCCCTCTACCTATATATATGTGACCCTCCCGAAAAACGCTCGCAGTCCAAACCCTAACCCTCGTCCCTCCGAGCGCCGGACGTGTCCGCCCGCGCCGGATGGAACTGCGCCACCGGCCGCAGCCAGTCCCGCGCCGCCACGTGGCAGCCCGGGCGCCCGCCGCCGCCCGTACCGCGCCGGCCCGCCGGGCCCGTGGCCGGCCCATTTTCTGATATATTATATGCCCATGTTCCTCATCGCATAACTCACTGTCCATAGCTCCGTTTCACGCGTGTAATATGTCAAATTGTTCGCCTCGTGATACTCTACATTTTGTTCAATTGCACCATGTTCATTAGAGGTCGTCTTGATGCCCAAATCTCTGTTGCAAGAGGGCTAGTTGCTGTTATCTGCTGGTTCTTAGCAGAACTTGGAGTTTTGTCATTTTTGTATCATTAAATCTGTGCATCTTATGGGCATGAGCTCTACATGTGTTTTGTTGTATGGCATGCCATCTTTCCAGTGGAGTATGCCATGTATTTTTGTGATCTCTGTGGTGACTAGACCAAGCATGCAAACTAGGCCCCGTAATGTTTCTGATTTCAGGGACTTAGTAATTTCTCTAAGTCTTTGTCTGCTGTTATTTTGTTGCCATGTAAACTTGATGCTACAGAGAGATCCTTGCATATTTTGGAGATGTTCAGTAAGGATGTTTTGTAGCTATAGTTGTAATTGATCCATTCCTCCCTTTTTTGCAATTATGGAGTGCCATAGCATGACTCAATCTTGCTCTTCTTTAGCTATAAAATATTTCTGGCAGATTGTTTACGTGTTAGTCAATTTTGCCGAGCTTACTGTAGTTGATCCATACATGCTATGCTTTTGTTCTTGCCATGGATAGCTTCATAAACATGCCATCTTGCTGTAGGTATGCTTGTTTTGTCATGAATTGCTGTGTAGTGAGTGCTTCAAGCTCACAAAGAGGCCTACATATTATTGTTTCTGCCATGCTCTGTTTTCTGCTAAGTCTGAAACCTGATAACGAAACTTGCTATGTTTATATGCTTTCCATCATATCTTATCGTCCTTTTTGGCTTATGATCAGTAAAGGACTTTTGTCATGTGCTTTTAGTAGAACACTTCCATGCCTTGTTTGGCTATGTTAAGTTCGTGTAGCATGTTGATTTCGTGCTCTGAACATTGCTACCTGATGCTGTTTTCTGCCATGTCCAGTAATTTCACCAAGTCTGGAACCCTTTATCTTTTGCACTTTTGCCATGCTTGTTTGAGCTTGTTATGTTGTGAACTAGCCGTAGCTCAGTGTTCATCTTTTGTCAAGAATCTCCTGTAGATTACTGCCATGTGCTTTATTGCTATGTTGGAGTGCTGTAGCATTGTTGCTTGTTGCATTCTAAGTGCTATCATGCTGTTAATCGCAGATTCGTGTCATTCTTGTTTTGCTTGCCATTTGCAAACCGTGCATCCGTTTCCGGTGATCTTTATATCGATTTCGACCGAAATCATCTCATCTTTCCAGTGGCATGCTTGGTATTCCAAGTTACTGCCTTGTTCATCTTTTTCCTTCCGGAGCACGCATATGCATCGCATATCATATCTCGCATATCATACATGTTTTGCATCATGTTGCTTGTGCATTTCTCGTGATTGATTGTGGTTCCGTTGCTTGTGCTCTTGTCTTGGGTAGAGCCGGGAGACGAGTTCGTGAATGAGGAACCTGGTGAGTACGCTTACGAGGATCAAGCTTTCGACAACTCTGAGAACCTTGCAGGCAAGATGACCACCCCTCGAAATCACTTCTATCTTTGCTTTGCTAGTTGTTCGCTCTATTGCCATGCTACGCTACCTATCACTTGCTATATCATGTCTCCCATATTGCCATGTCAGCCTCTAACCATCCTTTCCTAGCAAACCGTTGTTTGGCTAAGTTACCTCTTTTGCTCAGCCCTTCTTATAGCGTTGCTAGTTGCAGGTGAAGTTGAAGTTTGTTCCATGTCGGAACATGGATATATTGGGATATCACAATATCTCTTATTTAATCAATGCAACTATATATTTGGTAAAGGGTTGAAGGCTCGGCCTTATGCCTGGTGTTTTGTTCCACTCTTGCCGCCCTAGTTTCTGTCTTACCGGTATTATGTTCCTTGAGTTTGCGTTCCTTACACGGTTGGGTGATTTATGGGACCCCCTTGACAGTTCGCCTTGAATAAAACTCCTCCAGCAAGGCCCAACCTTGGTTTTACCATTTGCCACCTAAGCCTTTTCCCCCGGGTTTTCGCGAGCCCGAGGGTCATCTTATTTTAACCCCTGGGCCAGTGTTCCTCTGAGTGCTGGTCCAAACTAGAGCACCGTGCGGGACCGTCCCTTGGCAACTTGGGTTATGTTGGTACCTGTACGCTTCGCTCATCCATTGTGCCCTGAGAACGAGATATGTGCAGCTCCTATCGGGATTTGTCGGCGCATCGGGCGGCTTTCCTGGTCTTGTTTTACCATTGTCGAAATGTCTTGTAAACCGGGATTCCGAGACTGATCGGGTCTTTCCGGGAGAAGGTTTATCCTTCGTTGACCGTGAGAGCTTATGATGGGCTAAGTTGGGACACCCCTGCAGGGTATTATCTTTCGAAAGCCGTGCCCGCGGTTATGAGGCAGATGGGAATTTGTTAATGCCCGGTTGTAGAGAACTTGTCACTTGACCCAGTTAAAATACATCAACTGTGTGTGTAGCCGTGATGGTCTCTTCTCGGCAGAGTCCGGGAAGTGAACACGGTCTGAGTTATGTATGACGTAAGTAGGAGTTCAGGATCACTTCTTGGTCATTGCTAGATGACGACCATTCCGTTGCTTCTCTTCTCGCTCTCTTTTGCGTATGCTAGCCACCATATATGCTTATTGCCGCTGCAGCTCCACCTCATTACACCATCCTTCCCTATAAGCTTAAATAGTCTTGATCTCGCGGGTGTGAGATTGCTGAGTCCCCCTTACTCACAGATTCTACCAAAACAGTTGCAGGTGCCGACGATGCCAGTGCAGATGATGGGGTCGATCTCAAGTGGGAGTTCGACGAGGAACGTGGTCGTTACTATGTGTCTTTTCCTGATGATCAGTAGTGGAGGCCAGTTGGGACGATCGGGGATCTAGCATTTGGGGTTGTCTTATTTTCATCTGGATTTTGACCGTAGTCGGTCTATATGTGTGTATTTTGGATGATGTATGAATTATATTTATGTATTGTGTGAAGTGGCGATTGTAAGCCAACTCTTTATCCCATTCTTGTTCATTACATGGGATTGTGTGAAGATGACCCTTCTTGCGACAAAACCACTATGCGGTTATGCCTCTAAGTCGTGCCTCGACACGTGGGAGATATAGCCGCATCGTGGGCGTTACAAGAGATGTGGGCCGTGCATGCTTTCAATGACTTGAGACTACCAAACATGACATGCAGTGTTTAGTTCATTGCATGTAATCCTATTAGCACTCTAGTTAGCAAAAAAACATTAAGTTCTCTCGCCGATAGGAATAAAACACCATGTACTTATTTACAGAGGGAGTAGTACATTTTTTGTGACATGCATTACTAGATATTGCTAGTCAAATACTAAAATCCAGATGGACGTGGTAGTACTCCTAAATCCAGACGGTGGTGCTACTAGTACTAGTAGTAGTACTACCAATGTAGTAGTAGGAGTACTAGCACTATACTACCCGTTGGTCAAATTATTACGTGCTGCTCCTCACAGTGAAGTGACAAGACCCTGCGCCGGAGATGACACCTGAGTATAGGCGCCGTGTTCGGCATACCATAGTCAGCCTCACCGTCTGCAGTCACTATCATCATGGCTGTAGAGCTAGCCTGCTTACAACTAGCCATGTTCGACATAATTTCCCGTGCGTAGATGCCCGCGCATTGCACGGAACACCAAGATTGGGGGTGGACGGCTCCGGCAGCGACCATCGAGCCAGATTTTTCCACGGCCTTCTAGATGTGGTGGGGAGGAGATAAGGCTGATTGTGAGAGACAAGGAGTTGTTTGTAAATAGGGAACAAGTGTGGGCATCTTTTTGCAAAAATGGAGAAGCTTGGTTTGTATGTGTCAGATCTAGATCCGACGGCTATTGGTGAAAGATGGGAGGCACAACATCATCACCAACTCAGGACCTGTTTGATTCGCAGGATTTTGAAAACGCAGGAATAGGACACGGCAATATTACAAGTTTCAAACTGATATTACAAATGTTAGGAGTAATGCTGCACCTACGAAGAGGGAATTACTAGGAAGTTTACGTAAGAACTTCCGTTACTTTAGGTGGATGCAGCATTATCGTACAAACTAAAATCCACCGCCCTGACAAGTCACTAATGGGCAAATAAGTTTTCGAGTCTCTGGCCACTTGATGTTTCAAAAAAAAATTCAGCTTCTGCGGAGACTTTGTCATTTAGGCTCAGACGCTTGCGGTGATCAGCACACCATTCATTGTTGCGCCAGAGAACGCCAAACCTCATTACCTTTAGCACACTTGCCTCCAGAACAAAGAACCTGGCCAATTTAATCTCAGATGTGCTGCCTCGGTAGTCGATCAAATCAATTTCTGTAAGATGGAGATCAAGGCATTCGATGAGATTGTTATAGTGCAACACATTTTTCACTTTCGGGTCTTTTTTATCTGCAAAAGAAGAGAACATATTAGAGCAGCTGGCTGCATAAGATTGTCGTGTCATCAAGAGGTACCAATATCATTCGCTCATACGATAGGGTTCACTGGCTAGTGATATTTTTTCACTCTCTCTCTCTTTCTGTTTCCTCTCATTTAACTAGGAGCACGTGAAGAGCTTGGGCATTTGTTGCCTTCCACTATGTGGCCGATGCCATATTTCGCAAAAGTATGCCACATAATACGCATCGATGTCAAATCAAAAGATTTTGGCACTGCTCTCGCGATGTGAGAGAGTTGGCACCGCTGTGCACACAGACCCACATGTATAAAAAAATCAATCAAACCAACTACACCAGCCTCTCACTCTCCCAAACAAGTGTTTTTATATTGCCTCAGTCCTCTCTCTCTCCCACGCAGTGTTTTTTCATTGCGTGAGGTAATTTGGCACCGGAGCAAAGTAGGTGATCCAGATTGGGGCACCAGGTGAGCAATGGAGGGGCATTGATGCCAAATGCATCACAAGTGAATTTGGCACATGTTTTGGCCTACATAGCCCACTTTTGTACTCCCTCCGTCCCAAAATTCTTGTCTTAAATTTGCCTAAATACGGATGTATCTAGTTACATTTTAGTGTTAGATACATCCGTATCTAAACAAATGTAAGACAAGAATTTTGGGACGGAGGGAATACAACCTCGTATTTAGCATAAAATTTTGACCATAGATTTACCTAAGAAAATGCCAATGCATGTCACTAAAAATTACACCATTTGAAATTATGTTCAAATACGAATCCAACGATATAGTTCTTAGTGACATGCATTAACATTTTGTCAGTTAAATCTATGGTCAAATTTTGATACTACAAAATTGGAAGAGTAAACCAGGACGGAGGTAGTAGTTGTTCTTAGGGTAACCATAGAGTTACTGGAGTAGTCTAAGTTACTTTCCACTATGACTAGCCTAGGCTACTATAGGAGTACAGCATAAAAACGATGCAGGTGATCACGTGAGGAAAAAATACTAAAAACATTTCTTTCGGTGCAGTGCGTAGATGCAGTTTTGAACACTACACTTGTCATCGTAATTTGGGAAAATTACGAAAAAATTGAGCTACGTTGTGATTACCGTTTACTTATAGGAAAGAAGTTTCACCTCGATGAGTAGCTTCTCCGTGCACGGAAAGCATGTAAGGAATCCAACAACTTGATCCAGATTGGGGCCGATAGATTTTAGTGCTAAGATCTTCACTGTGCGCATGGACTGGGTCAAGCTTGTGGGAATCATTTTCTGGAAGACGGTCGTAAATACATCAAGAAGAAATTTAAAAATGTGAATTTCAAGAAGATGGAGAAGAAGATGAGTGCTGTACTTGAACAATTACGGATCCAATAAAGAGTTCGGAGAATTTGGCAGACGAGTACACCAACGCTGTCAATTTCGGCGCGTCAATGACCCTGATTTTTGTTGGACGTTCTAGATCCGATACAAGCAATCTCTCAAGGAAAGGCGCATTCTCAATGACCATAACGTGGAACAACTGGAGTGATCTCTTCCCAATTGATGTCGTGTTGCGGGGCCAGCAAGACACATAAATCCAACGGAGATTCGTCAAGGCGATGTGGAGGCTAATGAACCCGTGGATCTGCTCAAGACGGAGGTACTCGAGCGTAGTACAGCTGCGGAGCAGGTGCTCCATAGCCTTCTTCGAGATAACAATGTCGAAGAGGTCGAGCTGCTTGAGTTGAGGGAGAAGAAGGGCGGGCGCGACATTAATCTGGGGAAGATAGCAGGAGCTTAAGCTGGCACGGCGCAACGTTGGCGTGAGGCAGAGCGCGGACGGCGGTAGAGAGCGACATCGTCCAGCTTCAAAGCTGAGCTCCTCGAGCTGATCTAGGGCGGGGGATAAGAACCACTCGTCGAACTTGGGTTGGACCTTGCAGTTGGTACTGAACATGCGGATGTCAAGGCGTCTGGCTGGCCCAGGGTGCGATGAAAGGATCTTGGAGACTGCGGCCATGCGTTTGCAATCCCCGTCGCAGAGGCAGCTGTCGATGGTGAGGTTGAGGGGGACGCAGCGCCAGAGGGGGCGCCACCGCCGGGAGAGCTTGCGGTCCGCACAGCAGATTTGGTGGGGAGAAGGCCGATGATGACGAGCAGCATGTCGTCGGGGAGGCTGCTGATGAAGTCCAGGCTCGCCGGATGCGGTTTTGGCTCGAGCCGCCTCCGCTTGTTGGCTGCCTCGCCGTCCATCTCAACCGGCGGCGACGCCGGTGTACACGTGTGCTGGTGTGTGTTGTGTGCTGGGTGTGCGCGAGTGCGTCCTTCTGTGCATGCCACCGCGCAGTGGTGAATTGTGCGCGAGTGCGTCCTTCGCGCGCAAGAAGTTTTTCCTCAATGCGCCCTCAATTTACTAGCGTGCGGGGTGCTGCCCCGAGTGGTTTCAAATTTGTTTACTTCACCGCGTGTCAGATGGGCCTCTAGTTTACTTATTTTCACCCACTGCCACATGGGCCAGCACACGAAGATACAGAACACGAGCTGACAAGGCAGCATGTGGATTGGTTGACCGGTCAACTAAACAATATACGGAGCTATACGCTGACACGGTGAGCATATAATCCATCGTATAGAGAGTTCGAGTGAGAGGGGAGGCCCGTGAGAGATAGCAGAGAGAGAGAGAGAGAGAAAGAGCTACTCCCTCCGTTCGATAATGTAGTTCCAACATTTTTTTAAGTCAAACTTTTGAAACTTTGACCAAGTTTATAAAGAAATTACTTATATCTACAATACCAAAGATAAATGATAGTATGAAGTAAGTACATGTTGTGATGAATCTAATGATCATTCCAGATGTAAACTTTTTTCTCCACATATACCTGGTCAAACTTTTATGAGGTTTGACTTTTCAAAACATCCATATGCTTATGGACGTGACAGAGTCCCTAACTAGAGAGAGAGAGAGAGAGAGAGAGTGAAAAAAGTGTGTGTGCGTGTGTGAAAGAGACACGGACAACACACGATAAAAGTAGAGAAAAAGCGTGCGTGTCTTATGCAAACATATCACACATGCATCTTCGACAAAGGAGGCAAGGTGAGGAGGTAGTGTGTGGTTGTTTGGAACCGAGAGAGCAAGACCCCTAGCACGTGGCCAAGAGGGGTTTGACAAACAAGGGAGAGAGGTCGAGAGAGACGTACGGAGAAAATGCAGACATGGGGAGGAGAGAGTGTATGTTTGTCATAGAGAGATCCCCTGGAGATCGTGATGGGACTACATGGGTGGGAGATCGAGTGACAAGGTGTGTGCGCGATAGAAGATGCCCCGAGAGATATCGAGATAGGCGTATGGATGGAAGGAGACAATACGTGTGTTCCTGATGGCTAGTAAGAGATAATCATACTTAGGAGGGGGGGAGTGCTTGCGCCTATGATGGAGTGAGCGATTATGGTACTTAGGGGGGTGCGTGTCACATGGAGAGAGAACAAGGGCGGAGAGTGTTGGATGGGTCTATATGTATAGCGCGAGCGAGACATGTGTATGTGTGAACCAGGGAGATATAAGGCCAGTTTGGCTTGCATCCTGAGCATCTTTTGCGTGGCCTGGGGTTGTGGCTGGATTTCATGCACGCTTGTTTGGTTGCTACCCTGTGAAAAAGAAAGCCCGCCTGGCCTGGGTTCCCTTGCACTTTAATTAGCCTGGCTGAACTCCAGACACTGCAAGTAACCTGGCCCAGGCGACTGATTTCGAATGCCTGGCCATGCGTGGTCGTGTGGCCACTAGGCTAACAACAACATGGATGGATATTAGCATTAAATAATTGATGCATGGATTGATTGATGGGATGTTGATGCTTTGCCTGGCCCAGGCATGAACCAATGCTTCAGCACCACACAAGCCTGGCCAGGCAGAAATATTTTACATCTCACGTCCACACCAGGAAGTACCGGCCATCAAGGCATGAGGGTCAGGTCACGAACCAAACTGACCAATAAAGTTTGAGAGAGATTGAGGAGCCCCGATAAGGCTGAGTGGCGCGTCAGATAGCTGAGAGGGGGAAAGAGATATTCCATCCGCTCGATAATGCAGTGCATGTAAATTTTTTAGAAGTCAAACTTTGGAAACTTTGATCAGGTTTACTCAAATGTTATTTATATCTACAATACCAAAGATACATCATACAAAACTACATCTCATGGTGAATATAATGGTATATGTTTGTCGTACTAGATGTAATTCTTTTTCTCCACGTACATGGTCAAACTTTGTGATGTTTGACATTTCAATAAATCTATATGCTATGGACCAAGGAGAGTGCTTCAGTGGAGACAGATCAAGTGCGTGTGAAGGAGAATGAGTAAGTGTGCAAAAAGAGTATGTGTGTGAAAGAGAAAGTGACAAAAAACGATAAATTAGAGAGAGAGTGTGTTTTTTCGTTTCTTATGCGAACATATCACGCATGCATCTCTGAGATGGAAAAGCGAGGCGAGGAGATACACGAAGATAGCTAGTGTGTGATTGTTTGCAACGGAGAGAGACACCCATGTAGCACATGTCCAATAGAGGTCTGGCCAACAAGGAACAAAGGTCGAGAGGGACACATGGATGGCATGGAAGCATGGGGAGGGAGAGAGGGTGTGTTTGTTATAGAGAGATCCCGTTGAGATCATGAAGGGACTATATGGGTGGGAGATCGAGGGAGTGCGTGCGCGATAGAATGATGCCCCGAGAGAAATCGAGATAGACCATGCACATGTTTGTGATGGAGACTAGGATTAGCTAGTCATATACATATAGGGGGGACTGCGTGTGCCTACAATTGAGTGAGATACCATCATACTTGGCTAGCTGGGCATGAGATTGTGTGTCTGCGCGTGTGAGATGGAGAGAGAACGAGGGGGAGAGATAGAGTTTTAGATGGGCCTATCGAGTGCGAGTGAGATATGCATGTGTATGTGTGACCCAGGTGGATGGAGAGTTTGAGAGAGGGGGGGAAGAGCTCCGAGACGACATAGTGGTGCGTGAGAGAGTTACGGGCAAAGAGCCAAGGAATTTTTGTGCGTATGATGAGTGCACCCAAGATATCTAGCTTGGACTAGCTAGAGTATCATACATAGTGTGCGAGAGAGACCTATAGCTGGTGTAGATATGCATGCGAACTAGAAAGACCCCCCACACACACACAAAGAGAGAGAGAGAGAGAGAGAGAGATGGAGAGAAAGGGAGAGGGACCAACAAGGTTTTTGTGTCGGATGCGTGCGACAGAATTGAAGATTGTCGGCGAGAGAGAGAGAGAGAGAGAGAGAGAACAGGAGTCCGGGAGAGGGGGAGGTCGCGTTTTATGCATCAAAGACTGATATAAACCATGTTTCGATATAAACTTGCATTCCAATATTTAAATTGGAGAACATGTTGTCTGCAATCCACACATGAACGGATATATGCGTATATCAAACAAGTTCATTAATTTGACTTTGAACATGTTCATGGAGTACTATAATACTGTACAACATGCTACTCGATTGAGGTGTTCAATTTTGGATTTAGTTCACTATTTTGACCTATTGAACGAGCTATTTCATTGAATTGAGATATTTCATTTTGGGTTTGATTCGCGTTTTTCAGTGGGTCAACTATTTGTCATATAGTAAATCGCTAGCAACGAGCATGTAAAAACACATTACTCCCGATCATCATCTCTCCATCTAAAAAAGAAGTGGCAAGCTAATATTTCAAAATTTGATCCGAATCGACTTGGTAAGGTAGACGTGGATGCTCGTTCTCCCAAAATTTGAACGAACCGTTAAACATCCTCTCTGCTCGGTGGAATTCGCCCGAGCAAATAAATGGGAGACGTGAAATTACCGTCCTATGTGGGACACGCATCAATTGGCCCATTGTACATCGAGGGTAGGTTCGTAACTTCATCCAAGCGCGCCTTCTCCTCGGCCGAAATGACATGTGCCGAATAATTCATAAACCATGGTCGGCAAAACACGCTCTCCTCGCCCGAAATAGCTCGCGCCCACTATTTCAAAACACGCTCTCCTCGCCCGAAATCGCTTGCGCTCACTATAGTTCAAAACACGCCCTCCTCGCCCGAAATCGCTCCCGCCCACTATTTGGGGAGAAGCAAAGTTACTCTACTATCCCCGACCCTCAGTACACAGACCCAAGCCGAGAAGCCTATAGGCAAGGGTAGAACTGTAACTCCCCCTCACATTTCAGACATATGCGTCCGTAAGACATGGTTCCACTCCCCTCCCAATTCCCCCCCCCCCCCCCGCCCGCCCCCATTCATACCTCGTGGGCGCCAAATCACCTTCTCCCCGGGAAGCTCCCTTCTCCTGAGCCGCGAAACCTCAGCCCCACCTCCATGGCGCCCCCACCGCACCAATTTCACAGCCGCCCTCCTCCCTAATGCCGGAGACGCTGTCCATTTGCCGTCGTGCACTGGGCCGTGTGCCTCTTACTCCATGCTGCTGGTGCTGCCTCGACGATGGCCACGTGAACCGTACTGGAGCTGATTCACCCCCGCCGTTGTTCACGGCGCCCGAGCGGCTCCAACTTCGGATCCGTCCAGAGTCCTGGCACTGCTTCCGCGTAGCCATCGACCGTCGCGACATCGCTCTTTCCCTGCCGCCGGTCGCCACCACAACCGCGCCGGCCTCACCGACTCGGCAGCTGGACCTTCCTACTTCACCATGCCGCCAGATAGGTCGCACCCTCATCTCAAATCACTTTATTTAGGCGTCAGTTGTCTGAATTTTTATTCTGGGCCAATCGATTCCCAATGGGAAGCAGCACCCCTCGAGGCGGCGGAGCCCCTAGGCTGCCGGTTGGCTGGTGTCTAACGTAAGGGTGCGGGGCCGCAAGTTCGCCGCGGAAGTAGTGCTTAGATGGCTATCTTTTAGAGTTGTGTGGGTTGAAGGTACTGCCGCCGCCGGATCTGGATGACGGGGAGTCTTTGTGGATTGGCCCGGGGGCGGCGCAACCACGGCAGTGCAGTGGGGCGGGGAGCGGGGTTTTGGCCGGGGCCACGGACGATGGAGGCAGGCTGCTCTGCCGTTGGTCGCTGGCTCTTCGGGAAAGATTCCGAACAGTGTCAGCCGGGAGGCACAAGACGGCCAGCCATCCGGCGTAGATCGGACAGTACCAAAATAGAATAAAATCGTGTGACCCCAATTTAGTCTTCAGTCAACAGACGTGTGACCACTCTCGTACCTTGCTATTGATCTCTTAGTGTATTTCTTCAGATCAAAGAGATATGTCGTTCTTAACATTATGCGTTATCTGCATCTTCAGACACACCGTCTTCTGACTCACCGCAGCTGCTCCAACAAGGGAAGCATACACCAGAAGGGAGCTATAGTCCCCACTCAACAGTTCCCAGCATCGAATGCGCGTGCCCGACATGATGCTCACTCCTATGGATGGCAGCCAGATAGGTTGTACCCTCATCTTACTTGTGTGCAACATTTATGGCTTTGTTATTCATCTAAGCATGGAAAATAGATCATCACATTTCACTGTATATTCATGCTGATCTCTTACGGGTCTTGTTCAGGAGTTAACACTGTTCCATAGTTCAGCTAAGATACTTGTTCTTTAGGTAACGTTGTTCCATAGTTATCATCCATCAGCCAATGCTATCCCACAGGCTGGTGATTATAGTATTATACCACTTCTAGTATTACCTATGTTGTTCTTTAATACTTTTGTGTGCCATCTAGTTAATCTCGAGTACAAACGATACATATTGTATAGCTTTCATCTGTGTTCTCCCTTTAGTTTATGAGACCTGTTGCTGCTAGTTAACCCAGTCCTACTATTTATGTCGTCTCCTACATGCACTCATTACATAAATCTAACTACTAGTTGTCTTCCATGCATGTTAGATATAATTGCACACACTGATATATCCACAAGAACCCGACGGAGCAATGTAAAGGCCAATAAACTTGATGTCAAGGATACCCAATATGATGGAACATGTAAAGGCAGTTCTTCAGAAGACTTGCAGAAAGATGATGAATCCTCTTCACCCCACAAGGTCCTTGCTCTAACTTGGCCTGTGATATGGGTACAACATGCATATAATGTCCTGGAGTGTATCTACTTTGTTGCAATGCCATGTGCTTAGCATGCTGCATGCATGTAAATATGTCATGCCTTCCTGTTTTTCAGTACCTATTCCATTCATGATAACATGTTTTCAAATTCAAGTACTGTCATTCTACTCTATCGCAATGCCATCTGCTTAATTTGGACATCATGCTTCTGAATATCTTATGCATTGTTATTCATCAGTATGTACTTCATCTGTCTACCATACCATGTTTTTTTACATTGAAGTGCTGTTCTAGTGCTCTGTTGCAATGCCATCTTATTTTCCCAATCATACACGTGTATGTTGCCTTAGTTATTTCTGTACGTATTCCGCTAGCATACAGTTTTACATTCAACTAGTGTTTTTTTGATGTGTCGTCCTGTCGTATCCCTAGCTCTTACACCATACTCCCTCCGTCCGGATTATATGTTGCCGAAATGGATAACAAAGGATGTATCTAGAACTGAAATACGCCTAGACCCATCCATTTTTTTCCGTATGGAGGGAATACATGTCAATATGTCATGCCTTTCTATTCTTCAGTACCTATTCCATCTCTCTGCTGTCGCATGTTTTATAATTAAAGCACCATTCTTCTATACAAGGCATGCAAGGGGAAGACGACTATGTTAGAATCTGAAGGGTTACAAACAAGGCCTTTGCAAAAGATCCAAACGCCAGGAGATAATAAACCAACTCCAGTTTTTATAGATACTGCTCCAGCACAGAGAAACCCAACTCCTACTAATAATAAGCAGATTCCAGTGGCCAAAGAACTAGTCCGCTCCAGTCCAGCAAAAATATGTCAATTCAATTCTAAGAAGCGTGTGCGTATCCTTGCATCATGAAATTTTATAGCATGCTGATAATATTTTGTTTCTTACCCATCTCTCTTTTAGAAAATAAGCTTAACAGATAGAAGAATTTCGGCAATGGTATCATTTATGAGGAAAAATTCTTGCAGGAATTCTCTGTGCTCCAATGTAGATGTAAGTACCTGTTGTATATCACTATATTTTTACATCAGCATGTATTTTGTTAATCGGTGTGAATCCAACCTTTATTTGATCTAAATTTAGTTGTAGCAAAATGTATGATTAAAGGCCACAATGTTGACCTTTGCAAGGAAAACTGCCTGCTAGTTTTGCATCCTGAGCTGCATGAGTGTACTATCTCATATCAGTGGGGTTTGAATACTTTGGTTCTGCATTGGGTTTTTTTAGTGTTTTTTACTGTGTTGTCCTGTCGTATCCCTAGCTCTTACATCATACTGCCTCCGTCCGGATTAAATGTCACAGAAATGGATAAAATTGGATGTATCTAGGACTGAAATACGCCTAGACCCATCCATTTATTTCCGGATGGAGGGAATACATGTCAATATGTCATGCCTTTCTATTCTTCAGTACCTATTCCATCTCTGCTGTAGCATGTTTTATAACTGAATCACCATTCTTCTATATAAGGCATGCAAGGGGAAGACGACTATGTTAGAATCTGAAGGGTTACAAACCAGGTCTTTGCAAAAGATCCAAACGCCAGGAGATAATAAACCAACTCCATTTTTCATAGATACTGCTCCAGCACAGAGAAACCCAACTCCCACTGATAATAAGCAGATTCCAGTGGCCAAAGAACTAGTCCGCTCCAGTCCAGCAAAAGAATGTCAACTCCATTCTAAGAAGCGTGTGCGTATCCTCGCATGATGAAATTTTATAGCATTCTGATCATATTTTCTACATGTTTCTTACCCATCTCTCTTTTAGAAAATAAGGTTAAACGATACAAGACTTCCTCCATTGGGATCGTATTCGAGGAAAATATCTTGCGGGAATTCTCTGTGCTCCAATGCTGATGTAAGTACCTGTTGTATATCACTATATTTTTACATCAGCATGTATTTTGTTAATCAGCGTGAATCTAACCTTTATCTGATCTAAAATTAGTTGTAGCAAAATGTTAAAGGCGCCAATGTTGATTTTTGTAAGGAAAACTGCCTGGTAGTTTTGCATACTGAGCTGCATGAATGTACTATCTCATATCACGCACATTACTGAATTGCAGTGCTTCTCTGGTTGCCCATTCATTCATTGTGTCAATGTTGCTTTCGTATTACCTTACCTGGCTGATGATAGCTGTGCCATATTGTGTTAATTTGGTGTAGGATAGTTGCCCAAACGTTCGTTGTGTCAATGTTGCTTTCCTATTATCTGACTTGGCCAATGATAGCAATGCTAGTGTGTTAATTTTGTGCAGGCTGCTGAAGATAAGAAGACAAACTCTGAAAACAGCAAGGCAACCCCATTGTTTCTTTCCAGTAAATCTAGGCCAGGTAATATGGCAATAACTCATGATTAATCTGTTTGGTTCCCGTCCTAATTTATGTTATCATGCAGTGGTCGAGACACTCTCCACTATCAATAATACAAGCCTGCCAAAATCGCCATCTGAATCTATTCAGTATCCTCTGTCTCGAATGCAACGGAACAAATGTATGTTTGTGAACCAATTAATGGCTGAAGCAATGATGGAAATGGTGGATGAATCAGAGGTGCAGAGTCGTGCGACAGAACAACTGATCAATGTTTTCAGAGACAGTGTAGCAAAACAGCAAGAACTTGCCCACATGCTTATGGGCGTCATCTGTGCTGAGGTTGCAGATTGTGACGTTGTAGATGGTTAGGTTCTGCTCATTTATTTGCACTGGCATCAATCTTTGATTGCCCAGTGGATGTAATTTCCTGTAATATATGCTGGATGTGCAACGTTATTCCCTGTATGCCGTACCTTTGCTTGATCGGTTTTGGTCCTGTGCATAATTGCTCGTCGTAATGGGCTCAAATTATCTAATTTGGCCTAAAGACATGAACGAACTTTAGTGGGCCCATTAAGTTAATGGGCCGTTACTAGGCCGAAAGTTAATGCTCGGCCCTCTTACCTCCCGGGTCGTTAACAGGCCGACATCGAAGCGGGCAACAGGTGGCCCCAATTTATTTCACGGGCCGTTAACAGGCCGTTACTAAGTTTGGGCTACATATGGCCCAACTATACTGTAGGCCTTTAGCAGGCCGAAAGAGACAGCGGGCTTGTACTGGACCATGAAGAGCATGGGCCGCTAAGAGGCCGAAAGTCAGGTTGTATTGTAAACGGCCCAACTGTGGTGTGGGCCTTTAGCAGGCCGAAAGAGAAACTGGGCTGCTATTGGACCATGAAGGGCATGGGCCGTTAAAAGGCCAAAACTAAGGTCCGACTACAAATGGCCCAACCCATTTATGGTCCGTTAATAGGCCGAAAGGCACACAGGGCCGGGAATTGGCCCAACACTTAAATGGGTCTCTAAAAGGCCAAAACTCAGGTCCGACTACAAATGGCCCAACTGATTTATGGGTCGTCAACAGGCTGAAAGTGACACCGGGCCAGAAATTGGCCCAACACTTAAATGGGCCGCTAAAAGACCGAAACTCAGGTCCGACTACAAATGGCCCATCAGATTTATGGGCCGTCAACAGGCTGAAAGACACACCGGGCCGGAAATTAGCCCAACATTTAAATGGGTCGCTAAAAGGCCGAAAGATGTACATCCTGAAAATTGGCCCATCCATTAAATGGGCCGTTAACAGGATGAAATCTCACCGGGCCGATATTGAGCCCAAATATATAGCGGGCTGTTAACGGGCTCGAACCGACGATGGGCTGCAATGGTGTCAAATCTTTAACGGGCTGTTGACGGGCCGAATTGGCACATCTCGTATGGGCCGTGGGCTTAAATGGACCTAACACAAGTAGGCCTTATATGGGCCGGCCTGCTAATTTTTACTGGGCCGGCCTTTTTCACCGGAATGGGCCACTGTTGGGCCGTGCCACGTGTCGACCTATCATAGGCGCCTCCTGTCCAATGAGTGGATGACATCTGTCCCAACGGTGAGGCAACACGTGTTTCCTGCGGCCAATGATGATTTTACACGTGGAAAATCCCCATTGGTCCGGGCTGTTAACGGGTTATCGGATCCAAAACCCGGCCCGATAGCTTAACGGCGTTCCGTTACGGTGGATGCCATGTGTCGGTCACCCCTGACGAAAGCACTTCTGTGACGCGCGATTTATTGTCATGGAAGTGGACACTTCCGTGATGATAATTTTGGTAATGTCATGGAACACTTCTACGACAGCACAGGTATGACTATCTTGATTCTGTCATAAATTTGTCATGGATGTACATGCATGACAAAAAACGCGACCTGCTGTGACAAACACGTATCATCACGGAAGTGTATTTTTTTGTAGTGTAGAATGATCTTCTGTAGCTGATTAGCTAGTAGTTTCATGATCAATTTGAGGCAACAGTTGAGCAAAGTAATGGGGCGATAATCATTAACTTTTTCTTGGGCTCGTGTCTTTGGGATGAGAGTGATGTAGGCATAATTAAGACTCTCAATGTTGAAGTTACCTTTGTGGAATTCCTCGCACAGACGGTAAAAGTCATATTTGATCACCGGCCAGCATGCTTTGAGAAATGCACCGTTGAAACCATCCGGACCAGGTGCTCGATCAAGAGTCATTTCTTTAACGACATCATCAATTTCCTGCATCATGAAGGGGGTGGTGAGGCTGTCAAAACCAACCTGAGCACGGAGCATCTGATAGAGATTGAATTTCATCTGGGGTGGTTTAGATGTTCCCATGCACTTTTTAAAGGCCTCAAACAAAATGGATTCTTTCCCCGCATGGCCGTCCACCAAAGTATCCTCATTGATTTTCAAGCTGGCAATGAAGTTTTTTGATATCTTTCCGTGGCCACTGCTTGAAAGAATTTTGAATTCTCATCACCAAATTTGATCCATCTAATGGTACATCTCTTTTTCCAATAATCTTGCTGGTGTTGTAACAGCCGTAGGAGATGTCTCTTGAGAATAGTCTGAAAGTTGCTCTCAGGTCTTGTCAGGATGCGATGGTCTGCAATGTAATCAATCTCCAGAAGGGATTTATTGGTGTTAGCAATAGCTGTTTTGAGTCTTGAGATTTTCTTACTCCATCGACTAAGGGCATGTATGAGGTTTTTAAGTTTCTGACATAGACTTGTAGCTGCATTATTAGATTTGCCGTGTTTGAGAGGTTTGCTCCAAGCTTGAGAGACCACATCCATAAAGCCACGATGAGCGATCCAGTATGTTTCAAACCGGAAGATTTTGCTCTTGGGAATGTTGGTTTGAATCACCATAGAGCATGGTGTATGATCAGATACCGGACGACCCAGGGGGTTAACCATGGTGCTTGGGAATGAGGAAGTCTAGTTTAGTGTAGTGAAGAACCAATCAAGTTGCTCTAACAGGGGGTTCTGCTGCATATTTGACCAGGTGTAGTTTCTCCCTTTGATTGGTAACTCAGTTAGATGTTGCTCTCGGATAAATTCATTAAAAGTGAACATGTCTTTTATGTTTCCACCCGGTTTGTTTCTGTTGTTAGGCGATCAGATGTAGTTAAAATCCCCAAGTAATAACCAATCTTCTGTGGCCGGGATATCAATCTCAAACAACTATTGGGTAAACCTATCGGGTAGGTCTCCGTGACAAGGGCTGTAGAAATTAACTAGATTCCACGAGTGAGAAGAGATCGTGAAAGTAAACTCAACACCTAGCACAAATTGGTCTTGAATGAAAATTTGTCCCGTAAACGCAGCACTACACCAGATCGTGATAATCCCCCAAGAAGCACCAATTGAGGGTATAAATGCAAAAAAAAAATCAAAACGCGGAGGACAAATCGTCTTAAGTATACTTGCATTGAAGTCTTGCATCTTAGATTCTTGAAGGCAAATAATCGAGCTGCCCGAAGAGCTGATCGCATTGGAGAGCGCAAGTAGCTTCTTAGGAGAGTTTAAGTCGCGAATGTTCCAACAGAGCACGTTCCAGTTACGCAAAAGTGCCATAGAAAAGACAAGTAATAAACTTAAGCTTAGGGCGACGACAAAGCCGGGCCTTCATTAGCCTGATTGAGCGCCTCCATAGCGAGGTCCTCAGCAGGGACCGTGTAGAGCTGAATGCCAATTTGCTTCATGGTGGAGATGGCCGTGGGCGGAGGAATATCAGTTGTCTGAACATCTGACTGAAGCTCTCTAGAGGGTGTGCTCGTTAGCCACTACGGACGGAGTAATCCTGGGCCTCACCTTGGACTTGGTCGGGTGTGAATCCTGGTTGTGACTGACACGGAAGCCATCATACTTGTTTTGCCTGGTGCTACGACGAATAGGAGCAGTGCTGAGGGGTGCAACAGTTTTGCCCTTGCAGTTTTTCAACTGGGCTTCTGCGGTAGAGGAGGATGAAGCAATGATGTGCTGCAGATCAGCCACCATATGACAACCGCCATCTTCGGTAAGTTGAATATACCTTTCAAATTCTGTAACCTGCCTGGCTTCTCATATAGATACATTCCTAACCCGCCTGGCTACTCTTATATAACTTCTTAACAGGCCCCAGAGTGCAAATCTTGGTCAAGACATGTTACCGAAGTTGTAGGCGATCTATTCTCTAACAGAGCAGTTATATAGTGGCACTCTCCGCAGTCTTGTGGCATTAGGAGGGAACAGAAAACCACCGGGTCAAATCAAGGTTGTTCTGGATCATCTGTCTACATTCCCAGGCCAGATTGAAGACATGAAACTATCAACCGCCCAGGTTGGAGCCATCATTGCTCTAGGCCGGGCCAAAGCATGGCAATCTTAGCCACCGGGTGCCCAGAATTCAAGGATGACCGGTCAGCCTTTGAAGGAAAAGACTTCAATCATTGTGTCCGAGAGATTTGGCCCGT
The DNA here is from genome assembly GCF_002575655.3 of Aegilops tauschii subsp. strangulata. Taxonomy (NCBI): domain Eukaryota; kingdom Viridiplantae; phylum Streptophyta; class Magnoliopsida; order Poales; family Poaceae; genus Aegilops; species Aegilops tauschii. Next base: position 433,432,312 of record NC_053040.3, on the reverse strand, counting down.
GGCCTGCAAGCTTGTCGAGGAGCTCGATTTAAACAAGTACACACCGGCTTATGACGAGAAGAACCAGAAGATGAAGCTGCCGGCTCATGATGTTGTCAATCTCATTCCTCCTCGGTGTAAGCATATATTCGCCCCTGATGTTGATCATTCCGTTATACTAAATGACAAGGCCACCTTTGAAGCTTTAACCGGCATCGACTGGACAACGGCTGATCTTCAGATGGTCGAAGAAGAAGAGCCGATGCAGGATGACCCGGAGTCTCCAAGGCGGCAGGAAGAAAACTGATCATATCCATGATGTCCCAGGCGGCTCTCACGCCGGCTTGTAGGAGTGCAGCTCCAATACACTTGATGCAACATCTTTTGGGCTCAATTAAAAGCCTTGTAATAGGGTAGTTTGAAAACAATGGTCCGCCCTGTCATGCCTTCGTGCATGTTTTATCTTCGACTTTTGCTACAACAGTTGATCATTGTGGCATACTTCAGCTGATCAGATACATGAACCATCTGATGACTATATTCAGCACCTGAGGTCTTGTATACTTTGCAAAAGATCGATCATCATATATGCTGGCGACTTAAAGCCAGAGACCATGGCGGGTTATTGTAACATCCCAAATTTTCAATTTGGAATGTTATACATATAGGTCATCATATGCATATCATATTTTATTTGCATTTCGTTTGTGATCCTAGAAATCCTAAGCAACTCAAGGACCCACAGAGAGATTTGGGGATTTCATTATTTTCATATTTGATTTTTTTCTCAAATTTGAAAAGAGGATCATTTTGGTTTAATATTTTTCTCTCCGAAATATTTCCTATATTACAAATAAAAGAGAGGAGAAAATATGACTCCTCCAAAATAAAAGAAATATCGGAGGAAAAATGTTAAAATCAAATAATTATTTTTATTTGGATTTTATTCGAGGATTTATTTGAATTAGAAAAATGTTGCATTTTTGAAAATTGTGTTTTAGGCCGGAAAAATGTTCACTTTGTTCTAAATATTTTATTTAGACGGTGAAAATTGTTTTTGGCATTTTTAGAATTTTTTATATTTATTTAGGATTTTTGTTCGGCGGAATTTATTTAAAAAATCCTTTCGGACCGCACGGCCCAGCCGACCCGCTCGCCACCGCCTTCCCCGCCGTGACCGCGACGGACTCCGACGGAGTCCGATCCCGAGCTGTCGCCCGCGTCGCCCCTCCCCCAAGCCGCCCGCACCCCCTATAAGTACCACCGCCACCGCACCTCTCCACCCGTCCCGAGCCGCCGCAGCCGCCCCGCGCCGCCTGCCACACCCGCCGCCACCCCGCGCCGCTGCCGCCGACGCCCCCGCCTCGCCGGAATCCCGTCATCGCCATTGACCTCGTCGCCGCCATTGAATCGGTATAAACCGATCCCGGTTCGCCGGTTTTTGTTCGGTTTTTTTATTTTCGGTTTATTTTCGATCGATCGGTTTTTGTTCTAGTTCGTTAATTAATGAATGTTCATCGGTTAGTTTCTGTTAACGAACGAATTCATTCGTTTGTCTCTAATAGCGGACGTTCGTCAGATAGATTTTTCTTTTTCTGTTTTATTTTCACCAGGGACCTATCCGCGATTATTTTTATCGCAGATTAGCCCCTAATCTTCAAACCCTCACAACTTTTTAACCATTCGTCCAAATCCAGTGAAACAAACGCCGAAATCTTCGTCTCTAACCCCTCTTTCCAGTTAAGCAACTTGAACATGATTTTGACAATTGAAAATTTGGTTTCAAGCAAATTTGAATTCAAATTTCTTTTGATCGTAGTTTGAGTTTCGTAGCTCCGATTTGGTTGATTCTTTTTGCAAATCGAAGCTCTTCAGTTGAACTTTCAGTTTGGACTTTCTCATTTGAGTTTTACCCTTGCATCCATGCTTGAGTGCTTATGTATGCTATTGTTTGTTTGTGATAGAATTCCCGGAGTGCGAAGCGCGCTACTACGAGTCTCTAGGGTTTGCAGATCATCAGCAAGGCAAGTAACAATTTGATCATACCCCTTTATTACCCAGTTTTTATGCATTAGTTCCAATCCTCAAACATTTCATGAGTAGGATCTGATTAATATGTGGGTATTGGGAAGTAGATGATGAGGTAGAACCTATTGCCCTTTTATTATCAAACCCTTGGGAGTTACTTCTACGTTAGGCTTATACCACTATGCTATGCTAGTAGACGTGGTTTGGGTTTGAGTGTATCCATGACAGATGTGAGATTATTAATTTATGGTTAACTTAAGGTGGCTACTTAAATACACATTTGGGTGGATTGGTTGCGGGCACTTGGAGAATCCAGTGTTGTCCTAGGATACCCCGGAGTACCCGTGTGATCATCCTACGATTCACCACCCAGGCTCAAAGGGATCATAAGATTATTCATGCTAGAAACTTCCGTGTGCAGCCACAAGCCATTATGGGCTCTGGCATAGTTGAGTATGTTGTGTGACCTCTTTCAGTGGTAGGCTAGTAGATGTAGGGGAAAGTAGGTCTAACTGTCTACCCAGAGTAAAGAGTTAATGCTTCCGGAAGACTGTGTCTCGGTCATCCGTTTCTCAAACACCATTTAGTGCGAGAAATCCAACGGAGGAGATCGAGTCTTGTGGGGAAAAGTGCGTAAACCTCTGCAGAGTGTACAAACCAATCATGGTTAGCCCTGTCCCCGGTTATGGACAACTTGAGTATCTGGTTCTTGAATTATCATGTTGATCGCATCACTCTAAATTAATTTGTTGGGTATTAATATTGTTTAATTGGGATTGAGTTGGAGGAACCTTCTCAATGTTTATCAAACACCATGATAGTTAAACAAAATATATTCCTTTGTTATAGGAAAAATTGGCTTTTCGCAAAAACATGTTAACCATAGTGCCTCCACCAGCCATATATGCATGTAGTGTTAGCATTTACCTGTTCATTGCTCTACAATGTTATTTTGCCAGCATATTCCATCTGCTGACCCATTCTGGGCTGCAATGTATTATGTTGCTGACGTTTCAAACGAAGAGTAAGGTGCGCTAGGTCGTTGTCGTGCACTCAGCTATGCCGTTGGAGTTGATGGACTCATTTACCTTCGATGCTTCCGCAGTTATCTTATTTTAGATGGCCTTAAGCCATATTATTGTAATAAGTTCTTTTTTGAGACATTCGATGTAATAAGTTTGTGATTGCACTCTGTTATAAATCCTTTGAGTAATGTCTGTGTCAGCATTACCGATCCAGGGATGACACTTATGCACAGAGATTTGACTATCTGAGGTCGGATCGCTACAAGATGGTATCAGAGAACATGCTGACTGTAGGACGCGACCACTAAGATAAGCCATAGGTCACTCTTCTCTACTCATTTCTGACTCCTCTCCATTTTCCACTCTATAGATGACGGACCCAAGGAACAAGTTTGCTCAACCGGATGAAGACACACCTTTTGGACGACACTTGAAGGAAGTCACTAGGTACCTGAACATCGGAATACCAAGCTTCATCGGGACCTACACCGCCACTTTACCAGAAGAAGAGCGTTGGATGATTCGAGTTCAAGTTCCAGGAAGGACATTCACGTCAATTACTAAGCCCATAGAGTTTTCCTTTGATGCACCAACCTGGAGTCTAGGTAAGAGCACGGCAGCCCACATCGCCATGGGACGCATCGGCGAAGTTTCTCACAAGGATCTCAAGGACACCATTTACCAGATATGTGGGCGCTGAGATGAGAAATGGGAGATGATCAGCACCAGGAGGGACAAATCCATTGCAGCCTTCATCCAGGAGCTAAACAAGCACATTCGTCGCCAAGAGAACCAAATGTGCGCAAGCATGATAGATCTGAAGAAGTTGATGACTAGGAACATGGAGCTTGAAGAGGAACTCAAGTCTACATGCCACGGATACGAGGAGGAAATCGCAATACTAGTAGAAAAGAATGACGACCTGACAAGGAAGCTAGGAGTATTCATGGGAGACCCCGCGCCAGGAGGAGATGACGACCATCCCGAGGACTACATCATCATCGATGATGAGGGAGTCCTGGATTAGGGGGTCCTCGGACAGCCGGACTATATCCTTTGGCCGGACTGTTGGACTATGAAGATACAAGATTGAAGACTCCGTCCCGTGTCCGGATGGGACTCTCCTTGGCGTGGAAGGCAAGCTTGGCAATACGGATATGTAGATCTCCTCCCTTCTAACCGACTCTATGTAACCCTAGCCCCCTCCGGTGTCTATATAAGCCGGATGGTTTTAGTCCATAGGAAAAAAAAGAACAATCATACCATAGGCTAGCTTCTAGGGTTTAGCCTCTACGATCTCGTGGTTGATCAACTCTTGTAATACTCATATCATCAAGATCAATCAAGCAGGAAGTAGGGTATTACCTCCATCGAGAGGACCCGAACCTGGGTAAACATCGTGTCCCCCGCCTCCTGTTACCATCCGCCTTAGACGCACAGTTCGGGACCCCCTACCCGAGATCCGCCGGTTTTGACACCGACATTGGTGCTTTGATTGACAGTTCCACTGTGTCGTCGTGATAAAGGCTTGATGGCTCCTTCAATCGTCGGTAACGATGCAATCCAGGGTGAGGTTTTCCTCCCCGGACAGATCTTCATATTCGGCGGCTTCGTACTGCGGGCCAACTCTCTTGGCCATCTGGAGCAGATCGAAAGCTACGCCCCCGGCCGTCAGGTCAGGTTTGGAAGCTTAAACTATACTGCCGACATCCGCGGAGATTTGATCTTCGACGGATTCGAGCCCATGTCAGGTGCGCCGCACGGTCACGGCGAGCATGACTTAATTCTGCTGCCGGGCGGTGTTCGGGAGATTGCACCTGTGGCTACTCCGGCTTTCAATCCAGAACAGATTGCGCCGTCCAAGGACGGGTGGATGGACCCCGCGTCGGAGGCCACACACTCAGTGGCCATAGAGCCGAACACTGACTTCACCTCCTACGAGACCTGTGTCGCCAGATCCTTGGATTCGTCCCCGGCCACGGGCTCTGAACCGCCTGCGTCTGTGCCTATCGATTCTGATTGGGCACCGATCATGGAGTTCTCCTCCGCGGATATTTTTCAGCACTCACCACTGGGCGACGTGCTAAACTCATTGAGGTCTCTCTCCTTGTCAGGGGACCCTTGGCCGAACTATGTCCGGCTAGAATGGGATGCGGACGACGAAGAAATTCGCTGCCCACCCACCACCCACTTAGTAGCCACTATCGATGATTTAACCGACACGCTCGATTTCGGCTCCGAAGACATCGACGGTATGGACGACGATGCAGGAGACAAACAGGAACCACTGCCCATAGGGCGCTGGACTGCCACCTCATCATATGATGTATACATGGTCGACACCCCCAAAGAAGGCGATGGCGATAAGACAACGGAGGATAATCCCTCCAAGAAGCAATCCAAGCACCGACGTCAGCGGCGCCGCTCTAAGTCCGGCCATAGCAAAAGCAGCGATACCGGCACAAGAGATAATAACACTCCGGATAGTGCCGAAGACGACGATAATCCCCTCCAGCCAGACCTCGAGCAGGAGGATGAACAAGCTAGCCTCAGGAACAGGCAGCAGACGGAGAACCAGAGGATGACAATTACATGCCTCTCTCCGATGACGATGCGAGCCTCGGCGACAATGAGTTTATCGTGCCTGAGGATCCCGTCGAGCAGGAGCGCTTCAAGCGCCGGCTTATGGCCACAACAAATAGCCTCAGGAAAAAGCAACAACAGCTTCGAGCTGATCAAGATCTGCTAGCAGATAGATGGACTGAGGTCCTGGCGGCCGAGGAATATGAACTCGAACGCCCAACCAAGAGTTACCCAAAGCGCAGGTTGCCACCCCTGCTAGAGGAGGAAGCACTAAAACCCGCACTACCGGCGTATGATGCGGCTGACCGGCCACCTCGTGGCCGAGACAAAGCGGCGTATCAGCCCGAAGTCCAGCCCGCACCCCGTCGCCAGTCAAACTAAAACACTAAGGCCCGGGGCAATACGCAGGACCTGCGAGACGTATTGAAAAACAAAGCATGACATACAAGATCGATCTACGGATCAAGGGTCGCGCACAAATGCGTGACGATGATCGTCACGCCGGATACACTAAAAGCAAATCCGGCCGGGCCGAATACAGCAGACAAGACTCGTATGAATTGCGTCGCGACATAGCCCGGCACAGAGGCGCCGCACACCCCCTATGCTTCACTGATGAAGTAATGGACCATGAATTCCCAGATGGGTTTAAACCCGTAAACATTGAATCATATGATGGTACTACAGACCCCGCGGTATGGATAGAAGACTTCTTCCTCCACATTCACATGGCCCGCGGGGATGATCTACACGCCATCAAGTATCTCCCGCTAAAACTAAAAGGGCCGGCTCGGCATTGGCTGAATAGCTTGCCGGCCAACCCGATCGGAAGTTGGGAGAGCCTGGCAGACGCATTCCTGGACAATTTCCATGGCACTTATGTGCGGCCGCCGGATGCTAACGATTTAAGCCACATAACTCAGCAGCTAGGGGAGTCGGCTAGGAAATTCTGGACCCGGTTCCTAACTAAGAAAAACCAAATTGTCGACTGTCCAGACGCAGAGGCCTTAGCGGCATTTAAGCATAACATCCATGACGAGTGGCTCGCCCGACACCTCGGCCAAGAGAAGCCAAAATCCATGGCAGCCCTCACAACACTTATGACCCGCTTTTGCGCGGGCAAAGATAGCTGGTTGGCTCGTAGTAACAACATAGCAAGCAAACCTGGCACATCCGAGGCCAGGGATATCAATGGCAAACCACGACGCAACAAACACAAGCGCCGCAAATATGGTGAAAACGCCGAAGATAAGGCAGTTAATGCCGGGTTCAGTGGCTCAAAGTCCGGTCAGCGGAAAGGGCCACTCAAAAATAACAATTCGGGTCCATCCAGTCTTGGACCGCATACTCGACCGCCAATGCCAAATTCATGGCACCCCTGGGACGCCAGCCAGCCATACCAACAGAGAGTGCTGGGTCTTCAAACAAGCCGGCAGGGCAGGCGCCAAAAACAGAGAAGGGGGGTCTCAAAGCGACGATGGCAACGAAGATCCCAGATCACCGAACACAGGAGGGCAAAAGAAACTTCCCCCACAAATCCAAACGGTGAACGTGGTAAACATTACCCGAATACCCAACCCGGACCGGATACGCACCCTTAGGGATGCCGACTTAACGGAACTAGTCGCCCCACAATATAAACTAGGGCCGGTCACCTTCAACCGCACTGATCGTCCGGTTAACGCCAATCAGGGCAACCCAGCCGCATTAGTCCTCGACCCAATAATCGATGGGTTTCACCTCACACGAGTCCTCATGGACGGCGGCAGCAGTTTAAACCTGCTCTACCAGGACACAGTGCGCAAGATGGGCACGGATCATTCGGTGATCAAACCCACTAAAGCCACTTTCAGAGGCATTATACCAGGTGTGGAAGCCAGCTGTACAGGCTCCATCACCCTTGAAGTAGTCTTCAGATCACCCGACAACTACCGCACCGAAGAGTTAGTCTTCGAAATCGTCCCCTTCCGCAGTGATTATCAGGCACTGCTCGGACGAACCGCGTTCGCTCGATTCAATGCGGTGCCACATTATGCCTACCGTAAGCTTAGAATGCCCGGTCCACGTGGCATTATCACGGTTCATGGCAAGGACGAACTTTACTTCAACGTCAACGAGCACACCGCTGCCTTAACAGCAGAAGCAACGAGCAGCACCTTACAACCGAACCTCGAGTCAACGGCCAAACTCCCGGACACCGTTAAAGGACTCCGAACTACTTCACGGAAGGACAGCCCGGCTCGTCCAGAGCTCAATTAAACACTCCAGCGAAGGCCAAGACAGGCCGCACTCAGCGGCCCAACTGCTCTCCGGCATGCAAACATTTCTTACATTTTCTTCGCAGGTTCACCTTTGCGCCGACCAGGACGTGCGATATGGAGGCAGTTTGAACGCGCAAGGGAATCCTTGGACATTCCCCGCGACGACCATCCGACCATACTCCAGGTCCGCATACAGCTTCTTCCCCCTCTGGTCTCAGCAGGTTCAACAGTCATATTTCATTTTCATCACATTACCTGTATTTATACGCATAAACGTACTATTCAAATACAATATGTGGATTCATATGACGCTTATCTGCTGCTATTTCTTATAAAATTCTTTTGTCAAGTGGCATCCGTACATAGTGGTATGCCTTAAAATATGCCAGGGGCTTTGTTTTACCCATAACACGGCAATAAAAGACCGAACACCTTCACGGAAGTTCGGCACCCCGAACCTATAGCATTATATGCATCAGCTCCGAATCATGTCTTGGGTCAATAGTTGGGTTTGCCCGGCTCCCATGTTTTGGTACCTTACGTTCCGCTACATCGGCTAAGGTAACACTGGGAGAACTACTGCGATTGTGTCCTGGTTCTTCCCGACGAGCACCTCAGTAGAGAAAGCCAAAACTGACTGTCATGATACGGCGAGAGCTGGTCAGCTGTTCGAGAGGTTACAAAATCTTTAAGGATTTTTCCCGCATAATGCCATAACCAATGCAGCGTGCGATGGATCGGTTTTTTTCTTCCGATCAGGTGCTTATAGAACCCCCGTGCGGTCTTGCGAACACCAGGGGCTGCGCCTACCTTCCTAAAGCTCCTATGGCTAAGTGAGAGTGATAAAGCCTTATTGTCCGATTGCCTGGTTCGTTGTGCTGAACAACTCCTTCGAAGGACCCAAAACTGGGATAAAGAGTGATCAGGTTTATCCCGAACACCCCCGTAGTTCTTACGTGGGGGCAGAAGCCGACGACTGGCCAACTCTCAGGATTAATATATAAAACGGCCGCGCAGGAGGGTAAACTTTCGTCTAACGGGCAATAAATAATATAAATAACATTGTTCAAACATTACAAAGGACAAACATGATTTACATTCATGGAAATATAATGTCCTTGGTGCATAGCTCCGCTGCAAGGTAGGATCCTTTTAGGACACTCTCATAATATAATTCGGGCTTGCGGTGCTCCTTCCCCTCTGGCGGTCCTTCGGTCATTAGCTTTTCAGCATCCATCTTCCCCCAGTGCACCTTTGCGCGGGCGAAGGCCATTCGCGCACCCTCTATACAGACCGACCGCTTGATGACATCAAGTCGAGGGCAGGCACTCACAAGACGCTTCACGAGCCCGAAGTGGCTGCTCGGAATCGGCTCGGCGGGCCATAGCCGGATAATCAGATCCTTCATGGCTAGTTCTGCAGCCTTATGCTGTTCGATCAACTGTTTCAGTTGATCGACAAATGGCACCGGATAATTCGGTGCCAAATACTGCGACCAGAAAAGCTTATGCACAGTGTTCCTTTCTTCGGCTTGGTAGAATTGGGCGGCATCCGATATGCTGCGAGGCATCTCGGCTAATACCCCTGAGAAATCCGAATTCAAAATCAGAAACATAATTTTCTCCTCCAATACTCGCTTTACATGGAAAAAGCCTTACCCGCCACAATCTGCCTTGCCTCTTGGATCCCCTGCAGAGCGCTTTGGGTTTCCCCCCGGGCATCTCTCGCGGCCTGATGCGCCTTGGTGAGTTCGGATTCTTTCTCCGTTAAACTCTGCTCCAAGGATTCGCATTTCCTCACGGCCTCTTGAAGCTCCTCCTCAGCTTTAATAACACTGGCCTCGTGCTTCTCATGAAGAGCCTGCTTTGTGGTTCCCTTTTCTCGGCGTCGGCCACAACCCTCTTAAGAGCCTCGACTTCGGTCATTATCTCTAGCGCAAAAAAACATATTTTGTCATACTGAAAAATCGTTCGCCATAAACACGGACAAGACTTGCGCATACCTTGCTTATCTCCTAGCTGCATTTTCAATTGGCCAAGTTCTTCTTTGGCCCGCTCCAGACTTTGATTCAGTCCGGAGACCTCCACAGTATGAGAGGCAGCAGCCGCTACAGACGCCTGCTTATAACAGAAGAGAAAACATATGTCATTTAATAAGTCTTCCTGCGAATATAAATTTGATCCTCTGTTCGGTTCTTTCTTTCACCGAATAGTGTATCAGGGGCTACTATCCATACCATGACACTCTTCGAAACCTCATAAAACATACCTCAAAACCTTTTATAAGGCTGAAACAGGCTTCATTCAGTCCGCTCTCAGCAGACTGGATCTTCTCAATCACCGCACCCATAAGGGCACGGTGTTCATTGATGATGGAGGCACTCTTCAGCACCGCCAACAAAGCATCCAACACCTCTGGTTGGACAGAGGTTGCTGGTGGAATAGGCACGCCCCCTCCAGCCGAGGGAGGCTGCCTGCTTGATTCTGGAGCCGTATTGGTCTCCGGGATTGCATCCGGCTGGGAGCCGAATTCAAGATGGCTCCCGCTGTCAGCTCCCATGGGAGTCTCCTCCCCCAAGTGTCCGGCCCCTGAAGTCTGAGCTCCAGGCGCCGCCTTCACGGTCCTTTCCTCTCCCGCTTGGCCGGGATCCTTCTGGGACGAGGCCTCGGTGTTATTCGCCTGCTCGGGGGAAGGGGCCTTCAGGGGCGTCCCGCTCATCATAGCATACGAGCTCAGAGAATCCTCTGATGAGGATTGTTTTGTATGGGACCTCGCCGGACTACAAAATTATGGCTCAGGTTAAAATACTATGCCATGATGGGTCCGGGCGCATAAACATATTCAGACTTTATATACTCACGAGTTCACCAGGGGCTGGGCCCTGGAATCCCACGTCGGGCCGCTGTCGGCGGTGGCAGTGGACCCCTCCGGAAGAGAAACTTTTCCCCTTTTACGTGACTCGGCCTCCAAGTGTGCAGAGGCCGTCCTCTTCTTTCTTCCCCCCACAGGGGATTCGTCTTCCTCCTCGTCCTCTACGGAGGCGGACTAGGCATTAGAGCCTTTAGATATTGTGTCCGAAGTGCCGCGGCGACGAAGGCCGCCCCGGGTCTTTTTGGCCTCCTTCTCGGCCGTCTTCTTCGACACCTGGTAAGGCGCCGGGACCAGCATCTTCGTCAGAAGTGGGACGGCCGGTTCTTCGGGCAGCGGGGCCAGACAGTGGATTCACTCCACCTTCTTCGTCCAGCCCTAGGAGAGTTGTGGAAAACACACTGAGCATTTCCTTTGGGTTATGCGGATAAAATTTATGATGACTTACCGAGCTTGCAGGGCGGGACAGTTGGTACCCGCGGTCCTCGGCTAAGTCCAGCCATGATTTGCCGGACTTGAAAAGCACCTTCCAGATGTCTTTGTGCGAGGAGCCAAAGAGCCCCCGCAGGGTTTGGTGCTTGGACGGATCGAATTCCCATAGATTTCAAGTCCGGTGTTGACAAAGCAGGATCCGGCGAACTAACATCACCTGGGCTACATTGACAAGTTCGATGTTTTTGTCCTCCATACGCGCGTCTGGAGCACCGACAGTTCGTCGGATGAAGACCAGTTCAGGCCTTTCTTGACCCAGGATGTAAGCCGCAAGGGGGCTCCGGATCGAAACTCGGGAGTAGCGGCCCATCCCTTGCTGCGCGGCTCGGTGATATAAAACCACTGTTGTTGCCATTCCTTGACGGAATCATTGAAGGTGTCAGTCGGCCATGTGACGTTGGGCATCTTGCTGACCATAGCGCCCCCGCACTCGGCGTGCTCGCCTCCTACTACCTTGGGCTTCACATTAAAAATCTTCAGCCATAAGCCGAAATGTGGCGAGACGTGGAGAAAAGCCTCGCACATGACGATGAATGTCGAGATGTTGAGGAAGGAATTGGGGGATAGATCATGAAGATCGATCGCGTAATAATACATGCCACGAACGAACGGGTGGAGGGGAAACCCTAGCCCGCGGACAAAGTGAGGGAGGAATACAACCCTCTCGTGGGGTTCCGGAGTAGGGACGACCTGTCCCGCCGTCGGGAGACGGTGGCCGATTTTCTTGGCCAGATACCCGGCCTCCCGAAGCTTTTTGATATCCTTCTCCCGGACGGTAGAGGCCATCCACTTGCCTCCTGCTCCGGATCCGGACATTTTCGGAAAACCTTTGTGGGCGGAGAAGATGAACGCTCGGGCGCTGGAGCTCGGGCGAAGGGGAATGGATTGGGAAGGAGAAAGCGTGGGTGAAAAAGATGAACCCTTGTCCCTTTATAAGGGCGGAAGAAACTATGCGCCTCCCCACCTACCTGGTAAACTCGCTTATTCCTCAAGCATCGTAATTGATGGCGCGGTTGGGTTACCCGCACCCGTATTGATGAGAATCCCGTGATAAGGGGACACGATCTCTGCTTCGACAGGATGTGCCAATAAAACCGCCTCGCAACACATGCAGTGGCAGGCTCGGAAAAACGGATCGTCATGACCAGACCATGGCAGAACGTCACGAAAAACTGTCAGCGGATCAGATTTGTGGAAATATTATTCTCTCTATGGTGGTATGTGGAATTTATTTTACCGAGCCGGACACTATCCTTGTGTTCAAATTCTTCTATGGAGTATTCGGAGGAAGAACCCGCCTTGCAATGCCGAAGACAATCTACGCGCCGGACTCATCGTCATTGAAGCCTGGTTTAGGGGCTACTGAGGGAGTCCTGGATTAGGGGGTCCTCGGACAACCGGACTATATCCTTTGGCCGGACTGTTGGACTATGAAGATACAAGATTGAAGACTTCGTCCCGTTTTCGGATGGGACTCTCCTTGGCGTGGAAGGCAAGCTTGGCAATATGGATATGTAGATCTCCTCCCTTGTAACTGACTCTGTGTAACCCTAGCCCCCTCTGGTGTCTATATAAGTCGGAGGGTTTTAGTCCGTAAGAAAAAAAAGAACAATCATACCATAGGCTAGCTTCTAGGGTTTAGCCTCTACGATCTCGTGGTAGATCGACTCTTGTAATACTCATATCATCAAGATCAATCAAGCAGGAAGTAGGGTATTACCTCCATCGAGAGGGCCCGAACCTGGGTAAACATCATGTCCCCCGCCTCCTGTTACCATCCGCCTTAGACGCACAGTTCGGGACCCCCTACCCGGGATCCGCCGGTTTTGACACCGACAGATGACACCGACCCCGACCCCGACAGTAGTGATGATGATTACGAAGACGAAGCTGGAGGGGATATCATGGAGTCTTCCACCGATCAAAATTTCTAGTCAACCACCATATTATCAGTAGTATTTCGCCCATGTATATAGTAGAAGTCCGAGTATCTTGTAACGGTAGTTAGATCGATTGTATGCCCTTGTTTGAATTGAGTGGTGTGATATGATTGTGTTTGTCTCATGTGCATATGGGTAGTGCCTTCTCACTAGACCTCACTCTATTCTAACCTCTCCCCTCTAAACCCATCAGATGCCTCCGAGACGTGACCCCGGATTTGCATTCCCACCGGAGCTCACTCAGTTGATCCAAAAGCAGAATGCCTTGATGCAGATACTCGTCCAGAACAAAGGCAACAACAACAACAACAGCCCACCGCCACCACCTCCAGTTGATAACCTAGCCTGTTTTCTGAGGTTGAATCCACCGGTGTTTTCTAGTAGCACCGAGCCGATTGTCGCTGATGACTGGCTACGCAGGTTGGAAGGGAGTTGACCACCGCAGGTTGCATAGATGCTGAGAAGGTGCGTTTTGCCGCACATCAATTGGATGGACCCGCAGCCTCATGGTCGGAGAATTACACAACCACTTTCCCCATAGCCAATGTCACTTGGGATCAGTTTCAGCAAGCGTTCCGCACTGCACATGTCTCAACTGGAGCTATGAGCATGAAGAAGCGTGAGTTTCGCAACTTACGCCAAGGAAACCGTACTATGGGGCAGTACGTGGATGAGTTTAGTAAGTTAGCCCGCTATGCCCCAGATGATGTGGCCACAGACGCCGCGAAGCAGGAGAAGTTTATGGAAGGGCTGAATGATGAGCTGAGTATGCAGTTGATGGTAGCAACATTTGCTAACTACCAGGAGTTGGCAGACAGGGCCCTTATGATCGAAGGGAAGCAGCAGCAGATAGAGAGCCGCAAGAGGAAGTATGGACAAGGGAAGTACAATTCAGGAGCTCAGCAGAGACCTCGTTTTACCTCGAACTCAGGAGGACACACCCACCACAACCATGGAGGCCACACTCACAATGGAGGAAGTTTGCATAATCATAGTGGCCCCAAGAATGGGAATTGGAATGGAGCAAGCAGCAACCAGAACCGTTCCAACCCAGTAACGCCCGCCAAGAAGGACCTAAGTCACATTACTTGTTTCAAGTGCGGGAAGAATGGACACTATGCCACCGAGTGTTCTGAAGCAAAAAATGGAAATGGCAATGGAAGCTCTGGGAAGAAGCCCAACCCTTTCAACAGGGGACAAGTGAACCATGTTAACGTGGAGGAGGTTGAAGAGCAGCCAGATGCAGTTATAGGTAAGTTTTTGGTTAAGTCATTTACTGCAATCGTTCTTTTTGATACTGGTGCATCGCATTCATACATTTCAAGGGGATTTGTGGATAAGTATAAACTGCCCACCAAGGTTCTTAGGACACCTATGTTAGTAAGCTCGCCAGGAGCGGAGTATATGGCAAGCCAAGGATGTTTTCAGATGCCATTGACCATAGATAGGCATGTTTTCCCCTCAGACCTAATAATTCTGGAGTCGCAAGGATTGGATGTGATACTAGGCATGGATTGGCTATCGATGTATGGGGGAAACATCGATTGCGCCAGTAAGTCAATTCTGCTCACCACCCCAGAGGGAAAAATGATTAATTATGTATCCAGGCATGCGCCAAGGAGAACCCAAGTAAATTCCCTCTCAGGAGTTGTTCAGGAGGAAGTGCCTGTAGTGAAGGATTACCCAGATGTATTTCCAGAGGAACTACCAGGCATACCGCCGGATCGAGACATAGAGTTTTTGATAGAGCTGTTGCCAGGCACCGGACCGATATTGAAGAGACCATACCGGATGCCCGCAAATGACTTGGAGGAAATTAAGAAGCAAATTAAAGAGTTATTGGAGAAAGGTTACATTCAACAAAGTTCGTCACCGTGGGGAGCCCCAGTGCTCTTAGTTGAGAAGAAGGATGGATCCTTGAGAATGGTTGTTGATTATCGTGCATTGAATGAAGTAACGATCAAGAACAAGTACCCATTACCGATGATCCATGATTTGTTTGACCAGTTGCAAGGAGCTAAAGTATTCTCCAAGATCGATCTGCGATCAGGATATCACCAGCTGAAGATCCGAGAACAGGATATACCTAAGACAGCCTTCACCACAAGGTACATTCTATATGAGTATACGATTATGTCATTTGGATTGACTAATGCCCCTGCCTATTTTATGAGTTTGATGAATACGGTGTTCATGGAGTTCTTGGACAAGTTTGTCATGGTGTTCATTGACGATATTTTGGTGTACTCGAAGAATGAAGAGGAACACAAGGAACATTTGCGCTTAGTTCTTGAGAAGCTCAGGGAACATCAGTTATATGCCAAGTTCAGCAGATGTGAGTTTTGGTTGAAGGAAGTTGGATTCCTTGGACATGTTATATTAGGAGAAGGTATAGCAGTAGACCCTACCAAGGTTCAGTCTGTCACTGAGTGGTTGGCACCCACCTCAGTAGGAGAGATCTGCAGTTTTCTTGGACTCGCGGGATATTACCGAAGATTCATTGAGAATTTTTCCAAGATTGCGAAACCTATGACGGAGTTATTGAAGAAGGACACTAAGTTCAAATGGACAGATGAATGTGAGGCAAGTTTCCAGGAGCTGAAGAAACGTTTGGTTACAGCCCCAGTGCTGATTCTGCCGGATATACGCAAGGATTTCCAAGTGTATTGCGACGCTTCTCGCTTAGGACTTGGAGGTGTACTAATTCAAGACGGAAGATTTTTTTCATATGCCTCACGGCAGCTTTGACCACATGAGTTGAATTATGCCACGCATGATTTGGAGTTAGCAGCTGTAGTTCATGCACTCAAGACATGGAGACACTTTCTTATTGGAAACTGTTGTGATGTGTGCGCGGATCACAAGAGTTTGAAGTACATTTTCACACAGAAGGAGCTGAATCTCAGGCAAAGGAGATGGTTGGAGCTTATAAAGGATTATGATATGAAGCTACACTATCACCCAGGCAAGGCCAATGTCGTAGCAGATGCCTTGAGCCGAAAGAGTTATGTCAATACCCTCATAAACGGAGGATTACCAAAGGAGTTAGCCGAAGATCTCAGGGAGCTTTGCTTGGAGATAGTCCCTAGAGGTTTTGTTGCAGCAATGGAGGTTCATTCAACGTTATTGGGAAAGGTTCGAGAAGCTCAAAAGGATGACAAAGAGATTGCTGAGATAAAGGAGAAGCTGAGTGAAGGAAAAGCCAAAGGTTTTTGTGAGGATGAGCACGACACTTTATGGTTTGAGGACCGTGTATATGTACCCAATAATGCGGAGATCAGGAAGTTACTACTTCAGGAAGCCCATGACTCGCCATACTCGACACCAAGATGTATTTGGATTTAAAGGAGTGTTTCTGGTGGACTGGTATGAAGAAGGATATTGCCGAGTATGTAGCCGTATGTGATGTATGCCAGAGAGTGAAGGCAGAACATCAAAAGCCAGCAGGACTACCGCAACCTATGCCGATAACCGAATGGAAGTGGGATAAGCCTGGCATTGATTTCATCACCGGATTACCCAGGACCGGATCAGGATATGATTCTATCTGGGTAGTAGTGGATCGTTTGACCAAAGTGGCTCACTTTATCCTAGTGAAAACCACCTATACGAGTGCGAAGTTGGCCAAGATATATATGACCAGGATCGTATGTCTGCATGGAGTTCTGTTGGGGATATAACTATTAGGTATGACCCGCCCAGGAGGGGCCAGGTTATACCTATGGCGATTCATGAAGCCCAAGATAGCCCTGGAAGATGGCGGTTCAGTTAAGGGCCCAAGGCCCAAAGGCGACTCAAGGCCCGTAGAGATAAACCGCCATATGTACATAACTTGTACTATAAGGCAGGGATAGTTAGAAACCGAGCCGGACACTGTTTATAAGCCGGACGAGACTCTGTGAGCCGCTGGGCGTCGACCTCTGCATATAAAGGGATGACCTGGCGGCGGTCCAGGGCAAGTAAGATCAGATCGAAAGCTAGGTCAAGCGGATTCGCTCCCTAGTAATCGAAACATAAGCAATACCACCTCAAACTGGATTAGGCCTTTACCTTCACCGCAAGGGGCCGAACCAGTATAAACCTTCGTGTCCTTTGTCCCATTTTAACCCCTTTAAGCTTCCGAGTTGCGATGGCTCCACGACTAAGTCCTTTCACTAGGACATCTGTCGTGACAATTCCACGACAGTTGGTGCCCACCGTGGGGCCAGCGCACGGTGGATTTGAGTTCTTGAAGGGCAGCTTCGAAGGGCTCAAGGGATACGCTGTGGGACGGATGACCAAGAGTCGTCACAGCAAGCTCTACATCGACGACGCAGGCTGGGGCCCCGACGCCGGCTCAGTTGAGTACGGGTACCGGGTCCCCTTCGGCGGAATCCACGTCTTCATCGGCAAGATTGGCGAGCCGGGCCCTGAGCTAGACATCTGCACCGACATCGTCGAGACAACTCAGCATGCGAGACCCGCCCGGGCTCAGCCCGCCATGAAGCGTGCCTTCGTGGGATGCATCCATGGAGGGGAATTTTCTGAAGGATCTGTGTCTGAAGGTGAGACTGCCATCTACTCTGATGGTGAATCGTCCATGGATGAGACGGATTCGTTGTATCAACTGCAAGACGGCGGGCTTGGGGGCTGTTCCGATGGCAGCAGTATTCCGGACCCCTTTGAGCCGCCGAGCGGAGTTGGGATCTTCATGGCCGGCACGCAACCCGGGCAAAACTCTACGGCCGCGGCAGCGATAACCTCCGGGTCAGCGGCAGCCGGGGCAGGAGGCCCTGCGCGCCCACCGGCTCAGGTGCTGATGGATCTCATGGATAGGATGACCGCCCTGTTATCCACCGCGGTTAATCCGGCGGATCAGGCTCAACATGATGCAGAAGTGGCACAGTTACGTGAGGAGGTAGCACAAGCCAAGGAAAACCTAGCAGCGGAGGATGCCAGGATGGCCATAGAGCGGGCGGCTTTGGATGCTCGAGCTCAGCAGATTCAATCAGAGGCTTTCCAGCTTACGATGGATCTGAATGCATCAAATGAGGTCATGAGGAGAAGGCACCAGAAGGCTCAATCCCGTATGCCTCCGATTTATGATCCTAGAAACCTCTTCCGCACACCCGGAGCAGGCCCCAGTAACCCGTCGGAGGTAAACCGGGTTGCAACGCCCGGAGCTGGGACGCCGGTTCAACCACGGGTGATAGAACCTCCTCGTATGAATACTGCTCCACCTCATTATGTACCTACACCGCCGGGTCACTATTCTAACCCTTTGGAGAACATGGTCGCTGCGGCGGCACGATTGGCGGCTCTCCCAGTGGAAGGCGACTCTCCGATGGTGATTGAAACATGAAGGGTCAGAGAACTTCTTCAGATGGCTCTGGCGTAGCGGGAGGCATATTCTTACAGTCGGGATAGGGTTCATTCGACCCCTCGCCCGAGCCGAAGCCCAAGTTATAGCAGGCATCTGGATTCAACAGCCGTTTCAAGCAACGCCCGGCGCCGTGACCAGCCGCGCGGGAATGACCCGACGCGTGATGGAGCTCCTAACTTGGTTGATCTAGATAGGATACGCCAAGAGGCTGAGCGGGCGGCTGAGTAGGCGGCTCAACGGGAAGCTTACAAGTCTTTTCCGGTTTATCCGACGACTTCTATTGAGGCAGGCGTGACCACAAGGACTGGAGGTGTTCCTTGCTTGGTACCGGCTCTGCGTAATGAGCGTTTTCCCAGGGATTTCAAGGGGCCTCGAAAGGTGCCTAATTACACGGCCGACTTACAGCCCGGGGCATGGATTGAGAGCTATGAGATGGCCATGGAACTACTGGAGGTCAGTGACGCGGCAATGGCCAAGTACTTCACCATGATGTTGGATGGAACGGCCCGCACTTGGTTGAAGGGGCTGCCACCTAATTCCATTGGTTCATGGGCAGAGTTAAAGGCCCGGTTTATTCAAGACTTCAAAGACACATGCAAGCAGCCTATGTCAATTGTGGATTTGACTAATTGCAAGCAGGAGGAAGGTGAGTCCACGACCCATTGGGTGCACCGGGTGAAGGCCATAATACATTCATCTGATAAGATGGATGCCGGCTCTATGGTCTTAATGTTGGAGAAAAATTGTCGTTTTACGCCTCTGAAACAGAAGCTGGGGCGGCTCAAGTGCGATTGTAATGACATGGGCCAGTTAACGGCAGCTTTAGTCAAGTACGCCGACTCTGATAGTACCAAGGATCCCGAGTCTAACGATGAGAAGACAGGGAAGGGAAAGAAGAACGGAAATGCCAAGGGTCAGCAGCATAACCCGATGAATCAAGGAGGCAATAATAAACGTAAGGCTGACGGTAGCTCGGAGTTTGTGGCTAACACCAATGCGCAGGGCAACAATCAACGGCGTAAGGGGAGACCACCTCCTCGGTCCGGCGGGTCAGGTCCCACTCTTGAGCAGTTGCTAAATGAGCCCTGTCCAAGGCACGGTACTCAGCAGAAACCAGCCACTCACCTATGGAAGGACTGGACGATCATGAAGGCTTTTAGGAACTCTAACATGTTTGACGGCAATCATGGGCCGGGCGGCGGCTCAGGCGGCGTCGGTTTTCATGGCCCGGGTGGCGGTTCAAATTCCAATTTTCAAGGCCCTCAAGGTAATCAAGGTGGTTATAATCAGCAATCTGGCCAAGGAGGTCAGCAGCAGCAGCAATCTGGGTATCAGAGTAACCCAAAGCAGTTGAATAGTGGACAGTATCATGTGTTCACCACCAGTTTGTGCAAACGGGACCAGAAGCTTCATAAAAGGGCTGTGAACGCTGTTGAGCCGGCAGTTCCTCATTATTTGAGATGGTCTGAGCAGCCTATTATGTGGACTAGGGAGGATCACCCTTCCCGAGTTGATAATTCGGGTCACTTGGCCTTAGTGGTGGCACCTCAGGTTGGTGGATACAAATTCACGAAGGTGCTCATGGATGGAGGCAGTAGCTTCAACATCCTCTATTATGAGACTTTTCGTCGCATGGGGTTGACTGATAAAAATCTCAAGACGTCCAACACTATTTTTCATGGAGTAGTACCCGGTAAGTCGGCATACCCAGTTGGTAAGATTGAGCTGGAAGTAGCCTTTGGGGATGAGCATGATTCCAGGGCTGAGAAGCTGACTTTTGAAGTGGTCAAAATCAAGAGCTTGTATCACGCCCTGTTTGGATGGCCGGCTTATGCAAAGTTCATGGCACGGCCGTGTTATGTTTATCTGCAGCTCAAGATGCCGGGTCACAAGGGCACCATCACAGTGCATGGGAGTCGGAAGATAGCCTTGGAATGTGAGGAAGGAGATGCTGCTTACGCTGAATCTATTTGTGCAACAGAGGAGTTGAAGTTCTACAAGGACAATATTGACCCGGCGGACATGACGTCTTTGAAGAAGCCAACCACCGAACATGAGCCGGTGATGAAGTTTAAGTCAGCCGATGACACCAAGCTTGTTGATTTTGTTCCAGGTGACTCATCTAAGCAGTTCAGTATCAGTGCTAATCTGGATCCCAAATAGGAAAGCGCGCTCATCGAGTTCATCCGTGAGAACCGGGACATCTTTGCATGGAAACCTTCTGACATGCCGGGTGTACCAAGAGAACGCGCTGAGCACACTCTCAATATTGATCCAAAATTTAAGCCGGTCAGGCAGTTTCTTCGGCGGTTCAATGAGGAGAGGCATAAGGCCATTGGTGAGGAAGTGGCCCGGCTCTTGGTGGCCGAGTTCATTGTTGAAGTTTTTCATCCAGAGTGGTTGGCTAACCCAGTGCTCGTGCTTAAAAAGAACGGCACCTGGCGTATGTGTATGGATTACACGGACTTAAACAAGGCTTGTCCGGCTAATCCTTTCGCTCTCCCTCGTATTGATTAAATCATTGATGCTACGACGGGTTGTGAGCGTTTGAGCTTTTTGGATGCTTATTCTGGTTATCATATCAAGATGGCAGTTAAGGACCAGGAGAAGACGGCTTTTATTACTCCGTTTGGAGCCTTCTGCTATGTGTCTATGCCTTTTGGGCTTAAGAGTGCCGAGGCGACTTATCAGCGATGTTTGCAGAATTTTCTTCACAATCAGATTGGGCGCAATGTTCATGCTTATGTGGACGACATTGTGGTGAAGTCCAGAGAGAAAGAGACCTTGATATATGATATGAAGGAAACCTTTGATAATCTCCGGGTCTACAAGATGATGCTTAACCCGGCCAAGTGTGTTTTTAGAGTGCCAGTAGGCAAGCTTTTGGGTTTTCTGGTTTCCAACAGAGGCATCGAGGCTAACCCGGAGAAGATCAAGGCAATCACTTCTTTGGCTAAGCCGACATGTATCAATGATGTTCAGCGTTTGGCTGGTCGTATTGCTGCTTTAAGCCGGTTCATAAGCTGGTTAGGTGCGAAGGCCATACCGCTGTATCAGATGATGAAGAAGACAGACGACTTTGTCTGGAGTGATGCTGCTAACGCTGCCTTTGAAGATTTGAAGAGACAGCTCGCTGAGCCGCCGGTCCTTGCTGCTCCCACTGATAAGGAGCCATTATTGTTATATGCGGCTGCTAACACACATGATGTCAGTGTGGCCATTGTAGTGGAGCGCAAGGAGGCTGCTAAGGAATATCCAGTTCAACGGCCGGTTTACTACATCAGTGAGGTGCTTATCGAGTCGAAGCGAAGATACCCACACTGGCAGAAGCACGTTTATGGGGTGTTCATGGCAAGCCGGAAGCTTAAGCAATATTTTCAGGGTCATCCCATCACTGTGGTTAGTTCTGCTCCTTTAGGAGATATCATTCAAAATAGAGAAGCCACAGGACGAGTCGCCAAGTGGGCCATTGAACTTGGCCTCATGGGCTAAAGTATGTGCCACGCACTGCTATCAAGTCTCAAGCACTGGTGGACTTCATCAACGATTGGACAGAGCTACAGATGCCTGAAGAGAAGCCGGACAACACGTATTGGACTATTCACTTTGATGGGTCCAGGCAATTGGAGGGCTCGGGGGCTGGAGTTGTTTTGGCTTCCCCTCGAGGTGACAAATTTTGTTATGTGCTAAGGTTGATGCTTCCTTGTACTAACAATGCGGCTGAGTATGAGGCCTTGCTCCATGGTCTTCGGATGGCTAAGGAGATGAACTTAAGCCGGGTAAGGTGCTTTGGCGACTCAGATTTGGTGGCTCAGCAAGTCTCAGGCAAGTGGGATTCTAAGGATCCCCTCATGGCGGCTTATCGCCGTGAAGTTGATGCCATTGCTGGACACTTCGAGGGTTACCAAGTGGAGCACATTGAACGCAGAAAGAATGAGGCAGCTGATGCTTCAAGCCGGCTAGGGTCTCAGCGTAAGTCGGTGCCACCTAACACTTTTTTGGATATTCTGCATAACCCTTCTGTCAAGTTACCTATAGAGGAAGACTTGGCTGTTCCTGGCCCGGAAGCACAATTGGTGGCGGCTCTTCACATCATCCCAGATTGGACAGTGCCATATTTGGCTTACATGACCCGGGGCGAGTTGCCTGAGGATGAAACCTTGGCTAGGCAGATAACCCGGTGGTCTAAGTCAATGACGATTGCCAATGGGGAGTTGCATCATCGCAGTGTCACTGGGGCGTTTCAACGCTGTGTCTCTCCTGAGGAAGGTCAAGAAATTCTTCGTGAGATTCATGAAGGAGATTGTGGCCATCATGCCGGTTCAAAGTCCCTTGTGGCCAAAGCCTTTCATCATGGATTTTATTGGCTGACGGCTCATGCTGACGCGGAGGACCTGGTCAGTAAATGTGATGGTTTCTCAGAAATTCTCACGACGGGCTCACGTGCCGGCTCAAGAATTGAGGATGATTCCAATTACTTGGCCGTTTGCAGTCTGGGGACTCAACATGGTTGGGACTTTCAAAAGGTCCAGAGGTAAAAAGACCCACCTCTTGGTGGCGGTTGACAAATTCACAAAGTGGGTTGATGCAGAGCCAGTTAGTAAGTGTGACACAGCCACGACGGTTCAATTCATGAAAAAGGTGATCTTTCTTTGGCTTTCCACACAACATTATAACTGACAATGGTTCTATCTGTCCAAGGGTGCCATGGAGGAGTTCTGTCAACGTGAGCATATCCGGCTTGATGTTTCATCAGTAGCTCACCCCCAATCCAATGGTTAAGCTGAAAGGGCCAATTAGGAAATCATGAAAGGCATCAAGCCCCGGCTTATGGTTCCTTTGCAACGGACGCCGGGTTGTTGGGTGGAGGAGTTACCTTCTGTGATATGGAGCATCAATACTACCCCCAACAGGTCTACGGGTTACACGCCTTTCTTCATGGTCTACGGCACAGAGGCGGTTCTACCTAGTGACATCCGTCATGACTCGCCCCGCGTGGCGGCTTACGTTGAAGCTGGATAACGAACAAGCCCGTCAGGATGCACTTGACCTGTTAGATGAGAAGCGTGACTTGGCAGCAGCCCGCTCGGCGATTTACCAACAGGACCTGCGCCATTATCATAGCCGCCGGGTTAAGTCCAGAACCTTTCAAGAAGGTGACTTGGTGCTCCGGCTCATCCAGGAACAAACTGATGCGCACAAGTTATCCCCACCTTGGAAAGGACCCTTTGTGGTCAGCAAGAACTTGAACAATGGGTCATACTACCTTATCGATGTTCGAGAGCACAAAGACTCACGTAAGTCGGAGGAACAGACCTGCCGGCCGTGGAATATCGCTAATCTTCGGCCTTATTATACTTGAGCCACCGGCTCTCATGATGTACATATTTGGACGATGTATATATTATAATAAGTAATAAAGCAGGACCTTTGTCCTTTTCATCCTCAATGATCATATGTCTTCATCATCATAATTTCCAAACGACCAGTTGGGGGCTGATCGTGTACGTATACAGCTTAACCCTTTGGTCTGGCTCATGATCATATTCGAATCTAGCCGTTAAACCTCATGATCACTAGGGGGCTTCCTGTTCAAACATAGGTTATATTTGAACCAAAGAGAACATAGCTGTCGGTACCCTCTTGATCGGGACAATGCCAAACTCACTAGGGGGCTTCTTGATCGTATTCAAATCATAGCTTAACCCCTTTTGGGTTCGACTTTGATTGTATTTGAATCAGAGTCGTTAAAAAACTCTCAAGGTCATTTCGGGGCTTCCTGTTCAAGCATAGGTCGTATTGGAACCAAAGAGAACATAGCTGTCGGTACCCTCTTGATTGGCGCAACGCCAAAACCACTGGGGCCTACATGATCGTATTCGAATCCTAGCTTAACCCCTTTGGTCCGGTTTACTGATCGTATTCGAATCAGAAACCTCAACTTTTTCTTTCTATTTTGCTTTTTTTTTTTGCAAACAATCTTTGTTTTTGTCTTGAGGTTTTTGTCCAGATCTAAGTATACGTGTGGTTTAAATTTAACCCGGCTTGGTTTTGGATAATAAGTCGTCAGCATATGACAATCATCATACATTTGGAAGTGTTGGCTTCTAAAGGATTGGGTTATCACCCTTACTGTTCAGGTCACATGAACCGGCAGTACCAATGCAAAATCACAGGTATGATATTATACTTGTGTTTCAAAGCTATAATTCATAAACAGGCTTATCTGTGTCCCGTCTTTCAATGTTAATGGTTGTATGTAAGATATTATGACCCGCCCTGCGGTAAGCCGCCAAGGGTTCTTGTGATCTATTTCTGTGTGCAGGACAGTTCAAAGACTTTCTTATGCATAAAGAAAACAGATGATAAATTTAAAAAGGGGAGAGTATAAGGCGGCGGCTTAACAGTGTTGAGGACCAAAACGTGCACGATGGCACGACAAAGCAAAGTCATTTCTACTCTTTTACATGACTCGCCGAGTCCAAATGATTAAATTATTTTCCAGCAAGGTACAAATATGAGCCGCCTGGTAGGTCAATTTTCTGGTTGGCCTGAAGCTTCCGGATCAACCCTTCCCGCTCCTCCGTCCTGTTCCCTGTCCTGGAAGGTTGACGATGACCAGTCAATGCCATTCAAAGCTTCAAATTCAGCTTCATCATCAATTAGTCCGGCCGGGTCAACTTCAGGGGCGAAGGTATGCTTACGAATTGGAGGGATCAAGCTGGTCATTTTAGAATGCGGCGTTGGAATCCTCCGATTTTCCGCGTCATAACCCGGCTGGTAACTGGTGAGATCCGCTTCATTTGCAATCAGGGTAGCCACAGGGCATATTTCCTTCACACAAGCGGCGAAGTCTTCCTTTTCAAATGACGTGCCATCCTCCTTAAGGCTTGGATATCCAATGGCGATGTCGGCTGGGTCTAACTCCGGTAGCCACGCTTTGGCCCAGCTTAAAGCGGCCACGACTCCGGCTCTTGCAGATGATCGCCTTAATTCATTGAACCATTGGGGCAGCATAGCAAGCCGCTTTAGCACATCCACCAGGAGTGTGGGGATTTCGTTTGACAGGGCAACTGTGGCCAAGGCACGCTGAGATCCGGTATAAAGTTGTTCTATGAGCGTGTAAACCACCTTCAGCTTCACCAGCATATCCTGGTTGAGGTTGGAGCTCCTGGGGCCTGCATAGCAATATCAGGTGAGTTAATGACAATATCATATGATCAATAGAAAGATACAATATTTGACACTTCAGGGCGACTTACAAAGATTGCTGAGACCATCTGAGATACGTGGCGTTTTAAGCCGGACAATTCAGTAGTCACCTCTTCAAGAGCCGTTTCTACTGTTTCAGCTCGTTGGGTTAAAGCAATTTTTTCTTCAGCCCAGGCCTTCTTCTCAACCCCAAACTCGGATTTCAATTTCTCTTGTTCAGCCACAATGAATTCAAATTTGGAATCGGCCTTTTGAGTTTCAGTCTCTTGGGCCTCCAGACGGGTCTTCAATTCAGACAGTTCTAATTGAAGTTGAGTAGTGGTGGCCTGTACAAATGTCGGGTCAAAAGTCATGAATATTAGCATACAATATTAAGTCCCAAGCCTTTTGCAAGCAACAACACTTGGCACTTGGGGGCTAATGTCTAACGAAGGTTTTATCTAAAGTGGCGGCTCATGAGAGTAAGTCCCAAGCACTTTGCAAGCAAGAGTACTTGGCACTTGGGGGCTAATGCATATTGTTGTTAAATCTACACAAGGACTATTTTCTGTACAAGCATATGAAGGACCGGCTCATTCATGTTGATTAAACCGGCCCTTGGGGACTACGGAGTAAGCCGGATTTTTTACAGGTTTGACCAAAGAATATTACTAATGCTTATACGTCTGTTCTAAGTTTACAACATAATCATCGTAAACAATAGACTTGGGGGATGACATAGTAAGGATAATTTAGTGAAGGGAAAGAGTTTATACCTCAAATTTTTGGTACATTTGCTTCACCATATCAGCTTTGAGGTCACGGTTGCTGTGCACTTGGCTGAGATATCCAGAAAAAACTTCCCCAATGCTCATGTGAGTATAATCAGCAATGTCAAATCTGACCTTACGGTGTTCCAGGTGCTCCTCTTTAGCAGAACACTTGGCTAGAACAGTAGGTCTTCCTAGCTCAGTGTAGCTAGTCTTGGTGATTTCAACATCAGCATCTTGTGGGTCGTCTGTCTTGGCCAGGCTAGAGGCTTCAGGGTTTTTAGAGCCATCGGCGGCTTGAGCAGCAGGCGGGTCAGTAGTTGACGATGGCGTATCATGCGCCGGTTCAGGCGGCGGCTCGGGAACAGAGGCCTCAGGCGCGGCTGTCTGGAGTTCCGGCTCTTGGAAGATTGGCTCTTCGGCTGGCTTGTTCTTCTTCACCCTCTTGCTGGGCTTTGCTTTTCCATTGTATAAAGATCAAAATATCAGTACAAATATCAAGAATTGAAATGAATACAGGATAAGTAAATTATCATTACCCTGGAGCGGTCTTAAAAGCCGGCATGTTGGACTAGAGTGAGTCACCGGAGGAAGGTGAAGTTTCCTGATAATTCGAGTCAGAGGAGTTGAGTGGTTGACGAGTGAGACCTGCCAAAGGATAAAAAGGAGTTAAGTCGGAGGTGACCTCATTCTTTGGTGTATTTGGTAAGCCGGAGGAGAGTTCTACGTCTATGCTAGTCCGGGTCTGCCTCCGGTTCTCATGAATCTGTCGCTTCAAAATAAATTGAGGATCTTGATAAGCTAAAGGATGTGAAAATCTTACTTTCTGGGTTACTCTTCGGATTTTCTGTCTTGGCAAAGGCTCGGAGTCGGAGGAAATAATAGTTACCTCTCCATCCACTCCGTGACTCGTTCCCGTGTCCTCTTGATGATAATCAGTGTCAATAAGGTGGTTAAAAAGAGAGCCTAGAGAGTCAAGAGCTACCTTCGACTCAGAGGTATCTTCTAGATGAAGCAAGTCTGAGGCGCTGGTCTTATTTCCCTTCTTCTTGGCGGCGTTTTTCCTGGCGGCTCTCTTGGCCTTCCTGGCTCTCTCTGCAGCTTCATGATCGTATTTTACCTTCCAAAATTTGTCATCAGCCTGCGAAAATCAGCAAAGTTTGAGTAAAGACAAAAACATCAAGGATGAAGGTAAAATACTCAGTTTGGCGGCTTACCGCTGGAGCCGGGTTAGCTTTGCAGAAAGGGCTTAAGCCCACCTTGCCACAGTCTGCTAGGCTTTCGTTCAAGAGTGACTTTGTCATATCATTGATGACGTCGTCAGGTAAATTATCAGGGCTGTGCCGCAGAGAATCATTCTTCTCGCCCATATAGGTACACATCAAACCAGAGCAGCGGCTCAATGGAATGATCCACTAGGCAAACCAAACCCGGACCAAGTCGATACCAATTAAACCATTCCCCAAAAGAGCCTTGACTTTAGCCATGGTGGGGGAAAGCTTCTGGCGGTCAGCAGCAGACAACTTGTCTGGGAGAGGATGATTAGGCTCGAGGCGCAGGGCACGAAAGACGGGCAGAGGGTTCTCATCAGCCGGAGAAGTGTCTTGGAAATAGAACCATGTCTAGTTCTAGTCTTTGGGGTGACTTGGTGGATTCGCATAAGGAAAAATGGCGTCTCTCCGTCGTTGGATTGAGACCCCGCCAAGCTCCAAGCTAGGCCCGTTGGCACATTCATTCTGGCGGTTCAAATAAAATAAATCTCTGAAGAGTAGCAATATGGGTTCTTCTTCAAGATACACCTCACAGAACACTTGAAAATTGCAAATATTAGACACAGAGTTGGGTCCAATGTCTTGAGGACGGAGGTCAAAAAAGTGTAGGATGTCTCTGAAGAACTTTGAGCCGGGTGGTGAAAAGCCCCGGTTCATGTGGTCAGTAAATACGATGACTTCCCCCTCTTTGGGCTGAGGCTTTTCCTCGGTTGGATCAGGCGCACGGTATGACATGACGTCCTTCTTTGGCAGATAGCCAGTCTTCACAAAGTCGTCAAGTGTACTATCTGTGACGATGGACTTGACCCAATTGCATGAAGTGGGTGTTTTTGGCGGCATTGTGAAGAAGGAAGCCTAACAAAGAGTGAAATTGCCGGTTCAAATTTAAGCCGGAGGAAAAACATTACAGTACATATTCATGATGGCGGCTTATAAAGGGGTCTAATGGTATATGGATAAATCATGTCAAGTTATTTAAGCCGCCATGAGTGCCAGGAGCATTCAAGTTATCTAAGCCGCCATGAGTGGTTAAGGTTATCAATTGAGCATTGCAATGTTAAAGCCGGTGGCAAGAGCCGCCATGGCTAGGTGGATCTAACAAATGCAGTTTTTTGCCTAAGTGTTACACAAACAAGTTTCACAGGCTGCAGCTATTATTTTAGATCAACGGCTGTTCAGGAAAAGAAAAATAAATCTAGACCTAAAAACCAGTACAGATGAGTTCATGAGTTTTCACAAGATTTTTCTTCTAGGAAAGGGGATCTACTGATATCAAAAGTGGAAGTAAAACAACTACCGCATTGGTTGAACACCGTTTTCAGATCAAAGAAGCTCGCCGTACAGCCTGGAAGATGAACTACGAAGAACACAGAGGAACTCCCAAACCCTAATGCGGATCTGAGGTATGGGAAGGCAGAAACTTAGAGTTGTAGATCTACTATGGAGGGTCGCCGCCGTTCTCTGGATCGATTCAGGTTGATGCAGCGGCCGAGGTTGAGGAAGACGAGGTGCTCTGCGGCGGCAGCGGAGCTCGAGCGGCAGAAGGGTTGCGAGAGGAAGAAGACGCTGGAAAGGGGGAGAATGAGGAAAGACCGGTCATGTCTATTTATAAGGAAAGACTCTTAAGTGGGCACAAAAAACGAGGAGGCTGAAAATATGGTTTTCCAGCTACCAGGACACCTCAATTCTCGGGATGGTCATTAAGATAAGGATCCGTTGAGATACATTGGATAAAATGTTAAGTAATGGTAAATGGCGTCATGGCAGGTTATCACAAATCCATAAGATGACGTCATGGTGGGTTACAAATTCTCGCACAATGAAGAGCAGAAGATTTTCTGTAAGTGTTGAAGATTGACATGAACCAGTTCAAATCAATCTGGGGCCTAATTTTGAGGATATAACTATTAGGTATGACCCGCCCAGGAGGGGCCGGGTTATACCTATGGCGATTCATGAAGCCCAAGACAGCCGTGGAAGATGGCGGTTCAGTTAAGGGTCCAAGGCCCAAAGGCGACTCAAGGCCCGTAGAGATAAACCGCCATATGTACATAACTTGTATTGTAAGGCAAGGATAGTTAGAAACCGTGTCGGGACTCTGTGAGCCGCTGGGCGTCGACCTCTGTATATAAAGGGATGACCTGGCGGCGGTTTAGGGCAAGTAAGATCAGATCGAAAGCTTGGTCAAGCGGATTCGCTCCCTAGTAATCGAAACATAAGCAATACCACCTCAAACTGGATTATGCCTTTACCTTCACCGCAAGGGGCCGAACCAGTATAAACCCTCGTGTCCTTTGTCTCGTTTAAACCCCTTTAAGCTTCCTAGTTGCGATGGCTCCACGACTAAGTCCTTTCACTAGGACATCTGCCGTGAACATTCCATGACAAGTTTCGAGGACCATCGTAGCAGATAGAGGAACGCAGTTTACTTAGAAGTTTTGGCATCAGTTGTACCAGACTTTAGGTACCAGGCTAGAGTTCAGTATAGCCTTTCATCCGTAGACAGATGGACAGACCGAGAAAGTCAATCAGATCCTGGAGGACATGTTGAGATCTTGTGCGCTAGATTATGGATCTAGTTGGGATGATAATTTGCCGTACGCGGAGTTCTCATACAACAACCGTTACCAAGCCAGTTTGAAGATGGCTCCTTTTGAAGCCTTGTACGGAAGGAGGTGCAGGACACCGTTGATGTGGGATGAAGTTTGAGACCATCGGTTGTTTGGACCAAATTTGATCAAGGAGTCCGAAGAAAAGGTTAAGTTGATTCGAGACAGACTAAAGGTAGCTCAGTCCAGGCAGAAGAGTTACGCAGATTCGAAACGCAAGGAGGTAGTCTATGAAAGCGGAGACAGAGCATATCTTCGTGTGTCACTTCTGCGAGGAGTTAAACGATTTGGAGTTAAGGGAAAGTTAGCCCCGAGATTTGTAGGACCATACCGAGTTTTGGAACGTATGGGAGAAGTAGCCTACAAGTTGGAGTTACCGAAGGATTGTCAGGAGTTCATGATGTGTTTCACATTTCCCAGCTAAAGAAGTGTCATGCGGAGATGGCCGATATTCCTCTGAGAGATACAGTGCCCCTGGAAGCAATTTAGTTGGACAGTGACCTAACCTACAAGGAGAAACCTGTCAAGATTCTCGAGTTTGCCAGCCGAGTTACTCGCAGCAAGGTTATCAAGTTTTGCAAAGTTTAGTGAAGCCACCATACCGAGGATGAAGCCACCTAGGAACGAGAAGAAGACCTACGGAAAGACCACCCGCACCTATTTTCTAGCCAACCCGAATCTCGAGGGCGAGATTCATCTTAAGGGGGGTAGGTTTGTAACATCCCCAATTTTCAATTTGGAATGTTATACATAGGTCATCATATGCATATCATATTTTATTTGCATTTTGTTTGTGATCCTAGAAATCCTAAGCAACTCAAGGACCCACGGAGAGAGTTGGGGATTTCATTATTTTCATATTTGAATTTTTCTCAAATTTCAAAACAGGATCATTTTGGTTTAATATTTTTCTCTCCGAAATATTTCCTATATTACAAATAAAAGAGAGGAGAAAATATGACTTCTCCAAAATAAAAGAAATATTGGAGGAAAAATGTTAAAATCAAATAATTATTTTTATTTGGATTTTATTCGAGGATTTATTTGAATTAGAAAAATGTTGCATTTTTGAAAATTGCATTTTAGGCCAGAAAAATGTTCACTTTCTTCTAAATACTTTATTTAGAAGGTGAAAATTGTTTTTGGCATTTTTAGAATTTTTATATTTTTTTTAGGATTTTTCTTTGGCGGATATTATTTAAAAAATATCCTTTCGGATCGGACTGGGCCGAAGGACCAGCCGGCCCGCTCGCCACCGCCTTCCCCGCCGTGACCGCAACAGACTCCGGCGGAGTTCGATCCCGAGCCGCCGCCCGCGTCGCCCCTCCCCCAAGCCGCCTGCACCCCCCTATAAGTACCGCCGCCACCACTCTCCACCCGTCCCGAGCCGCCGCAGCCGCCGCCGCCCCGCGCCACCTGCCGCTGCCGCCGCCGCCACCCCGCGCCGCCTGCCGCTGCCGCCGCCGCCGCCCCACGCCGCGCCGCTGCCCCGCCGTCCCGCGCCGACGCCGCCGCCTCGCCGGAATCCCGCCGCCGCCGTTGACCTCGTCGCCGCCGTTTTATCGGTATAAACCAATCCCGGTTCGCCGGTTTTCGTTCGGTTTTTTATTTTCGGTTTATTTTCGATAGATAGGTTTTTGTTCTAGTCGTTAATTAACGAACCTTCATCGGTTAGTTTCTGTTAACGAATGAATTCGTTCGTTTGTCTCTGATAGCGGACGTTCGTCCGATAGATTTTTCTTTTTCTGTTTTATTTTTGCCAGGGACCTATCCGCGATTATTTTTATAGCAGATTAGCCCCTGATCTTCAAACCCTCGCAACTTTTTAACCGTTCGTCCAAATCCAGTGAAACCAACGCCAAAATCTTCGTGTCTAACCCCTCTTTCCAGTTAATCAACTTGAACATGATTTTGACAATCTAAAATTTGGTTTCAAGCAGATTTGTATTCGAATTTCTTTTTATCGTAGTTTGAGTTTCGTAGCTCCGATTTGGTTGATTCTTTTTGCAAATCGAAGCTCTTCAGTTGAACTTTCAGTTTGGACTTTCTCATCTGAGTTTTACCCTTGCATTCATGCTTGAGTGCTTATGTATGCTATTGTTTGTTTGCGATAGAATTCCCAGAGTGCGAAGCGCGCTACTACGAGTCTCTAGGGTTTGCAGATCATCAGCAAGGCAAGTAACACTTTGATCATACCCCTTTATTACCTAGTTTTTATGCATTAGTTCCAATCCTCAAACATTGCATGAGTAGGATCCGATTAATATGTGGGTGTTGGGAAGTAGATGATGAGGTAGAACCTATTGCCCTTTTATTATCAAACCCTTGGGAGTTACTTCTACGTTATGCTTATACCGCTATGCTATGCTAGTAGACGTGTTTTGGGTTTGAGTGTATCCATGATAGATGTGAGATTGTTAATTTATGGTTAACTTAAGGTCGCTACTTAAATACACATCTGGGTGGATTGGTTGCGGGCACCTGGAGAATCCAGTGTTGTCCTAGGATATCCCGGAGTACGCGTGTGATCATCCTACGGTTCGCCACCTAGGCTCAAAGGGATCATAAGATTATTCATGCTATAAACTTCCGTGTGCAGCCACAAGCCATTATGGGCTCTGGCATAGTTGAGTATGTTGTGTGACCTCTTTCAGTGGTAGGCTAGCAGATGTAGGGAAAAGTAGGTGTAACTGTCTACCCAGAGTAAAGAGTTAATGCTTCTGAAAGACTGCGTCTCGGTCATCCGTTTCTCAAACACCATGTAGTGCGAGAAATCCAACGGAGGAGATCGAGTCTTGTGGGGAAAAGTGCGCAAACCTCTGCAGAGTGTACAAACTAATCATGGTTAGCCGTGTCCCCGGTTATGGACAACTTGAGTATCTGGTTCTTGAATTATCATGTTGATCTCATCACTCTAAATTAATTTGTTGGGTATTAATACTGTTTAATTGGGATTGAGTTGGAGGAACCTTCTCAATGTTTATCAACCACCATGATAGTTAAACAAAATATATTCCTTTGTTGTAGGGAAAAATTGGCTTTTTGCAAAAACATGTTAACCATAGTGCCTCCACCAGCCATATATGCATGTAGTGTTAGCATTTACCTGTTCATTGCTCTACAGTGTTATTTTGCCAGCATATTCCATCTGCTGACCCATTCTGGGCTGCAACGTATTATGTTGCAGACGTTTCAGACAAAGAGTAAGGTGCGCTAGGTCGTTGTCGTGCACTCAGCTATGCCGTTGGAGTTGATGGACTCATTTACCTTCGATGCTTCCGCAGTTATCTTATTTTAGATGGCCTTAAGCCATATTATTGTAATAAGTTCTCTCTTGAGACATTCGATGTAATAAGTGTGAGATTGCACTCTGTTATAAATCCTTCGAGTAATGTCTGTGTCAGCATTACCAATCCAGGGATGACACTTATGCACAGAGATTTGACCGTCTGAGGTCGGATCGCTACAAGATGGTATCACAGCACACGCTGACTGAAGGACGTGACCACTAAGATAAGCCATAGGTCACTCTTCTCTACTCATTTCTAAGTCCTTTCCATTTTCCACTCTATAGATGACGGACCCAAGGAACAAGTTTGCTCAACCGGATGAAGACACACCTTTTGGACGACACTTGAAGGATGTCACTAGGTACCTGAACATCGGAATACCGAGCTTCACCGGGACCTACACCTTTTGGATGATTCGAGTTCAAGTTCCAGGAATGACATTCACGTCAATTACTAAGCCCATAGAGTTTTCCTTTGATGCACCAACCTGGAGTCTAGGTAAGAGCATGGCAGCCCACATCGCCATGGGACGCATCGGTGAAGTTTATCGCAAGGATCTCAAGGACACCATTTACCAGAATGTGGGCGCTGAGATGAGCAATGGGAGATGATCAGCACCAGGAGGGACAGGTCCATTGCAGCCTTCATCCAGGAGCTAAACCAGCACATTCGTCGCCAGGAGAACCAAATGTGCGCAAGCATGTTAGATCTGAAGAAGGTGATGACTAGGAACATGGAGCTTGAAGAGGAACTCAAGTCTACACGCGACGGATACGAGGAGGAAATCGCAATACTAGTAGAAAAGAATGACGACCTGACAAGGAAGCTAGGAGTATTCATGGGAGACCCCGGGCCAGGAGGAGACGATGACCATCCTGAGGACTACATCATCATCGATGACACCGACTCCGACCCCGACAGTAGTGATGATGATTACGAAGACGAAGCTGGAGCGGATATCATGGAGTCTTCCACCGATCAAAATTTCTAGTCGACCACCATATTATCAGTAGTATTTCCCCCATGTATATAGTAGTAGTCCGAGTATCTTGTAACGGTAGTTAGATCGATTGTATGCCCTTGTTTGAAT
This sequence comes from Aegilops tauschii subsp. strangulata, assembly GCF_002575655.3. NCBI lineage: Eukaryota > Viridiplantae > Streptophyta > Magnoliopsida > Poales > Poaceae > Aegilops > Aegilops tauschii. The sequence continues at coordinate 433,397,553 of NC_053040.3, read as the reverse complement.
TGAGTGGTGTGATATGATTGTGTTTGTCTCACTAGACCTCACTCTATTCTAACCTCTCCCCTCTAAACCCATCAGATGCCTCCGAGACGTGACCCCGGATTTGCCTTCCCACCGGAGCTCACTCAGTTGATCCAACAGCAGAATGCCTTGATGCAGCTACTAGTCCAGAACCAAGACAACAACAACAACAACAACCCACCGCCACCACCTCCAGTTGATAACCTAGCCCGTTTTCTGAGGTTGAATCCGCCGGTGTTTTCTAGTAGCACCGAGCCGATTGTTGCTGATGACTGGCTATGCAGGATTGGAAGGGAGTTGACCACCGCAGGTTGCACAGATGCTAAGAAGGTGCGTTTTGCTGCACATCAATTGGATGGACCCGTAGCCTCATGGTGGGAGAATTACACAACCACTTTCCCCATAGCCAATGTCACTTGGGATCAGTTTCAGCAAGCGTTTCGCACTGCACATGTCTCAACTGGAGCTATGAGCATGAAGAAGCGTAAGTTTCGCAACTTACGCAAAGGAAACCATACTATGGGGCAGTACGTGGATGAGTTCAGTAAGTTAGCCCGCTATGCCCCGGATGATGTGGCCACAGACGCCGCGAAGTAGGAGAAGTTTATGGAAGGGCTGAATGATGAGCTGAGCATGCAGTTGATGGTAGCAACATTTCCTAACTACCAGGAGTTGGTAGACAGGGCCCTTATGATTGAAGGGAGTAGCAGCAGATAGAGAGCCGCAAGAGGAAGTATGGACAAGGGAAGTACAATTCAGGAGCTCAGCAAAGACCTCGTTTTACCCCGAACTCGGGAGGACACACCCACCACAACCATGGAGGCCACACTCACAATGGAGGAAGTTCGCATAATCATAGTGGCCCCAAGAATGGGAATGGGAATGGAGCAAGAAGCAGCCAGAACCGTTCCAACCCAGCAACGCCCGCTAAGAAGGACCTAAGTCACATTACTTGTTTCAAGTGCGGGAAGAATGGACACTATGCCACCGAGTGTTCTGAAGAAAAGAATGGAAATGCCAGTGGAAGCTCTGGGAAGAAGCCCAACCCTTTCAACAGGGGACAAGTGAACCACGTTAATATGGAGGAGGTTGAAGAGCAGCCAGATGCAGTTATAGGTAAGTTTTTGGTTAAGTCATTTACTACAATCGTTCTTTTTGATACTGGTGCATCGCATTCATACATTTCAAGGGGATTTGTGGATAACTATAAACTGCCCACCAAGGTTCTTAGGACACCTATGTTAGTAAGCTTGCCAGGGCGGGTGACAATCCCGAAATACTCAATCATGAGAATCATAACCTGGTGCTTCACAACCCGGATATTCAAAAAAAAAATTGCACAATAATTAAAAAACATCAACAAATCCAAAGGAAAGAAATACAACAAATCTCAAATCTTTGCTAGGCCGCCTTCCAAGACATGACCGAACAAGTTGGCTCATAGGCCTTGTGCTTTCAAGGCTGCACAACCGTTGAGTTTATCCTAGCTCACTGTAAGTCGGCTCTCATGTGACGCAAGCCGCCATTTTAACCTTAACAAGTTCAAGGTCTTTAACAAGATTGACTGTTTAGAGTTCGGCAGGTCACCTGGTGGAGTAGCAAGTTGGCGTCTCATGCCAGGTCAAGAGGGTAGGAAAGCTAAACCCGGTGGGTTGGAAGCCCCCAAGCGACCTTATGATCAATTAATAATGACTCAGATACACAGAAATGAAACGACAGAGGCCCTGAATTTTTCAGGGATGGCGGCTTTATTATATTTGACCATAAAAAGGTATATGCACATCATCCAAAAGAGTATGTACAATGATAAGAGCCGGTAGCTCAGGTGTAGTAAGGCCGAAGATGAGCAATGTTCCAAGGCCTGTTGGTTTCCTGCTCAGAGGTGCGTGACTCCTTGCGCTCACGTATATCAATGAGATAGTACGATCCATTGTTGAGGTTCTTACTGACCACAAAAGGTCCTTCCCAAGATGGAGATAGCTTATGCATGTCAGTTTGATCTTGAATCAGCCGGAGTACTAAGTCGCCTTCTTGAAACGCCCTAGACTTGACTCTGCGGCTATGATAACGACGCAGGTCTTGCTGGTATATTGCTGAACGAGCCGCCGCAAGGTCACGTTCCTCATGCAAAGCATCATGTGCGTTCCGTTGTGTCGTCTCATTATAAGTTTGCACATAAGCCGCCACTCTGGGCGAGTCATGATGGATATCACTTGGGAGAACCGCCTCTACCCCATAAACCACGAAGAAAGGTGTAAAACCTGTTGATCTGTTGAGGTTGGTGTTAATACTCCAAATCACAGAAGGCAACTCCTCAACCCAACAACCTTGTGTTCGTACCAAAGGAACCATAAGCCGGGGCTTGATGCCTCTCAAAATTTCCTGGTTAGCCCTTTCCGCCTGACCATTAGATTGTGGATGGGCCACAAAAGAAACATCCAGACGAATATGCTCTCTTTGACAGAACTCCTTCATAGCACCCTTATACAAATTAGTGCCATTATCAGTGATGATACTATGAGGATAACCAAAATGGTAGATCAATTTTTGACAAACTAAACCGTAGTTGCTGCATCACACTTGCTAACCGGCTCTGCCTCTACCCATTTGGTAAATTTGTCAACCGCCACCAAGAGGTGGGTTTTCTTATCCTTAGACCTCTTGAAAGGCCCAACCATATCAAGCCCTCAGACCGCAAATGGCCAAGTAATTGGAATCATCCTTAACTCTTGAGTCGGCACATGAGCTCGTCGAGAAAATTTCTGACATCCATCACACTTACTAACGATATCTTCTGCATCAACATGAGCCGTCAACAAATAAAACCCATGACGAAAGGCTTTAGCCACAAGAGATTTAGAGTCGGCATGATGACCACAATCACCTTCATGGATCTCTCTTAAGATCTCACGGCCCTCTTCAAGAGAAACACAACGCAGAAACACGCATGTGACACTGCATCGGTGTAACTCACCATTGACAATAGTCATAGATTTAGACCTCCTGGTTATTTGTCTGGCCAAGGTTTCATCCTCAGATAACTCACCTTAGGTCATATAAGCCAAATAGGGAAGCGTCCAATCAGGAATAGCATGGAGAGCCGCCACCCACTACGCCTCTGGGTCAGGAATAGCAAGGGCTTCTTTAGATGGTAACTTAGCCGAACGATGATGCAAGACGTCCAGAAACACGTTAGGAGGCACCGGCTTTCGTTGAGACCCAAGCCGACTCAAGGCATCAGCTGTCTCATTTTTCCTCTGGTCGAGATGCTCCACCTAGTAGCCCTTGAAGTAACCAGCAATATTGTCAACCGCCTTGCGATAAGCCGCCATGAGCGGATCTTTGGAATCCCATGTGCCTGAAACTTGTTGAGCCACAAGATCTGAGTCGCCAAAACCCATGACCCGGCTTAAATTCATCTCCTTGGCCATACGAAGGCCGTGGAGTAAAGCCTCATATTCGGTTGCATTGTTAGTACAAGGAAACATTAGCCTTAAAACATAACATAACTTGTCACCTCGTGGGGAAGTCAAAATAACTCCAGCCCCCGAGCCTTCCAACTGCCTGGACCCATCAAAGTGAATCTTCCAATATGTGTTATCAGGCTTCTCCTCAGGCGTCTGCAATTCTGTCCAGTCATTGATGAAATCCACCAGAGCCTGAGATTTGATAGCTGTTCTTGGCACATATTTCAAACCATGAGGCCCAAGTTCTATTGCCCACTTGGCAACTCGGTCGATGGCTTCTCTATTTTGAATAATGTCTCCCAAGGGAGCAGAGGTGACCACTGTAATAGGATGACCAAGAAAATAATGCTTCAGCTTGCGACTAGCCATGAACACCCCATATACCAGTTTCTGCCAGTGTGGGTATCATTGCTTGGATTCGATCAACACCTCACTAACATAATAAGTCGTCCTCTGGACTGGGTATTCCTTACCCGCCTCCTTGCGCTCCACCACAATCGCCACACTGACAGCCTTACTATTAGCCGCCACATACAGGAGCAAAGGCTCCTTCTCAATCGGAGCCGCAAGGAAAGGCGGCTCAGCCAACTGCCTTTTGAGCGCTTCAAACGCCTTATCAGTAGCGTCACTCCAGACAAAATGATTTGTCTTCTTTGTCATCTGGTATAAAGGAATCGCCTTCTCTCCCAGGCGGCTTATGAACTGGCTTAAAGCTGCAACACGACCTGCCAGGTGCTGGACGTCATTGATACACGCCGGCTTAGCCAATGAAATGATAGCCTTGATCTTCTCCGGGTTAGCTTCAATACCCCTCTCTGAGACCAGAAAACCCAAGAGCTTGCCTGCAGGCACACCAAAAACACACTTGGTCGGGTTAAGCATCATCTTATAGACCCGGAGATTATCAAAAGTCTCCCTTAGATCATCCAAGAGTGTCTCCTTTTTTCGAGATTTAACCACAATATCATCCACATAAGCATGCACATTACGCCCAATTTGACTGTGAACGCAATTCTGAACACAGCGTTGATAAGTCGCCCGAGCACTCTTAAGCCCAAAAGGCATAGAAACATAGCAGAAGGCTCCAAAAGTGGTGATAAACGACGTCTTCTCTTGGTCCTTGACTGACATCTTAATCTGATGATAAGCAGAATAAGCATCCAGGAAACATAAACTCTCACAACCCGTCGTAGCATCAATAATCTGGTCGATACAAGGGAGAGCAAACAGATCAGCTCGACAAGCTTTGTTAAGATCTGTGTAATCAACACACATACGCCAACTGCCGTTCTTCTTGAGTACCAGCATCGAGTTAGCCAACCACTCAGGGTGAAAAACCTCCACGATAAACCCAGCTGCTAAGAGCCGGGCCATGTCTTCTCCAATAGCTTTACGTCATTCTTCATTGAAACGACGAAGAAATTGCTTGACCGACTTAAATTTAGGATCCACATTAAGAGTGTGCTCAACGAATTCTCTCGGTACACCCGGCATGTCAGAAGGTTTCCATGCAAAGATGTCCCGATTCTCATGGATGAACTCGATGAGTGCGCTTTCCTATTTAGGATCCATATTAGCCCCCACTGTGAACTGCTGAGATGTGTCGCCAGGGACAAAGTCAACCTGCTTAGTATCATCAGCCGATTTCAACTTCAACAAAGGGTCTTGCTCAGTGGTGGGCTTCTTCAAAGGGGTGATTGTAACGCCCGGGATTCGATGCGCCAGGTGTCTTCCGTTTATTCGCCGTCGTTGCCATGTCATTTGCTTGCGTGTTGAATTTTTCCATGTCATCATCTGCATTTCATCTGCATGTTTTTCAAAACTTGCATCCGTTCGGGTTCTGCCAGTTCTCTCCGTTGTCCGTTCTGAGTCCAACCACACTCGCACGCGCCCGCGGCACCTCCGAAATATTATTTTATAAGTGGCATAAAATGTTCTCAGAATGGGGTGAAAGCTGGCGTGCGGTCTTATTATAGTGTAGGTAGACCGCTTGTCAAGTTTCGTCGCATTCGGAGCTCGTTTGATAGCCCAACCGTTAAACATTTAGCTGTACCGCTGCCGGTACCTTCGCCGGACTTTTTCGATCTCCGGAAACCCTTGCCGGGCTGCCATCTCTTCTCCCCCCAAAGCCCAAGGCCCCTCTCCACAGCCCATCAACCCCCTAGCTAAACCCCCTTCGATCCGGATCCGTCCGATGGTGATCCGAGGCTCCGAACCACCCCAAAACCCCTAACCCTAGACCCCCTACTCTATATAAACACCACCCATGCCATTTTTGGCCTCCACCTACCCCTCCTCCTCAATTTCCGCGCCCCCAATCATCAGCCGCCGCCAACTCCCACCTTCTCCTCGTTTTCCGGCAAGCTCCTACCTCTCCCCGCCACTTGTCACCGCCAGATTCGCCGTCGTCGCCACCCGCACGCTGCTGGACCAGCCGGAAGCCGCCACGCGGCCTCCCCACGTCCCCAGCGCGCCCCCTGTCTCCCCGCGCCGCCACGGCCCGACCAGGCCCGGGGCAAGCCCGCGAAGCCCATCAGGGCCCGGACCGCGCCGCCCCTGCGCCCCAAGCTCCAGATCAGGAGAGGAGCTCCCGATCCAGCACGTCCCCGCCGCCTCGCGACCCCGCTGCCTCGTCGCTCGTCGCCGGACCTCGCCATGCCAGCTCCCCTGCAGTGCTCCTCGCCGCCGCCACCATGAAGCTCGTCGCCGGCTCCGTGTTGTCCCGCCTCCGTGCTGCCGCCCAGCTCCGGCCACGGATCCGGCGGGATCCGGCCCCCACCGCCCGGATCCATCCATCCCCGGCGGGATCCGCCTCCCTCCTCTGCGGGAGCTCCGCCGGAGACGCGCCAAGCCGCCGCCGCCGTCCTGCTTCGCGCGGGCGTCCGCCCGCTCGACCCTGCCGGAGCCCGATCTCGCGCCCGTGTGGGCCAGCGCGTCCCCGCGTGGGCCACAATCCCCCCAAGGCCCAGCCACGACCTCGCCCGCCGGCCCCATCAGAGCCAGCCCAATCTGCCTCCTCCCCCTTTTCCTGGCCCAAGGCCCATGGTGAGCGAGCCACTCCATCCCTCGCCCAGTGCGTGACTTAGTATTCCCCGCTAGTCTATTTTTTTACCAAGTCCCCGTAATTTTGCATTGTGGTGCCATGTTTGACATGCCATAACTTTCTGCATGTTGCTCCGTTTTGCATCCATAATATGGCAGAATGTTCATTGTGAGATGCTATTCATTTTATTACATTGTGCCATTCTTGTTTGAGTTCATGTTGATGCCCTAATCATCGTTGCAAGAGTGCTATATGATATTAACCTGCTGAAACTGTTATAACTTGGTGTTTTGTCTTTTCCGTTGCATTTTGTTTGTGCACCCTATGAGCATGAGCTCTATATTTGTTTTGTACTACATCATGCCATCTTTACAGAGGTGCTTGTATTGTTTTTTTTGGTGATCTATGTGGTGACTAGCACAAGCAAGCAAAATAGCCTCCGTGATGTTGCGGATTTCTGTGACTTAGTGATTTCTGCCAAGTCTGAGTCTGTTACATTTTTTGCCATGTAAACTTGCTACTACCATGAGTTCTATGCATAATCTGGAGATGTTCACTAAGGATGTTTTGTTATACATGTTATTCTATATCCATCCATGCCACTTTTTGCATTTATAGCCTCCTCTAGCTTGTTGTTATCATGTTCCAAAATTGCTAAATAATGTTGTTGTCAGTCTGTTAACATGAAGTTCATTATTGCCATGTGTCTCGCTAGTGATCCATGTACCCTATGGACTTGATCTTGCCATGATTAGCTTCATATTTATATCATCTTACTGTTGGTTACCTTGCCATGCCCTGAAATGCTCTGTGGTGAGTGGTTCAAGCTCACCAACATGCCTACTTATCGTTGTTTCTGCCATGCTCTGTTTTCTGCTGTCTGAATCTGCTAACGAAACTTGCTATGTTTACATGGGTGTCATCATGTCTTCTGATCCTTTTTGGCTCATGGTCAGTAAGGAACTTTTGTTCTATGCTTTGAGTATATTCATGCCATGCCTTTATTTTCTAGGATATGTTCCTGTAGCATGTTGTTTGCTTGCTCTAAACATGGCTTTCTGATGTTATTTCTGGCATGTTAGTGTTTTCACTGTCTGTTTCTGTCATATCATTTGCCATGTTTGCATGGATGCTACCATGTTTTCTGTTGATCTTTGGAATCAGTTCAATAAGGGAGTTTTGTTCTTTGTCTTTAGTACCACCACGCAATGCTTAAGTTTGCCATGATAGCTTGCTGTAACTTGCTGTTTGGTAGCTCTAAACATTGCAACCTGATATTATTTCTGCCATGCCCAGTGATTTTCTGCCAAGTCTGTGAACTGTTATTATTTGCAATCTTGACATGTCATTTTGAGCATGTTCTAGTGATTTCTGGAGATAGCTCAGTGTTCATGTTTTGTAATGATTTACCTGTAAATCACGTCCATGCCTTTTGTTTTCATGTTAGGGTGCTGTAGCATGTTGTTTTGATGCTTGCAGGATGCCTAGTTGCTGTTTTGGACAGATTGTTGTTATATCTTGTTTGGAGTGTATGTGTTGCACCGTTGCTCCGTTTTGGGTGTGCTCTATATGAAACTTGCTTCGAATTGCATGTAGTTTCATCTTATCATGTTGCATCCTTGTTTTGAGGTGTTTGCTTGATGTTTGAATGCATTTTACATCAATGCCATGTTTAACTTGTTTTGCTCATATCTTCTAGGCCGTAGCTCCGAACTAAACGAACTTCATATGTAACTTGACTAGAATTTCGTGTAGATCATCTTGGTGCATTTTAACTTACTGTTTAACAACTTGAACATAAGGTTTATTCAGATCTGGACTAATTTCGAATCTTGCATATGAGGACTTACCGGATTTGTTATATGTTGTTTCCGGCCTCATTTAAGCTTGCTTTGATGTGTTGCTCTTGTATGCATCATCTCTTGCCATGAGTAGCTTCATGTAGCCTAGACATGCATCATGCTTGGTTGTGCATCATGTCATGTTTATGTGTTGTGTGTTTACCATGTTGTTTGCTTCTTTCCGGTTGTGCTTCTTCTCGATAGTTCCTGTTTCGTTGCGATCGTGAGGATTCGTTTGACTACGCTTGGTTCGTCTTCGTGGCTTCATCTTCTTCATGGACTCGTTCTTCTTCCTAGCGGGATTTCAGGCAAGATGACCGTCACCTTGGATCTCATTACTATCATTGCTATGCTAGTTGCTTCGTTCTATCGCTATGCTGCGTTACCTATCACTTGCTTATCAAGCCTCCCAAATTGCCATGGAACCACCTCTAACCTTTGTCACCCCTCCCAGCAAACCGTTGTTTGGCTATGTTACCGCTTTGCTCAGCCCTCTTATAGCGCTGCTAGTTGCAGGTGAAGATGAAGATTGCTCCATGTTGGTTTATGTTTATGTTGGGATATCACAATATATCTTATTTTAATTAATGCATCTATATACTTGGTAAAGGGTGGAAGGCTTGGCCTTATGCCTGGTGTTTTGTTCCACTCTTGCGGCCCTAGTTTCCGTCATATCGGTATTATGTTCCCGGATTTTGCGTTCCTTACACGGTTGGGTGATTTATGGGACCCCTTGACAGTTCGCTTTGAATAAACCTCCTCAGCAAGGCCCAACCTTGGTTTTACATTTGACTCACCTAGCCTTTTTCCCTTGGGAGTCCCGCTCCCGAGGGTCATCTTATTTTACCCCCCCCCCCCCCCGGGCCAGTTCTCCTTCGAGTGCTGGTCCAAACCGAGCGATGTCCGGCGCCCCCTGCGCAACCAGGGTCTATGCCAACCCGACGTCTTGCTCATCCGGTGTGCCCTGAGAACGAGATATGTGCAGCTCCTATCGGAATTTGTCGGCACATCGGGCGGCTTTGCTGGTCTTGTTTTACCATTGTCAAAATGTCTTGTAAACTGGGATTCCGAGACTGATCGGCTCTTCCCGGGAGAAGGAATATCCTTCGTTGACCGTGAGAGCTTATAATGGGCTAAGTTGGGACACCCCTGCAGGGTATTATCTTTCGAAAGCCGTGCCCGCGGTTATGTGGCAGATGGGAATTTGTTAATGTCCGGTTGTAGAGAACTTGACACTTGACATAACTAAAATGCACCAACCGCGTGTGTAACCGTGATGGTCTCTTTTCGGCGGAGTCCGGGAAGTGAACATGGTTTTTGGGTTATGTTTGATGTAAGTAGGAGTTCAGGATCACTTCTTGATCATTGCTAGTTTCACGACCGTTCCGTTGCTTCTCTTCTCGCTCTTATTTGCGTATGTTAGCCACCATATATGCTTAGTCGCTGCTGCAACCTCACCACTTTACCCCTTCCTTACCCATGAAAGCTTTGCTAGTCTTGATACCCATGGTAATGGGATTGCTGAGTCCTCGTGGCTTACAGATTACTACAACACCAGTTGCAGGTACAGGTTGTGCGATGATGTTGACACGAGAGCGATGTTACTTGTTTTGGAGTTCTCCTTCTTCTTCTTCTTCGATCAGGGGTTAGGTTCCTGGTCGGCAGCCTGGGCTAGCAGGGTGGATATTGTTTGAGTTTCTGTTTATGTTTCATCCGTAGTCGGATGTCGATCTTATGTATGATGTATTGATGTATTCTTGCGGCATTTGTATGCCTTGTATGTATCCCCATCTATTATGTAATGTTGATGTAATGATATCCACCTTGCAAAAGCGTTTCAATATGCGGATCTATCCTTGGTGGGACCTTCAAGTTCCTCTTGGATAGGGTCACATATTGGGCGTGACAGTGATAACCACCGGGTCAACATTACCCTTATAAAAGTTAAGCTCTTCCGTGGCGCAGGCCGACACAACATAAGCAGCATCTCCTTCTTCACATTCCTGGGCAATTTTCCGATCACCATGGACCGTGATAGTAAGGGGCGAGTTATTTCCATGGGGCGGGTCATCTTGATTTGGCTGACGTTGTCGCTCACTACTGGAAACCGTCGGTGACTCAATGCGCCGGCTATAACTGTGGCTTGGGAGGGGAGTCGAATGCACCCTCTCACGACTATGTGTATATTTCTCCTGCTGCGCGACTGCTGTCTGCAAGAGCTCAATTGCGTTCCGCACCTCAGCTACGAAAGGTGTCTCATCTGTGATAGGGATCACATTGAGCCGGTTAGCCGTTGCTATCATGTTGTCCACCGGTTTGGAATAATGACCAGATGGTGTTGAAAAATGTCGGGGCGGGGTGCGATCCCTACGGGACGGGTCTGGCAATCGGGGTTGAGCCGCCGCCCTGCTCCCTGGAACTTCAGGCTCCCGGGCTGTGCCTGGCGGGTCACTAGGTCCCGCACTAGGTGTGTAAAAAATATTCCGCACCTCATACTGCGTAGGCAAACGGGTTTGATACCTCCTTCGAAGATTTGCATAAGAGGCATTTTGATCCAAACTTAAGTGAAAAGCCTCCGCCATGATACGCTGTGACTCAGCATCCATCTTGGCCCGTTCTTCTGCCATCCTGATTTTCTCTGCATTAAAATCCTCCTGGGCCTTCGCCATCTCATCTCGCACCTTTGCAACCTCCGCATTATGCTGCGCTTGATCCGCCGCAGTAACTTTTGTGGCTAACAGAGTCGTCAAAGTGCCCAAGAGTTCAGATAAAACTTGAGCCGGCGGCCGCGCTGAGCCACTGGCGCTAGTTGTCGCCGTGGCAATCGATCCAGACGTCATTGCTGCTGCTGTTGATGAATTAAGAGCTGGCCCAGTGCCATCCATGAAGATCACAGCCCTGGAGGGCGGCTCATAGGGGTCCAGAATACTGTTGCCATCGGAGTAGCCCCCAAGCCCACCGTCCTGAAGCTAATAGATGGACTCTGTCTCTCCGGTTGAGGACTCATCACCAGAGTAGATGGTCGTCTCTCCACCAGATGCATAATCTTCCTCAAGATCCACCCCATGAATAAAGCCAATGAAAACATGCTTCCGGTCCGGTTGAAACCTGGCGGGTCACGCGCGCTGAGCCGTCTCGACGATGTCGGTGCAAACGTCCGGCTCAGGCTCTGACACGCCGATCTTGCCGATGAAGACATGAATTCCGCCAAAGGGGACCCGGTACTTGTACTCGATTGAGTCGGCCTTGGGGCTCCAGCCAGCGTCGTCAATGTAGAGTTTGCCGCGGTGACTCTTACTCATCCGGCCCACGGCGTATCCTTCAATCCCTGGGAAATTGCCCTTCAAGAACTCCAAACCACCATGCTCTAGCCACGGTGGGCAGGAACTGTCGTGGGTTTATCACGGCAGATGTCCTTGTGAAAGGACTTAAGTGTGGAGCCATTGCAAAATAGGTTAGCTTGAAGGGGTTGAACGGGATAAAGGACACAAGTTTACTTAGGTTCGGCCCCTCACAATGATATAAAAGCCTACGTCCTGCTTTGAGTTGTATTGCTTGGTTATCAATTACAGGGGAGCGAAATTGCTTGACCTAACCCGCCACAGGGTCTCACCTTTATATACGCAGGTCGAGGCCCTGGGCTTACAAGAGTCCCAGTCGGATCACACAACGTGACCGAGCCGGGTTCTAAATTATCTTGCCTTTCTAGGCAAGTCATCTCCCAGCGGCTTACAAACACCGGTTCTCACACCACCATCTGGGCTTGGTCCTTCGGCGGGTCACCACCTAAGCCGCCCTCTGGGCTCATCATCTGGCCTCTCGGGCCTTCTTCATACATCGCAAGTTGAGTCACCAACTGTGTAAGTCGGCCCCTCCTGGGTGGGTCACACCGCGGGGTTATATCCCCAATATCATCTGTAATATATTCCACTGGAGATGTTTGGGCGATTTCATTGTTAGCCTTTCCTTCAAAGTGAGTTTTTCTAAGGTCATACTGGTACTGTCGCAGAGCAGACTGAAAAACATGAGTGCATGCTTGTTTAGTTGCATCATCTTTCGGATCCAACTTGAACCTCATCTGTTGAAAAAAGAATGTGAGTCTTATTAGGAGGAAGCTAGAAAGTATGGGACAGAGCAAGACAATATTACAAATTGCGATGAATAACATTACTTATGGATAAATGGTCAAGGAAGGTGTTAAACTCGGTATCCTCTTTCTCATTCCTGTACTGGATCCACGTTCGGAGGATACGTGCATGACACCTAACGGTAATGGCTGCCTCTGATACCTACTTGGCTGACTCTGTAGCATCACGTGGCCTTCTTAAACTTGCCTCAAAATGGATCTCCATTCTTCCTCCTTTAGATTTTGTTAATCTATCAAGCATTATCCCTGATGTCTGTTTCCGCTTGCGCCATGGTGCTAGTTCAACAATGAATATGGAAAGTGTTAGTGCACATCAAACTGTGAGAGTACATATAAGGGTTTTTTACATATGTGCCCCTGGTTCCTTAGCTGTACTCATTCATCCCCATGCTCTTAACTTTTGCTCACTTTTCCCCACACCCTTGGCTGAAACTCTCACAAATGGGCAAACTGGACGTTGCCGTCGGGTCAGTGGCTTGACCATTAACTCTGACTAGTGGGGCCGCATAGGCGTGCATGCAACTGACCGTGGTTGTGGGGTAGCACGTGTACATGGAACATGCCAGAAACGTCCCATCGTATAAGAGGGGGAACCACCTCGCCCCTACCATTTCCCTCCAAATCCCCTCCCTGCAGCATCGTCTTCCTCTCCCCCACCGCATCGTCTCTCTCTCCTCCACCGCACCGTCTCGCTCTTCCCCGCCGCATCCTCTTCCTCACCTTCATCTCCTCCCTCATACTGATGCCGGGCACTCGTGGCGACGCCGGCGTAGTGGCCGGAGATCTGCAGGGCGCGGCAGATGTAGTGCAGGACGTTGGCGGCGTCCACGATGGTGCGGGGAAACTCGCAACTGCTGTCGCGGTTGTGGATGTGGAGAAGGAGGTTGTGGGCTCCACCTCGGCACTGCCGGAGCTGAAGGTGACGGCGTCAAGGGACGCAGTCCATCCAGATGCGCAGCCTGGTGAGGAGAAGGTGGTACAGGAGGTACTTCCATTTGCTTGTACCCTAGTTGCAATATTTAGATTGTAGAGTTAGTCCCTAGTTTCATTGGTTGGATTGTGATTCGTAGGGTAGTACAGATGGTTAGAGTAGTTGGTTTGAGGGATGGGGTTCTCTGTATGGGGGGATGGGGGTTTTTGTATGGGGTTTTTCTGGATTACATTCATTGCAAAAATGCTAGACAGATCTTAATGAGAGATAGGGATCTGTGTGATTAAATGTTACACGTGATTATTAGATTTGTTTTTGAATGCTACACAGATTGGGGTTTTGAATGCTACAGACATGTATGCTTAGATTTGTTTTTGAATGCTACATAGATTGGTGTTCTGAATGTCATATGCCCAAATGGAATGCATTAATTTTGATGTACCTATCAATTGATTAAGAACTTACTTGATTCATCAGTATATAAATTTGTCCACAATATGTAGTTATATTAGCTTTGTTGTTCAATGTGTGTGCATGACAATGGAAAATGCAAATAGGATCATAGTACGGATAATATGATCAATGTGTCATGTGTGTGTATCTAAATTATCAGTTGGCTTCTGTATTTACTAGTAATGGATGTAATTGTATATTCAGGAGGATGATTCTGTGGGGAATAAGAGGAAGCTGGGACTTACTGGGTTCGACCCATACGATCCAGAGTATAGTGACGATGAAGAATATGAGGTAAGCCTACTTGAAACTTAGATTGCTCATTTAGTTCCTTTGACATGGTGTATATGAATCTATAATGTATTAATGTAAGTCATTCATGTGTGCAGTATGATTCTGGAGAAGATGTGTACAACGGCAATGCTGCGTCCTTCACAGCGAAGGAGGTGGAGAAGATCAAGGCCAAGGGAGTTGCTTCCTTCTGCAATCGCAAGATCAAGAAGTGGCACTGCCCTTACTGCACCACCAAGCCAAAGCCAAAGGATGGCCGCTTCGATCACCTTTTGTCTCATGCAGAGGATGTAGTCATTCGCGGGGAGGACTACAAGATCAGGGGGCAGCATGCTGCCCTCGTGAAGGCCCTGATGTCGGGGATATACCCCGCGGTATGACCCGGCCGGGAGTATGACCCGGCCGGACTTGACGCTTCATCGTAACCTGCCGGAAGATTGGCAACTCATGAGCCTGGCGACTTAATGATGGCCCCGACGGTGGGTCGGACGGATGACAAGGGCCCAAGGCCCAATAGGCCAGGACGTGTTATTATGGGCCGGCTTAAGACAGAAGCCATGAGGAATATTTCCTTTACGAGGAAGCAAGAGCCATACTTGTATCCGACTTGTAATAGAGAATAAGTTAGTTCTAATCCTACTAGGACTCTACATGTAAAGCCGCCTCTCCAACTTATATAAGGAGGGGCAGGGCACCCCCAAGAGGGACAAGGAACAAGAAACAATCTATAGGGCTAGACACAAAGAGCCGGCTTACCAGCGACTCTCTCATGAGCATAATGAGACCTAGCCACAAACAACATGTAGGGCTATTACCGGATGATATTTCCCGGGGCCCGAAGCTGTCTAAATCCTTGTCTTGTGTTGCGTCTCTCGATTCCGCCTAACCCCTCTCAAGCTACCACATAGACGCGCTGGCCTCGCGACTAAGTCCTGACACTAAGGACATCTGCCGTGACTATTCCACGACAGTTGGCGCCCACCGTGGGGCTTGCGCACAGTGGTGTTGAGTTCTTGAAGGGATCTCTTCAGGGATTGAGAAGCTCGTGATGTGCTAGATGAAAAAAGAGCCTGCGCAGAAGGATACATCTCGTCCTCGTGGCAGGCAGTCGGAGCAACATACGAGATTGAGATTAAAGAAATTAGGGTTTTCCGTTCTATACGCCGCTGGCGCGAGAGGATCTGTCCAAACCGAGGGAAGATTGATTTCGCCGAGTGCTGCAAGCTGTCAAGTCACAGCTTCCATTGAAACGGTCAAAAGATTTCCGCTGTCTGATCCGCCGAGTTCCATAAATTGCTACGGCTGGATTACAGGTTCAAGTCCCAAGGCTGTATAGTGTTACCAGTCCACGTGGATACATGGATAAATCAAGTGGACTATCAAAACTAGTACCAGTACTTCACCATGATCACGTGAAGCCATCTACTACAAGTCAAAAGTCTTTGTGTTCAGCTGTTATGTTCACGCTCAGGCTATCCAAAAAAAGAGAACGGTAGCTGCATCAGGAACGCGGTGTACTTGATCCATCAGAGATTTACGTGAGCTAGTACTACTCAAGGAAAAGAAACGGAAAGCAAGATCCGGTCTCCGCCTCGGATTCGCCACGACGCGGGCTCCGCTGCTGCAGCTGCGCCATAGGCCACCTTGCCCTGGCGACGCCACCTTCTCCACCAGCAGCCGGCTCGCAGCGCCTCTCCACCCTCTGCCGATTTGCCGCTCCGCCTCGCCTGGGGCCTTCCCGAGCTGCTGCGCCGGAGCTGCCCCATTCCTCAGACCGGCCTACGGTTTCCTCCTCCGCCTGCGGACCTTGCCCGATCCGGAAAAGGAGGATGAACCCGCCTCGGTTGTCTCTGCTTCTGCCGTGGTGAGCTGCCTCGCCTGCATCTGTTGAGCCGCCGCCAGGGATGCCGGCCTGCGCCTCCGGCTTATGTCCGTCGGGCCGCCGCCCATGAGCCGCCAACTTCGTCCGCCTTGGAACTACTGGCCCCGAGCTGCCGCTTCCACTGGCCTCTGACAAACCGCCACCCACTCGCCGGACTCTGCCTCCGCCTCAAATTCCGGGTTGGCCCTGCTGAGTCACCTCCTTTGTTGAGTTGAGCCGCCCGCTAGGTCTCACTGCCGCGAGCCGGCCTCGCCGGCCGCCGTCGTCCGCCTTCGAGACCTCCATCTCCGCCCGCCTCAGCAGTAGCGGGGTTGAACTGCCGCCCTCCGCGACCCCGCCTGTTGGCCTCCCCATCACCACCGGGCCGGCGCGTGTCTCAGCACTGCCCGCTCGCGCGCACGCCCGCTTCGCTAGCACAGCCGCCGGAGGACCGCCTTCTAGCGCTCACTGCTGAGGCTACTAGTCACCGCAACCACCGCGGCACCGCCTGGTTGCTTCCACCACCATGGCTCGCTGGGTCCGCCCGCACCCTTATCCATGGCGGGCTCAAGGCAGATGACGCAGGAGCGGTCAATGATTAAAGCTGCTGCTACTGTTTCCTCCATATGAAGACCTAAGCTAATGTAAAATACTAGCAAGGCTAGCATCAATTGAAGAACGGGGCAAGTATGCACTGCAAGGCGTTTGCACCCGGAGCAGAGATAAAAAAAGGGAGGTTCTAATGACTTGTCAAATAAAAAACAATCAGGTCGATTAACTCATGGCCACGTTATGAACCGGCCTCGTGCGCCGGCGTTGGAGGCGATGTATGCATCTGCACCGCCCGTGCCGGGTGTTTAAGGACCGGGAGAATAATCCGGAGGGTTTCTGCTTGGATCGCCGGGACCATATTGAGTCGCCGACCTGCCTAAACCGTCTCTGTCGCGATGAACGGATCATCCGTTGTCCGAACAAAAAACATCAGGTGATATCCGTCCGGTTTGTTTTCATAGCACATATTAATTTTTGTGTGAACAATTACTTTGGCGTGTAATATTTTTTGATACAGGACAGTTGTTCACTACATCAACACAACGTGGTTGACTTGCCCATCCACGCGGCTTATCGCACCGGCGATCGATTCGCCCGTCCGGACCGGCTTACAACACCACGGCCGGCTCATCTGTCTGTGCCGCCTCTGATGCAACGGTCGTCTTTACCATCCGTCTCTCGCGGGTTGGTCTATATAAACACACTGGGCCGCACCTGTATGCATGAGCTGTTTATTGAATATGAGCGAGTCACTGCTTGGGAAGCCCGGTTTTCCTCCAACAAATTGGAAGGGAATTATCATGTATTATCAGCTGCCGTCTGCACTGGATGGTTCAATGGGCAGGCGCACAAGTCGCCGCCACTACAGTTTGGTTAACTTCAAAACATCCAGTTGGAAGGAACCATTGGCCGAGTTGCTGACACGGCTCATACGGGATCATTTATAACCTGCCGCAGTCACTTCAACCTTCTGTGGATTCACATCGCGCTATCAACACCAATCATATACACCTTATGCTATGGTCAATATGGAGAATCTCAAAGCCAACTCCTCGAGTCGTCTTGAGACTCGGGGGCTACAATGATATGACTCGGCAGCATTGGTCGGTTTCAATGCATTCAAGAACTCCGGGTCATTGGAGAGAAAAATAACCCGGTCCCGGAGGCTACCGCCATATTGGTGAAAAGTTTAAAGGCCGTCAGAAAATTTCCAGCTTAAAAAGAAGGATTCCGGTTTAAATCCGGCTCAAGAGTCTTGACATCTCCCACAAAGCACTGAAGCTCTTAAATATCTGGTTTAAAATCCGGTTCAAGGGAAATTTATCTGCCACAAAGTTTTGAAGCTCTCAAATCCGGTTCAAAATCCGGTTCAAGTTCGAGTTTTCAGGAAAAATTAAAGGGACCAAAAAGAGTCTGTTACAAAGCACAACCCAAACATAGGTACCCTGCTTTAATGACCATTGGGAGCTAATCATATTCGAATTTAGCTTAACCCTTTTGGTGTGACCCTGATCGTATTCGAATCAGAGTCGTTAAATATTATCATGATCACTAGGGGCTTCCTGTTCAAACATAGGTTGTATTCGAACCAAAGAGAACATAGCTGTCGGTACCCTCTTGATCGGCACAATGCCGAGCTCACTAGGGGGCTTCTTGATCATATTCGAATCATAGCTCAACCCCTTTTGGGAACCGACGTGGATCGTATTCGAATCAGCGTCGTTAAACAACTCTCAAGGTCATTTGGGGGCTTCCTGTTCAAACATAGGTCGTATTCGAACCAAAGAGAACATAGCTGTCGGTACCCTTTTGATCGGCAACGCCAAAGTCACTGGGGGTTATATGATCGTATTCAAATCTTAGCTTAACCCCTTTGGGACGGTTTTATGATCGTATTCGAATCAGAAGCCTCAAAATTTTTGAAGTATCTTTTTGCAAACAATTTTTGGATTTTATTTGAAGCTCTTTTGATCATATCTAAAGTGTATATGAGTGGTTGCTATTTAACCCGGTTTGACTTTGGATGATAAGTCGCTATCATATGACAATCATAAACATTTGGAAGTCTTGATTTCTAAAGATTCGGTTATCACCCTTACTACACAGGTCACATAAACTGGCAGTGAAAATTCAATATCACAGGTATAATATTATTATTATAGTTATGTTTCAAAGTTATGATTCATAACAGGCTTATCTGTGACTCCTTGTTACACATCAATGGTTATATGTGAGATATTATGACCCGCCCTGTGGTAAACCGCCAAAGGATCTTGTGATCTAATTATGTGCAGGATAAGACTACATTTGGGTGGTTACTCGCCCTGGTTTTTGACGTTAAGTCGCCAGGGCATATGTTGTTTAAACTCTGCAGGATTTACACAGCTATGACTTACATAAATGATTAAATTCAAGCCCATCATCAAAGATTGAAATTGGTGGCTCAAAAGGGTTATCAATTCTTGATTTTCTCAAAGGCTATAAGCCGCCGGGTTGTACAAATTCCGGCTTACAATGGAGGCGTATTAAATCGCCATCGGCCAAGAGCCGCCGGGTATTTAAACTCCGGATTGACTTATCAACAGATGAGGTATTCAAAGTCGCTTTGGCGCAATGGCTATTATTTTATCAATGGCTATTATTTTATCAATGGATATGATTTATTCTACAATGAAAAAGAATAGTCCCGAGTCGCTGCAGGCTTACGACCCGGCACTTGGGGGCCACATTATTTAAATTGAGATCACATCAAAATATGCAAGTCCCATGTCACTGTCAGCATGCACCATGGCACTTGGGGGCTAATGTAAAGACATTTTTTGCTCAACTTATTGAAGACCCGACTCATCACATTGTAATGAGCCGGCCCTTGGGGGCTACCAATTGCTCCTGTCGAAAATTCAAGGTACACAAGCTTTAATCCATTATATTGAAAGATCCACTGCTCAGTTGGTAGAGTACAAAGCTCTTAACCTTGTGGACGTGGGTTCAAGCCCCATGGTGGAGATTACATCATATGATGTTATTATCAATGAATCATATACAAAGTCCGAGCTCAGTAATATCTTACTAAGCCGGCCCTTGGGGGCTACACGTTGCTGCTCAAGTTTACATGGTTATATCTACAAAGTCCCCGCTCATTATTGCATAATGACCCGGCCCTTGGGGGCTACACTGGTTGAAGTTTTTATGAGCATAAGGCAATTACAAGTCCCAGGTTGCTGTAAGTATGACAACCCGACACTTGGGGGCTACAGGTGATATGCATATAAGGGAGAAAAAATCTTCAAATTCTCAGTTTGGAGTAGACCAGATTAACCCGGTGTCTGCAACAATCATGACCCGGCATCATTTATTTGTAACCCAGTAATTTTGGCAATCATAAATTGGCAAGATCTACATCTTTAAGCCGGCTGAATATCAGTTGAATATTTCAAGACCAATATTTTTGTTAAGTCAGAGCATTGAAGGCCGACTCAAATGGATTATTTCTTATAATATTTCTCTACAAGAGCCAATGTCAGCAAATTGGTTATGAAGCTGGCCTATTGACCCGGATTTTTTAGAAGAAGTGCCTGGATTTTTTGCATTGGCAAGGTTTGGACATATCTGTTAAAAGAGATTTGCTACAAGATCTTGAGTATGCATCCAGGAGGAAATGACAAGGACTCAAAGATGATCAGGTGCCGGTTCAGGAAAATATTAACCCGGAGCACAACCTATCAAGTTTGTTCTTGTGTTTATTTTACAGGATCAGTTTAACATGGATAAATCCAAATTAAACTGGGGGCTAATGTCGGGGATATACCCCGCGGTATGACCCGGCCGGGAGTATGACCCGGCCGGACTTGACGCTTCATCGTAACCCGCCGGAAGATTGGCAACTCATGAGCCTGGCGACGTAATGATGGCCCCGACGGCGGGTCAGACGGATGACAAGGGCCCAAGGCCCAGTAGGCCGGGACGTGTTATTATGGGTCGGCTTAAGATGGAAGGCATGAGGAATATTTCCTTTACGAGGAAGCAAGACCCGTACTTGTATCCGACTTGTAATAGAGAATAAGTTAGTTCTAATCCTACTAGGACTCTACATGTAAAGCCGCCTCTCCAACTTATATAAGGAGGGGCAGGGCACTCGCAAGAGGGACAAGGAACAAGAAACAATCTATAGGGCTAGACACAAAGAGCCGGTTTACCGGCGACTCTCTCATGAGCATAATAAGACCTAGCCACAAACAGCATGTAGGTCTATTACCGGATGATTTTTCCCGGGGCCCGAAGCTGTCTAAATCCTTGTCTTGTGTTGCGTCTCTCGATTCCGCCTAATCCCTCTCAAGCTACCACATAGATGCGCTGGCCTCGCGACTAAGTCCTGACACTAAGGACATCTGCCGTGACTATTCCACGACACCTGACTCCAGTGTGATGTGATGATGTGATGATGTTTTATCGTTATCTTTTACTTTTGGTAAACTGAATGTGGCTGTTTGGTAAACTTTGTGTGGTGGTATCTAAATTTTGTGTGTGATCTATGGTAGTAATGTATTATGCTATCTATATTTGTCTGTCCTTCAATTTGCCTGTGGTGTATGGTATGTGATACGTCTCCGTCGTATCTACTTTTCCAAACACTTTTGCCCTTGTTTTGGACTCTAACTTGTATGATTTGAATGGAACTAACCTGGACTGACGCTGTTTTCAGCAGAATTGCCATGGTGTTATCTTTGTGCAGAAACAAATGTTCTCGGAATGACCTGAAACTCCACGGAGATTATTTTGGAAAATATAAAAATACTGGCGAAAGAATCAAGACTAAGGGCCCACACCCTGTCCACAAGGGAGGGGGCACGCCCACCCCCCTGGGGCGCGCCTCCCTGCCTCGTGGGCCCCCCTGGAGCTCCACCGGACTCAACTCCAACTCCATATATTCATGTTCGGGGAGAAAAAATCAAAGAGAAGGATTCATCGCGTTTTACGATACGGAGCCGCCGCCAAGCCCTAAACTCTCTCGGGAGGGCTGATCTGGAGTCCGTTCGGGGCTCCGGAGAGGGGAATCTGTCGCCGTCGTCATCATCAACCATCCTCCATCACCAATTTCATGATGCTCATCGCCGTGCATGAGTAATTCCATCATAGGCTTGCTGGACGGTGATGGGTTGGATGAGATTTATCATGTAATCGAGTTAGTTTTGTTAGGGTTTGATCCCTAGTATCCACTATGTTCTGAGATTGATGTTGCTATGACTTTGCTATGCTTAATGCTTGTCACTAGGGCCCGAGTGCCATGATTTTAGATCTGAACCTATTATGTTTTCATGAATATATGTGAGTTCTTGATCCTATCTTGCAAGTCAATAGTCACCTACTATGTGTTATGATCCGGCAACCCCGAAGTGACAATAATCGGGACCACTCCCGGTGATGACCGTAGTTTGAGGAGTTCATGTATTCACTATGTGTTAATGCTTTGTTCCGGCACTTTATTAAAAGAAGGCCTTAATATCCCTTAGTTTCCAATAGGACCCCGCTGCCACGGGAGGTAGGACAAAAGATGTCATGCAAGTTCTTTTCCATAAGCACGTATGACTATATTCGGAATACATGCCTACATTACATTGATGAACTGGAGCTAGTTCTGTGTCACCTATGTTATAACTATTACATGATGAACCGCATCCAACATAATTATCCATCACCGATCCAATGCCTACGAGCTTTTCACATATTGATCTTTGCTTAGTTACTTTTCCGTTGCTATTGTTACAATCACTACAAAACCCAAAAATATTACTTTTGCTGCTATTACCGCCACTATCATATTACTTTGCTACTAAATACTTTGCTGCAGATATTAAGTTATCCAGGTGTGGTTGAATTGACAACTCAGCTGCTAATACTTGAGAATATTCTTTGGCTCCCCTTGTGTCGAATCAATAAATTTGGGTTGAATACTCTACCCTCGAAAACTGTTGCGATCCCCTATACTTGTGGGTTATCAAGACTATTTTCTGGCGCCATTGCCGGGGAGCATAGCTCTATTCTTTGAGTCACTTGGGATTTATATCTGCTGGTCACTATGAGGAATTTGAAAGACGAGAAAACAAAAATTTATCCCTCAACTACGAGGGGGGGTAAGGAACTGCCATCTATCTCTGCACTTGATTCACCTTCTATTTTGAGTAAACTTGCGACACCTAAACCTGCTTCTGCTATTAATTCTGATATGTCGCATGCTATTGATGATGCCACTTCTGCTATGCATGATACTTATGATGAAACTACTTCTATGCTTGATACTACTGTGCCATTAGGTGAATTTCTTGATGAACAACTTGCTAGGGCTAGAGAATATGAAATTATAGAAAATGATAATATTGATGAAAGTGATGATGAAGATTCTCCCCCTAAATATGAATTGCCTGTTGTGCCTGAGGGTTATGTTATGGATGAAGAAACTGCTAGAGATTTTCTTGCTTGCAACGATAGATCTGATCTTACGAAATTATTAGTTAAGCTGAAACAAAAATCTCTGAATGCTAGAATGAAATATGATCCTGCTTATGCTACTTCACCTATCTTTTTTATTGATAAGGATTATGAATTCTCTGTCGATCCTAATATAATTACTTTGGTTCAATCTGATCCTTTTTATGGCTATGAATCTGAAACTGTTGTGGCACATCTCACTAAATTAAATGATATAGCCACCCTATTCACTAATGATGAGAAAAGTCGCTACTACTATATTCTTAAGTTATTTCCATTCTCATTAAAGGGTGATGGTAAGATATGGTTTAATTCTCTTGATCCTGGTTGTGTGCGTAGTCCCCAGGATATGATTTATTACTTCTCTGCTAAATATTTCCCTGCTCATAAGAAGCAAGCTGCTTTAAGGGAAATATATAATTTTGTGCAAATTGAAGAAGAGAGTCTCCCACAAGCTTGGGGGAGGCTTCTCCAATTACTTAATGCTTTTCCTGATCATCCTCTCAAGAAAAATTAAATACTTGATATCTTTTATAATGGACTAACCAATGCTTCCAAAGACCACCTGGATAGTTGTGCTGGTTGTGTTTTCAGGAAAAGAACAGTTGATCAAGCTGAAATTCTATTGAATAATATGTTGACTAATGAACACAATTGGACACTTCCTGAACCAACTCCTAAGCCAACTCCGAAGAAAAGGGGTATTCTATTTCTCAGTCCTGAAGATATGCAAGAGGCAAAGAAATCTATGAAAGAAAAGGGTATTAAAGCTGATGATGTTAAGAATTTACCTCATATTGAAGAAATACATGGTCTTAATTTACCACCTATGGAAGAAATACATGGTCTTGATAACCCAACACAGGTAGTAAAGGTAAATTCTCTCTATGGATATGATAAAGCTGAAATCCCACCTACTAAGTTTGCTAGCCAATGTTTGGATGAGTTTGATGACTTTATGGTTAAGCAAGAAAACTTCAATGCTTATTTTGGTAGAGAATTAAAATGCAATGCTTATATGATTGAACACTTCAGTGATTATATGTCTAGAGTTAAAGGTGAACTTTAACTCATTAGTAAACATGCTTCTATGGTTACTACTCAAGTAGAACAAGTACTTAAAGCTCAGAATGATTTGCTCAATGAATTGAATAGTAAGAATAATGATTTTGCTGTTAGAGTGGCTACTAGAACTGGTAAAATGACTCGGGAACCTTTGTATCCTGAAGGCCATCCTAAGATAATTGAGCAAGATTCTCAGAGAAATAATGTAGATGCACCTAGTCCTTCTAAGAGGAAGAAAAAGAAAAATGATAGGACTTTGCATGATTCTAGTGAACCTGTTATAGACAAACGTGAGAATCCCAATGACATTTCTATCTCTGATGCTGAAACACAATATGGTAATGAACATGAACCTAGTGATAATGTTAGTGATGATGTTCATGTTGATGCTCAACCTAGCAATGACAATGATGTAGAGATTGAACCTGTTGTTGATCTTGATAACCCACAATCAAAGAATCAACATTATGATAAGAGAGACTTCATTGCTAGGAAGCACGGTAAAGGAAGAGAACCATGGGTTCAGAAACCCATGCCTTTTCCTCCTAAACCATCCAAGAAAAAGGATGACGAGGATTTGAGCGCTTTGCTGAAATGATTAGACCTATCTTTTTGCTTATGCATTTGACTAATATGCTTAAAATGAAACCTTATCCTAAGTATATGAAAGATATTGTTACAAATAAAAGAAAGATATCGGAAGCTAAAATTGCCACCATGCTTGCTAATTATACTTTTAAAGGTGGAATACCTAAGAAACTAGAAGATCCAGGAGTACCAACTATACCATGCTCCATTAAAAGAAACTATGTTAAAACTGCTTTATGTGATCTTGGAGCCGGTGTTAGTGTTATGCCTCTCTCTGTATATCATAGACTTGATTTGAATAAGTTAACGCCTACTGAAATATCTTTGCAAATGGCCGATAAATCAACTGCTATACCTGTCGGTATTTGTGAGGATGTGCCTGTTCTGGTTGCAAACGTTACTATCTTAACGGACTTTGTTATTCTTGATATTCCCGAGGACGACAGTATGTCGATTATTCTTGGTAGACCCTTTTTTAATAGTGCGGGGGCTATTATTGATTGCAACAAAGGCAATGTCACTTTTCATGTCAATGGTAATGAGCATACAGTACACTTTCCGAGGAAACAACCTCAAGTCCACAGTATCAATTCTATTGGAAAAAATCCAACTATCACTATTGGAGGTTTTGAATTCCCTCTTCCTACTGTCAAGAAGAAATATGATATTCTTATTGTTGGGGACGTTCATATCCCCGTTGAGGTAACCTACTGCTATTCGAAAATTCTCCGGTTTCATGCAGTTCGGAATGAGTTTGTTAACAAGACCTGATCAACTTGTTAGTAGATTCCTTTTCATGAGCATGAGATGGATGAAGTTAGAAAGCACAACTTTCTGTACCCTCCTTTTACTTTCTGTTATTTAGATTAAATAAAGCAAAAATAGTATTTTTTTCTGTGTGCTTTTTGAATTATCCGTGCAATAAAAAATACCCCGAAAATAAAAGTTCTCCAAATGCCCCGAAAATGAAATATGATTTTTCTAGAATATTTGAGAATATCTGGCACTGAGAACACATCAGGGGGAGCTGGCACCTGGCCACGAGGGTCCAGGGCACGCCCCCTGCCTCGTGGGCCCATGGTGGCTCCCCTCCACTTATCCCAGCACACATACACTTCTTCTTCCTCCCAAAAAATCACCAACCAGCTCAAGCACGAGTTATAGCTCATTTTGCTGTGATTTTTGATCTCCTTGCTCAAAGCTCCACTCACAAAACTGCTTTGGGGGATTGTTCTTCGGTATGTGACTCCTCCAATGGTCCAATTAGTTTTTGTTCTAGTGCTTTATTCATTGCATATTTTTGCTGCTTAGGTGACCAGGTTCTTGAGCTTGCATGTCAAATTTATTTGGTCTCAAGTAGTTCTAATGCATGATATAGTCTCTAGGCACTTGTGGGAGTAGTTGCTATCAATTTTGTTGAGTTTGGTTCACTTTTATTTAAAGTTACTAAAATTTTCAGAAAATGAAGAAGAGATTTTTGAGGGGTTCTTCGAGCCGAAGCTCGAAAGATAAGCAAAGTGAAGAATAAGAGAGGCCCAAATATAATCTCCCTCGCATCGCGGAAGTTCGGCCGTGTGAATGGCCTTGTGATGATTTCTTGAGAGCAACCAGGATATATGATGATTTTTATGAGTTGGCTGATAATGCAGGCCTGACCGACTTCCTCCACGACCAAGGCGAACAGTATCTCTTACTCACTAATATCTTTGTGCAAAATTTTCATTTCCATGCTAGGAGGTCACCACCTTCGGTGGATTTCTATTTATATGATGAGTATAAGGAGACGCCCCTCTCCGAATTTTGTGAGGTTTGCAAGCTGCCCTTTTCGGGCAGCATAGAGGAACCACATCGCGATGATGTGGAGGGGTTTATTGATACAATTGTTGTAGGGGAAACTAGGAAAGTTTCCGATGCAAGAATTACTAGCATACATTTTCCTGTTTTACGTTACTTTGCATTATTTGCTAGTAGATGCTTAATAGGTCGCAGAAACTGTGGCAACCTAAGTGCCCCTGATATTGTTATTTTGTTCCATGCCTTGTTTCGTGATGATTCTTTTAGTATGGGCGCTATTGTTGCAAAGCGGTTAAATCTCAACCGTACTAAGGGCCCCATCTTGGGAGGCATCTTCGCCTCGCGCCTCGCTGCATACTATAACATCCCTATTAGGCACTATGAGAAAGAAGAAAAATTGTTGCCTACTATTTTTCTAGACTATAAGAGTATGGTAGCGCACGATTTTATTGTTAAGAATAGGGAAAAGGCGCTTAAGTACAGACTGTTATTTGATAAAAATCACCCTGAGATTATTACTTTGCCTGCTCCTTACTTGTTTGACTTATCTGTAGGCAAGTATCTCGTTCCGCTGGCGGCCCTCCACGCCTACCGGAACCCTATATCAGCTATAGAGCCAGAGCCGGAACCACAATTTGATCCTCCACGACAGTCTGATTACCAGTGGGATCCGGAGGTGATTGCCAACCAGTGGAAATACGAGGCTTCCTCTCAGTACGACCCCAGTTACAACTTTGGATATCCGCCAGCCCAGCCGTGGCAATAGACCAACTTAGGCCAAAAGCCTAAGCTTGGGGGAGTACGTACTTCTCACCGACATTACATTCATGTTCACACACTCATTGCTAGTTGTCGGTGCTCATACATTTTCATTGTACTATCCATGCTAGTTTATTTTCTTTTTAGTCTTCTTCTTGTGTGTGTGAAAAACCTTAAGGAAAACCAAAAAAATCAGTTGTAGCTTTTAGCTTGTTTACTTTCCATGCTTGTAGTAGTAGTAATTAAAAGAAAACCCAAAAAGATTCCTCGTTCTTCTTTTTGCTTGTTGGGAGCTTTCCCGTGTAAATAGTTTTATTTCTTTTCTTTTCTTTGGGAGTCAATAGGAGAAGACTATTATGAAAATGTTAAAGTGGCTCTTATATCACTACAAAAAAAGACACATCCGTGACATTTTGGGCCGAACGAAATTTTTTTCTGTCATACATATGACACTTCTTTGACGATAATTGTGACAAAACCCGGTATCATCATAGATGTGGTGGGATCCTACTTCTATGACAAAAAATCATGACAGAAAATGGGCTTTTCGTCCTGGGCGGGCCGGAGACGCAGCTGCATGACATTCTTTGGGCCGTCCATGACGGAAAAAACCGTGGTAGAAGCGAGGGTGAGGAAAATTTCGGGGAGTTCCCAGTTACGGTGGGAGGTCGGGGGCCGAGCGATGCGCGTTTCTCTCGTACACGTACGCGCGTGTCTGCGAGGCGTTGGCTCTAACTGAACCCGAGCGAGGCGTTGGGCTCTAACTGAACCCGAGCAATTGCACTGCAGGCTACGCGTTACTGAACCCGAGCGATCGATTGATGGCTGTTAACTGAACCCGATCGAGCGATTCCTTCGCTACTGCTGCTAACTGAAGCCGATCGATGTTGCCTCTGGGATGAATAGTGAGCGTTGCGGGGGGGCGGGGGGTTGGATGAACAGTGAGCGGTGGCGTTGCCTCTGGATGAACAGGACCCCGTGGTGTGGAGGGCTGGATGAACAGTAGACGGTGGAGGGGTGCCCGTGGAGGGGTGGTTGAACAGGACCCCGTGCTGTGGAGGGCTGGATGAACAGTAGACGGTGGAGGGGTGGTTGAACAGTAGCCCGTGGAGTAGCGCGCGGTGGAGGCTGGATGAACAGGAGCCCGTGGAGGCTGGAGGAGGTCGGCGGTAGCCCATGGAGGCTGGAGGAGGTCGACGATGGAGATGAACAGTATCCCGTGGAGTCCCGTTTTGTGGTACGCCACACCCCTCCCGATGAACAGGACCCCCGTTTCGACCGTAGGAGGTCCGTTTTGCGGTACGCCACACCCCTCCCAATGAACAGGACCCCGGTTTCGACCGTAGGAGGTCCGTTTCGTCCGTTTTCCGGTACGCCACACCCCTCCCGATCAACAGGCCCCCCGTTTCAACCGTAGGAGGTCCGTTTCGTCCGTTTTGCGGTACGCCAGACCCCTCCCGATGAACAGGATCCCATTTCGAACGTGGCCAGTCGAACACAAGGCCGTTTCCTCTGTTCTGCGGTACGCCAGGCCTCGTTTCCATCGCCTGTTCCGTCCAAGCCCTCCCGATGAACACGACCACGCATTCCATTCCGACCCAGCCGGTTCGCTCCCACGCGTTCCGTTGCCTCCCGATGAACACGACGCATTCCGTTGCCTCCCCATGAACACGAGGACGACGTTGTTTCTCCGTTCTGACCCAGCCATGTCAACGAGCCCTCGCCGTACGTATGCGCGAGTAGGCGTTCGAGACCCCGCCCGTATGTACACATACGTGGCCGTATTTTCTTTCTTGCACCCTGGCCGCTGTACGTACGTGTACATGCTACGTGCGCGCCTCTACTACGACACGTGCGCGCCTCTACATCCACCAGTATATATGTACATACACATTCGCGACCAGAATGACAACGCTACGTACGCTTCGACCAGGTGGGTCCCGACTGTCAGGCACTTCCTTGCGTGCGAAGATGTAGTTGGTGGGTCCCAGCAGTCAGGGGGTGAATCGTTTGTTTGCCGAGATGCACTTCCTTGCGTGCGAAGGTGTAGCTGGTGGGTCCCAGCAGTCAGGGGGAAACATTTTTTTTTGCAAAATATGGTGGCCCGTCCGGTGGGTCCCCGCTGTCAGGTGGAGGAATAATTATTTTGCACGTAATAAGGAGGCACTTCCTTGCTGCGGCCGTGGACCCAGCTGTCAGCCTCTCCACGTACAGTCCATGTCCGATGGAAGCCGTTCCTTGACCACGTTGACCACGCCACGCCGAGAGCACCAGGGCGGTGGACGACGGCGAGGCCTAGGAAGGGGACGACGCGGAGCCGGGGAAGACGCGGCAGTGGATGCCCACGCGTAGAGGAGTACGAGGGTTCACTGGTTCGCTGCGGTGTGAGGCTGCTGTCGCCGTAGAATAACAGGGGGTGTGGGTGAGTAGAGGGATGGCCTGGCTAGCGGTGGGAGTAGTAGGGGGCGGTGAGGCCTCCGCCGCATCGCAGCCGGCCACGGGAGGCAGGAGCACGAGGCACGACCGGCGCTGGTTTGGGCGGCTGGAGCAAGAAGACCAGAGGTTGAAGAAGCACTACGATCGTTGGATGGACATCGTACGGTCACTGGAGCTAGAATCATGCATATTGACTAAGTTGACAAAGCCCTTCGTCCCTGTCAACTTAGTAGGCCCACAAGTCAGCCTGCCACTATACTGGGTCCCAGCTAACAGGGGGAGTATTCATTTTTTGTGTGCGTAATAAGGAGGCACTTCCTTGCATGCGAAGATATAGCTGGTGGGTCCGAGCTGTTAGCGGCGGGAACGTTTTTTTCGCGAAATACAGAGGCCCTTTCGATGGGTCCCTGATGTCAGGTGGAGGAATCATTATTTTGCGCGTAATAAGGAGGCATTTCCTTGCGCGCGGCCGTGGACCCAGCTGTCGGCCTCTCCACGTACAGTCCACTTCAGATGCATGTCGGTCGTTGACTACGTTGACCAGGCCGTGCCGAGAGCACCAGGGCGGTGGATGACGGCGAGGCCTAGGAAGGGAATGACATGAAGGCAGGGAAGACTTGGCAGTTGTTTCCGACGCGGAGGGGAGTACGACTGTATGAGGGTTTACTGGTTCGTTTGCCGTCGCCGGAGAATAACAGCAGGTGTGGGTGAGTAGAGGGATGGCTAGGCCAGCGATGGGAGTACGGTGGGGCGGTGAGGCCTGCGCGGCAGCAGAGCCGGCCGCGGGGAGGAGGGAGCAGGCAGTCCCGCCGGCGCTTGTTTGAGCGGCTGGAGCAGGAAGAGCAGAGATTGAAGAAGCACGATGGCCGTTGGATGGCCATCCAACAGTCACTGCTTGTGCGTGAACCTTTTTTTAGGAAAGCCTCAAATCTGTGGAAAACAGCATACAGCCCATCTGCCATTATTTCTAATAATTTACAGCCCATTTGCTAATTATTAAGGTTTTTTTGGAGCCCATATTCTTTTTGTTAGCATTACAGCCCATATTGTGGCCACGGTTAAAAAATTATACGAAATTTTCCATATTTCGGTGCGGTCCGAACTGTTTTTAATCCCGAAATATTGACTCATATTCAAACTGATTTTAAAAATAAATGTATATCAATATAAAATCCAACAAATTCTCCACGCATAAAAATTAATGTAATTTAAAATCTCAAAATGAAAAAAAAAGATATTTGAAACTAATTGCCGGTTTGATGTGTTTTAAAAATGTACAGCCCATTTCTCATTACTGATGGGCCATTTTCTCGGCCAGCTGAATGAAAGCTCTCCTCGTCTTGAAAGATTTTCTAGCCCAACAGGCCTGACAAAGCGACTTACTTGGCAAATCACAAAAAACTGGGTTGTGGCCGTGGATCCAGCTGTCAGCCTCTCCACGTACAGTACTCTTCCGATGGAAGTCGGTCGTTGACCACATTGACCACACCGCGCCGAGAGCACCACGGCGGTGGACGACGGCGAGGCCTAGGAAGGGGACGACGCGGAGCTGGGGAAGACGCGGCAGTGGATGCCCACGCGAAGAGGAGTACGAGGGTTCACTGGTTCGGCTGCGGTGTGAGGTTGCCGTCGCCGCAGAATAACAGGGGGAGTGGGTGAGTGGAGGGATGGCCTGGCCAGCGGTGGGAGTAGTATGGGGACGGTGAGGCCTCCGCGGTAGCACAGGCGGCCACGGGAGGCAGGAGCATGCGGCACGACCGGCGCTGCTTTGGGCGGCTGGGGCAAGAAGACCAGAGGTTGAAGAAGCACTACGGCCGTTGGATGGACATCGTTGACCACGCCGCGCCGAGAGCACCAGGGCGGTGGACGACGGCGAGGCCTACGAAGGGAACGACACAGAGGCGGGGAAGACACGGTAGTGGCTGCCCACGCGGTGGAGAGTAAGAGGGTTGACTGGTTCGGCTGTCGTCGCCGGAAAATAACAGGAGGTGTGGGTGAGTAGAGGGATAGACAGGCCAGGGATGCAAGTATGATGGGGCTGTGAGGCCTACCCGGCAGCATTGCCAGCCATGGGAGGCGGGAGCAGGCGGTTCCGACGGCGCTGGTTTGGGCGGCTGGGGCAGGAAGATCAGAGACTGAAGAAGCACGATTGCCGTTAGATTGAAATCTAACGGTCTGACGCTGGTAGAGTCGATTGTTGACTAAGTATCTTTTTTGAGAAACCTTGTGTACACATGAACTTAGTAGGCCCACAAGTCAGCCTCCAAATCTGTGGCAGACAACATAAAGCCTATTTGCTATTTTTTATAATTTGCAGGCCATTTGCTAATTCTTAAGTAATTTATTACAGCCCATTTTCTGCCCAGGACCACGGTCAAAAAGTTCAACCTTATTTTGCCTATTTCGGTGGAGTCTGAACTGTTGTAATCCCGAAATGATAAACATTTTTTAAGAACTTATTGCTTTGCCAAAAAAATCGTTTTGTTTTTGTAAGCAAATAAGACGTGGGACAATTGAGTTGGTTTAAGGGAAAACCAGTGGTAAAAAAATCAGCGCTGGGTGGGAAAAAACAACAAAAATAAGGATGTAAATATGAAAAGGGATTTTTTTGTGTTTTCAATATAAACACGTGTATATGAACTAGTAAAACTATAGGTAGAGATTAGAAAATGGATATAGGACATGCGTTTCAAGGGGAAAATAGAACTAGGCTGTGTGTTTGATTCAGTAAAAAAACTGCCTGCGGATGTTGTAAGACAAAATATAACTAACGCTGGTGGGCCAAAGGCCAGTAGATACCTGCTGGATCTTTGTGCCCCGTTGTAGTCATGGGCTGGGCCTGTTAAAAACAAAACCAACCCTGGGCTGTCTACAGCCCAGTTGAAACTTGCTCGACCTGAAAAAACAATATACGTGCTCAATAAATGAGAGAATTCTGCAAGTACAGACTGATAACTGGGATGCAGCACGGATATTGTTTTTTATCGTGATAATAAGTGCATGCACTTGTTTCGAAAAAATTGGAGAACTGGGAATTCGAATGGCGGGTGCTTATACTACCCATCAAATAAAAATCAGGTGCCTGAAAATTCGTTTCGAAACAAATGATTCAGCTTTATATCCACGTCCACCCTCGGCATGATGGTTGGAAGCAAATGCAAGTTCATACCAAAAGATCGTTAACAACAATACCAACTTGCGGACAACAAGGTAGTACAACTACCAATACCAAACTAACTTATAATCTTTTTACTCCTGGCCCTAGTGTTCGTCTGGTAGAAAATCTTGCAGAGGACCAGCTCCCGCTCCTTCTCTTGCTCCAGGTCCCCGAGGTGGTACTGGTGCATCACCCAGTTGGTCCTCTACTGGTCGAAGTTCTTGTTGGTGTGCAGCACCAGAACCTTTTTTGCTGCCCGTCTGCCAGCCGTTGACCATCACCGGCAAGGTATTGCCGGTCTTGTGCCACATCGCGTGCATGCCGCACTCCGACTGTATCTTGCGACGCATCCACGTGCCCCTTTTGAACGCCCTGGAATTACGCTGGAAGAAATGCTTCCTTAGGCCACTCAGTGTGATACCTGCAGTATTGTGGAATACAGGTTTTAGTGTACCTAGTTGGCATTTTCATAACATCTTTGGCATGTTGCAGTCACTTGTTTCACTTTTTATTAACTGTCAAATTGTAATTGCTTCACCAGGTCTGCGTCTAAAAAGAAAAATAGAGCTATAAACAAAGGAATATGTTTGTGCAAGTAGACGGTCGATCGGTGTCTTACCTGGAAGTTTCTCAGGTTGGGTGTAGCATATGCCGTGCTCGCTGTCGATGGTTGGTATGAACAAATCGATGAGAGACTGAAATCTCGTGCTGTCAGCACTCACTTTGGCCTCAAGGTGCTCGATCAGCTCCTGATCCGTGGGATCGAACTTCACGCCAGCCGGCAGCATCGGCCAATCCTTCTTCGACTTGCATCGGTAATTCCAGTTATATGGTACTCAATGTATGATCAATCGACTGTTTTAAGTGAATGATGAAAGATTTCGACAGATAAGTGGTACTCCAAATCTGAAGTCCAGAATACCCGAACACGCCGCCGGGATTCTTGTGTCACCCCACGCGCAGCGTGTTGTCACGTCAATTCAATGTGTGGACATGATGAATAATTTGACCGACGTATACTAGTACTGCTACTGTACTACTTACTAGTCGTATTTAGTGTCACAATTTATACATAGGTTTAACTAACAAGTACGCACTTGAAGCCTAACTGATATATATATGGCTTCTGCATAGCATCTCCATCATCATTATTAGTATATCCTACACAGGTGAGTTAGGATGCACTTGATCCCAGGAAGGTATCTATCCTTCAAACTAGAGGAGTGCTTCAAACTAACAACAGTACATAATATCCAACAAAAGAGGGTCGTGCTACAGCAGCAGAATACATGGCTCAGTTTAGATATTAGCACGAATCAAGTTGTGCATATTTGCTGTTGGCATGAACCACATCGCCGCATGTCGGGTTTGCAAAAGCCATCCATCGCATGGAAGCTTGATGCCTTTCACACACTGAAGATTATCTGGCAACAAGCTGTGTCGACGAATCTCTGGATATGGTGATTCATGAAACCCATGGTATGATGTGTAAACACAGCCCCCCTAGCGAATGGAAGTTGCGTAGCACAGTAATCATCGCCGGTGATATGATCGATGATTGGTTGGATGATCGGATAATTGAGCCCGAGGAACAAGGAGTGGTTGCCGAGGCTGTAAACCCGTCTCCAGTTGAATACGCCTGGCCCAACGGAGCTGGGATATTTCTCGAACACGAAGCAGCCATAGCCATCAATGTCACGAACGCCCCATGCATTGTACTTCATGTGGTTTGATGTAATGGTTTGGTCAATTTGGTACGTGCGAATGAGCATCAAATGACCGCCGTCAGCTGAACGAGCGATAAACCACCACCCATCGACTGGTATCATTCCAGGTCCTGGAATCATGAAGGCCAGCGCATTTGCGTCTGCTGCAACAATTCAAATTGGAGACCAAAAGGACAAAAATAAACAATCATGTTCGGAGTATGTATGGAATTAAGATTATTATAACAGTGACACATATCATAGACAGAATTGCAATGCCGTGGTCATAATCATACCCCAAGTTAAAAAAATAAGCCAATGGCTTTCATATTCTAGCAATATATCATGGTTCAAACATCATGTAACAATGAGAGGAAAACAGCTATGACAGCGCCTACTCATATTCTACCATAGCACTTACTACTACTGTTCTCATATCAACTCTAAGAAATAACATGCGTTGTTATAAAAATCTTGTAAACGAGAGTAACATATAGCAATCATGATGTTATGCTCATAATATGTATTCCAACAATCATTAGATGCCAATTGTTCTCATATCAACTCTAACAATAACATGTGTGGTCATAAAAATCTAGGAAATGAGAGGAACATATAGCAATGATGTGGTTATAGACATGCTATGCATTCTAAATTTGTAACAAATGAACAGGCAGTCGTATTCATAAGGTAAAGATGAGATGAGATAGAACAATTACACGACGATAGATTCCACCAGTATAGGCAGCCAATCTGTGCGTCGACCGCGTAAACGATGCCATCATGCACTATAGCATCAGACAGAAATGTTGCCTCAACAGGATTGATGATGAGCCATAACCATGTATGGCGACCAGATTCTAGATAGACTAATCCCATGTTGAACAAGGCAATGAGCTTGTAATCCATGTAGTCTTCTGATGGTGTGGGCACTTCGCAGATTACAACTTCCTGCAAGCAGAGGTCGAGCCAAAAGCTTGACGCGTCTCGTGCGTAGTAGGCAGGAGTGTCCGGCGGGCCGCGAGGCTCGATGGCGGCGGTATCCAACGATGGAAGGGTGATCTCTCGCTGGGTGTAGATATCCACGAGATGCCACGGACTACCGGTGTGGTGGATGAGGACGATCTAGTTGGCCTTCATGCCCGCCCAGTAGTGGTCGCGCATGAAGGATAGGTGGACGGGTAGTGGTAGCATGTCGAGGGGCACCACGGCAACCTCCATAAGATCGTCAAGTCAGTGTCTGGGCCACCTGCGAGGATCGGGCCTCAGCAAGCAGGGTGTCTTGAAAAGAGCCGGCCGGTTGCAGACGAGTAGATGGTACAAAGATACCGAGCATGCGGCCAGACGGACGGTGCTGAGTAGGTCCATACGACTACAGATTTGCGCCAAGAGAACATCGGGGAGGGAATTCCAATCGCGGCTCTGCGTGTCAGTCGGTTCTGCCATTGGGGTTTTCGGTGCCTGCGAGCCAGTGGGGAAGTGGATTCGGGCGGGCGAGCGAAGAAGCTTCTCCTCGTGTGGTCGAGCAGTGAGCGGGGGGGTATGGTACGCGCGAGCTACCAAGGAAGATGGCGTAAATGGTGTGCGGCCGACGATGGGGAAGAGAGGAGGAAGAAGAAGAGAGGAGGAAGAAGGGTGGAAGACGGGGAAGAAAGTGCATTCAATCTCAATTCTACTAGTACTACTACCAGGATATACCGTCCTTCGGAGTGTAAATAGTTACACCGATGACATGTGGGTCTACCACAACAGGGCCCATATGTCAGTTAATGGAGGACAGAGGTGCGTAGGCGTATTTGCGGAAGCGTGCTCTACTGGCAAACATGATGGCAGTACTGGGTAAGGCTAATTTAGTAACACCAACACGCTGGTTCAGCTTATTAATTACGTGTCCCATCTGCTGTAGCGTGTATTGTCACTTCACTGCGAAGACTAGTTGAATAGTTCTCTCTGACCGAGATGGGGAATAATGGATCGCGAGGACTTACTTTCTACAGTATCCCTATGCCTCTACGCTCACTTCACTCATTTTGCTCCGTACCTAGTCACTTGTTGAAATCTGTAGAAAGACAAATACTCCGTATTTGGGAACAGAGGGAGGCTTTTACTCCGTACTATTTGGGAACAGAGGGAATATCACCATATGGAGGGAACAGAGGAAGCTTGAAATATGAACATGTCAATGGGAGGGAGTAAGCCCCATGCATGCATGCATGCATGCAACATGCAACACTCACACGTACACATGGACGCACGCAACACTCACGCACCCATGCGGCACACAGCACACGACGCAACACACACGCTCACGCTCAAGTGCTCAACCTACTCCCTACGTCCGTGAAAGACTGTACATTTAGAGATTTACACATTGACCAGGGCATAATTAACGCCCAAAAGTAGCAGACTTATGTGTCCATGCGACCATTGAGATAAGAATATTAAATGAAGGCCGTTGCATGTTGTAATTAAGGATAGACATGTAGCCTATACCTACAGCACAAGTTGGTGCATTAGTCAATCAATATCGATTTAGATTAAAGTCTAGATGCATTGGAAGTGTAGATGTACATCATGTACTACACTCTTTGTTTTATAGCCGATGTACACTCTTTGTTGGAAGACCAAGGGAGGACACGTGCATGCACTCACATACACAGCCAGCGCGGTTCGCGTGCAAGGGTTGGACCTGTGTCGCGCCTGCGTAAAGTTTTGTTTAACTGATTTCTTTGCTCTGCCAACTGACAGGTGGGACCTAGAAACCAGGTGACAATTTAACTAGTCAACAAAGTGCCACGTCGACTATGTGGCCGGTCAGTAGGGTGCAATACGGTGCTCTACGATGAGCTAGTGGTCGTATAATCGTCGCAAAACTATATATAGTGACCGTAAAGAGCGTATTGTTACATACGTTGACCGCCAGTGTATTTTTCTTGTTTCAAATTAAGCCATATTAATCGGAAAGGACGCAGTATGGACTACTACTACTAGTACTAGTACTGCTTTGATGTGTCCCGTCAACTCGCCGAACGAGGAGAAGCTTGCTTACTACGCCTCTCCCTCGCCCACGCGCGCGGTGGTTCGCAGGACGAGGAGAGGGTTTTGACTACAGCGCCCTCTCCCTCTCCCTCTCCCTCGCCCTCGCCCTCGCGGTGGACGTGCAGTAGTTCAATTGGTGTCAGATTGCCAGAAGCATATTGTACTGTAGTATCATCATTGTTGGACCTTCCGAAGAGGCGAAGAGCCAAGTGCAAGGTTCACACGAGTACAAACTGTTGAACGTCCCGAAGAGGCAAAGAACCAAGCGCAAGGTTTTATAGGAGTTGTTGTCCTAGTAGGAGTGTACTACAACTATAGCAAACGATGCTACTGTATGATGCCGCCACGTCACGTATATCCAAAGCTATGCCACCTTTTTTTCTCAAAGAGCGTGTTGGAGCCCATGCAACAACCACACAAGTTGCACGTACACATAACACATTTACTAGTAATAAATTCTAAAGGACAAATGCCAGTATGCCACACAAGTTCATCTCCAATTCATGTGATAAATTTGTGCACGACTAGTCTACATATATTCACAGCGCTACCATTCACAATTACCGTACTCCACTTACACGTTATAGATGGGCTACATGTCCTCCTCCAGGTTCCAGTCCCAGGTGTTCTTCATGGATGGCACGATCCATAGCGGTGGGCAACGGGAATCATTGTCGCGGCTTTCTAGTCCGGTTCCATGCGATGGAGACTCATCCAAGCTGAAGCAGCATAAATCAGGGATAGCGTGTCCCAGCATGTCGTTCATCCGGCAGTGCGCACTGAAGACACAACCATGCTTCATGAACGGCAGGCCTTCCGTGTCATGCACGGAAGGTGGCATCCGCTTCACAATGGGGTAGTTGTCCCCGATGAAAAGCGAGTACTCTCCAAGAGTGTTCCTCGGCACCCACATAGCATCACGGGGGTCGAACTCGGCGTCGTTCATCTGGTACACGCAGCATCCCAGATCTGGACACATGGTGACGTACATAGTCAAGGTCCATGCATAATAATGTTGTGCTCAAATATGGCGGTCAGTAATACTGCGCAGCAAATAGTACTACTCCGGTATAGAGGAAGTAAATTAACCGGCTTATTATATATAGCCACTCTTGGCTACATGGATGAGATAGTAAGACATGCAAAAACAAAAATGGTGGTAGCTAGTGGGTTCAAGTCTTCAAGGGCCTAGCTAGCTATACGCGTCCTCCAAGGTAAAAAGTACTCCTACTAGTACTACAAAGTATACTACTAGTACAACAATGAAAGAGAAGGCGAGAGGGTTAAAAAATGGAATACCTGGGTAGATGGTGATGGTCCGATCGTGGTAGATTGTGTGACCATGTTGCACATCAGTGGTACCATGGGTAACGACTGCTAAGATAGTTGATCCCAATATGCCAAAGTCAGCTACAAGGTTCCAGGTTAGACCGAATCGCGGATGCAAATGCACATCCAGGATCGGCGATCTTATTTTGATCGGGGGATGACTGGTCCCTGCAAAATAATGGAGTACCGTTAGGGATGCAAATGATGGTTTGTACATTCCGTTTGTAATCTCCCGTACCGTAGGATGGCAACCAAATGAAACAAGTCCCCTGGCTTGTCACCGCGAAGATGCGGCCTAGATGGCGCACGGCGTCTTCAAACGTGTAGGGGTACAAATCTGCCACCGCCAACATGCGCCAGCCTCTGCCGTTACTGCCTCTTGCATTGATGGCAATCCTTATGTCGAACACCGCGATGAGATAGTAATCGTCATAGCCGCGTCGCTTTGTCGGCGGGGCCGCAATTGATATCTTCTTCAATCTCATGTAGGCATCATCATACGTATTCAAGCCCAGACAGTCCGGAAGGCCGATCCCAATGGTGGAGAAGGGGTCTACCTGAACGTCCGCACTGCTGTGGATGTTGTGCAAAATGATGGTGGTATCCGGCCGGAGGTATGCAAGCCAATCTTCGCTGGCACCGACCCAGAGCTATATATAATACGGTGGGCAGCGGAGAAATTACGGGATGGAAATGGAATAACTAAGTACTACATGATCAAACTCCATTACTGACCTGCTCATCGGACAAAATCCGACTACCTCTCAACGTCGGCAACTCTAGCGGAGTCAACATGCAACCATGGCCAGGGAGTGGTGGACTGTTCGAAGGATTGTCCCATAGAAGAACCTTCTCCTCGAGGACGCATGGAAGACCAACAAGCATGGCCTTTTCCCAAGCCTGTTTAAGCAGCATCTTGAAAAAGTTGGTGCAGGAAGCACCGAGTCTTGCGGCGGTGAGGACGTCGGAGCGGCGTGCGATTTCTCCCAGAGGATCATCGTCCAAGGTCTCCTAGCCCCGACGAGGAGGAGAACCGCCTGGCAAATCCATGGGAGCAGCGACGAACTGCCTTCTCTTCGGGGGGAGGGGAACTGGCGAGGAGGAGATGAGCATAGTAACCGCAGGGCCTCGTCCCTTCCAACTGTAGATCGTTCCTCAGCGAAGGGGTGAGGCTATTATTTACTACTAGTACTAGCATTATGGAACGTTATGGGATTCCATTATACTGTAAATAATAGGACTAGTAAGAAATTTTTGGCATAGGTAGTAGTTTTTGGCGTGGATTAAGAAATTTTGGGTATGTTTTTGCCATTTTTGGTACACGCAAACTAGTGCCAAAAAACGTCCTACATTATGTGACGGAGGATTACGTACTTGTACTGTAGCAGTACTAGTACTACTTTTCTCAACTAGTAGTACGATGTACTAAACTTCTAGTCTAGTCTAGTATAGTGCACCAGTTCTGAACTCTTGAATCTCAGGGCCAAGGAGCTACAGTTGGAAGTGGAGGGTACTACTGTTCTCTAGAACCATCGTTGTACTATCAATGCAGGGGAATTACACCTCCGTAGTGGCCTAGTGGGTACTCACGGTGCTCTATTCAGCCGCTCCTCTCACGTTCTGGCCTACTCAGCCGCTCCTCTCACGTAGCTGGCCTACTCAGCCGCTCCTCTCACGCACACACTAGCAGCCTGTTTATCAGCTACGGTTACTGCGGGGGCAGAACATTTGAGTTATTTGATACAGCGAGACTAGGCTTTTCGCTTCCATTTGTGGAGGTGTAATGGATCTCGTTGAACTTTGTTAGTAGTTCCTTCTTTATGAATGAGATGAAGCAAAGCTTTTGCCTCCGTTTCAAAAAAAACACGTCAAGAGGAATTTCTTTTATAGTAGAGCCGATAATGGAGTGAAGTCCATGCGTGCAACGCCACAAGCTACAGAGTAGTAGTAGAGCACTTTACGTACAGAGCCATATTGCACAGTTCCCAATGCCCCGCCAGGCTTTTCCGGCTCCTCGGGCTTAATTGGGAGGTGCTAGTTTAAATATGCTACTACCTGGAAGCTGCAAGCGAGGTGCGGCTAGGGCAAGCACGCGAGCCACGGGATGCTGGGAAGGAAAACCCGTTCATGTGGCTAGGCTGTCCAGTGCACCCAGATTGTGGGGCCGCACGTCCGTTTGACTTCAAAACTCAAACTACCCGTGTAAAATATTGGCTCGCAGCGAAGTGTAGTAGTAGTACTATTTTAAAAAAAAGGCCGCCGTGCGTTCGGCTGAGATCGAACCCACAAAACGAGGTATACACTCCCGCGACCACTAGTAGTACTCGTTACAACGCAACCTAGAATCGCCTTTTGTCGCTAGTAGTACGTACATTGTTCCTTACAAGAACCCCCTAAGAGCATGGTTAATAGTATAGCCAGCTGCTGGCTATAAGCCAGTGCCATGTCATCTACAGCCCATCTTATAGCCAACATGTACAATAATAGATCAAAAGAGTGTACTACTTTTTTATTATGTGGCCCACTTCTCATTCTCACAAAGTGCCTAGGAGCACGTGCTAGAGCTGGCTCTTCATGAGTAGAAAGTGGAGAGGAGTCAGAAATGAGAAGAGAGTAGTGTTCTAGGGTTTAAGCTTAGTGGTCGTGTCCTACAGTCAGCGTGTGCTCTGATACCACCTTTGTAGCGACCAGACCTCAAACAGTCTGTGCTCTGTGCTTTAGTGTCATCCCTGGATCAGTAATGCTGACACGCACAGTACAAATGGAGGATTTATAACAGAGTAGAAATCACACACTTATTACATCGAGTATCTCAAAAGAGAAATAAGTATGATAAATATGGCTTAAGGCCATCTAATACGATAACAGCGGAAGACTTGGAAGATAAGTGAGTCCATCAACTCCAACGGCATCACTGAGTATAAGACCACGACCTAAGGCACCTTACTCGTCGTCTGAAAAGTCTGCAACATAAAATGTTGCAGCCCGAAAACGGGTCAGCACATGGAATATGCTGGCAATGTAACACATAGAGAGTAATGAACATAATGATGCTATACTACATGCATATATGGCTGGTAGAAGGCTCTATGGTTACAGTTTTGCGAAAAGCCAATTTTTCCCTACTGCAAAGGAATAAATTTTATTTAACTATCATGGTGGTTGTGAAACATTGAGATGGTTGACAGCATCTCAATCCCAATTAAGTATCATCATTAACCCAACAATATTAATTAAAGTAACATGGTGATGAGATTCACATGATAATCCAAGTACTAGATACTCAAGATGTCCATAACCGGGGACACGGCTAACCATGATTAGTTTGTACACTCTGCAGAGGTTTGTGCACTTTTCCCCACAAGACTCGATCGCCTCCGCTTGATTCTCGCACTACATGATGTTTGAGAAACGGATGACAGAGACACAGTCTTTCAGAAGCGTTAACTCTCTACTCCGGGTAGACAGTACCACCTACATCCCCTACATCTGCTAGTCTACCTCTTCAAGAGCTCACACAACTTAATCAACTATGCTAGAGCCCATAATAGCTTGTGGCTGCACACGGAAGTTTCTAGCATGAATAATCTTATGATCCCTTTGAGCCTGGGTGGCGGTCCATAGGATGATCACACGGGTACTCCGGGATATCCAAAAATACAGGCAGCACTGGGTTCTCCAGGTGCCTCAATCCACCCAGATGTGAGTTTTAGTTGCCACATTAAGTG
Organism: Aegilops tauschii subsp. strangulata; assembly: GCF_002575655.3. NCBI lineage: Eukaryota > Viridiplantae > Streptophyta > Magnoliopsida > Poales > Poaceae > Aegilops > Aegilops tauschii. Next base: position 433,354,862 of record NC_053040.3, on the reverse strand, counting down.
AACCAATAATTAACAATCTCACATCTGTCGTGAATATCTCTCAAACCCAATCCACATCTACTAGCATAGCGATATAAGCAAACGTAGAAGTAACTCCCAAGGGTTTGATAATAAACAGGCAATAGGTACTACCTCAACTCCTTCCCAATACCCACAATTTAATTAGATCCTAACCATGCAATGTTTGAGGGTTGGTCTAATGCAATAAAACTGGGTAGTAAAAGATATGATCAAAGTGTTACTTGCCTTGCTGATGATCCGTGAAACTCAGAGATTCGAAGTAGCAAGCGACGCACTCCGGGTACTCTATCGCAAACAAACAAGCATACAATAAGCACTCATCAAATGCATAGGTAAAACTCAAATAATGATCTAACCAGAAAGTTCAACTTAAGAACTCCGGTTTGCAAAAAGAATCAAATCGAACGAAGCAACGGAAGTCAAGCGGCGAAAGAAACAAGCTTCGTTTACTAATCTGGATCTAGGTCAAATTTTACAGTAGCAAAAACTTGTTTGAGTGGGTTAAACGGAATGAGAATTTCAAGACGAAACTCTAGGCGCTTGAATCGCCTGATTCCGATAAACGAGCGAAAAGATAAACGAAAACGAAAATTTGATCGGAAATCGCGATCTGGAATAACCACGGAAAATCCGACGAAAAAGAAAACTGATGAACAGCTAAACGAACGGACGTTCGTTAACAGCGTCTAACCGACGAACACGTTCGTTAAAACGAATGGTCGGTGAACGTTCACTAATTAAATAAACCGAAAAGAAATAAACCGATCTATAAAAAACTAGGGTTTCGAAAAAAATAAACCGAGGTGGTTTTTAAAAAAATGGACGGCGAACGGCGGCGGCTCCGGCTAACCTCCGGCGAGGCTCGGGACGGGGCTCCGGCGGGTCGGGCGACGGCGGCGAGGGGCGGCGGGGCTGCGGCGTCGAAGGGCGACGAGGGCGGCGGCGTACGGCGTCGGGCGGCGAGCTCCTCGGGCGGCGGCATCTCCTCGGGCGGCGGCGGCTTCGAATCGGGGCGGGGACGGGGTGAGGGAGAGGGGGCGGGGTCGGGGGTACAAAAGGAGGGGGTGCCGTGGGGGAGGGGGAAAGGCGGTGGGCGGCGGCGTGCTCGAGCGGGACTCGGGCGGCGGCGGCGCTGCGTGCCCGAGAGGGAGACGGGGCGTGGGACAGGCTGGGCTTCGGCCCAGTCGGCGCGCTCGGCGTTTTTTTAAAATAATATCGCCGAAAAAAATCATATAAAAATAGATAAAATTCCAAAAATGCTAAAACAAATTTTCACCGTCTAATTAAAATAATTAGAACGAGATGAACATTTTTCTTGGCCCAAAAATGCAGTTTTGAAAACGTGCAATTTTCTAATGCATTTAAAATTGCAAATAAAATCTGAATAAAATCCAATATTTGATTTTAATAGTTTTTTCCTCCAATATTTCAATTATTTCGGAGAAGTCATATTTTCTCCTCTCATTTATTTTAATACGAAATATTATTCGGAGAGAAAAATAATTAAAACCAAAAATCATCGTTTTATTATTTGATAAAAATCAAATATGAAAACCGGGAAAAATCCCCAACTCTCTCCGAGGGTCCTTGAGTTGCTTAGGATTTTCGTGGATTTGCCAAAATGCAAAAAAATATGCTATGCAATGATGATCTAATGTATAACATTCCAAATTGAAAATTTGGGATGTTACAAACCTACCCCCTTAAGATGAATTGGCTAGAAAATAGGTGAGAGTGGTTCTTCCGTAGATCTTCCTCTCGCTCCCAGGTGGCTTCATCTTCAGTGTGGTGACTCCACTGAACTTTGCAGAACTTGATAACCTTGCTGCGGGTGACTCGGCTGGCATACTCCAGAATCTTAACTGGTTTCTCGTCATAGGTCAAATCACTTTCCAACTGAATCGCTTCCAGGGGCACTGTATCTCTCAGTGGTATCTCAGCCATCTCGGCGTGGCACTTCTTTAACTGGGAAACGTGAAATACATCATGACAAACCTACCCCCAGGAATTTGAACTTGAATCTTCCAGCGCTCCTCTTCTGGTAGTGTGGAGTTGTGGGTCCCCGTGAAGCTTGGTATTCCGATGTTTAGGTAATTAGTGACTTCCTTCAAGTGTCGCCCAAAAAGTGTATCTTCATCCGGTTGCATGAACTTGTTCCTTGCATCCGCCATTCCTAAAAGAGTAGAAAGTGGAGAGGAGTCAGAAATGAGAAGAGAGTAGTGTTCTAGGGTTTAAGCTTAGTGGTCGTGTCCTACAGTCAGCGTGTGCTCTGATACCACCTTTGTAGCGACTAGACCTCAAACAGTCTGTGCTCTGTGCTTTAGTGTCATCCCTGGATAAGTAATGCTGACACGCACAGTACAAATGGAGGATTTATAACAGAGTAGCAATCACACACTTATTACATCGAGTATCTCAAAAGAGAAATAAGTATGATAAATATGGCTTAAGGCCATCTAATACGATAACAGCGGAAGACTTAGAAGATAAGTGAGTCCATCAACTCCAACGGCATCACTGAGTATAAGACCACGACCTAAGGCACCTTACTCGTCGTCTGAAAAGTCTGCAACATAAAATGTTGCAGCCCGAAAACGGGTCAGCACATGGAATATGCTGGCAATGTAACACATAGAGAGTAATGAACATAATGATGCTATACTACATGCATATATGGCTGGTAGAAGGCTCTATGGTTACAGTTTTGCGAAAAGCCAATTTTTCCCTACTGCAAAGGAATAAATTTTATTTAACTATCATGGTGGTTGTGAAACATTGAGATGGTTGACAGCATCTCAATCCCAATTAAGTATCATCATTAACCCAACAATATTAATTAAAGTAACATGGTGATGAGATTCACATGATAATCCAAGTACTAGATACTCAAGATGTCCATAACCGGGGACACGGCTAACCATGATTAGTTTGTACACTCTGCAGAGGTTTGTGCACTTTTCCCCACAAGACTCGATCGCCTCCGCTTGATTCTCGCACTACATGATGTTTGAGAAATGGATGACCGAGACACAGTCTTTCAGAAGCGTTAACTCTCTACTCCGGGTAGACAGTACCACCTACATCCCCTACATCTGCTAGTCTACCTCTTCAAGAGCTCACACAACTTAATCAACTATGCTAGAGCCCATAATAGCTTGTGGCTGCACACGGAAGTTTCTAGCATGAATAATCTTATGATCCCTTTGAGCCTGGGTGGCGGTCCATAGGATGATCACACGGGTACTCCGGGATATCCAAAAATACAGGCAGCACTGGGTTCTCCAGGTGCCTCAATCCACCCAGATGTGAGTTTTAGTTGCCACCTTAAGTGAACCATTAATTAACAATCTCACATCTATCGTGAATATCTCTCAAACCCAATCCACGTCTACTAGCATAGCATAGCGATATAAGCAAACGTAGAAGTAACTCCCAAGGGTTTGATAATAAACAGGAAATAGGTACTACCTCAACTACTTCCCAATACCCACAATTTAATTAGATCCTAACCATGCAATGTTTGAGGGTTGGTCTAATGCAATAAAACTGGGTAGTAAAAGATATGATCAAAGTGTTACTTGCCTTGCTGATGATCCGTGAAACTTAGAGATTCGAAGTAGCAAGCGGCGCACTCCGGGTACTCTATCGCAAACAAACAAGCATACAATAAGCACTCATCAAATGCATAGGTAAAACTCAAATAATGATCTAACCAGAAAGTTCAACTTAAGAACTCCGGTTTGCAAAAAGAATCAAATCGAATGAAGCAACGGAAGTCAAGCGGCGAAAGAAACAAGCTTCGTTTACTAATCTGGATCTAGGTCAAATTTTACAGTAGCAAAAACTTGTTTGAGTGGGTTAAACGGAAAGAGAATTTCGAGCCGAAACTCTAGGCGCTTGAATCGCCTGATTCCGATAAACGAGCGAAAAGATAAACGAAAACGAAAATCTGATCGGAAATCATGATCTGGAATAACCGCGGAAAATCCGACGAAAAAGAAAACTGATGAACAGTTAAACGAACGGACGTTCGTTAACAGCGTCTAACCGACGAACACGTTCGTTAAAACGAACGGGTCGGTGAACGTTCACTAATTAAATAAACCGAAAAGAAATAAACCGATCTATAAAAAAACTAGGGTTTCGAAAAAAATAAACCGAGGTGGTTTTTTAAAAAAACGGACGGCGAACGGCGGCGGCTCCGGCTAACCTCCGGCGAGGCTCGGGGCGGGGCTCCGGCGGGTCGGGCGAGGGCGGCGAGGGGCGGCGGGGCTGCGGGCGTCGAAGGGCGACGAGGGCGGCGGCGTACGGCGTCGGGCGGCGAGCTCCTCGGGCGGCGGCGGCGTCTCCTCGGGCGGCGGCGGCTTCGAATCGGGGCGAGGACGGGGTGAGGGAGAGGGGGCGGGGTCGGGGGTATAAAAGGAGGGGGGTGCCGTGGGGGAGGGGGCAAGGCGGCGGGCGGCGGCGTGCTCGAGCGGGACTCGGGCGACGGCGGCGCTGCGTGCCCGAGAGGGAGACGGGGCGCGGGCCAGACTGGGCCGTCGGCTGGGCTTCGGCCCAGTCGGTGCGCTCGGCGTTTTTTTTTAAATAATATCGCCAAAAAAATCATAGAAAAATAAATAAAAATCCAAAAATGCTAAAACAAATTTTCACCGTCTAATTCAAATAATTAGAAGGAGATGAACATTTTTCTTGGCCCAAAAATGCAGTTTTGAAAACGTGCAATTTTCTAATGAATTTAAAATTGCAAATAAAATCCGAATAAAATCCAATATTTGATTTTAATATTTTTCCTCCAATATTTCAATTATTTCGGAGAAGTCATATTTTCTCCTCTCATTTATTTTAATATGAAATATTTTTCGGAGAGAAAAATAATTAAAACCAAAAATCCTCGTTTTATTATTTGATAAAAATCAAATATGAAAACCGGGAAAAATCCCCAACTCTCTCCGAGGGTCCTTGAGTTGCTTAGGATTTTCGAGGATTTGCCAAAATGCAATAAAATATGCTATGCAATGATGATCTAATGTATAACATTCCAAATTGAAAATTTGGGATGTTACAGAAATCTTGGGTATGTTTTTGCTATTTTTTGTACAATAGATTCTTCCTAGGGCTGGTTGAAAGTGGTAGTTTTTTGTTAAATACTCTACATATTGTAAGTAGGAGTGAAAGTTAATCTTTGGAAGCCAATAAGCAAGGCTAGTTACATAGTGCATATGTGTACATGATTGAAAGTAAATATCAACCATGAGTGACTAATATCTTGATGGAAAACTCGAAACTATGGAATACTAGGAAAAAAATGCATGCTTGGAAATACTAGCAATGTTCATGTCCGTTGCAACGAATCATAATTAGAATAATACTTAGTCACAAACTTGGTACAAAACACTCTAATTTTGATATACATATGTCACTAGAGATATATTATGTTTCAATTAGAATATATTCCTTGGGCTGTTTTGGTGAGGTCAGGGAGGGATGTGGTTGGTTTTAAGATACTAATTATGGGTTTTTCTGCAAATTGGTAGACAAGTGGGATGTTGGTGAGAAAAGGCAACAACTTACCTCACAATCGTTAGATGTAGATCTAATGGTCAGAAACGACGGATGGCAGACACACCAGCATCACCAACTTAGTCTTGTGTAGGAGTACTAGCAAGATCCGTGCATTGCACGGAACATCAAGATGCATTTTTTTATAAAACACTTGTTGTGATTGACCCTTGCGGGAGTAATCCCATGTGTAAAAACTAATGATATCTCGAGAAATATGAGATAAGGTGAAGAGGAGTGGGGTGTGGTGGTGGTTGGTGGTCGGACAGAGCGGAGGCATGGGGAGTGACGACGCCGGCAGCGGCCACCAGGCCAGTTTGTTCCAGAGGCTTCCTTTCTTAATTGCTCAACAATGAGGTTTGTTGGAGATAAGGATGAACGAGGGAAGGCCTTGTCTGCAAATGTGGAGAGGGGTGCAGGTATCTTTTAGTTTAATTTCCATCCATCAGATATAGATCGGATGGTCTATATTGCAAGATGGCACACGTACCATCATCACCAACTCGGTTTTTTATAAGAGAAGAAATATAAGTATGGAGATACAAACGTATTACCGATACTTGCTTCCGTAAACTAGCATCTACATTCTATTCAACGCCTCGACATGTGGGGCCTTAGCACAATGACTTCTCGACTGTGTAAAACAAATATTTTCCTGTCGCCGACAAGGAGGGGGTGACGGCGGCGCGCTTTTTGGCTTGCTCTAGTCCTAGTAGTCATACTAGGTGGTCTAAGCACGTGTAGATTTATTCTTTTTCACGTCTCGTGTTCGCCGTACTGCCACGACTGTTGATGAATAGACGGTAAGTTATTCACGGGGAAACCCTTGTTGAGCGTGTTTGCGAGAGAGAGAGAGAGTGCGTGTGTGATATGTTAGAGACTGAGGCAATGATAACAGATTCTTTGTGTCTATGTGTGTGGAGGATAGAGAGAGACATGTACATGGGGCTTTGTGTTGTGTAACGTGGAGACACATATACATAATTAGAGAGTGAGTGTGTGAGATACACATGCGGACATGAGGAGAGATGAGGATCCAGATAAATGGGTGTTTGTGCGTGTCTGTGTGTGTTTGTGCATGAGTTTGTGTGTGAGAGGGAGAGAGTGTATGTGGAGTAGAGAGACCACTGATGATGTAAACCTAGTATAAGGGAAGGGGGAATGGTGTGACATGTGTAGTAGCGAGATAGCACGGGTGCGGGCGGGGGGAGCAGACTATTTGGAAGAGACATCAAGTGTGTGTGTGGGAGAGGGGTGTGAGAGCGAGAGAAAGAGAGAGCTAGCGACGGATAGAGAGAGAGAGGAAGAGAGGGGGCGAGAGGGGTCGTTTGTGTCCATAAATGGCGTATAGATAGGGAGACAATGTTGATGTTGTCCGAAATTGGCCTATGAACGGAGACGCAAGGGAAGCGAGTCATCGTGTGTGTGATAGGGACTTCATGAGAGATCTAGAATAGATGGTGTAGAGAACAATGTGCGAAATCGAGAACAATTATACATTAGGGAGCTATGCAAAGAGTCACGACATATATGTATACAGGGAAGGAGCTGGGGTGGGTCCGCATGTGGGAGAGATAGAAAGAGGAGAGTGGTGCACAAGGAGACAAAGTGTGCTTGTTTGCAGTGGGGGTGGTGTGTGAGGTGAGTGCGCGAGAACCACATAACTAGGGAAATAGACGTTTGGGGGCAACGTTTTGTGTGTATGGGAAATATACACTCTACATAGTGTGTGTGCTTGGGTAAGAGAGATAGCGGGAGACCTAGAGAGTGAGGGAAGAGATGTGTGCATGCCCAAGAGACAAAGTGATAGAGACCTATGTTGGGGTCCAGACTTTACAAGAGAGAGGGGTGTTAATGTGCTCGTGTGTTGGTGTTTGGGGGAGAGAACGACTTCTCTATGTGTGTGTGTGTGTGTGTGGTGGGGGGGTTAACTTCAGATAAAGAGTGAGGTGTCTATATTTGAGGGACTTTAGCGTAATTCAGATATTGTGCACTCATGGTTGATCAATTTGTTTCACAGTTTGTACTATGAGATAACGATACTTTTGAACATGCGTGATATACCTTGATGTACCAGAATTACAAACCTAAGATTGGAATTTTGGAATTCGACTCCATCATTAGCTTTTGTAATTCATTTAAACAGAGGTACATTTTTTAAGCCAGGATTTCGTGATTTCAAATTCATATATCAAACCTAGAGATATACACATACGGGCATGTTCAAACTTTATAATCATCCACTTTATTCATACACATACACATTTTTGCTTTTGTCATCATATTTAGGATAAACACATTTGGAATTTTTCATTTGAATTGGACCGTATGATGGTATTTGCTTGTAGTAGCTCAATGATCCATATTTGAATTGAATGGACAATCTAAGTTTCGAGTTGGAGACATTGATTTTCAAAACTTGCACTTTTTTTGCGTGCAAAACAA